>NC_133157.1:20787500-21412500 GCF_040802235.1 Manis javanica | reverse complement strand
TAAATCTCATGGCCAGATTAAAGTTAAAATCACACATAGTAAGAAAAAGGACACTGCAATCTGGTGAGTCAGGGCATCTGTTTCTATTACAACAGCCTCTCCCAGTGCTGAACCTCCATGGCCCCAGTTGCTGTCAGGCCTGATCATCATGTTAATTTTTTTCAAGAAGAAAACAGAGAAAGTCTAGAAAAAGGAGAAGAGAACTGGGGAGAGAAGATGAATCTTTTTACTTCTTCCATAAGAGAACGTGAATCTTTATTTCTATGGCTAAATTATGCTTCCAAGTAAAACACTTTTGGATAATATAATGCAGAATGCTACAGGCGAAATGTTTATCTTTGTTTTCCTCTTGTTGGATGAAGCTAGGAATTCATTGGTTCACTATGTACTGGGGTTGGGAGGCACATACAATTTATTATCCAAACAGGGATAGGCAAGAGAATGAAAGAGGTGCTTTATTAATTCCACCAAGACCAAAGGTCATACCAGGACTGTGCTGAACAAAATGGGAAGTATGATCATACTACTTATTGAGCACTTTCTGTATATCTAGTATAAAAACAGAAAATGCCCAGGGGTGTGTGTAGAGGAGCTGTTCTTCATTCCTAGATCCAAAATCAGTGCTAACTCCCATCTGCTCTCCAAATACCAAAAGGTTTCACTCAAACCAATTAGTTCTTTCAGGGAAAATAAAAATGAGTGTCAAGGTCATTCACCCACTGATTTTTCTGGCTTGGAACAACTCTCTACCCAAAAAGGATTCAGTTTGTTCCTTGCGATTTTTGAAAACAGATTGAATTTTGATAGGTAATTCTAGATTTAATTGCATTGGTATGTGATGGAGCAGATCACTGAGATCTAATCTCATAAAAAAGTGTTGCTCTCACATGACCAGAAGCTCTTTGGAGGACTCGATAATTTTTAAGAATTAAAAAGGACCTCGAGACCAAAAAATGTAAGAACTATTCTTTTAGGGAAAAACAAAATGGGTTTTAGAATGAAGGGTATTTATTTCACTGTCCATTGCCTTCCGGTTTTCTCTTCTCTCCTTCTTTCTCCAGAAGCCTTGCCCAAGCCCTCTTCAGGAAGGTCAGTGTGATCCTCCTTTCATTGACCATCTCTGTCTGCTGCTCCTATGCACCATTCGGTGACAGCTCATGGTTTCATTGCAGAAACAAATCTACATAATTAAACAGAATTTACCATTCTCAGAAGCTGGTCTGACCCATAACAAAACTATCATCTCACGCTAATGGTTACATTATTTTCCACATTATTTTTAAAATCATTAAGAACGGTGGTCATTTTTCTAAGACTCTAGACCATTCTTATTTTCAAATGCCTTATGTTTGATGAGCTAAGCTGCTCAAGCAGAAAGATAATTATTGGGAACTCTTCTGGTCATTAAAATTTCATTAGATCATCTCTAGGCACATGTTGAACTTTAATTATTATAGTTTCATCATGATGTGTAAATACATTAAAATGAGCAAGTTATTCTGGTCTAATCAATGGATGTAAACAAATTTATATTTATGAGCAAATGATATTCTTAATGAAACATCCACGTGCCTAGCCTGGGTTGAATGTTGGTGCCCATGTTTTGACCTAAAAATAACATGCTATAGACACATGCCCAGGAATGTTCCAATGCTTTCCGCCTCTTCAGTCAATCTGTATTTGAATTAAACAAATTTCCTCTTTTCTAATTAAAAAAAAAAAAGTATTGCTCTCCCTCAAAAATGGGAAAGTCACTGTTTCACTCACAAGGGAACATTCTCAAGGTGGAGATCTATTCTATATAGTCAAGCAAGACAAAGTACAAAAATATCTTATAGTTTATCTACATACATGCATATACAAATATATCTTTTTTAGTCTTAGAAAGACTTGAAAGACATCAGTTTTAGAAAAACTTTAGCATAGCTGATATTAACTCCTGTCTTAATAGAACAGTATTTATACTTTAGAAGCAAATTTTACCCACATTCTTACAGTCGATGCTCCTAACAACTGGCTTAAATGGTATTGCTGTCCCCAGTGAACAGCTGAGGAAATTAACTACTAGTGATAGACATAGAATGGAACTTGAAGCTCCTGATTTCATCACTCTTCTTACAATAAAGTAATAGCTCATTATAAAGATTTAAGGAATAAAGTTTGTAAGAACAAATTCTCTACACTTCTACCAAATTTAAAACTTTTCAAAGCAGTCTCACACTTGTTCATTCAATACACTTAAGGAGACTACTCTGTGGTATGCACTGACTAGATGCTGGAGGCACAAAGGTGAATACAACTGTCCCTGAGTATAAGGAAACGAAACTCGGATGTATAAACACAGACAAGGAAACTGGTCCAGTTCAGTTGACAAGTAAAAGAAAGGAGGTGCACAGTATGCCATGGGCCACAGACAAGAGCACCAAGTCCTGGCTGTGGGGACCAAAGAAGGCGTCCCAAGGGTGTGGTGCTTCTGAGAAACAGGAGTTAGTTTGCCAGAAAGACAAACTGCAGACAGATGACCTCAAGGCAAGGAACATTAGGTTATGTTAAAGTGACAAGTTTTTATAAATAGTTATAGCAAAGGATGTATTTCAGGATAGGATGCTGGTAAATCTCCAGGCCCAGGATGGGGGTCTGGAATCGTGGCTAAGATAATTGACATTTATCATATAGCCTTAGGGTGCCAATGAAAAGACAGGGAGGTGAGCCAGGAATCACCAAGACACCAGGGAAGCAGGTGCAATAGGCTTGGTGAAAGATGACTGGGATCTAAATTCAATAGAATGAAAAGATAAGCACAGCCAGGAAGTTTATTTGAGACATTAGAGTTAGGACTTGGGGTCTGGATGTGTAACTCCTTAAGTTCTTTGTGGGACAGGGTAATGAAGTTTCATGAACCATGACGGCATGTAGAGGTCTAAGCAGATTGCTGAGGGACACTAACAAGGTCAGTTTTGCATATACTGTTCCAGGCCTGGAGAGCAGTCAAATGGCAAGACCTCAGGAAAATCCATGAAAGACTCCTGAAGCTCAGGAGAATATTCTAGGTGGTAGTCTCAGATTTGAAACTCCTTAGCATGAAGCCAGAAGTGAGACAAAAAAAAAAAAAAGGCAGCCATTCACTGAAGCAGACATCAGAAGAATCCTTCCTTGGGGAGAGAAGGAAAGGTCTCCGAACAACAGAAGGTTATTATAGTGGTTTTGCTTTGTTAGAAAGCTAATTGGTTGGAAATAGATGTTTTAATCAAACAGAATGTAGGGGAAAAAAATCCCCTCGCTTTATTAGGAATATACAGATACCTCCACAATATTCTCCTCTAGTAAATGGCCTTTGAGTCAGATATAAGAAAACACAAGACTTAGAGTAAACCTTTCCTCTGTGATGTCAAACTGACGAATGTGTAGTGACCTTTTACAGAGAGAACCACACTAGGGAAGAGGGGGCATAGTTCTAGAGGCCCCGTAGGACTGACCTTCAAAGTTCTCTGACAGTTCCAATACTCCCTCTGAGGTCACATCGCCTCACTCAGCCTCTCCATGTACTTGTATCTAAACAAACAGTTTCAACCTTCACCCACCCATGTTCTCATCCCTTTCAAATATCAGATGCAGATTTCCCCATGGCCAGCAGTAGAGCCAAAGAATGACTGAAAGTTCTCCTTAGCCCTGGGAAACAGGCCACATAATAAGGAAGAGGGAGGTAGCTTCCCTAAATGTCCTATGGTGAAGTCACTTTTGGCTCTGTTCTGACTGTACAAATGGCCTGAGTGGCTGGATCCCATCATCTCAGGGAATGGCTTCTACGGTGTGGATACGGCTCTGAGCTGTGTGACCTTGGGCCATGCTGTGGGCTGAACTGTCTGCCGACTCCCTGCCCCAGGTCTTAACCCCCAGGACCTCAGAATGTAATTGTATTTAGAGATAGTGTCTTGAAAGAGGTAATAAAGATAAAATTAGGTCTTTAGGGTGGGCCATAATCCAGGATGAGGGGTGTCCTTACCGAAAGAGGGGCTTTGGGCACACATGTGCACCGAGGGATGCAATAGGAAGGCAGCCATCTGCAAGCCAAGAAGAGAGGCCTCAGGAGAAACCAAACCAGTGGGCACCTTGATTGGCCTTCCGGCCTCCAGAACCGTGAGAAAATAGTCCATTTAGGCCTAACTAGTCTGTGGTACTTTGTTACAAAGCCCTAGCAAACTAATACAGGTAATTATTACGTGTGGCATAAAATATGGGCCAGGGATTTCCCAAGGTGAAGTTAAATGGGAAAAAAAAATCAGGCTTATTTTGCAATTAAGGGCACTGATGATGCACATGGTATTGTATAAAATATGTTAATTTATTTACAGTTTCCATAGAAGTCTAACCATCTAGGAGAGAAGCTAGCATGGGGTTACTTGAGTTCTTGATCATCTTGGCACAGAATTCACTGAGAGTTCTGTGGAATTACATCCACTCTGTGGCTCAGATGGGATTTGGCCCTTGTCTGTTGTACCTCAAGATACAGTGAACTGCTTTAAGCAGATCTTATTGAGTTGATTCTTCAAAACTCCTACAGATAGGACTTTGGGACTAGGCTACATACGTATCTGTTGTTCTGATTGTTTCTTCAATTTGCACCCATGCTGATTGCCACTATCTTCATTCAAACTCTTATCATTTATGGCCCATTCTATTAGCTACCTAGCTAAACCTTTCAGAGGGAATGGAATACTGTGCAATGGTTAAAGAGCACAGTTGCTTAAGTTAGAGTCCCAACTCTGCCACTTAGAAATCGTGTGGCTCCCCACGAATCTAAGTTTCAAATTTTCATGATTAAAGTAGAGATAATAACAGTACTTTACTCACTGGGCTCTTAGAGGATTTGGTGAAAATAATAAGTAAAAAGTAATTGGTGTAGTACATAGTAAAATACTCAGAAAATATTGAGCATGCTATTATTAGCCTTTTAAACTCCATCACCCTACATCTTGTCTTGCTCTCATGTGCATGATTCCACCAGCCAAGATTTCCACATGTTTAGCTTTCTTGTTATTTACCTTATGAAAACACAGACATGTTGGACTTTCTGTTTCAAACATCACAGGCTTCTCCTGCTCAAGTCTCCTGGGTGAAGAGGCCAATGCTTCCTTCCCGTTTGAAAACCCCTCTTCTGACATTTCTTCAGTCTCCATTATAGTCCATTCTCACTACTACCCCATGCTCCCAAATTCTTTTTCGAAAGCACAGAACTCATCTTTATGACCCTTTAGGGTCCCATTCTGGCTCATGAGATAAAGCCCAAATGCTTTCACGCAGCCCAGGGTGCCAATGTCAAGCTGCCTCTCCCTGCACATTCTCATCTCTATAGCCCCGAGGCCCAGCACGGGGCCTAACAAGTAGCAGGTGCTCAGTCGATGTTTGTTTAATGAGAAGAGACCTGAGAAGCACAGCGGGGCTCCAGGGCTTGCTTCTCCTGCACCAGCATTAGCCTGCTGTATTAGTTTTCCCAGGGAACCAGAACAAATCAATACATATTTTGAGGCTTTAAAACAGCAGACATGTATTCTCTCACAGATCTGAAGCCCCAAAATCCAAAACCAAGGTGTTGGCAGGGTGATGATCCCTCTAAAAGTTCCAGGGGAGAATCCTTCCTTGCCTCTTCCAGCTCTGGCGTCCTCGGCTATGGTTGAGAGAACTCCATTCTCTGCCTCTGCTTTCAGGCAGACTTCTTCCCTGTGTCTCTTGTGTGTCTGTGTGTCTCAACAGAAGAACAACAGTCATCGGACCTAAGACACACCCTGAAACCAGGATAACCTCATCTTGAGATCCTTAACTTAATGCTATATGCAAAGTCCCCACTTTCAAATAAAGTCACATTCAACAGACCTGGGGTTAAGACTTGAACACATCATTTGGGGAACAAAATGCAACAGTCAAGATTAAGGGAGGTCAAGGGGTGAGGAGTGATTAGAACACAGAGAGCTGTGGCCATGCTCAGGAAGGAAATGGTATTTTCATTTTCAGCGCAGCGAGGAGAGCTGTGTGGGTGTGAGCCTGCCATCTGGGAAGAGCCCTTGAGCCAGCTCAGGGTAGCAGGGGAAGTGTTTTCTGCCCAACTCTCTTGTTTCAGGTCCACTTGTTAATGCTTTTGTCCTGTGAAAGATTATTTATTAATGAGGCAAATTAGAGAAAAGAAAAAAATAGTCACATGAATTCCATCACTCTCGCATCTTTTTCCCCATATTTAGGTTTTGGTTTTTTTAATGGGTAAGCTTACACCAGAAATATAATTTGCACCCTGCTGTTGTCTTGTAACATAAAATAAAAATTCTTTCCATTATGCTAACATACTCTCCATAAACATTTTATCTTACTGTACTTTAAATTTAGCTTTTGCATTTTTTAAAATTACAGCTACATATAACTTCAAATGCATAAGGTTTGTTAGAAAAAGAAAAACAAATCACAAAACGAAGAAATAAAAACAGCAATCCTTTGTTCCACAGTTCTTTCCAATTTCCTATTACTCATAAACAACCACCTTGAATCTTTTCAGCTGATTCTTTAAGTATTTACTTCCATACAGCTCAATGGCATGCTTATAGCAGTATTTCTTGATTTCTCAATTTTAGATGTTATTTGGTGGCTGGCTGGCTCCTCTGCAGGGACTGTGGTGCATCTCCCCCCAACATCCACCATCGCCACTGCCACTACTGCATGCACACACACACATGAACACTCACCCACATAGCCGGGTACACACATACACCCACATCCTATCTTCTCGTACTTGTGACATGTTTTCATATTAATTTTAGTTTGATCAATACTCAATGCTTACATTTTCTCAACTTGAGCCAGGAAGTATGCTCTAGTTACTTGTTTCATTCTTACTCAACTGTGGCTTCCTATGGTATTAATCCTGGATTTTTTTTTGCTTTGTTTTCTATGTATTTGTCACTCAAGCTGATTCAAATTCTTTTCCATCCTCTAAATCTCCTTTCAGTATCCTGTTAATTGCCTCTTTTGGAGCCATGTCACCTGGAGATAGCCGACCAGCTTTTACTGGTTCAGTTGCTCACTGTGTCTGCTCCCCAACTGCCATCCTGGGATCTCACCTTTAGGATCCCCACCCACTTTGCCTCCCATGGTCCCATGTCTTCCTTTTTATGTATTTACTCTCTCATTGCAGTGGAGCATCTCCTCTAGTAACTTCCTAAGAAAGGGTGTTTGAATGGTAAATTCCTAGAGGCCCTGAAAGTCTGAAAATAACTTCAGTCTATTTCATATTTAACCAATATTCTGACTGGGAATAGAATTTTGAGTTGAAAATAACTTTTATTCAGAATTCATCAGAACGTGCCCACATGGATTTCTAGCTTCCTGTGTTGCTGTTGAAAAATCTAAAATTATTCTCTGCCCACCTCTACCTCCAAGCTGATAGGACGTTCTCTTTGTCCCCAGGTTGTGTGATTATATGATGATGTGAGTACCAGCCAGGGGCAGGATACTGATTATACTCCCAGGTGAATTGTTAAGAGACATTTTAATAAAGGATCTTGTCACACAGGCCCTGATGAAAGGAGCTCAGGGACATGGAGGCACTTCAGGACCAGCAAGTGCAGAAAGCTAAGGGGACCCCTTGATGTGAAGGGACAGGGTAGAGGAAAGAAATACCAGTATCAGAATCTGCTTGCATGCCACAATTCTGGATGAAGAGGTGCCGAACAGGAACTGGCACTGCTAGCAGGGCCTAGTAGGAGCAGTCAGTGCCAGGACTGCATCTGATCTGTCACAGCCTGCATCACCTGGTTGTGATGAGAGCAAAACCACGTTTGTGTGCTCCCTCACGTGGTCTCCCTGGGAGTGTCTGGTGCTTGCCAACTGTGTATCGGTCCCTGGCTCATCAGACACTCCTTCCTATATTCACAAAAAACAAATGCTCTCTTTTTGCTGAGTAAGAGGGTATGTGTTAAATGTGAGTAGGAGATAGGTCAATAGAAGAACTTTGCTCGCAGAAGGAGGATGTGCCAGCTGTCCAGCAGGGAGGAAGTATAGCCTTTGGTCCACTGCTCCAGGGCCCTGTCCCTTTGGACAAGAAGAACATAGACAACTGGATTTACATCTGGAAGTTCTTAGAGACAGCCCTTTAAGTAGGACATAAAAGGGCCAGTCGTGAAGGAATAAACATTATCCAAAGGACTCAGGATGGGCCCAGACAGGTCGTGATAGGGCCACTGCTAGCCTGTACAGAAGCATTTTGTATGAGGTAGAGAAAGGTATGCCTTCTGCAGAGACAAGAGAAAAAGATGCCCACTTGGTGAGCAGAGCAGCCCCCATTTACTCCCTGGCTCAGGCGCCTTTGTCAAATGGACAAACATCATGACGATGTAAAGTACCACTGGGACCTCATTTAGAGATGAAGTATGACAAATGTGTCAGGGTACGGACCATGACCAATAGGGCATCATGATACCAGAAAAAGAGATCTTTTGTCAGCACCTCAGAGCTGAGTCAGAGTAAAATAAGGACAACAAATTTTGGAAGTTAAAAATGCAGAAAGATGAATGGTAACTAGCTTAGCAGACCCAAGGAAGGTGAATCCTGAACCAGCAACAGGGAAAGCCAAAATGCCATTGGAATTACAGCACAAATAGATCCTCACCACACACAGAATTCCCAAGATGCCATCAGAATTCCCACTCCCCCAAAGGGGAGGAGACACAGCCTCTCCCAGTTTCTAGTATGTCCTTTACTTTGAAATAAACTTCGCTTACTATCCTAAGAGTGCTGTTCTACAAGTGAGAACACCGGGAGCCTGGTAGGGACCCTGCTAGGAGAAGCTCCAGAGCGACCTGAAGGGTATGAGAAGCCCACCCAACATTAGGTCCCTCTGATACCTTGAGTGGAGGCAGGATGGAGGAACAGCTGTTCTGGAGGACTAGCAGGTAGAGGGATGGGTCTGCAATCTCCAAATGGGGATGTAGAAGCTACATCTTTTCAGTGGAAGTTTTCATGGAAGTTTTCGGTGGAAGAGTTCCCAGGCAAAGTAACCTCTGACATCCCTGCTATCCAGGTTTTCAGAAGCATTGAAACAACAGGTCCATTTCTCTTCCCAAGGAGCCTGTGGCTGCAGGGACCTTGGCAAACCACCAGTCCATACCTCTTGCTGCTCCTACCTCATCCTCCCATGTCCTGAGTAAAGGTTTCATAAGGAACTCACTTTCCCATTCCTGATAATTTATGTCATCTAGGAATAAAGAATGCTCAGAAGAGTAGGTCATAAGTCTTTGTTCTCTGGGTAGCCCTTGCAGTAGCATTGCATTTAATATCTTGTTACAGCTCCATGGGGGTACTGGGGAAATTTCCAAGAACATGAAGGTCTTTACTTTCCCCAATATTTCAGCAAAACTACTTTCATAATAATACTAAGATACTGTGCCTTTTTCATTGCACTAATATTGGGACCGATGGAACAAAAAGCAATGGTACGAAAAGT
The DNA here is from genome assembly GCF_040802235.1 of Manis javanica. NCBI lineage: Eukaryota > Metazoa > Chordata > Mammalia > Pholidota > Manidae > Manis > Manis javanica. The sequence continues at coordinate 21,403,016 of NC_133157.1, read as the reverse complement.
ACTGGGACAAGTCAAGGCAGGGACACTAAAATACACTAGTGGACCAAGAGTCATTGTATCCTTTACTATGACATATTCACAAGAAGGAAAGCCAGTTGCACTTTAAGATGTCTAGAAGGTATTACTTCCATTAACCGTTGATTCTTTTTTAATATTCTGTGTGATGAATCTGTCAGTGTGCATTACGTTTAATCATACCAAGATAACATATTTGTCTCAAAGAAAAGTACTTGTGCAATTTTGAATTCCAAGCTGAACTAGTTACCTTTTCTCCCCCCCATGGAGCCTAATTTTTACTTGAAAGAATAACTCAAAAGAGAAATACTCTAATTCAGATTTGGATGTCCATCAGATATCTTTTTGAAAGTTAAAAAAATTTATCTATCACTTCAAGAGAAACAACCAGCAGTCTTTGTGGCCCACTACAAAATGTAAGATTTCAAGCAAAAATTACAAGTTTGAAAAATTTGCACCTATATCATGAAACCGATTGCTTTCCAGTCCTTAGAGACAACTTAACTTGTTTTTCTGAGATTAGTGTTGCTATGAACATTTGGGATGTTCTAATGTTGTATAATAAAATATAGCAACATTGAAAAGATCTACGTAACTCAGGGGAACAATATTGTGACACCCTGAATGGGTAAAAGATCCACTCAAAGCACAAGATAAAGCAATAGATTTTTCATGTAACTGAGAGTGAAAGTTCTTTGATATAATTTCAAATTTCACACTGCTACTAACCTTAAGAAACCACCACTGGCCCAGGAATAATTGCTGGAGTAAAGGCTGAGTGTGGGCGGAAGGGCACAGGTGAATGGGCTGGCTTTAGGCAGCTCATCCATTCTCAAAGAATGAAAGGTGGGGTACACACAAAGACAACCAGAGGCAAGCTGGTAAACTTGGAAGAAGCGCGAGGCTATGGAAGCCACGTACTGATTGCAAATTTCTCTGTGAAATGAGAATCAAGAGTCCCAAAAAAGGGAGAGTGAAGTGCCTGGGGGAACAGAGGACTGTTAGGCAGCCCGGAGGGCACACTTGAGGTTTGTGGCCATGAGTTTAAAGTGAGACAAGCCAGCACATTTATGTATAGTACAATATTAAGGTTTTCTGTTGAAATAAAATATTTGTTATTGAATTTCAAGAAAAGAAAGAAACTACCACTTGCCATTCGGTGTAGTATCAAAGGAAAATAAAATTTTCTGAAATGGCTGCTAAACACCCCTCCCTTTCTCAGCTTCTTATCTGTGTGAGGCTAGATATTCCTCATTTACTTCAACTAAAAGAACATTTCACAACACATTGAATGCAGAAGCATTTGCAAGAATCCAGCTGTCTTCTGTTCAGTCAGACATTAGGAGATCTGCAAAAATGTAAAACAATTCCCTTCTTACACTGAATTTTTGTCTTGGAAAACACAGTTATTTTAATTAAAATGTTACGTTAACATGTACTAGGTCTATTATAATTATTTCATATAAATTAATACATAACTAAAATTTTATTGTAAAATATAGCTAGTTCTCATAAAAACATACATATCTATTTATGTTAATAGGTAATAGGTTCATTACAGTTATTAAGTGATTTAATAAATAATAACATTTTCTTCATTCCACTTCCTAAATAGGGGTAAATTTATCCATAGAAACAAAAGCTAGTTGGGGTCCTCTATTGTTTTTAAGACTTTGAAATGGTCTTGAGATCAAAACTTTTGAGAAGTCCTCCCACCAACTCAGCGTGGTGGAAGCCAGCTCACTAGACAGGTCCATGGGAAGAGGGCATAAAAGAAATTGAGTGCAAGTGACTTTCTTAAACAAAGCTGGTCCAGAAGTTGCACACACTATTCCTCCTCACACCCTACCAGCCAACCTTCAGTCACGTGGCCGTGCACAGCTGCCAGGTTGCTGGGAAACGTGGCTTGCACCTGTGCAGCCAGAAGGGAGGATTAGAGGTCTCTGCTGCACTCCCCACACTAGATGTCGGGTGCATTCAGAGACAGACTTCTATGAGTTGGTTTAAAGGTAACTGGGTTACAGTGGCCAACACTGCCTAGGCAGAGGCCCGTGTGGATGATGTTTGGGCAATACAGGAGACTGAGAGCCGTCAGCAATACTTTGATCCAATAGTCTCAGCCAAGACTGGCATGGATCATAGCATTTATAATGTGCACCAGGACATTTACCCACTGAAATATCCGCATACAACAGCTGAACCTGAGGGCTGGCCCAGCAGAGGAGCACAAGTAGATACAAACATTGATCCTATACAGTCAAAGCACGCAGGTTCCCATGACCCACCACTGTCCATGTTACTGTATGCATCAAGGGAACGGGAGTGGAGAATGGACCCTCACCACAGATTTCAATGTGTCTGCCACCAAAAAGGAGACTACTTGCTTCAGAGGATTCTGGTCCTGAAGGAGGGTAGTGGCCATAGCTGAGATAAAACTCTTCCTCTCTTGTGAGCTCCAGGATGACCTCCTATAAGCAGCACCTTGGACCAGGCCTCAGAGCCCCAGTGGCAAGTGGATGCAGGGTGGCTCTCTTGAAGCCTAAAGCGCTGTAGCTGGGACCAGTCATGAGATTGTATGCCCAGGCCACAGGGCTAATACAGGACAGCAAAGCATCAAACTCAGGGGCTCGGCTCAGTGGATCCCCAGCTCAATTCACACATAAAAATCACCTCACTTCTTTTCATCTTAAGTCTCCTAATCTTAAATATGGGAGTTAAAAAGATGTTCCATTCATAGGATTGCTACAAAAATCAAGAAAGATATAATTTGCAAAACTCTGTGCACCAGAAAAGAAAAAGATTAACTTCAAATAGCCAGTTGCCATGGTATTACCTCCACTTTACCCCACTAAAGTGATCTTCAGGTAAATTACGATTTCTTGGGTTCATATGTCCTCTTCCTTGTCTCTCAAATCTGGTGGGGTATTTTTTTTAATCATGGCGAAATACACAAAACACAGAACAGATCATCTTATCCACTTTTAAGTATACAGTTTGGTAGTAAAGTGTATTCACATTGTTGTGCAACCAATCTCCAGAATGTTTTCATCTTGCAAACCTGAAAACTCCCTGTTCCTGTCAACACTGGTTTTGAAGTAATCATTCCTTTCCAGCTCCCAGAGCCATGATTAGTTAAACTGAAGTGCCACACAGAGGGGCCCCAGGCCTTTTCTCCACCTTCCCATTATTTACTCATGAAACAGATGTTACTTCGAGTCTACCATATGACAAGTTCTTTGCAATACTCTGAGGATAAAGGAAATATTCTCAAAGATCTCACAGTATATTTTATAAGTGTGTCAGTTATCTAGCATGATTCAATGGTTATTAGTGGTTCAATTAAAGTCTGTACAAGATGTAGATATAGCAGAAAAGAGGCCATCAATCTAACAGGGGGAGGGATGCAAATTTGAAAAACAAGGAAGCAAGAATTCAGCATGGCATAACAGTAGAAAAGTTTTACAATATAAAAAGTTCAATCTGAGGTATTTTTAGTCTAATTTTTTCTCATCAATTGTCTAATTCACCAAAAAGGTTTGAAATTAGATTTTCAGGCAGGAAGTTTTTAAATAGAGCTCAGGAGGGTGCTTACAACAATAGTGGACCAACGAAGGAGATGATTTTTGTAGAGAGACTTGGAATTCTGTCTGTGTAGGTGGCACCTATCCCTAATATGCAAACATCCCTTCAGGGACAAATAACCAGTATAAAAATTAGTATTTTTATAAAATGTGGGTTTTTTAAATTGTGTCTAAAATTTCTTTCTCTCATGATGTCTCTTTGTTTCTCTTTCATGACATACATGACATAGAGCTTGAAAATCAAGAATTCTTTTTCTGATATATTTTGTTTTCATGTTTAATTTCAAAGCTTAAGTTTATATTATTAATTTATATTATTTATATTGTAAAAAGCCTACCAGTTTTACAGGGAGAATTTTTTTGAACAATCATTCTTTTGTTGTTCAATGCCATTTTTAAAAAATCAATCTTTTCAGGAAGAATTCCTTAAATTATATTTTGCTGAAAGCAATTTCAAAGATATCTGTTAGACATATCCCAATTTAACTATTGATTAACTAAGAGGTTAACAATTGATTGACTTTCCTATTTGCCTAAGTATAGTTATAGGATTTCTCTAAATTATTCCAAACCTGAGATATTTGAAAATCAGTGCTTTATGGCTTGAATATGAATAGTTATTTCTAATGTAAATTCTATGGATGTTTTTAATGAAGAATCAAAATATTTACAGACCTGTCGATTTTAAGATCCTTTGTATCCTGCAACTGTAGTAATTCACTTCAAAAGAAGGGACCAGCAAGCTAAAGAGAAGGGGAAGTTGGGACTGAGACCCATCTCTGGGAAACAGTCCCAGGGGTTTGGAAATCATTCCCTTGGCTTGAGAAAGCTAACAGATTAGGGATGTCTCAGCTTCCAAGGCTGAACTCACCTGAGTTCCACCCTTATCTTTCCTGGCTCCCAAGGGCTTCAATTTAGAGGCTGCATTCCACAGAAGAATCCTAAACCCAAGTGAAATAACCCAAAATACCTGCACTTAGCATAGGCCTGAGGCCAGGATAAACACATGGCTGTAAACATACAAGAATTGTAGGCAAGCTCAAGCTAAGCTTCCCATCACCTTGATTTTATTTTGCTATGTCTATGACATAATTTTAGTAACAATTAACATTCAACAAAATATTGAATAAGGGTAAATTTGAAAACTACCTGGGAGACTAGAGATATTTGCTTTTATATGTATAGATGCTTGGAAAAAAAAATATATATATATATATGAATGTTTCCCAGATGGTGTGGGCCAGGGGCAAACATTCAGTTGTTTTCAATTATGTGAGAAGCAGGAGAGTATGTTTTGACAGAGCATCTCTGAATATAATTTAAATTCCATGACTCAGGAAGTTTAATTAGAGGAGAAATGCCTGTGTTATTATAAAGTAACAGTTTTTTTTAAACTGACCATTTTCCTTTTTCATTCTGGGATTAAAAATTTTTTTTTCTTTGAATCAATTCAGATAATACAGCATGTGTTTTAAATATAATGCTTTTGGTAGATTTTCCTCCCACATTTTTGTTAAGTGATACGTCTGCTATTGGTTTATCTTGAATTGGTTCATCTTGAAATAATGTCTGATTCTTTTAAATATGAAAACATACAAGGGGAAACGACTATATTATTCATATTTAGAATACTATGTTTATGGATATACACATTTGTGGTAAAATAAGACATGCATGAGAACTTCAGGATACTAGCTAGTTTTCAGTTCCCAGGAGGGAGGAAAAAGAAAAGATGGCCTTCAGCTGTATCAGGAACATTTTACTTTTTTAATAGAAAAAAAGATCTGAAGCAACTATGACATTATTAACAGCTATTAAATCTGGTATAGGGTGTAGGGGGCCATTTGCAACTGCCACAAGAACAGCCACAGAAACCTCAGGAATAAAGCTAATGCTAAATTTGAAAGAATTTGTAAAGGTATAAAACAAGAATGAAAATCATAAAATAGAAGGTATCATGGTATGATGAGAAAAGACCTGGCTTTGAAATCCTAGCTCTGTCACTTTGTAGATACAATTTAGGACAAGCTACTAAATCCCTTTGAGCCTCAATTTCTCCATTGGCGAAAGGAGTACAACAATATTTACTTGTGGTTTATGAAGAGTACTATGTAGCTATACATGTAGAACATAAAACTATTATTGGACCTTTACATAATCTATATAGAGTAATGATCAACTTACCAATAGATAAAGTATTAAAGTCACTTCCAAATTGATTTCTAGATTTATTGAACTTTTGTAAAATTTCCAACAAAGATTTCAATACTCCACTTTGAAACACTTCATAAAGTAATACAAGCAGTGAGGAGCTAATGTGAAAATGGATTATATAATAAGGGATCTGAATACAGAGAAGAATTAAAGTAGAATATGGAAAAATGAAACTATATATTGAAATGGAGTTACTGGAGATAACTTTCCTTAAAATTTTTCTTAGTTTTTCTGGGGGAGAAAAAGGAAATGAACAAACCTGTCTGACTATCCAGAGAGGACAGAAATGGAAAATTAATCATTGCTTTCACAGATGTTATCACATTTACTGCTGTTACCCAAGGTTACACAGCTAGTAAGTAGGAAAACTAAAATTCAAAGCTGAGTTTAATTGTATTCTCAAATCCATACATTTCCATTTTTTGTAAAAGTATTCCCTTTCTTGACCTAATTCTGATCAATACAGAAGAGTCTGCTGGCTAAGGAGATGTGGTAATATACTAGTTTACAGAGAGAACCTACTGATGAAATCTTCCGTAGAAGATTCTGACTTTTGGAAAATGTAATTCCAATATTGAAAAAGGTAGATTCTCCAGGCCCTAGATTAACAAATTTTAGTATTAGCCCTTATTTAAGAGCAACTTATAACCACTGAAAAACAAATCAGTAATCACAAGATCCATTACGGTTACATAAAAATGAGTTGTGGTAAGCTAACCTCACTTCTCTTTTAACAGATTTATGTTAGGCTGACCAGGAAAAGGCAGTAGAAAATACGTACCTGTGCTATATATAGCAGGGCACCTGACAATTTCCCTCATTCACTCACTCAATAAATAATTATTGAACACTATACCTGGCAGATACTCAGCTTAACAGTTAAACAGCTCATTCCATCCATGTTTCATACAATGCACTTACCAGAATCTGTTCTCATATTTCCAACAGTGCCGCTCGACGAATTTCTTTCAGCCACTTCTTTGGTTAACCGACTCCTGCTCATTCTTCAAGGTTTAGGAATCATTGCCTCCAGGAAGCCTTCCCTGATGCCCTGTCCCCTGAAGCAGTCCCTCCTGTGTACAATCAAAGCTTCTTGTGCACGTATTTATCCAAGCACATATCCCATTGATTTGCAACTGTTCATGTATTTGTTTGTCTCACTCCCTGGATTATAACCATCCTACTGGCAGGAACTCTATTCTATCTCTGTGCCTAGAAGAAAGTAAATGTCCTATAAATGTTGTTTGAATGAAAAATATATTAAGCAGTATTGGAAGTGGTGCCAGACCTGACATATCTAACATGCGTAAGTCTTCCTCCCTCTCAGTGTATCACTTTCCTCATTTATTCTTTTGTGTTTGTCTTGATGTGACTAGCAAACAGTTGCTCATGTATGAGTGTCCCTTTCCAGTTCCCCTTCAAGGTCACCTTATGCACATAAATTATGACTTTCTTCCTTTTTCAGATTCCCATCAAGTAACTGGTGAATCAGAACAGACATATACAAAGAGGAGCTTCTTGCATTTTCATAAAACAAATAGTAAAGTCTAATCCATAGGAAGCAATTTCCTAATTGCTCCCATAATTAGCTAAGAGCATCCTCATTCCAAGTGTTTCTCATGAGGTTGAACTGAGGCAGCAGTTCTAACTACGTTTATTGAGCACCTGTTAGCTAATCACTGTGTATGCTTTTCCCCTTTACATTAATCCTTATATCAACTCAGACCAGCCATTGTGACTTAGAGATGAGGAAACAGAGGGGAAGAAACGAAGGTGAATCTGTACATGCAGCTAGTTAGGAAATAATGCCAGAAATAAGAAAAAAATAAATCAACTATAGTATATGTAAATTAAATCACCTTCCCTGGGAAATAAAAAACTTCTCTCAGACATGTTAGAAAATAAAGTTCACCTACACTCCATTTCTATGAAATAAATTCAAAACAAAAATAATACCAAAATTGCTATGATAAAGATACAAAGATATCAAGGTAATAGTAGCAAAAATAAAGTGAAGGTTGCAATACAAATAGATAAATTTGAATTAAAGGCAAAAAGTATAAATTGGGTCGAAGAAGACAATTCATATTAAAAAATGATCTATCTAAATGGAATAAATAATATTCATGACTGCTTATATACACTTTAATGAAACATAAAAAGAAATAGACACTAACAATAGCAAAACCATACTGAGAAATGTTAGCATTGTTTTGGTCAAACTATTAAAAACCTTTAATAAGTCATTTTATTGATTATGACAAATATATGGCACTTGAAGTACTTTAGATACATGATTTTTCTGTCTACATGAATAAGGGTTCCTGAAGAATGCTCAGATCAGCCGAAGGAGTGGCCTCGAATAAGCTAAATCTTTCAGTTCTGAGAGAAACAGGAACCAGATGTTTGAAAAACCTAAAAAATATGTGAGAATATTCATGCTGATTTAAAGTAGGTCATGCATTATACTGGATAATATCCCGATTGTGAAGGATTTTGTCTTCCAACTCCCTTCAACAGGTCATTCATTGCTTCTGGAGATGAGGTACATGATAATACTACTAAGTCCTTGGGCACATAGCCTTTGACATACTTCTTTCACCTTTTCTTAGTCAAAAGAAATGCTGTATGGAATACCATTACAATGGATAGGGCCATCTATAAACCCACAGAGCAGTGCCATCAGGATGAGGCACATCTGTCAGGAACTTCAATGTACTTCTGTGAGGATGAGACGCTGCACCCTCCAGGACGGAGACAGCAGGTCACCTCAGGTTTTGCCATGTCAGGGCCTTAGCATTTTGGTCTCACTTATTGAAAAGGCAGACAGTCACCGGGGTAACTGCCAAATTAACCTTAATAAGGGGGAATCCACATTCCTGAGTCCATGCAAAACCTCCAGTCTTGCCAATATGGTTATTTTGTGCAAAAGCACATCAAATAAGCCGTTTGGGGGAAAGAGACTGACACTCACATGGTGGGTCATCTTGACTACCTGACTGTTAAGATCCTCCTCTATTGTGGGTACCAGATGGGATACAAATATTTTCACACTCTTTGGCCATTCTGTGAGGTCCATCCACGTATCTCATACAACCAATCCTAAATTCCAGACCTGCTGGCTAAATAGAGTTCATTTCCCACCATCTGGCATACATATCTAATTAAGGCATGTAAGGTATGTTTTACATCCTGCTTACCAAGTCAGATTAGCATAATGTTGTAAGTGTAATAAACTAGTATGCCATTTTGTGGCATATCAAGATATCTAAGTTCCTTCAGATGGAATGTTCATTGAGAGCAAGAGAGTTAACACAGCACTAAGTCAAGACGGTGAAGGGTATTGTTTTCCCTACCAGGTGAGGAAAGGGATGATTAGGATAGAACAAAGACCATTTGCTTAGTCAATAGTCCTACATCAAATACCAGGGTATGTATTAATTTTCTCTAGCAGAATTATCACACTTGGAATAGCAGCTGCAGTCAGAGACACCACTAATGATAAGTTTGGTGATCATGATGCCACGGCCATCATCTCACCATTTTCTCATTCCCCACCTACACTCAAGATGAGAGGTTATTTTCATTGAATAAGAAAGAAATCTTGCCCAAGAAATCCCAGGCTGAAGGTTTGATTTTGATGCTGAGGATAAGCAGAACTCCCCCCAGTAGCTCAAATTAAGAGACTTTAATTAAAGCACTGATTATAAATATAAGGAAAGTAGTAATGAATTATGAGGTACTCTGACGTTAGTATTAACAGGGAGCCACGACCACTTCTATCTAGGCCTGAGGAACAGGAGGAAATAGTGTTACTGGAGTCCAGTGAGAAGAGAGTCGCCAGCAGGGAGCTGTATTCACAGGGTTCATCCAACATGTAGCATTAAAGCAGGAAGGATCAAGGAATAAATATTGTCTCTCTCTCATCCCACCTTCCAGTCGCCAGCTAAATCTAACTGGAGGTTGGCTGGCAGAGTTGTCTCCATGATGCGAAAGGAAGAGGTCAGGCTTCTGGGGTAAACAACAGTGCAGGGAAGGGTAGATAACGGGTGAGAAAGTGGGAAGAAATGTTAATCAGCCAAAAATGCACAAAGAAAAACAGCTTATTTGGCCCTGCTTTCAGACAACAAGCATGAAATTAATGATCTACCTAAAATATGTGGCATTTATTGCATGAAAATATTTCTACGAATTATTTTTATGAAGATTTGTAGTGGACAACTACTGTTCGGTCAACCAAAACCAATATATTTTTTAGGAATTCCACCGTCCTTTACCAGTCCATCTATGTGGTCTGAAGAGCTGAGGAAGCCAATAAAAGTAGGATAAAGAATAAAGCAGATGTGTAGAGAGAACAAGGGAAAAAATGAAGAAAGAGGATGTAGAGAGCACTTCCTTCTCAGTCTGTTCCTGAAATCGCATCATATTGCTCCTGAATCCCATGAGATTCCCTAGAATCCTTCAAACAAATTTTTTGTTTGTTCGATTAGAGTTTGGTTCATTACTTAGAATCCTAACTGATAGATCATCATTATGAACATATAGAGTTAACATAACTTTATACATTGATACATCATGTCAATTTGAACTTGTGACAGTGTTCCTTTCTCAATTTCAGGTAATTCTTTATTTGAAAAATATGAGAAATTAATAGACAGGAAAATAAATAATGAACAGAAATGGCTGAATGGAGAAGAGCCAAAGAAATGAAATTGGGGGCCAAGTGAGTTATAATTCTCCACTATAAAAGCAGAAAACCCATTTTATATGTGTAGGCAGTTCTAGGAATGGATCACTGCAATCAATGGCACATGAAATTTCATGTGGAAGGTAGATAATCTCTAATTTATCTAAACTCCTAAATGGTAGCGTGTTTGACTCACAGCCAGTTTTGTTTCCCTTTGCCAGTGTACTCAGATTTCAGAAAATATCAGAAGCTGCTTCCCTTTCCAAAACCCCATGAAGACCAGGGGCTTGTGAAAATCTATATATACTTACCACTGGGGAAACACAAATAAAATGAATATTCTTGAGAAAGAAAGGTTGTTGAGAGAATGACTTTTCAAAGGATTTTGAATCCACAAGATTTCTTTGCTAAAATTCCCAATCTGTTTTCTATACCAAGATCTGAGCTTACAACACTTATCTACTGAATAAATTTCCTTAAGAAAATAACATCATTCTAATGTTCCCTCCTAATTCTAAGCTTACTTCAGAAAAATTAATTTATGTCAGAACTGGCCATAGAAATCCAGTTTGGGTATGTTGAAAAATTACTTGTTATATTCTAATCCTGTCCCAAGAAAGGTTAAAATGGCATTGCTTGGTCAGTTGTTTAGTTAGTAGAAAAATGTTTGTTCTTCCGCTGTACTGCTAATCATAAAACAATGTTGCTATCATACAACACACTGACCATTGTCTGCAGCCATTTGTTTTTCTGTTTGTATTTGAGAGATGTTGCAATATTGAGCAGGGAAGTCTGTCACAGAGGGAAAATTATTTGGATCATAAATGGTTATTTACAAATAAAGCCAGCTTATTCGTCTGTTTTATGTTTATATTACTAATTCTCAGAGCTAAAGGAGTCTTTTCATTTAGACGTCTCCTGATTCCCAAGACTTCTTCAGGCAAATCTTAAAAACCAGAGGATTTATTTTTCACCAACCATCACAAGCAAATATTTAGCCTAATTTCCAAACTGTCACATTGTGATTCCTGCCCCTTTATCCTTCCCGAATCTCATGTAATGAACATAATAAATAAGAATGTTTTAAATCCAATAGAACAAACACTGCTATTATAATGTGCCAGGCCTGTGGTAGGCATTTTAAGTATAAAAAATGAATACAGTTTCTGGTATATTTGGAGATGAAAAGAAACAAGTGTATGCACAAATGTTGGCCTCTATTCTTTGTAAAGTCAAGACAGTTGTTAAGGGTAGAAGGCAATGGGGAAGAAAAGCAGATTCAAGGTAGAGAACATAAGGAGAGGAGCAAAATTTAGGATTTGGCCCTAAAACAAAGGCTCCCATTAATTGAATACTATGTGCCAACCAGTGGACAAATTGTTTTACATACATTGCCTGTTTAATCCTTAAAACAATCTTTTGATGTGGGTACTATTTGTTCACATTTTAGAGGTTAAGTAAGCGAACCAGAGAAGTTTAATGACTTGCCTGAGGTCATATAATCTAGCAAATTGTAGAATCAGGATACAACCTACCAAGAAGCAAAGAATTGCTGCATGGCAATATGGGCCATTCTCAGTTTAACATCTATGAATTTACAGTAATATAAACTTGCAGAACATGCCATTTTTTCCACAAGGCTTAGCGACTCAAGAAAACCAGTGCGGAAAACAAATTGTTGAAGTCATCTTGGGTTGACTGAGGATTCCTGTGGTTGCTGCAGCTGAGGCATAGGTACAGCGAAGGAACCGACCATAGGGAAAAGTTCGGTGGAAATGAATGCTAGACCGGGAAGGCAAGGTAGAGCTGCCAGTTGTGGGCTGGTGTTTGAGAAAAACTGACTCGTATTGAGAGAGTATAGGATTCAATAAAGCAAAGAAGAGGTTGAATGGAAGTCAAGAAGAGGAAAAAATGAAAGAATGGAAAGTGCAATGGGATTTTAAATGTAAAGTTATGAAAATCAAAATGGACTAAAGCCAACAAGGTCATCTCAGTCAGTATGAAGGGCTGGTTCAGGACTAGGCCTGTAATCTAGTCTTGCTGTTACAGGGGAAAGTCTGCTGGGGAGCTTCCATTTTTACCACTATGGAGAGGAGGCACAGGGCGAAAGGCCAGCCCCCCTTCCTCTCTGGATACGTAGTGTCTGGATACCTTGCTGTTAGGTTAAGGACGAAGTCAATACAGAGAGGGGGACAGAATCCATGGGAATTTCAAGAAGAAAAAAAAATCAGCCTGATGGATATGCCTAAAACTGCCTCATGTCTTACATTTTATTATGTGACTTTAAACTCCTTTATCTTTTAAGGCACCTTAAACTGATTTTCTGTTCATTGCAGCCAAAGGCATCTTAAATGATTCAAGGGTGGTTTCAGATGATGACAGTATATTTTTACAATTGTAAGTGACTAATATGGAATGAAATCTGAAGCTGGCAAAGAGAAAGTGAATGGCCTGATCCAAATAGCATGAGTCTCAGGGGAGGGAAAATTTTGAATTGATGAGGTAAGAGGTATGGTCTAGGGACAGCAGTGGTCTAGGATGCTAAAGACATTGCTATATGTGTAATAATAAAAATGATGTATTCATTTCTATTGAATGCCTATAAAATACCAGAATTGTGTCCTATGCTGGGGATACATAGTAAGAAAAAGAAGACATAGTCTCCCTAACAAAACTTTGAGTCTTATGGTGGACATAAACATGAATTGAACCATCACACAACAAATACAAAATTACATCTGTTGCAAACAAAAGTATATATGCTACAAAAGAAGAGGTTTAGATTTCTAGGTCGAGATGGAAAAATGCACACACTACAAGTCATTCCCTTCCATTCCAAATAAATGCTACATAAAAAAGTATAAGCAAAAATATTTAAAAATACAGTCAGATAGAAAGAGACGGGAAGAGATCTTAAGGTATGAGAAACAGAGAAGGAACCCATAGTGTTCAGTAAGAACTACAGTCAGAGGAGGCCCGCAGGACCCAGATGAGATGCCCTAGGAGCTAGAATTTTAGTGCCCTGTGATGAAGAAAGCTGATACCATAAGACTCAAATGCTGTGCTAATCTAGAACTGGGTTCATTTTGTAAAACTGAGCACTGGAAATATGTTGCTCTTGTATGAACCCGTCTTGAAGGATCTTCTCACATTTGTCCAAGTTTATGAACAGAAGCTAGGCATTTGCTCCTAGCCTTGGACTAGAAGCCTCTACATATGCCTCACATAATGCAGGGCCCAGAATGCATTGATCTAGTTGTCAAAAACTTCAGGGTAGAAGGCAGGAGAATAGGAGGTTTGACATAGGCATTGTGGAGAACAGGTAAGTAAATTACAGTTTTATAGCTGAACCATTGTGACCTATTGTGTGACTTCCTCCTCAAGCAGTTGGTGCAGACATGGAAGGAATAAATAAATGGATTCATCAGGCTCAGGGATTTGCTAGATCAAGGTGATGAACAAAACAGATGTGAAAGAGACTTTTGGCTACAGGAAAGAGTGTTTTTCAAATCCTAAGTCTTAAACTCTAAACTACAGATAAATAAGGAAATGAAGAAAAAAGAAGCTAGAAGAGTTGTTGGATTAACATGCTTTGAGCAGATGAAAATTCTGGTAGGTGTGTTGAACAAACAACTGGAAGGGAAGGAATTGTGGTTATAGATAATGATGTATGAAGCAATGATCCTGTAAATGGATCATTCAGAAGTGCTAATATCAATATGAGAGTGTGTGGTGGAAGCGGAGAGGAAGAGGATATCGTTACTTACTAGGAGATTAAGGAGGTCAGAGAAAAAGACATGTAATAGGTCATCCATACCATCATCACCCATAGGTAATAAGGAAATATGGGAGGAACTGAGATGGACAAGATCAGCCAGATGCCACTGTTTGAGATGAATGGCAGTGGAAATGACTGGGAAAGCCAGTGTGTGATAGCTAGCAGTAGGGGAGAGTGTAATGAAACTTAAAAAGAATAAGCTTCAGCGGAGAGATTTCTACAAGACTGTGGTGATGTGGAGGTGGCATTGGTAAGCTGGGCAGACAGCAGCCCTAACCCCTAGTCCTACAATATACAGGGCTGCATATTTTTGTGAAAATAAACAACCACAGCCTTATGAGAGCTTTAGGTCTTCTCAGGAAAAAGGCAGATTTCATCAAAGGCAAGGTAGTAGAGGGAGTACACAGGTGATAGGTCGAAAATATATCACTGGTTACGGAGCATTTTCAGAAAGAACAGCAAAAGAGTTTGGAAGGGAGGAAATATAGAGTGGCTATTTCAAGATGAAGGAGGGAACAAGCATGATGAGGACTTCATTGATTCTCTGACGCAAAAGGAATGAAAAGCATCAAGGATCTGATCGCCTTTGAGAAAGGTGGTCATGGGTCCCGGAGGCCAGAAGGCTTAAGTCACTTGCCTGAGATCATGGTGCATCCAGAACGTAGAGATAGGACTAGCTACAAGATGAGCTTCCATTTACTCAATGGCTATTATATACCAAGTATTGTTTGTCTTTATTTAATTTAAACCTTATAGCAGCCTCGTAAGTTAAGTGTCATTATTCTAAATTTATAAATGAGGAAACTGAGGCAATAGAGGTTACTACCAGTGACACATGAACTATAATAGGCTGAAAATAAACTTGGAACGTTTTGTTTGGCCTGCATGTTTTCAAAGAAAATATATACACCTCAGCAGCTAGAAAAGTTATGTCTAGACCACCTTATTTATTTTGAATATTACTGGATTACTCCTGTGGGCAACTAAACTTACTAACCTTATTTAAACTAGATGTATCTGACTCTGTATTTTGTATAAGCTAAAGTATTTAACAAGAAAAGGTAGGTTCCATTTCTGGCCATGATAGAATAGTCACCCTAAACAACTCTAAAATTGAATAAATTATAAAAGGCAACTGCTTTCAGGTACTGAACCACAAGTGAGGAAGGTACATGTTCCCCAACAGAAGGAAAATGCATGAGATGAACTTCATGCTTTCCCTAATTTGCTGCCTGGGGACAATTTCCAGATGAGTGAATAGAGAGGTGAAGTCCAAGCAGAGCACAGCAGGCTCCCTGGGCTAATGAGGCAGAGGTCAGAGTTTGAAGCGACTGAAGCAGCTGGAATTCGTGCATCATGGTTCAAGAGAAGAAGTAACTACATAGAGGAGGGGTTATAAAGTCTGTGTGGAATGCTCAGTGTATTAGTCAGAAAGGTCGAGCTATACATACACAGGATGAGACTCCACAAGGCCCAGCAAAGACTAGACAATGCAGGACTGAGAGCTGACTGGATTCGAGAGAGGCCACATGGAGCTGAGAGGTGTGGGATTTCTAGTCCAGCCAATGTTAAGAGGCTTTGTTGATATCTCCACAAATGTCACGTGTTATAGGAATAAAGACCATGACCTTCAGTAAAAGTCACACCCTAAGAATAAGGAGAGCAATTGTCAAAAATATTGGAAGGCACAATGGCTGAAAATTCCTAAAATTGGTGATAAACAGAAACCTACTGATCCAGGAAAACCAGCAAACCCAAGAAGGATAAAAGAAAAGAAAACAGAAATCAAATCTAGATATATTACAGTCAAACTACTAAAGAGAAAAAATTTAAAGAATCTATAGAAGAAAAAAAAGACATTAAATACAGAAAAACAAGGATAAAAATGATGTCTGATTTTCTATCATAAACAATGGAGGATGGCACACAAGGGAATGTCATCTTTAAATGCTAAACAACAAAAAAAAAGTCCACATAAAATTCCTTAACCAGTGAATATATCCTCTAAAAATGAGAATGAAATAAAGGCATTTTCAGGTAAAGGAGGCCTAAGAGAATTTGTACCTAGCAGACCTGCACTACAGGAAATGCTAAAGAAAGTTCTTTAAGATAAAGGAAATAATGTATCAGAGAAAGAGTTGTGTTGACAGAAGGAATAAATAACACTGGAAATGGTACATATATGAGTAAATATGAAGACTAGCACCTTTTACCTTTTCTTAATTTCTGTGCAAGAAACTGACAATTTAAAGCAAAAATAATGACATTGTGTTGTAGGATTTATAACACATGTAGAAGCAGAATACATGATAAAAATAGCACAAAGGATGAGGATAAATGCATTTTACAAAAAAAAAAACTCCACTTATAATAGTATTAAAAATAAATGAAATACTTAGGAATAAATTTTTTTAAAGTTCAAGATTTGACCACTGAAAACTACAGCAAATAACTGAAATACATCAAAGATCTAAATAAATGGAAATACATTCCATGTTCATGGAAGACTTAATATTGTTAAGAGGAAATTCTCTAAAAATTGATCTATTGATTCAATAAATTCCTAACAAAATCCCAGCTGCCTTTTTTGTTTTACAGAAATTAACAAGCTGATTATATGAAAATTCTAAGAACTCAGAATAGCCAAAACAATCTTATTAAAGAAGTACAGAATTGAAGGACATACACTTTCCAGTTTTAAAACTTAACTACAAAAGCTATATTAATCAAGATTGTATGGCACTTGCATATGGACAGACATACAGATCAATGGAATAGAATCAAGAGCCTAGAAATAAACCCATACATTTATGGCCAAGGAATTTTTGATGAGGGTCAAGACAATTCAATGTGAAAGAGTACACTTTTCAATAAATATTGCTAGATAGTTGTATATTCACATGCAAAAGTACAAATTTAGACCCCTACTTCGTACCACATCAAAAATTAACTCAAAACTGATCAAAGTCCTAAATGTAAGAGCTAAAACTATAAACTTCTAGGAGAAATCATAGCACAAGTCTTCATAACTTGAATTAAACAATGATTTTTCAGGTAGGATACCAGCAGCTTAAATAACAAAAGAAAAAATTGATAAACTGAACTTCATAACAATTTACAACTCATATGCTTCAAAAGACACTAGCAAGAAAAGTGAAAAAATCCACAGAAAGGGAGAAAATATTTGCAGATCATGTACCTGAAAAGGAACTTATATCCATAGTATATAAAGCACTCTTATAATTCAAGCAATAATTGAAAAATGGACAACGGATTTCAATAGACATTTCTCAAAAGAAAATACATAAATGTGCTAATAATAAGCACATGGAAATATACTCAGTGTCATTAGCTGTTAGGAAATGCAAATAAAAACCCCAATGAGATACCACTTCACACCCAATAGGACGGCTAAAGACTTGTTGATGAGAATGCAGAAAAATCAGAACCTTGTACACTGTTGGTGGGATTGTAAATGCTGTAGCTACTTCAGAAACAGTTTGGCAGTTCTTCAAAAATTTAAACACAGAGTAACCACATGACCCAGCAATTCCACTCCTAGGCATATACCAAGAAAACTGAAAATAAATGTTCACACAAAGACTTGTATACAATGCTCACAGTAGAACTATTCACAGCCAAAAAGTAAAAATCATCCAAAGTCCATCAACTAACAAATGCACAAACAAAATGTGGTCTAGCCACACAATGGAATATTATTCAGCCATAAAAAGGAATGAAGTACTGATACATGGCCAAACATGGATGGACATTGAAAACATTATACTAAGTATTATACATATACTATTACACAAAAGGCCACACATTATATCTATCCATGTGTATGAAATGTCCAGAATAGGTAAATCCATAGAGAAAGAAAGTAGATTAATGGTTGCCAAGGGGCTTAGAGGACAAGGCATGGAAAGTGACTGCTAATGGGTAAGGAGTCTCTTTGAGGGAGATGAGAATGTTCTGTGACCAGATAGTGGTGGTTTGCACGACTCTCTGAAGATAACAAAATCCACTGAATTATACACTTTAAGAGAATGAATTTAAGGTATTTGAATTATATCTTAATTTTAAAAGTTGAAGAACTCTGTAGAAAGACATAAAATAAAGGCTGTCTTATTTGAAACATGAAAACTCCCTAAATGAATCCATAAATTCCATGCAGGTCCAATCAAAATGTTAATAGGACTTTTTTCACTTGACAAAAGGATTGACAAAGGATTTCTTTTGGGAAAATAAACATGAAAGAGTTATAAAAAAAAATCTGGAAAATATAAAACTTAAGTTGCTTGAGGTTATTGAATTAGCTCTCCTGGATATATAGTATGTGTGTGTATTGAAATGTCACAATGTTTAAAAACATACACAGCCAGGTACTTTTCCATTTTTAAGTTTTAAAATGATGCAATATATTATTGTTATAATATCAAAACAATAAATCCTGCAAAAAAGCATATTGAAAATTAAATACTCTGAGTAAGCATCCCCTTTTCCAGTGCTAGTTTATTCTATTTCAGGCTGGAAATTCCTCTTTCAATGCACCTTCATATGGATGATTTCAAGTCACTTTTTCAGCCTTCTTAATTTTCTCTGAATATAGATTAGTTTATGAATAGTCTCTCTAGAGTTTAGCACCTAACCTTAATACATTTGATGTGGACTGACTGGCACAAAATAAAAGTTTATTTTCTTGGTTATTCTGGTTACTTCACTTTTATTAGTGCATCCTAAAATCATATTAGCCCTCTTGGGCAGCTAATTCACAATGTTGATTGATAACGGAGTCAGCAACTTGTGATTAAAGCCCTATGACTTGTTCATTATCAGTGCTGCTAAGCCAAAACTATATTTATCATCTCGGCCCTTAGGCAGTGATATTTGAAATAAAGTGAATGACCTCATCTTTATTTCCATCAAGTTTCATCTTGATCTAGGTGTCCCAATCCTTTGCATGTAATGCAATCATTCAAGGTGTTCATTAACTCTGCTAGCTCTGTGAAATCTGAAAATTTGTAAAGAACAATCCTTAGATCATTACCTGAGTCACTGATGAACAGATTATCAGGACATCTTGGGGGACCCAAACTGAAGATAATATGAAAATCTTCTGCATTAATTAGTTCCCATTGTGTTTCTGGCATTTGGCCCAAAGGTCCTCAAACCTTAGTGCATTTAAGAGTCAACTGGGTAGCTTATAAATTCCCAGGTATTCAGTAGTCACCTCTAGAGATTGTGATTCAATAGATACAGAACAAGGTCCCACAAATGGCAGTTAAAATTAACATCCACAGAATTCACTGTTAGACTTACCTAACACTGTATTTCTCTTTATTGATTATATGCATATTGTAACTCACACCTTGCTGAAGGCAACAATTAATGTCTATTGAATTAACTTTATTTACCAGCACAGCTCCCTGTCAAAGAGGAGGATGGAGCTAATGTGCAACAAAACCCAAGTTGCCTTCTTATTAACAGTGGTGTGCTCACTAACCATCTTTTAATATCAGTTCTAGAAGCTTACTTTCATGCATTTTTCAACTGGCAAATATTTGGGGGGCCTAATATATGCCAAATATAATGCTAGTCTACACTCCCACCAGTGGTAAGTTTTTCATTATACCCGTGTTTATAGTGAATCTTGTAATTCTTCACTGTACATAGTTTGACAAGATAGGATAAATATATTTGTGTTATTCTGAGTTGCATTTTTATTATCTTTGATAATGAAGTTGAAAATATTTTCATGTTTTTCTTGGCCATTGCAAATTCTCTACTGGTTCCCATTTATCAGTTGCTGCATTTATTTATTTTTTCTAATAAGCCTATAAGTTATTACTGTTATTTTTAGTCTGTCATGTGGGTTACAAATAGTTTTCTCAGTTTGTTTCTCTGTTAGTCCTCAGTTTGTTATCTTTTAACCTTATTTATGTTTTTTTCTTTTATAGCAAATATGTTTCCATTTCTTATGCAGACAAAACTAATAATCCTTTTATTATAGTTTCTGCCATGATTTGAAACCATGCTTTAACAAGTCTCTCTCCAAGATTATATATTCAACTACATTATCTTTAGAAACTAGATATTTTTAATACTTATATAATTTTTATAATGTATATATTTGAATTTTTTACTCTTTATCTGATATATGTTGCATATAATCCTTTTAAAATATAATCCTTCAAAACTCTGGATTAAGGATATTAATAGTATTGTTTAAATACTAAAACCTGAGGAACTGCCTAAAAGTATCATAAGATGAGATTAGTTGATTCTGTAAACATCCATAAGATAAAACACTGTGGCAAACAAGATTTTGCTCTAAAAGGACATTTTCTGACATGAAGATATTCATGACAATGTTAAGTAAAACAAAACAGGAATATACATAGAAACACATATTCATGAAGTTTGAAGCTAAAAATATACATTGTGTTGAATTCTAATAACATTAAGCAAAATAGGAAAATATGGTGAAGTATAAAGTAGGAACTATTTGGTTTCAGATGACCTGCATAATATTTGGAAGTCATTTAGAAATTTTTGTTTTAAAATACAATTGTGTGCTATTCCATAATTGTAAAGGATCAAATTAATTTAACAAAAAATTAATATGACTTGAATACTTTAAAAATCATAAGAATTAAAAGTCATCAGTAATTTTACTACTTTAAAAAATTGTGTCAAGGCAGAAGTTATCTTTTCTCCCCAAGTTCCCTCCTCCCATCCACTCCTGACCCCAATAAGTTCCTATTCACTACATCTCTTTCCTGACTCCAAAGCACATATAGACACATAGGTAGATACATAGATAGATATAGAGAGATACAAAATAGACATATATATATATATATATATACACACACACACAGATACATGTACTATATATACATATATAATCATATATATACATCTTTTTAATGAAAAAAGAATCCAGTTATGATCTGCACCTTGCTTTTTCATTTACTAATGTACCTGTAATGAACAATATATCTGGGATGAATCAGGACATCTAGGTCTATGTTGGCCACTTTTAATGGCACACACCATAACTTATTCAACTCCCCTACAAATGGACATCTAGGTTTTTTCCATTGTTTTGCTATTACAAGCAAGTCTACCACATTTTTACATATCTTTACATAATAGTGATAATATTTCTAAAGAATAGATTCCTTGACATGATACTGCTGAGTCCAAATACAAGTATGTTTTTTACTGTTTACTGTTAAAAATGTGTTAAACCAGAGGTATTACAAATTTTGTTTTACTTTATGCACTCCAGTATTGCTTAACTTTTTGTAATGAGCATATAACTTTTATAATAAATACCTTTAAAAGAAAAAAAATACAATTGTGCTGTCATTATGAATCATCAATAAACAAGTCAGAAATATATTCATTGTGAATGAGCACAAGTTTAACTATTTCTATGTTGTCATATGCAAATATAAACATACTGCCACAGTTTACAGTTTACTGAAATGATGGAGTCAACATGTTTCTTCACTTAAACTCCTATATTTAAATGACCTTTTAATAGTCATTTAAAAATACAATTCTGGGATAAGAGTTTCAACAATATGAAGAATTAGATGGCTCATGTTAGGGGTCTCCAAGACCACCACCAGGTTTGATGATTTGCTGGGAGGACTCCCAGGACTCAGCATAAAGCCACACTCATGGCTATGATTTATTACAGCAAAAATATCAAAGCAACAAATCAAAGTAAAGGCCAGAGGAAATTATTCAAAGCTTCCAAGAGTCCTCCCAGAGGAGTCACACAGGAGAGCACTCAATTCTCCAGCCACAAATTGTGACAACACATGAAAATGTTGTCTACCAGGGAATCTCATTAGAAATTCAACACCCAGAACTTTTAGTGGGGACTGGTTGGATAGACACCCTCTGCTTAGCAAGTTCCAAAATTCCAGACTCCCAGAGGGAAAGCAGGTATTCAGCAAAAACTACATTGTTTGCACAAACTGTCTAGGCACAGTCAGCCAGTCTTATTAGTTCTGTGAATGGTGGAAACTTCTCAGAAACCCAAGTTCCCTGACACCAGTCAGCCACCTTGCAAACAGGCATTTCCAAGGATAGTAGCCTCTGGCCTGCTTTGTTAATTCATTTCTGCACACACATGTTCACTCTTAAGGTACAGGTTAGGTTACCGGATGTGGAAATTACATATATACATGTGCTAGGCTCATCCACACCCAAATAAAATTAAACAAAGAAAAGTAAGTAAAGTTCACCCTAAAATTAACTTTAACTGGACCCACAAATAAATTATTGATAAGTGACCAATGTAGAAGGAATCAAAATTAAAATATTACAATGTTTTTCTAGATTTGTAAAACTAATGCACATTAGTTATAGAAAATGTAGAAAACCCCAAAAAACATAAGATTCACTGAAATCCTCAATCCTAGATTACCATTGCTAACTTTTTCTGTTTGTGTACATATATTTACATAGTTGATACCACATTTAATATTTAATTTTACTTTACCTTCATTTTTCTGTATCACTAAAAATACCCAATAAACGTTTTTCATAATGAAAAGTTTTTTATCTCTGGTTATAATTTCTAGAGCCTTCCCCCTTCTGTTGGATACATAGGTTGTTTCCTGTTATTAATATTTTTAACCCTCAGAAAACCTTTCAATGGCTTCCTATTGCTCTTAGAATAAAGGTCAAAATCATTAATATAGTCAACAAGGCCCCGCAGGATCTAGGGCCTCTTTCCCCCTGCAACTCCAATTTACTCTTTCTCACGCCAGCTCTATACTCAGTCACCATGGCCTTTGAATTCCTCAAATGTGCAACCATCTTCCACTTCATGGTTTACACATGTATAGGTAGTCCCTACTTTATACTCTGCAATTATCATAGTTTTGATTAGTCTTATAAGTATGTTAAGTATGCAAAATTTTTAAATGTGTATCTCCCAAAATAGGTAGTAATCTCTGTGAAATCAGACTGTACATCTCTCTTGTTCAAGGATGTATTCCCAGTGCTCAGTATTGTCCTTGTCATATAGACACACAAAGATAATTGTGTAATTAAAGAATAAGTGCATAAACAATAGGATTCTACCTTTATGGGAATTTTTCAATCACTTAGCATAATTGACAACTTCATTGGATTTCCGGATTTCTCAAGTTATCATTAAATATTTTCCTTTTGAAAAACTTTAATCTCCCTATTATACCTATCATTAACATGGTAAATAGTTAAAAACATTCAATTCTGTATATATTTTTCTTTAATTCAGATATTTTACCTATTAATTCTAATAATTTTTAGATTTATTCTTTGAGTCTTCTCCAAATTACTATGACTTATGATACTTTGAATAACACTGTTATATGTTATATTACTCTCACATTCAATCTCAGTAGTTACACTTCAATTTGAATCAATACTTATTTCACACAGTATTTTTTAAAATGTCCTTATGGATGTGTGTTTGGTTAAAGAATTTTAAGATTCAGTCTCCATGTCTTTTAGTATATGTTCTTTGGAATTTATGAAGGCTTCATTACAGATAAAGTTGTTTACCTGCAGATTTTTGTTAGGTTGGTTTTTAATTAGGATGTTGAGCTACAAGTGAGGGATGGGGGAAGATTTTTCCCTTTGCTAGATTGTGGAGGAACTGAGAGGCTGGCCTCTCTTGCAGGGCACAAGGTCAAAGATACCCATTTAGAGGAGATGAAACAGTTCCTACAACTTGGTAATAGCGAGTGACAAGATAGATGCCATAGAGAATGCTGGAAATGGGAAATAGGTTTTGATTTATGCATTTAGAAATACTCTTTTCTATATCCAGTATTTTCTTTTCTATATTGAAATTCATTTGGTTATCTGGTATTGTTAGTAGAGTTTGGTTAAGAGTTCTGGGTATTAATTGATGGGCCTATGTCCATATTTGGGTTGAAGCTATATAGGATGAGCTGCCATGTCCTTAGAAGCTAGTTAAGAAATAATAAGTTACCATCCAAAGATCATGGATGCAGGCCAGAGAGAGGTCACTGGTCCAAGTATGCAGTGAATGAAATCTAGGACTGATCTGAAAAACACTCAGGTATTCTATGGGGAGTCCCAGGGATTTCCGGGAGGGGAAAAATGGGAAAAGCCTAACTTTCTTGTGGTCCATCAGGAAATAATGAGGGCTCAGATCTTTTCACTTATAATTAAAGGGAAGTTACTTCTGACATGGTAGAGGTCAGCAACCTCTGGGTTACAAACCAATAAATCCTTTTAATAAGCAATAAAATTCTTTTAATGAGACAAAAACTACTTTTTCAGTTGCTGCTGTGTCTTCCTGCTATACAGTATTATACTGTTAAAAGCTCTATTTCAAAATATATATTAATAGCTTTGTTTTGAAAAAAAGCACTGAATATAGATGATGGTACAATAAATGGTGCATCTTCATGTATAGTAATATGAATAAAGAGCCACAAAATACTTGTGTAATTAAACCTAGAAATTCTATTTAATGAAAACCTCTTAAAATAGTAATTCAAAAATAGAGGGGAAGGAAAAAAATACATAGGGGAAGGCACAAAAAGGAGTAGAACACTATAAATTTAGGTTAACAAACATGACTTACAACTCTGGGATTCAAAGCAGAAAGTATGGATTCATTAGTAGAGATAATGACACTGATTAATAATTATAAGGGAAATATACATTATTTGTACTGTTATCATACATAAAAATTTTGGAGTCACATTTAAAACTGGAAAGATAAGTAAAAAAAAAAAAATAGGCAGCAGCCCAAATACAAAATGACAAATAATATTTTAAGCAATTAAAAGTATTTGAAATACTAAGTTGCAAAAGGACAGCAGCATGTTCACAGCAGAAGAGGCTCCCGTACCTCAGAGTTCCTGGTGGAACAGAGAGCTGCCAATCATGGTACAGGCAGAGAGCACGTTTCACTATCTTCACCAGCCAACCTTTCCTTGTTTATGTACTCCTCACTACCTGAACTTCACATGTTGAGGGTAGGGCATACGTCTTCCTCAGCAAACAGTAATAGCCCTCACTAGTAGTTTCCATCCATACATGCACATATGTGCCAAAGCATGGAAACATTATGTGCAAAAAGGTGTCCACCACAGTGTTTATACCAGTAAAATACAGAGACAACCTGAAATGACCAGGAGTGGGGAAATAATTAAACATCCTATACTAAGTTAGCTCAGTGACAGAACCCATAGAAAACAATTTTCTAATTAAAGTTCAATATACTTTTAAAAGATGCAACCTGAGAAACTTCTTATAAGTGAATAATAAAGGCAAAAACAACATAAAATGTGCAAACATAATAAGCCTATCCTATTTACAAAGCATAGTTACAAAGCTAATATAACAAATGCTAATAACAATTATGAAGGTGATGAGTTATGGACATTTTTCTCTTTTTTTGGAGCACTGAAATTACTTTTATAAGAAAAATTATATGTGAAAATATATATGATGTCTGTTTGCTTCCATGATTTCTGGATCACAACCAAAAAAATCTCAAAGTGATTAGGGCTATGTGATGGTCAGCCACCCACACATTGTCATTTTTAACCCTTCCAGTCAGTGCCTCAAAAGGGTTCAGAATTCCTAGACCTGATACCATCTTGATTCAGCCCTACTGAATATTTTTAAGGAGGGTCACCAAAAAGAGGATGCTCTTACAGAGTAGATAAATGATAGGCCTCCAGAAGAAAAAGAATAATATCCTAATATTGAGAAACTGCATACCTTTTTTTAACCTATACATTTTTTAACCTCATACATTTTATTTCTTTTTTTCCCCAACTTTATTAAGGAATAATAGACAACTATAATTTTATATTTAAAGTGTACAACATAATGATTTAATATTGTGATTGGACATTATGAAATGATTAGTAAGATTAAAATAATGAACTCATCTAACATTAACATCACACAGTTAACTCTTTCATGTGTTTGTGTGGTAAGAATGCTCAAGATCCACTCTCAGCCAATTCCAAGAGTATAATACCGTATTATTAAGTTACCACACTATACATTACCTTCTCAGAACTCACTCATCTTACAGCTATAAGTTTATTTATTTTGACTTTCTTCTCCCTATTACCCCTTCCCCCAGTCCCTGGCAATCACCATTCTATTCTTCATTTCTATGAAATTGGTTTTTTTTAATATTCCACATATAAGTGATACTATACAGTATTTATCTTTCTCTGACTTGTATCACTTAGTATAATCCTCTCCAGTTTCATCCATGTTGTCATAAATGGCAGGATTTCCTTCTTCTTTAAGGTTGAATAATAGTCCATTATATGGGTATACCACACTTTCTTTATCCATTTATCTCCCAAAGGCATTTAGGTTGTTTCCATATCTCAGCTATTCTGAACAATGTTGTAATGAATACAGAAGTGCAGATATCTCTTTGAGATAGTGATTTCATTTCCTTCAGATATACCAGGAGTGGATTGCTGGATCATATGGTAGATCACATGGTAGAATGATAGTTCCATTTTTAATTTTTTGAGGAACCTCCATATTGTTTTCTATAATGGCTATATCAATTTATATCCTTACCAAAAGTGTATGAGTTCCCCTTTCTCTACATCTTTGCCAACATTTATTATATCTTGTCTTTTTGATAATAATTATCCTAACAGATGTGAGAAGGTCGCATTGAACCACATACATTTTTACTTCCAGGTAAAGAGATGCTTTGAAAGAACTAAGGAGCCTGCCTGTGCCTGTGGGGGCAAGCTTAAAACTGAGTAATGCTATGTGGTCAGATCACCCTCTGTCAAGGGCAGGGAAAAGCAGTAGAGAAGTATACAGAAGACACCTGAATCTGGAGCTTCCCCAGTTCATGACAACCACAGACCGCTGCGGAGCCTACTACGGGACAAAAGAGCAGAGCAGAGGGAGGACATTGTGTCCTGCACCAGACTCCCGTCCACCCCTCCCGCTGTCCAGAGCCTGCCATCTGTGAATTTAAAACTGCACTCACTCTTCCTCCCTCTTTCCAATCTTCTCAGGCAAGCATTCTGTAGCAAATGGACAAGAGTTGAAACGAGTATATGCCTCCTAGTTAGTAATCAAAGCGACACAAGCAGAGCTGCCAAACATTTATTTAGCATATGCTTTCCTTTCCTCAGACATCTGAGGACTCTTACAGATAATTTGACATAACATATAAGTAACCATTCACATACCTACAAACAGATATTATTTAGGTATGTGTGCAACCTTTACTTAAAGGCGAAACCAACTGAATGCTGGGTCAGGAAGACCTTAGCCTCTTCCGCACTGTCCTGGAACAAGAGGCCGTCAGACTGTGACTAGAGCTCACTCCGGGGAAGTCAGTGCCTCCACCCCAAGTGCTTATCTAGCCAGAACACTCTTCCCGAGTGTTTTGTTTAGTATTGAACTGGTTTTGTCCTGTTGCCTCACTTGCTTCCCACTTACAGGAAATCATCTCTGTGATAAAAAAAAAAAAAATCAGAGTGGCTGACTTCAGGGTCGGGGGAAGTAGAGCAGAGGTAGGAATTGTCTAGGAAGAAGCACAATGGAATGTTCTGAGATAAAGGTAATGCTCTATCTTAAGAGTACATTGTTAAATGTACTTAATAGGGCATATACAAGTGTATGCATTTGTTAAAACTCAGGAAATTAACACCTAAGACTTGTTCATTTATTGTATGTAAGTTTTACAACAAAAGAAAAGACTGTAAATTAATATTCAACTCTTGTTAGTGATATACATGATACAGTATGCTGATGTCAGTATATTGAGGTCTGTAATTCACTTTGAATTGCATTATCAAAAAAAGATGGATTGATAGTTGCTTAGAGGGATGGATAAATGGATTTTGACAAAGCCAGTATAGTAAAATGTTCACAATAGAACGTAGATAGTGGGCATAGGAATATTCACTGTAAAATTTGTTCAACTTCGCTCTGTGTTTGAAATTTTTCATAATACAATGCTGGAGGGAAAAAGAAATGAACTCACATCTCCAGCCCAGCTCTAAATAAATTATGAAGTAAATCTATTACTTTGCTGTATCTGCCTCCAATGACATCTTCCTCTCCTGATCATCTGAATTTTCTGGAATTACAGCTTCATTCTCCTCCCCCAAATGGAAGTGCCTGTTTTGTTTCAGTTCACTGTGAGTACTGTGAACACCACATGCCTCAACCTTAACTACTTTGCCTAATCCGGAGTATTCGAGTATTAGGTAAGTTTCTTTGGCTGTGATCAGCATATACACAACTAACTTAAGCAATAGGGAATTTATTGGAAGGATATGGGGGAGCTCACAGGATTGAAGAAAGTCTCAGAAACAGGCATAGAACTTACAGAAACTAGCCTGTTCCGGGGAGTTTAGGCAGCAGGAAGTACACTGTTGCCCCAGGAACTGATGCTCTAATGAATTAACTCCTATAGTTCATAGTCTTTCATCATTCTGCTCATAGTTCAAAATTTCAGGCAGACACTTTCCAACTGATCCTTGTTGACCATTAGACTAAATTTAATGGGAGAAAGATAATTTCCAAATGGAAATTCGGGTGCTACTAACAAAAGAAACTCAAAATGGATGCTGAACAGGCAAATAAATTAATTAAATAAACATGATAGTGCACTTTACCATTTTTTCTGTCACCCTTAACAAGACGCTAGATATTTTATTACTCACTTGACCACCACCTCTCTGGTTTTCGCTTTCTCTCCCTCTCCTGCTTTGCCATTCCGACACCAACTGTGACCATCTTAAACTATCCATCAAAATTTCCTAGGCTTGGTTTCTCCTCCCCTTCTTAGCCCAGATTCCAAAATTTCATAAAGAGGCATCATTAACCTATACCCACTATGAATGCTGGCTAAGGGTTTAAGACTCCCCCATCCACTTCCTGGACCCTACGCTACTGTATCTAGACCTAGGTCACCTTGTATATTTGGTTCTATTTCATGATTGGGAAGTTCTTCTCTGGGTATTAGTGAAGATGGGGCCGAGGTCCAACAGCTAGTCCAACACAGTCAGTACTCGAGGAAGCCGAAGTAACTAACCTGGTCCACCTGAAAGCCACTCCCTAGAACAGGAGTGCTCTAGGATACCTGCTTCTTAGAACAGCTGCTACCTAGACACAGGAGAGCAAAGCAAGTCTGTTAAGCAGAATAAGCCATTTTAAGCAACTGAATTTGAAATAGTTAAAATTTCAACAGAAATGTGTGAGTAGGGAATGGAGACTTGGCTCTGCAGCTACACTTTTGGACTGTGTTTATGAGTCAGGAGAAGGTCTGGCCCTGAAGCTGACACACTAGCATGGTTGTGCCTATTGCCTCTCGGGGTAACTGGAGCACATCCAGCATGGCCTGGCCCTCCAGCGTGGGAGCCAGAGGCCAGCTGGAGTTGTTCTTTCCACGGGTACCACCCCTCTGGGCTTCAGGGTGCCCTCACACCGCTGGCTGCACCGTGAACGAGCACACCCACCAGCAGATAGCAACCTGAGGGGTTCCCATCACCACTTGATTTTCCAAGTTTTGACTTCATTTTCTCCAAGGCATTCTCTCCTCATTTTTCTGGTTACAGGGGACTGCAGCTGTTTTAGTTGGCTGTTTGTCCTTAAAAATGGAATATTAATTGGTTTAAGAGTCTACAGCTGCCTATTCATATTCAGAAAATTATAATTCTACTTCTGGCTTCATAAATTATTAACTGTTTGAGTTTAGGAAAATCCCCCAAACTTCTCCAAATAATAGTTTCTTCATCTGAAAAAAAATTCTGTCCCATTTGCTTAAGATTATGAGGATCAAATGCCATAACCTTTTACCATTCCACTAAAGGTTTCCTATGTGATAAAATTACATAGGTTCTTTATATATTAAATGTATTAACTTTTCTGATAAAATTACATGGGTTCTTTACACAGTAAATGTATTAACCATTTAAAAATGGTTATGTCTGATATTTGCCTTTAATTCTCTTTAGGTTGCTTTAAAATATAAAAAAATATTAAGTGTGGTGATTAAAGAAAGAATAAATAAATGTTATAGTTTTCAAATAAAGAGATTTTATTTTAAAAAATTAAGAATTACTCATAATTTCACCAGTGTACATTTTGGAATATACATTTATCTTTTAACTATGCATATATTTGTATGTCTTTGAATATGTACATATTTTTAACAAAATTAGGATCAGAAATACATGCTGCTTTATTATAAATTACACTTTTATTTCACAATATGTTGCAAATATGGATATGTGAAAAGTTTGTAAAATATGAAATATTCTCTATTACTGTCACTATAATAATTATTTTTTCCCTCAACCCAAAAAGCAAAAAATGGGCAGAGGATATGAACACACTTCTCCAAAGAAGAAATTCAGATGACCAACAGGCACATGAAAAGATGCTCCACATTGCTAATTACAGGGAAATACAAATTAAAACCACAGTGAGATACCACCTCACACCAGTTACGATGGCTGACATAGAAAAGACTAGGAACAACAAATGCTGGCAAGGATGCAGAGAAAGGGGAACCCTCTTACACTACTGGTGGGAATGTAAACTAGTTCAACCATTGTGGAAAGCAATATGGAGGCTCCTCAAAAAACTAAAATTAGAAATACCATTTGACCCAGGAATTCCACTTCTAGGAATTTACCCAAAGAAAACAAGATCCCAGATTCAAAAAGACATAGGCACCCCTATGTTTACCGCAGCACTTTTTACAATAGCCAAGATATGGAAGCAACCTAAGTGTCCATCAGTAGATGAATGGATGAAGAAGATGTGGCACATATACACAATGGAATATTATTCAGCCATAAGAAGAAACAAATCCCACCATTTGCAACAACATGGATGGAGCTAGAGGGTATTATGCCCAGTGAAATAAGCAAGGCAGAGAAAGACAAATATCAAATGATTTCCCTCATTCGTGGAGTATAACAATGAAGCAAAACTGAAGGAACAAAACAGCAGCAGACTCACAGACTCCAAGAAGAGACTAACAGTTACAAAGGGAAGGGGGTGGGGAAGATGGGTGGGGAGGGAGGGACAAGGGGATTAAAGGGCATTATGATGAACACACATAATATAGGGGGGTTACGGGGAAGGCAATATAGCACAGAGAAGGCAAGTAGTGACTGTATAGCATCTTACTATGCTGATGGACAGTGACTGCAATGGGGTATCTGGGGGGGACTTGATAATATGGGTGAATGTAGTAACCACAATGTTGCTCATGTGAAACTTTCATAAGGTTGTATATCAATACCTTAATAAAAAAGTAATAATAATTATTATTATAAGTTTTACTATTGACCCAACAAAAATTATTAGTGTTCTTAGGATAGTGATTAATTTTATTATAGTGATGATATTTCTATTCTTCAAAAGTATTTTTTATTGAAATATTGTTGATATGCAATCTTTTATTGGTTTCAAGTATACAACACAGTGGTTCAACAGTTACCAATATTATTAAATCCTCACCCCCTCTAGTGCAGTTACTGTCTATCAACACAGGAAGATGTTACAGAATCATTGCTATATTCTCCACGCTGTACTGCCATCCCCATGACCAACTTATATTATGACTGAGAATTTTTGTACCCTATTACCCCCTCCCCCCACCCACCCACCCATCCCAACCCCTCTCCCCTGGTAACCACCAGTCACTTCTTATACACTGGTGGTGGTGGCAAAAAGTGCTACAGTATTTTAGAAAGCAACTAGATAATATGTGGTAAGATAATTTAAAAAGTAATGGTCATACCAATAATCCCAGTTCTAGGATTATCTTCTAATAAAAATTTGATTTGATCTTTAGAATTGACTCTTTATCACAGATTTGGTTGTTATGTTTTTATGTTAGTGAAAAATAATATAAATATTTGATGAGAATAGAGTAAGAAAATATTAATATATCTGTTTGGTATAATACATAGTCATTAAAATATGTTTAGTTTCTAGTAACAAAAGTGCTTATGTTATAATGGTATGAAAATGAAAATTGAATACTGTGGCATTGACCTAATGTTATTTAGTTTTGTTTTTCATGCTTAAATGAGGAGATATCTATTCAGACCTTACTTGAGCCTACTGCCAGAATGGGGACATTATCCTCGCTCTTCCTGTACTTGTCTACATCCTAACCAGATCTTCCTCTCAGACCCACAGATGTCCACAGCCATCCAGTGTGGCTCAGATCTCTGACCTAATAGGAAATGGGATGCAGCCTGGGGCTTTATTTTGTTCAAGCAGGTTACCCCAAAAACCTCCCTTGCACTCTCCACAGCCTTCATTTCTTCACCGACATATAACCTTTCAGTGGAAGTAAATACACGTCTTGGGAAATAACACATCACTGTATTCCTGTCCTTTAGTTTGTGCAACTGTCAGGTTGCTGCCATGAGTGAAGAAGGAGGACACTTGATGGGGGCTTGTAATTTGAGAGACAGAGACAGAAAGACAGAGAGGGAGAGAGACAGAAAGACAGAGGCAGAGAGAAAAATGTATTTTACCAAAAAATTCATGTGTTTTAGGTGGGGAAGGGGGCTGACCTTTTTCTGGCTGGCAACCTTTCTCTTAGCCATCACTAAGGACAAAGAGTAGAGGTGAGTTCGGATCTCCTTCTGCCTTATTCTGCCATGCTCTCTGGCATTGTAGGGGAGCATATAGGTCAGAATCTTTTGAGTTTTAACCCAGCTTCTGTGTCATGGCAGCTGGTGGAATTTCCTTCTGTTCTCTGGAGCATGGTCTCCTATTAGCCATAGTTTCTAGGGGCTTCATTTATTTAGTTTTATATATTAGTAATACCCTAATGGAATGCTGGGAAAGGGTATATAATACACTGAGTTTTAAAAGCAAATTTGGTAGGACCAAAATCTAAGTAAGCATTGTTAAAATAAACAGTTACCATTACCTAAGAGTGTTTAAAATATCCTGATCACAGATTACTATTTTAAATTACTTGATGAGAATATCTGATTATAAGTAGATTTATACATTTCCTTGGAAATTCAATGCATATAACTTTGCTATCATTTGTTTTAATATAAACCTATTTGGGGTTCTGCTACTCACAATTTCATTTCTAAATTTGCCTCCTTTTATTAGATAATGGCCTTAAGGTGAACTTACTTGAGATGATTGGAAAAACAAGTAATATAAAAAAAGAAAGATAGTTTATTGTGCTTTGGATTCTTTTTAAATGATGGCATCAGCCAAATATGATTAAATTGCTTCAGGGACAAAAATATCCATTGAAAATATCAGAGACATCATCTTCTGCCTGTAGAGAAATGTAAATGGCAGCCAACTGTGCAATAACGATGTTTTAGGCCTATTTACCTACAGGAAGTCAGGGAGTTAGAGCTAGATGCCAATCTGCAAGCCACAAAGCAGAGCAGACAGATAAGACAGTGGCAGCAGCATGCAGAGAGGGTTCGAGTCCATGTAAAACTGTGAACGCAATTTAATTGGGGGCTCCTTCCAGTGCCAGAAATGAGGCCTCTCGCTCTGTCAGGGCTGTGCCTTGCTGTGGCTTACGTGTGAACAGCTACATGCTGAGGGTCTTGCAGTCACTCTTAACATCAAAGCTGTAAGTCAAGCTTCTCCAGTGACTTTAAAGCAAGTTAAATAAACACCCATCATGGAAAAGAGGAAAAGCTGTGGTTCAGAAAAACAGAATTCAGAACAGCGAGAAGCAGCAGATGTTATAAAAGAGCCACCTTGTCCACCCCACTTGGCAGGGCAAAGAATGTGACTCCCCAACTTTCTCGGAACTCGGCTGTGGTGATCACAGCAATACACCGCCCAGGTCCCCCTACAGGAATGGAGTTGCTGTTCAGCTACAAGAAAGTGGTCAGCAGTGAACCTCTGGCTGAGAGCAGCTGCAGGGTCAGCCCCATCCACCAAGAACTCCTTTGCTCAGTCACACCCTTCCCAAGGCAGCCTGCATCTAATGACCAAGCAAGCTGGGGGATAAAGCCTCGCCCATTAATGCACACAGTATGACTCAAAGTGGCCTTAATACAGTAGAACTATAATAAAATAAAAATAAATAGAAAAAGCGTGTGAAATAGAGAATAAAATAATACCAGGTAACAGGATTAATACATAAAGCACATTCTGTAAAATCCTATACACTTGTGAGCAGTGAGCTACAACTTTGAGCTTAATAAGAAATGTGCCTTCTGGATTAATAATGGATGAATGTGTGAATAAAGGAGTAAATAAAATATGCAAAGACTATAAAAATGACTAAGAGATATAAAAATATTTGAAGATAATGGAATGACAACTCATGATTTACATTGTGAAGATAATCATGCAAATATTCTTCCCTAAATAATTCATAAATTTAATGATATTCTAATGAAAATTCCAAAGGGTTTAGGAAACAGAAAAAAATATTCTGAAGTTCACCTGAAAGAAAAACCAGATGGTAAGAGTGATGATATTTTGAAAAAACAAGAAGGTGGACTTACGGTACCAGATTAAAATACGTAATGAAGTGATATTAAGAACAAAGTGAGAGATGGGCAGAAAAAAACCCAGGTTTATAATAAATCACACTAAATGATAAGAGACAGAAACAGACCAAAGTATAACAATTGAATTTAGTATAAAAATCATTTTTTCTCATGATTCTGAAATTTTGGTAGGGCTCAGGACAGAGTAGTTCTACCTCATGGGTTGACCAGAAGCTCAGCTGAGGCTGGAGGTTCCAAGCTGGCTTTGATCGTGTGTCCAATGCTTCACCTGAGATGGCAGGGCTGGTCTGAGACTGGCAGGATCTCTCCATCTCTCCCTCTCTCACTCGGTAGATTCTCATCTGTTGATAATCTAGCATGAGTTTCTTTACACAGTGGCTTATCTCAAGAGAACCAAAACAGAAGCTGCCCAGTCTTTAAAGGCCCACAACTAGCACAGCACACTGATACCTGCATTCCATTAGCCAAAACAAGGCACACTGATCCAGGTTCAAAGAAAGGTAAATAGACTCTGTCTATTGGAGGAGTTTCACATGTAAACGAGGGAGGATGGGATCCTCTCACCCCATTGCTCATGTTCACCTCTGCAGACAACCTACCAGAGTGAAGTCTGTTATTATGATATACCTGTGCACCTGTGCACATTCATGCCCAGTCGGCTTTGCAGACAAATTCTATGAAATATTTTTTCCAGAGAATAGAAAAACAAGCAATGTTCTCCAACTCACTTCATAATGCTTATATAACCTCAATTCCAAAGGCATACTGAAGTACTAGAAGGAAGGAGAATAAGCTGGTCTTTTTTTAAAATACAGATTTAAAAGTAACTAAATAAAATATTATCAAATTGAATCTAGCAATGGATTAAATACATAATGCATGGTGCCCAATTTCAGATGGGTTCACATCTGAAAACTTAGTGTAATTCAATCACAGCAACAAAATAAAATAGGAAAGACATGATCATCTTAAAGGGTGAGGGAAATAATTTTTTATTATTCAAAAAATATTCATGATTTTAAAGAACTCTTTACAAATAAAAATAAAAGTCAACTTCCTTAACCTGATAAACAGAATCTACTGAAAGCCTGCAGCAATCACCCTGAGTACTGAGAAGTTAGAGCATTTGCTTGAAGACAGGAACATGATAAGGATACCCACAATCAATACTTCTATTCAACATTGTACCACACACCCTAGCCAGAGGAGTAGGGAAATAAGAAAAGATAAGTGGCACACAGTTTGGAGAGGAAGAAATAAAAAATGATTATTTGCTGAAATTTCTAAACATTTAAAACTCCAAAAAACTCTTCAAATAAACTCCCACTGCAAACAATACAGTTTAGCTAAATTGTATAAAAGATCAATACGTAAAATCAATTGCATCCTCATGTACTAATAATCCAATAAGGCTAGTATGGATTATTCAAAAAATAACATAAAAATTAATTATTATAAATTCAGAACAAAACACATCTTAATCCCAAATTCTTACAAATGAATGTTAACTTTTTAAATGAAACTATTAGATTATCAGAAATAGATGAATGTTTAAGTAAATGGAAAGAGATTTTCCAAGTCAAAGACCATGGCAAGATTTCTAAAGCATAACTGATAAATTCGACTCCGCAAAATATGTTAAATGATATTTAAAAATTCATAACACTTAAGTGACAAACTGGAAAAAGAGCCACATATAAGAAAAAGGTTAATACCCTTAATACACAAAGCATATTACAAATCTTAAAATCCATTGGAAAAATACCAATGCTCCAATAAAAATATTAGCAAAGAAAATTCATACAAGAAAATATCGCTTGTAATCGTGTGAATAAAAGTTTGACCGCACCATAATGAAAGAATTGTTTGCTAAAATAACTGATGAACACATCAGTTTTCCAATCAGAAAATGGAAAATAACACCAAGAAAAGGTAATCTGCGTACAATGAAACAGATCCTTTTGTACGTTATTAGGAGGTAAAGATGCACAACCATTCTCCACGCCACATTTATCAAGCAATATAAGAGTTATCTATGCCTGACCCAGTATCTACGTCTGTATCTACTTACGCATCCCAGAGAAATAATTATATGTTTATATGTTTTGTAAATTTAAAATAAATAGTATATATTTATTTGCATATTTATATTTCATTAATTATATTTGATATATTTACATTACATAATTATATATGTGTATGTATGTACAAAGTTGTCCATGATATTACCTAAACTACAGAAAAACTGGATATGCAACAAATATGAAATAGTTAAGTAAATGATGACTCACCAGTAATCAGTTTCAAATTTGGATATGCTTGGGCACCCTTCTTCAACAGAAATTTGTACAGAAGCCCAATATAAAAATTTGTTAAATGTGGAGCTACTTTGTTTGTAAAGTACAAGGGAAGCCTAGACCTTGACCAACTCAATGGCCTCCCTCCCAATTCCTGCTCCCCCAGGCCCTGTGGTGGCCCCCAAACACATCTATGAATTCCCAAGGTTACATGGAAAACTGAAAAAAAAAATTACACAATAAAACTCCTGATACTGAATTTATATTTTTTAAAAATTGTAATGATGAGAACAAAGGCTGAGGATATATTACAGAAAAATTAATACATAAACTACGTACTGTATGATCTCAACTAGA
Organism: Manis javanica; assembly: GCF_040802235.1. Lineage (NCBI taxonomy): Eukaryota > Metazoa > Chordata > Mammalia > Pholidota > Manidae > Manis > Manis javanica. The sequence goes on along the minus strand of NC_133157.1, from coordinate 21,365,547 downwards.
TAAACACATGTATGTAACTATCTAGTGATTCTATTTTGCTCTTCATAGTTATCTGTAATTTTCCATTTTTCCACCAAGACCATGAATTCCTTTCATAATTGGGGGAAATGGAAAATTATTAACAAACGTGTTTTCATTAAGGCCTGCTAATTCATGCTATAATTATTATATGCATCTGTAGAAAAAACTTGGAATTTTTAAGAAAATTTTATTAGAAACAGCAAAAGAGCTCTCCAGTAATCTACCTCTGGGACATTTATCTTCAGTGTTATTCAGAGCACATCTGAAATCAATTACAGCCCCCCAACGGGCTTCGGGAACCTCTCTGTGCCTCCAGCCATCTCCAAAGCAAATTGCCTCAGCCGCGGTCAAAGTCAAGATTTCTCAGTTGCCTCGGCTGACCTAGAAATGTTTTGTGTAATTTGCCATTATCTGGAAGGGAAACAGTTGTTAGAAAATAAATCTTTCTTGACTTGGTCTTGTTAAAGGGGTGCCAAGAAATATTCTTCACTGTTCAGACATACCAGAAGAAAAATAACAAATATTCAGTAAATAAATGGAATCTCTAAAATAGTCCAAAGAAAAACCACTGTTAATTCATCTCTCAGGATATACACTGAAGGGAAAATTTGCTTTTTAATCTTTGAATACCAGAAATAGGACACTTATAAGGACTGTAAATAAAGAAATAAGAGACAGAGCTTTTATTTTTTTCCTTCTTTGTCCATTCATTGGATATTTACCTAAAAAGTCTATAATATGAAGATATTGTACTTAGAGGCCAGGAATAGGAATTCATGCATACCAGGGATGAAGATGGAGGCAGCCTTGAGGAGAAATGATTGCAGTTTATTGAAGAGTGCTATGATAAAGGTGTGTGTAAACTGTTCTGGAAATTCAAGAGAAAACCACTAATTTTCCTCAGGGGCAGAGGAATAAGGGAAAGAAATTGTGAAGGGGGATGTGGAGGGGAGGATGGAAACAGAAAATATCCAATGCTTCTCAGACACAATGACAGAATTACAACCTTTAAAAAAAAAGGTAGAAAAATAAGGGAAATATGTTGCATAAAAAGAAAATAGCTGGTCTAGCTTTACAATGATGATCACCAATCTCAACGGTCCCGTAGGACCTCCTGACAATTCAACTTGTCTATTCTCTAAGATGACTAGTTTGTACCATTTTCTCTCTCCTCCCACCTCCAACACTCCCTCCTCAAGTACTCTCTCAGATGATGAGTCTGCTTTTTTTTTGCTGTTAGTATTTTTTTAAGGTATTATTGATATACACGCTTATGAAGGTTTCACATAAAAAAACAACGTGGTTACTGCATTCACCCATATTATTAAATCTGCCCCCCATACCCCAAGGCAGTCACTGTCCATCAGTGTAGTAAGATGCTACACTAAAAAAAAACAAAAAAAAAAAACAGATTCACTATTTGTCTTCTTTGTGCTACACTGTTTTCCTTGTGATCCCCCACACCATGTGTGCCAATCATAATACCCCTCAATCCCCTTCTCCCTCCCTCCCTACCCACCCTCCCCCACCCATCCCCTTTGGTAACCGCTACCTAGTCCTTTCGTGGAGTCTCTGCGTCTGCTGATGTTTTGTTCCTTCAGTTTTGCTTCATCGTTATACTCCACAAATGAGGGAAATCATTTGGTACTTGCCTTTCTCTGCCTGGCTTATTTCACTGAGCATAATACCCTGTGGCTCCATCCATGTTGTTGCAAATGGTGGGATTTGTTTTCTTCTTATGGCTGAATAATATTCCATTGTGTATACGTACCACATCTTCTTTACCCACTCATCTACTGATGGACACTTAAGTTGCTTCCATATCTTGGCTATTGTAAATAGTGCTGCGGTAAACATAGGGGTGCATATGTCTTTTTTTTTTTTTTTGAGAGGGCATCTCTCATTTTTATTGATCAAATGGTTGTTAACAACAATAAAATTCTGTATGGGGGAGTCAATGCTCAATGCACAATCATTAATCCACCCCCAGCCTAATTCTCGTCAGTCTCCAATCTTCTGAAGCATAACGAACAAGTTCTTACATAGTGAACAAATTCTTACATAGTGAACAAGTTCTTACATGGTGAACAGTACAAGGGCAGTCATCACAGAAACTTTCGGTTTTGATCACGCATTATGAACTATAAACAATCAGGTCAAATATGAATATTCGTTTGATTTTTATACTTGATTTATGTGTGAATCCCACATTTCTCCCTTTATTATTATTATTTTTTTAAATAAAATGCTGAAGTGGTAGGTAGATGCAAGATAAAGGTAGAAAACATAGTTTGGTGTTGTAAGAGAGCAAATGTAGATGATCAGGTGTGTGCCTGTAGACTTATGTGTTAACCCAAGCTAAACAAGGGCAATAATACATCCACGGATGCAGAAGATTTCTCTCAAAACAGGGGGGGTGAGGTTCTAAGCCTTACCTCTGTTGATTCCCAATTTCTCACCTGATGGCCCCCCTGCAACTGTGCCTGTCTTAGGTTGTTCCTCCCTTGAGGAATCTTACCCATCTCTGGCTAACCAGTCATCTTCCGGGGCCATACAGGGAAATGTAAAGTTGGTAAGTGGAGAGAAGCCATATTGTTTGAAAAGGTTAGCTTTTTACTTCTTTGCAGGTTTATGCCCTGTGGCTTCTATGCCCAGCATTTGTCTTGAGGTTTCTTTGCCACTTGGAGGAGTTATGATACTCAGTGAATTCGATATGAGGCACGAATTCTATTTAAGGGTTGTAATTAGGAAGGAAAAAGAAAAGCTATACAGGTAGCAGATGGAAGAAAACATGGGAAGATTATTTCTTTGACATATCTTATTGTAGAGTAACTTAAGCATGTATAGGTTTTAAGCTACTAATTAAATTGCGCACACACATTAACATAATAGGAATACAGTTACATAACCAATGCAGATCTATAATTACCAGCCATCTCCAGTGAAGCCAAGAAAACCAGTTAGGCACCCTAGGCATTTGTGAGAATTTGTCTATGATATGATGGATATTGTCCAACTGTACTTGAACAGTCTGAGAGAAATCAGACAAAACAACCCATTCCTGGGAACTGTTCACATCCCATATGTTCTTTTAACAGTAGATAGTCTGTAGTTGTAAGATTTTGGAGCGCTGCAACTTGCACTTCTCCTAATTCTTGGTTGAGTTCCAACAGTATAGATCCAGTCAGATTTGTTGTTTTACTGTATGCACAGGCCAGCTTAGATATCTCCTTCTTCATTCCAATGGCAAGTCCAGGAACCGGTGGGATGAATGCAGCTACAACTGCAGCATCGCCTGGATCTTTGTTGAGGTTTTTGATGATCATCTTCTGGTATGTCTCCTCCAGAGAGTGCTGACGTTGGAAGTTCTTCTTCATATCGTATCTTAGTTCATTTTCTGGGTAGCCAAATTAGGCTTTGATCCTCTGTATAAACACAAACAGACCCTTTGCCCACACTTTGATATGCCCTTTATACCATCGTGTAGAACTCATTGGAGGTCACCACCCAGGAACTGCTTTTTTTTTTTTAAGAGAAAGGCATGTTACCAGAAAAGTGTACATCCTTAGCGGATCATCTGACACCCTTTAAGTGATCAAAATTAAGGATATTTAAAGCATGCATTAATCGTTGATTTAGAGTTCATTTTATCCTATCAGGGAGTAATCCCCCTTCTCCTTCTTTCTTTTCTTTTTTTTTTGTTATCTTTAATCTATACTTACATGATGAATATTATGTTTACTAGGCTCTCCCCTATACCAGGTCCCCACTAAAAACCCCTTCACAGTCACTGTCCATCAGCATAGCAAAATGTTGTAGAATCACTACTTGTCTTCTCTGTGTTGCACAGCCCTCCCCATTCTCCCACCCCCCCATGCATGGTAATCTTAATACGCCCATTCTTCTTCCCCCTACTTATCCCTCTCTACCCACCCATCCTCCCCAGTCCCTTTCCCTTTGGTACCTGTTAGTCCATTCTTGGGTTCTGTGATTCCGCTGCTGTTTTGTTCCTTCAGTTTTTCCTTTGTTCTTATACTCCACAGATGAGTGAAGTCATTTGGTATTTCTCTTTCTCCACTTGGCTTATTTCACTGAGCATAATACCCTCCACGTCTATCCATGTTGCTGCAAATAGTAGGATTTCCCCTCTTCTTATGGCTGAGTAGTATTCCATTGTGTATATGCACCACATCTTCTTTATCCATTCATCTACCGATGGACATTTAGGTTGCTTCCAATTCTTGGCTATTGTAAATAGTGCTGCGATAAATATAGGGGTGCATCTGTCTTTCTCAAACTTGATTGCTGCATTCTTAGGGTAAATTGCTAGGAGTGGAATTCCTGGGTCAAATGGTAGGTCTGTTTTGAGCATTTTGATGAACCTCCATACTGCTTTCCACAATGGTTGAACTAATTTACATTCCCACCAGCAGTGTAGGAGGGTTCCCCTTTCTCCACAGCCTCGCCAACATTTGCTGTTGTTTGTCTTTTGGATGGCAGCCATCCTTACTGGTGTGAGGTGATATCTCACTGTAGTTTTAATTTGCATTTCTCTGATAATTAGCGATGTAGAGCATCTTTTCATGTGTCTGTTGGCTATCTGTATTTCGTTTTTGGAGAACTGTCTGATCAGTTCCTCTGCCCATTTTTTAATTGGATTATTTGATTTTTCTTTGTTGAGGCATGTGAGCTCTTTATATATTTTGGATGTCAAGCCTTTATTGGATCTGTCATTTTCAAATATATTCTCCCATACTGTAGGGTACCTTTTTGTTCTATTGATGATGTCTTTTGCTGTACAGAAGCTTTTCAGCTTAATATAGTCCCACTTGTTCATTTTTGCTGTTGTTTTCCTTGCCTGAGGAGATATGTTCAAGAAGAGGTCACTCATGTTTATGTCTAAGAGGTTTTTGCCTATGTTTCTTTCCACGAGTTTAATGTTTTCATGACTTACATTCAGGTCTTTGATCCATTTTGAATTTACTTTTGTATATGGGGTTAGAAAATGGTCCAGTTTCATTCTCCTACATGTAGCTGTCCAGTTTTGCCAGCACCATCTGTTGAAGAGTCTGTCATTTCGCCATTGTATGTCCATGGCCCCTTTATCGAATATTAATTGACCATATATGTGTGGGTTAATGTCTGGAGTCTCTAGTCCGTTCCACTGGTCTGTGGCTCTGTTCTTGTGCCAATACCAAATTGTCTTGATTACTATGGCTTTATAGTAGAGCTTGAAGTTGGGGAGTGAGATCCCCCCTACTTTATTCTTCTTTCTCAGGATTGCTTTGGCTATTCGGAGAATTTGGTGTTTCCATATGAATTTTTGAATTATTTGTTCCAGTTCATTGAAGAATGTTGCTGGTAATTTGATAGGGATTGCATCAAATCTGTATATTGCTTTGGGCAGGATGGCCATTTTGACGATATTGATTCTTCCTAGCCACGAGCATGGGATGAGTTTCCATTTGTTAGTGTCCCCTTTAATTTCTCTTGAGTGACTTGTAGTTTTCAGAGTACAGGTCACTCACTTCTTTGGTTAGATTTATTCCTAGGTATTTTATTCTTTTTGATGCAATTGTGAATGGAATTGTTTTCCTGATTTCTCTTTCTATTGGTTCATTGTTAGTGTATAGGAAAGCTACAGATTTCTGTGTGTTAATTTTGTATCCTGCAACTTTGCTGTATTTTGATATCAGTTCTAGAAGTTTTGGGGTGGAGTCTTTAGGGTTTTTTATGTACAATATCATGTCATCTGCAAATAGTGACAGTTTAACTTCTTCTCTACCAATCTGGATTCCTTGTATTTCTTTGTTTTGTCTGATTGCCATGGCTAGGACCTCGAGTACTATGTTAAATAACAGTGGGGAGAGTGGGCATCCCTGTCTAGTTCCCAATCTCAGAGGAAAAGCTTTCAGCTTCTCGCTGTTCAGTATAATGTTGGCTGTGGGTTTATGATATATGGCCTTTATTATGTTGAGGAACTTGTCCTCTATTCCCATTTTGCTGAGAGTTTTTATCATGAATGGATGTTGAATTTTGTCAAATGCTTTTTCAGCATCTATGGAGATGATCATGTGGTTTTTGTCTTTCTTTCTGTTCATGTGGTGGATGATGTTGATGGACTTTCGAATGTTGTACCATCCTTGCATCCCTGGGATGAATCCCACTTGGTCATGGTGTATGATCCTTTTGATATACTTTTGAATTCGGTTTACTAATATTTTATTAAGTATTTTTGCATCTACATTCATCAGGGATATTGGTCTGTAATTTTCTTCCTTGGTGGGGTCTTTGCCTGGTTTTGGTATTAGGGTGATGTTGGCTTCACAGAATAGGTTTGGGAGTTCCCTCCTGTTCTATTTTTTGGAAAACTTTAAGGAGAATGGGTATTATGTCTTCCTTGTGTGTCTGATAAAATTCGGAGGTAAATCCGTCCGGCCCGTGTGCTTTGTTCTTGGGTAGTTTTTTGATTACTGTTTCAATTTCTTTGCTTGTAATTGGTTTGTTTAACTTCTGTGTTTCTTCCTTGGTCAGTCTTGGAAGGTTGTATTTTTCTAGGAAGTTGTCCATTTCTTCTAGGTTTTCCAGTAGTCTTTAATAATTCTTTGTATTTCTGTGGAGTCTGTCGTGATTTTTCCGTTCTCATTTTTGATTCTGTTGATTTGTGTTGATTCTCTTTTTCTCTTAATAACTTTGGCTAGAGGCTTATCTATTTTGTTTATTTTCTCAAAGAACCAGCTCTTGGTTTCATTGATTTTTGCTATTGTTTTATTCTTCTCAATTTTGTTTATTTCTTCTCTGATCTTTATTATGTCCCTCCTTCTGCTGACTTTAGGCCTCATTTGTTCTTCTTTTTCCAATTTCGATAATTGTGATGTTAGACTATTCATTTGGGATTGTTCTTCCTTCTTCAAGTGTGCCTGGATCGCTATATACTTTCCTCTTAGGACTGCTTTCGCTGCGTCCCACAGAAGTTGGGACTTTGTGTTGTTGTTGTCATTTGTTTCTATATATTCCTTGATCTCTATTTTAATTTGTTTGTTGATCCATTGATTATTTAGGAGCATGTTGTTAAGCCTCCATGTGTTTGTGAGCCTTTTTGTTTTCTTTGTAGAATTTATTTCTACTTTTATACCTTTGTGGTCTGAAAAATTGGTTGGTAGAATTTCAATATTTTGGATTTTGCTGAGGCTCTTTTTGTGGGCTAGTATGTGGTCTATTCTGGAGAATGTTCCATGTGCACTTGAGAAGAATGTATATCCTGTTGCTTTTGGATGTAGAGTTCTGTAGATGTCTATTAGGTCCATCTGCTCTACTGTGTTGTTCATTGCTTCCATGTCCTTACGTATTTTTTGCCTGGTGGATCTATCCTTTGGGGTGAGTGGTGTGTCGAAGTCTCCTAAAGTGAATGCATTGCAGTCTATTTCCCCCTTTAGTTCTGTTAGTATTTGTTTCACATATACTGGTGCTCCTGTGTTGGGTGCATATATATTTAGAATGATTATATCCTCTTGTTGGACTGAGCCCTTTATCATTATGTAGTGTCCTTCTTTATCTCTTATTACTTTCTTTGTTTTGAAGTCTATTTTGTCTGATATTAGTACTGCAACCCCTGCTTTCTTCTCGCTGTTGTTTGCCTGAAATATGTTTTTCCATCCCTTGAATTTTAGTCTGTACATGTCTTTGGGTTTGAGGTGAGTTTCTTGTAAGCAGCATATAGATGGGTCTTGCTTTTTTATCCATTCCATTACTCTGTGTCTTTTGATTGGTGCATTCAGTCCTTTTACATTTAGGGTGACTATTGAAAGATAAGTACTTATTGCCATTGCAGGCTTTAAATTCATGATTACCAAAGGTTCAAGGTTGGTCTCTCTAGTATCTTACTGCCTAACTTAGCTCGCTTATTGAGCTGTTATATACACTGTCTGGAGATTCTTTTCTTCTCTTCCTTCTTATTCCTCCTCCTCCATTCTTCATATGTTGGGTGTTTTGTTCTGTGCTCTTTCTAGGAGTGCTCCCATCTAGAGCAGTCCCTGTAAGATGCCCTGTAGAGGTGGTTTGTGGGAAGCAAATTCCCTCAGCTTTTGCTTGTCTGGGAATTGTTTAATCCCGCCATCATATTTAACGATAGTCGTGCTGGATACAGTATCCTTGGTTCAAGGCCCTTCTGTTTCATTGCATTAAATATATCATGCCATTCTCTTCTGGCCTGTAGGGTTTCTGTCGAGAAGTCTGATGTTAGCCTGATGGGTCTTCCTTTGTAGGTGGCATTTTTCTCTCTTTCCTTGTCCTTGATCTTTACCATTTTAATTATTATGTGTCTTGGTGTTGTCCTCCTTGGATCCTTTCTGTTAGGGGTTCTGTGTATTTCCATGGTCTGTTCGATTATTCCTCCCCCAGTTTGGGGAAGTTTTCAGCAATTATTTCTTCCAAGATACTTTCCATGCCTTTTCCTCTCCCTTTTTCTTCTGGTACCCCTATAATATGGATATTGTTCCTTTTGGATTGGTCACACAGTTCTCTTAATATTGTTTCTTTCCTGGAGATCCTTTTATTTCTCTCAATGTCAGCTTCTATGCGTTCCTGTTCTCTGGTTTCAGTTCCATCAATGGCCTCTTGCATCTTATCCATTCTGCTTATAAATCCTTCCAGAGTTTGTTTCATTTCTGTGATCTCCTTTCTGGCATCTGTGATCTCCCTCCGGACTTCATCCAATTGTTCTTGCATTTTTCTCTGCATCTATGTCAGCATGTTTATGATTTTTATTTTGAATTCTTTGTCAGGAAGACTGGTTAGGTCTGTCTCCTTCTCTGGTGTCTCTATGATCTTGGTTTGCCTGTAATTTTGTCTTTTCATGGTGATAGGATTAGTTTGCAGAGCTGGGACTAGTGACAGCTGGAAGAACTTCCCTTCTTGTTGGTTTGTGGCCTTCCTCTCCTGGGAGAATAGCGACCTCTAGTGGCTTGTGCTGGCTAGCTGCATGCAGACAGGGCTTCTATTTCCTGCCTGGCTGCTATGGAGTTTATCTCCACTGTTGCTGTGGGCGTAGCCTGGCTCGGGCTGCTGCTCCAAAGTGGTGGAGTTGCATTGGAGGGGTAGCGGCCAGGAGAGTATTTATCTCCATAAGGGGCCTCCGTGCTCCCTGCAGCCCAGGGGATTAGAGTGCCCAGAGATCCCAGGATTCCCTACCTCTGGACTAAGTGTCCCACCCTGCCCCTTTAAAACTTTCAAAAAGCAGCCACCAAAACAAAACAATGACCACCAAAAAAATAAATAAATAAATGGCTGCTCATTTTTCTTTATTCTCCAGCGCCAGCCTTGGGCACCTGCTCACCGGACTTGCTGCCCTGTTTCCCTAGTATCCAAGGCCCCACACATGCACTGTGTCTGCGCTCTGGCCCGGATGGCTGGGGTTGGGTGTTCAGCAGTCCTGGGCTCCTTCTTCCTCCTGCTCAGACCTCTCTCCTCCTGCTGGGAGCTGGGGGGAGGGGTGCTCGGGACCCACCAGGCCAGGGCTTGTATCTTACCCCCTTTGCGAGGTGCTGGGTTCTCGCAGGTGTGGATGTGGTTTGGATGTTGTCCTGTGTCCTCTGGTCTCTATTTTAGGAAGGGTTGTCTTTGTTATATTTTCATAGATATATGTGGTTTTGGGAGGAGATTTCTGCTGCTCTACTCACGCCGCCATCCTGGCTCCGCCCCTCTGCATATGTCTTTTTGAGTCTAAGAACTTGTATTCTTTGGGTAAATTCCTAGGAGTGGAATTCATGGGTGAAATGGTATTTCTATTTTTAGTTGTTTGGGACCTCCAAATTGCTGTCCACAATGGTTGAACTACCTTACATTCCCACCAGCAGTGTAGGAGGGTTCCCCTTTCTCCACATCCTTGCCAGCATTTGTTATTCTTAGTCTTTTCAATGCTGGCCATCCTAACTGGTGTGAGGTGATATCTCAATGTGGTTTTTATTTGCATTTCACTGATAATTAGTAATGTGGAGCATCTTTTCATGTGCCTGTTGGCCATCTGAATTTGTTCTTTAGAGAATTATCTGTTCATATCCTCTGCCCATTTTTTAATCAGGTTATTTGTTTTTTAGTTGTTGAGGCATGTGAGTTCTTCATATATTTTGGAGGTTAACACCTTGTTTACAAGGTCGCTTATGTCATTTACAAATATATTCTCTCATACTGTAGGATGCCTTTTTGTTCTGCTGATGGTGTCCTTTGCTGTACAAAAGCTTTTTAGGTTGATGTAGTCCCACGTGTTCATTTTTGCTTTTGTTTCCCTTGCTTGAGGAGATGCATTCAGGAAAAAGTTGCTCATGTTTATATTCAGGAGATTTTTGTATATGTTGTCTTCTAATAGTTTTATAGTGGGTCTGCTTTCCTTTTCACTGAAAAACTCAGGAGCAAACAAAAAAGGTTTTGACATACTCCCACTACCACATCTCCGGACACATTCTCGTGCAGGCCCTTCCTCTTGGCCACCCCTCCTGTGGCCATGGATGAACTCTTGGCCTCCAAGCTGAGGCCAAGCCCTTCACTTGTGTGGTACATCTCATCCCTCTTGCCAGCTCAAGAATGCTACTTCAACAATTGTTTCCTCTCTCCCTGCATCTTCAGTTTCCCTGTCTCTACTGTCATTCACATCAGCACACAAAAATGCTAGATCTTAAAATAAAACCCTCACTTGACCTCACATTCCCTTCCAGCTACCACAGCACGTCTCTGCCTTCCTCTTCTGCAAAAACTATGAAAGTCTGAATATATGTGGTGTCTCAGATCCCACTCTTACCATTCTCTCTTGAATGTATTCCTCAGGCTTTCATCCCAAGCATTCCAATAAAGTAGCTTTCACAAACCTCCTCAAACTATCTCCATTGCTCACACCCTCTGTCTCCCACACCCCTTGCCCACCCCTATCTGACACACCATATATTCACTTGGTTGCCTATCTCCCCCAGCTAGGCTGTAATCTCCAAAGACTCTATCCCAAGGGCCCAGAACCTTGCTTTTCACATAACAGATATTCAATAAATATTTGTTAAATCTGTTCTATAAATTACCATGCCTAAGATTATGTTATTTTTAAGCTGGGAAGCAGAGATTCAAACCCAAATGTACCTGACTTTAAAATCATGTACCCCAAAGCTTCATGCTCTAACCTGGGCCTTTGTTAGGGGTGACTGGAATAGATGCCAGTAACTTTGTGAAGTAGGGTGTATAAAAGAAGGAAGATTTGAGATGGAGAGTTGTGAAATCATTTAACAGTTTGCAAAATAAGTATAACGTTAGAGAAATCGCCTGCTTACTTAGAGGTGAGTAATCTGGCAGTCTTGGACATTTACTACACCACCCAGAATGAGAAACCAAACAACCACAGCCTCTAAATTACCTAAGCAGATGTTGAAAAGCCTGAGCTTACACACAAGGAGCTTAGTGGGTTCTCTCAGAGCCACAAGTTTAGGATTAGGTATTCTAGCCACAGAAGCTTAGAAACCACCAAGTATGAGAATGGTATTAGAGAGAACACACCCCCACACACATGCACACACAATTCCCAAAAGCCTTTGCAAGAACTTAAATGATCTAGTGTGCTTGCACTTAGCCTTAACACAGCCCTGCACACCTCTACTGCGATTCTCCTCCAATAGCTGAATACAGGGTGACACAGGACAGTTGTTTAGAACAATGATCTGAGACTGTGAAGACAAGACTAAGTTGTATGTAGTATATTCTTTTCAAGAAGGTAGACAGAGAACTCATAGATTTTAGAAAGATACCCATAGGATCTGGTTGCAATTTTTTAAAGCCTGCATTTGTAGAGGTAAATTTCCGGGGGAGAAAAAATCTATTTAATGGAACAGAGTTCAACCCCCAATCATGCTGGATAATGGGACATCCATGTACTTCTCCAAAGGATAAAAAAGAGAATCAGGGAACAGAATTGATTTTTATTTTAATTTGTGTCTGACTCTGCCAAAGGTATTCAAAAATTATATATCACAACTCTGGTATGTGGAAGTAACATCTAATTTCAACAATCTCACACAAGTTGGTATTTACTGGTCCAGGGAATAGAAGACTGCTTACTTAACTTAACTGTTCTGTGATCTTCTAAAGAGAGAAACTACTTCTATTTGTGGATAAACTAGTATGCTTTTACCAAGTAAGAGATTGGTTTTTCTAAGGTTAGCAGTATAATATTCTTAAAACTAGGAATGAGCTAGCAGTACCAAAAGAAATTCCAACAATCAGGCTATTAACTCTACAGACCAGAAAGAGAGAGAAATAAGAGCTTAATATTAAAATTTTCCATTTTTTTCCACCCTCATTACCACTTCTGGTCTCAGATTTCACAGCTGGCATTAGCAATAGTGTACCAAAGCTTGTTTTTGTCACACGTGTGAAGATTTATTTAACTTGAAAGTCCTTCTCAGTTCACATGTATTGAAACCATAACTGAATACCTTGTCACATGTTTCTTATTGTGGATAGGCATACATAGCTTTCCAAAGAATAATTATTATTCCAGTGTACATATTTTGTCTAGACTTTCAAAAGATAGACTATATATCTGAGAAACTTAAAAACTTGTTTATGTTTTTTAGTCAGCAAAAGATTGGGTTCAAAATTAAGACACAGAAAACAACAAAACAACTTGTTTTCTAGAAAATAGAAAAATACAGTTTTGAGTACCAAATTCCCCTTTGCTTTGAGCCAGATTCTAAGATCTATGGTAAAAAGATGTTACATGAGAAAAAACACTTTTTTTTCTGTTTTTAGTAGTCCAAATATCATATGAGATACTTCATAGAAATAGAATTTCTTGCTTTTGGAGAATGGAATGAATAGAATGGTTTCCTAGATGCTTTAGGACCATCACTCTGTCTTCTGGACAAATCTTTTTAAAATCTCTATGATCTGATATCCGAACATAAATTCAAGGTAAGATAACATATGAGTTAAGATTACAGGCTCTTGAATCAGACAGACTTCAGTCTGAATTCTCCTTCTACCTACTATCCTAGTGACCTTGACCTATTAACTTAGGTGAGCCTCAGTTTTCTCATCTGAAAAATGGAATAAAAGCGGGACCTATTTTGTACTTTCAGGGTTAGTGAAAGAATTAATGAAATAAAACATGTAATCACCTAGCAGAGTAAATGCTCAAGCACTGTTATCATTGATTATGACTGTGAATGTGACTGGGGTCATGATAGGTAGAACAGTTTGCTGTGCGTGAGTCAATATCTCTTCCTACCTGGCACACAATCACATAATATTCCCTTCTGAAATATTTTGTAATAGCCTGATGATGGGATGCGTTTTAACCTGGATCCATGCTCTAGAAAGTCAAGAGATGTCATGTGGTCTACCCTCATTGGTCCTTTAACTTTCTTTCCAACTTCGGAAACAACTAGAGAAGGAAAAAGACTGTAGAAACTTGGTTACAAACAGGAGACTGATTCTGAGCTTTAGAAATTGAGGAGCATGAGGTTTTCTCTTGGGAGAGTCAAAATAGGATAACAAAAAATAAAAACAAATCCTGATTTATGTATATGTCAATCACTGGTATGACATAAAAAGCCAGTCAAACAGCTACTTTTTGCCCCCATACTCCATAATTGTACATTGAGCCATTTATATCTATTTGGGACAAACTCCCTTCAGATGATAGCTGTATTTAAAAAACACCAGAGAACAAAAAGTAAAATTAACCAAGTATATTATGAACCAAGAAATGACAACAATAAAGAAGGTGCCAGTAACATGACTGGAAGACTGAAAAGGGGTGTTTAGGTAATTCCAGTGGATCCTGAACTTCTCTGTAGTCCTCCCCCAAACCCTATCAAGAGAGGAAACCTCAGTCCTTTCTGTTTTCATATTGGGATTGACAAGCATGCTTTGTCAATTATTATCAATGCCTGACCTTGACATTAGAAAATGTTATTTCTCTAAACTAAAAAGAACCTGCAAAGGCCCTTTTCTGTTATGCTTTCCCCTCCCCCCATTATTATGCCCTTTCACCTCTATTTTTTTTTCTTTCTTCTTCTTTTACTTCAAGGTTTATAAAATCTTTTGAAACATGTTGTTTCCAGATGTAGGTCCCAAATGCCCTGTCATTTACTTCCTGTCCAAGCCCTGAGCAGATGGAATTACACAAGTTCGGCTGTATGATTCTACCCTCCAATGCCTTCATTAAACTCCAGGATTTTAAAGAGTCTGCCCAGTTCCTGGCAGGGACCTTTCCATACTTCCACTCCCAAAGCTGTAAATTACTGTCTCATTAAACTCAATTGTAAATGAGTAGGTGTCTGGAACGTACCCTTTTCCCTGAAGCCTCCTTGGAGTAATTACTGCATCGCAGGCCTCCCTACTTACCTTAGCACATTATTCAAGCGTGCAGGGTTTGAGCAGCTCATGGAGGAAGGAGGTCTTATTTTTTCTAGGGCATTATAACTCTACCTTTTTGTTCCAAAAGTGGAAGATGTGTGACCTTCCATTTCCCATTGAGCAAACACTCTTCTAACAACAGAAAGCTATAATCAACAGGCTTTTTTGAAAAATTCATTTTTCCTTCTACCACACAAGCAGTTGGATCTACAGAACTTTGGTTTTTCTTCTGAGCATCACTGAGATAATTTAACAAGGCTACTGCTGGCTGCCATTAAATTCCACAGGCAAAGAGCACCTGGGAAATGTTTAAAGCTTCTTTTAGACAAAGAGAAATAAAGGTAACTCAGGTAATCAATGCCTTTTCACCAAATTCTGATTCTTTCATGAGGTTTGTTTAAAAAAAAACCTTGGAGAGTCTGGAAAGGTCATGGGTAAAGGGTTGGAGGGAGAGAAAGAGGAGGAGGGACTGTCACATTGAATAAATAATCTGTACAAAGTTCCCAGCCTGGTTGCCATCACGTTAGCAGAAAAGGTAAAACTAATATTCCCTAAGGGACAACAGCTCAGGCCAGTCTTCTTTCTTCAGGAGGTTTTTGCCTTGTTAGTTGATTTATTGGTTTCAAGTCTTAAAGATTTTCATTATGCCTGTCTTGGGCTTCTCAGCCACTTGTTTCACTATAGTTAACCAGTAGTGCTTTGCTTTATCACTGGATATAGGTAAAGATATTTACTTACCATATGGAGAAAGAAAATGAGGGCCATGGAGCAAAATGGGTTAGCTGAGGCCAAACAGGTATTAGCAATACAGTCAGTGTCGAAGTAAAGTTTCCACCATGCGTGAAGGAAAATTCAAAAATTGATCATGGAATGAAATATCCTTTGTTTCTAATGCAGTCTATGAATGTATTCTTGTGTATTATAAATGATCTTAAAGGAGATTCATCAATATTTGGATATGACAGATACAAGGTAGACCAGAAATCTGCATTCATTCATGTGGGGAGAAATTCAAATGAACTTTGCTTGGTATACCGCCCTCTAATTGGGATGAGTTAAAAGGGTATAACTTGGTCTTGGTGTAAGATAAATTCCAGCTGAAATAAGCAGGCAAAGAGAGGCAACAAAGGGCCAGGTAGTTTATTTGAATGCAATTCCCGGGCGAGGTTTCTCAGTCTACAGAAATGGAGGCTAGGAAAGTCATGCATAAATAGACAGGCAGCGAGTTTTTAAAGAAAGTAGTGGGAGGCAGAGCTTAGATTTACAGTGGCGCGAGGACTGGCTAGCCCAAGGCACATTTTTCAGGTTGGGGACTTTGGCACATCATCAGTGTCCGACGTGCTCACCCCTCCCCCCAGTGCCTTCAACCTTACACTTGGTTCCTAGCCTGGAACCTTAGATTAGATGGAAGGACTGAATGAAAGAGGTAAAGGAGCTATTTCCCCAAGGAAGAGAAAGGAGCATAGAATGACCCAGGTGGCAAGATGTGGCACAGACTCCTCCCATCTGCCCATATACACCACAGCTTTGATCTGGTGAGGACTGAAGGACCTACAGTAACATTCAGGCACCCCAAGGGCCCGAGGATTTGGGAAGCCACCTTTTGGCAGTCTCACCAACGTTCTCATGGTGGATCCAGCAGCAGTGGTGATGCTGAATGGCAACTCTCAGGAGGCTTCATAAACATCATTCAGATGGATGCGCAAGGTAGAACACAACCTAAAGTAAGACACCAATGAAATAACAAAGTAAGACCTGGAAAGGCTAGACTTCCTTTGTCAACCTTGGGTAAGTGCCAGTGGAATTTATTACTATAGTGACTCTATCCAGACCAATACTCTGGGGAGTTCTGGGGAAAATCAGTTTGTACAAAGAAGCATATTAAAATCAGTACCACAAAATGGACAACAAAAAAATTTAGCCAGTGAAGTAACCTGAATAGAAGCCAATCAGGTTTCTGAAATATTTCATGTTAACTGTGTTTTAGATAATTCATTCCCTAAGTTTTTATTCCTTTTAAAATGATCATTTAAGCCTATTAAAATATCAAGGTTTTTCCTCCACAGGGGGAAAAGAAACAAAAAATGTTGTAAGAGTAATCTTTCACTACTAATGATGCATACATATTTGTAAGACATTTGTATGTCTTTTTTATGAATTACCTGTTAAGACATTTTCCTGTTTGCCTTTTTCCTCCTGATTTATAAGAGCTCTTTATGTGTAAAGGATAAGACTTCATCATTTATTTTACAAATATAATTTATGTTTTAGCATTGGACTTTTAAATTTGCTTATAATAATTCTGAGGTAGAAAGATTCTATTATTTACTCTCCTTTACTAATTTTTCTTTGATTTTATGTTTATAAATATTTTATTGACCCTATATGCATAATCTAATTCTTGTGTACTTTTTAGAATTGATTTCTTGTGGATTCATTTTTCAAATTAACACCCAAGCAATCTTCTTTCAGACTATTAGGTGAGTAAAGGCTTTAACTTTATTTTTTTTACAAATAGGTACTTTTTCCCTTATACTGAATATTCACATTGAAAATTTTTTAGGAAAATGATCTTTACCACAAGCTAAAACCTTGTCTGTTTCTTGACTTTCTATTCTGTTTTACTAAACTACATTGGTCTACTTTTAGGCCAGTACCACAATATGAAATTATAATATGTTCTAAAATTCCATGATGCAAATGTCACCTTCTAATTCTTTTCCCACAATTTTACTGCAGAGTTTTATTTCATGTTAAGATGTAGAAGATTGTGACAGACCATTGCTCTCACCAGCACAATTAGAAAAGTATGGATAAACTAAAAATTCCTGTTTTAACATATTGGAAAGCTATAAATGAAAAGACTTCCAGAGAGAGACAGGCCCTTCTTGGGTGAGCAGGAGGCATGGATTGCTTTCCTCCTGCCAGGAGCACTTGCTGAGTTTAGGCAGAAAGAATCTGTTGAGGTAAGGAGAAACCAGTTAAATTTTTGACTAGTATAATGAATATACCATGTGATATGGTGTAATGGAATAGAACTGTAGGAGCCCCAAATACATAGCTACTAATTCCTGCCAGTAATTCTTCCCACTGGACTTCTCAGTGTCTGGCAGAAGCATCTGGGAAGCTGGAGGCAAGGTCAGAAAACAGAGATCCCAAAGTCCACTAGAAGAAAGAGGGCACGTATAAGAAATTTGAAAAGAAATGCAACCTGAAACTGTGAAGGCCTCAAACCAGCCCCAACCCACTTAAATTCCTGATAGGACCAAAGCAAAAAGACTCCTGACCCACATTCTGGCTGCTTATCAGAAGGATATGCCCTTCCTGGGGGAAAGTAATATTTACTCCAGTCTCTATGGAAGAAAGGTAGAAAATGTAACTTTTATTCAAAGGAAAAATATAATCAATAGAAGAACTATAGATGATCCAAATGTGGGATTAGCTGAAAATATCTATAAAATCACTACCAGATGTTTTTGAAATTAGAGCAAATATAATGGATGAATAGATGAAGAATTTCAACAGAGGAATGGAAACACTAACAGCAATACAATGGGAATTCTAAAATATTTTAGATTAGGAATGCTTTGGATGGACTTAAAATCAGCCTAGATACAGTAGAAGAAAGAATCAGTGAACTTGAAGACAGGTCAATAGAAACAAATTAAAACACAGAGAAAAAGGAATTTTTTTAAAAGCAGAGAATGAGAGATGAGATATCTTTAATTAATAATTTTCATACACATACAGTCTAGTTTAAGGATCACTGACCTAGACCCAGTTTGGAATCCAAGGAACGTGAGATGACATGAACAAAGAACACTCTACAATAGAAACACAAACCTAGGCCTACAGATGAAGGAGCAAGAAAAGAAAATAAAGATTTCTGATGTGGAGTGTAGAGAGGGTCACATGACAAGTCTAATCTTCTCCACATATAAATGAGGTAATTGAGGACCTGAGAAATGATATCCACTTGTCTGAGGTCAGACATCAAACTATCAAGCTGGAACTTGGAGAGACTGGGCCTTTAGTCCTGTAAGGAACAATAGGATGGAAATGGGGAGTTGAATGTAAAGGGGTAAAAGGAATTTGCCAGAAATCACTCAGGAACAAAAAATCAGAGCTAGAACTGTAGTCCAAGCTCCTGTCTCTTTGATGTTTATATAGTCACTAAATTTCTTTTTCATCCACTCTTAATCCTCATACTCTTCAAATTACAGAACCCCTAGCCATGTCTGGAAGCTGTCTGGTACCAAAAATTTCTCCATGAAGTATTATCTACTTCACTGTTACTTAAATGTGGCTCCTGATGTCCTGAATCAATAGCAAATTGTGGGAATGAGAGTCCAACCAGGAGGCTGGGGGACTCGGAATTGGCCATTTGAGGTACTGGGACTATGACATCCCCACTCATTCCCTGATTGACAGTTACAAGAGTAAAGACTCAATGGTGTTTAGAATTATTCTGAAGAACAAGGAAGCAAAGGGAAAAGTAGAGGAAACCAGAGAGCTAGCTGGTTTTTTGTTCTTGTTTTTTTTAAATTAATATTATTATTCTATTTCTTTCTTTTCACTTTCTTCATTGAGAAAATATTCAGCATAATAATCACCACTTTAAATTGTGTACAATTCTTTGGGGTTTAGCATATTCATGAGGTTGTGCAACTATCATTACCATCTAATTCTGAAACATTTTCATCACCCCAAAGAGAAACTGTATCCATCAGTAGTCACTGCACATTTCTCTTTTCCCCCTATCCCTGGCAACTACTAATCTACTTTTTGCCTGTGGATTTGCTTCTTCTGGATGTTTCGTGTAAATGGAACTGTACATTAAAAAAATTAAGGAAAAGAAGAAAGAAAGTAGTGCTTTTGTTTAAGTCACCCCATATATGGTATTCTTTTAATAGCAGCACCAATAGACTAAGGAAAATGAAAATTAAAACAGCAGTGAGGTATCATGTCACACCACTAGAATGGCTAAAGTTAAAAGACTGACAATATAAAGTGCTACTGAGAATGTGGAGCAACTGGGCTTCACACACAATGTTGATGGGAGTGAAAATGATTTAAAAAAACACTTTGGCAAGATGTTTGTCAGTTTCTAACTGAGTTAAACATTCATCTACCCTATGATCTAGCAATTCAATTCCAATGTTTACATCTAAGATATAATTACATATGGCCACAAAAAGATTTGATAAAGAATGTTTATAGCAATTTTATTCCCAGTAGCCAAAAACTGGCACTAACCCTAATGTTATTTAGAAGAATGGATAAATAGGAGAATGGGAGAAAGGATAAACAAGTTGTGCTATGATCGTACAATGGACTGTTATACAGCAATAAAAAAGAACAAGACTTTTTATGATATACACTCCTATATAAATGAATGTCAAAAAGACTACTGTAGGATTGCATTTTTATGCAATTCAATACAAGACAAAACTAATCTGTGATGATAGTAATCATAATGTAATTACCTCTGTATTGGAACTATTGACTGGGAGGGAGCACGAGGGAACTTTCTAGCAACATGAAAATGTTCTGTCTCTTGTACGGTGGTCACAAGGGGCATATATATTTGTGAAAATTCACTGATTTGTGAATCTAGATTTGAACATGTCACTGTACTCATTGCACTGCAATAAAAACAATGTTTAAAAATGTTTATTGCACATTATTGCCTTTATATAATTAAAAATACACACACATACACACACAACAATTGATAGATTCAAAATACCCAACTTGGGGTCTTGCTTGGAGTTACATTAAATACATAAATTAGTCTGAAGAGAACTGATAATATATTGGGTCATATTATCAAAACCATGTTAATCTCCATTTATTCATTTTTATTTGAATACATTCTCTCTCATTGTTTTATTTTTTCCTTAATTAATTAAAAAATTATTTTTGAAGAAATTTTAATTGTATATTTTCCCACCATACTAACCAATAGGCTCTTTCTCATATATGGGAAAATAATAGTATAGTTCTTTTAACTGGGCTTCTTTATTGTTACTACTCTTTTTTTCTCCCTAGTATTTCTTCTTCTTGCTTGTTTTTACTGAGAATGTCACTAAGAAATAGTGATACTACTGCCTTATTCTTGGCTCAAACTGCCAGAAAAGTATCTTTAAAAAGGGCTGAATAAACTTACACAGTGTTGTAGGCCAATTATATCTCAAAACTGAAAGAAAAGTGATAAAAGCTAGTATTCCTGTGCTTTTTGTAGTCTTCATAAAATGCATTTAGTATTTACTAGTAAGTGTGATGTTGGTGTTAGTTTGAGAGAGATATTTACTATCATATTAAGACATTGTCTGTTTATCTTAGTTTTCCTTGAATTATATGTTGGATAGGTATAGAATTTTGCATGTCCAGGTATAGAAAATAGGTCTAGAAAATTCATCTCCATAATATATTAGAATGTTCAAATGGTTTCCTTCCTTTGATCTAATGACGTCATGTTTATTATGTTAGCAGAGTTTCTAATATTAAATTATTCCATATTCTTAGAAAGCATATTTCTTTTAATGTAGTACTACTTTGGGGCTGTAAAAATTTTAGGTAGTTTTTACCCCTCTATAGTGGTAAATAGAGATTTCATTTTTATCTTTCATAAACATTTTAAGTAGATTTTTCTTGCCTCTATAATTGTAAATGCAGAACATTTTTCCTGTGATAAGTATTTTATGAAGGTTTGCCTCACTGATTATAAATATAGAATTTTAATTTTGTCTGCATATTTTGTTAGATTTTGTTATCAGTGTTAGCTACTATTGCACAATGAATTCAGAACTTTCCTTCCTCTTATGTACTCCTGAATATTTCATGTATTGTGGCAATAACCAGTTATTGGAAGGCTTGAAAATACTCACACATAAAAATGTCTTAAGTCCTTATCCACCTTGGAGATAATTCTTTTTCAACATTTGCAGTTACTTGGAAGGTTATTATTGTTTCTGTTCAATTTTTCTTTATTCTGACTCAGTTTGAGCAATGTTTTCTCCTACAAAACTACCAGTTTTTATACTTGTTAGTATCAAATATTATATAATCTTATAGATTTTTTTTATAACTTTTATTTAGAATTAGATGCAATGTTAATTCATAACATTAGGCGTTTTGTACCTGGTAAACTTTATTGGCAGTTACTCTGTTTTCTCTGTCTTGGTTAACTTCTGCTTTTACCTTTATTTTTAAATATTTTTAAGCATTAAAATATTTATTAAAATTAAAATAATACAATTAAAATATTAAAATAAAATAAAAATATTAAAAATATTTTTAAACTAGCTGACTTACTTATTTTAAATTTATAATTTTTTTCAGTGGATCAAGCAATGGAAGTTGAGTTATTTCTATTTCTTAAACTGACAACATTTTTACTTTATTACTTGATGACATAATTTTTAAATATATAAATATATATACAAATATATATTAAGTATAAGTATATAAAGAATATGTTTTCTTTATAAGATACAAAGTTTTATACATATTTATAAATCAGATCTCCCACCTTGTTTCTGTCTGTTTTTACCTAATACACTTTGCCTATTTGGTACATTCCTCCCATAACCAGCCCTTCTGCTAATTTCCCTTTACCCTTTTTCTAGCTTTCTACAACTTCTCCCTGAATAGATGCTTAGAGATGGCAGACTAGTGGTACATGATAGCATTACACATCCCATTGTTATAATTCTTTTAAAAAATAGCTTATTTTAGAAATGGCTACCTTGCTATTTTTCACTAACATTAATCAGTACCTTTCACAAATGTGCCTCTTTAATAAAAAGTCAGGGGCTATAATTACTCAAATAATCTTAATGATAGCTTGAGCTGTATTTGAAGTTGTAGTTTCACTATAAATTCTTATAAATTTCAATAATATAATTTTGTTGTTTTTTAAGATTTTAGATACTATTGTACATTATAGTCAAAATTTTTATACAGCCTTTCTATATTTTCCAGTGGAAAGAATAAGCATCATTGTGACATCTTTCTACTACTTTTAAATTTTTTAAATTACATCACTATTTCTTTTATACATTTTGTATAAATTATGTTATAACTTCAAATATTGCCTAAGAAATTATGTGATTTTTTTTAATAAATTCAAAGTTTTTCATTTTAAAAAACATAACCTCCTTGTATGTAGGGCAAAACTGGGGAGTTAAAATAAGAGGTAAACTAGCAGCTGGTAAAGAAATACATTAAATACTCCATAGAGTGAAAAATTATAGAAGCTGAATTCTTAGTCATGAGATGTGTTTTTCCAATGTCAGGTTAATAATTTTGTGTGTATGACACTATGATTCGACTGTAAAAACAATGGTATTTCATCAAGATAGGATTGTTGAGAGGGAGGGAAAGAAGAAAGCAAAGAGGGGTGAAAGGATATGATTTTAACATCTGAAACTAACTTTATAATGAGAAACAGAGGAGACATGATGTCATACTGTAGAAGGTAACTCCGCTGTATTTTTTTTCAAGCTGGCTTGACCTGAGGTTTTCAACAAAGTCCAGATGGAAAGAAAGGAGAAATATATATATATATATATATATATATATATTCCAAGTTGGAAACAAAGGCTTAAAACGGCGGGTTTCTCACTCATGAATTTAACATGCTTGCATTTAATACCAAGGGAAAGCCCCGTTATTCCCTCCTCCTTGCCTCCTTACCCCAAACCTTTAACCCTGAATCTTCAGCGTGCTGTCTGGCCTGGTTAGTCTCCTAACCACTAACTGAGGTAAGGAGGCTCTTTCTTACTGACGGGACAGTCATCTGTTTTTCTTCAACTCTGAACTCAGGTTTTGGTTTGGGTTTTTGATTTTTCTTTGGTTTTCATATTTTAACATCTCTGAGATGGGATGGGTGTTACAGTCAGTGATGCTTTGCAGTTTATTTGGCAAAGGTTTTATTGTTCACTTGCTTGCTTTTGTATTTTCCTTAGTAGAACCTAAAATAAGCCTGCATCCACTGTCAATGTTATCTTAGAATTTACAAAATATAATAACTAGTGGGGTGACTGATCAGACACAGGGGCTTTACTTGTTTTGTTTTGTTTTTATTCTAGGTTTAAAAAGAGACTTAGAAAAAACTTCCCTAGGATCTGGTCTGCGATCTGTGATGTTCACTTCTGCAGCCGCTCTTGATCATGCAAATATAAAACCAGCAGCCACTTTTCACCTAGGGAAAGGTTGCCCATTTTCCCTGACAGTGCTCGGCAGAGACTGCATCAACTTGCATAAGAAGCCCAGAATTTTAAAAAAGGCAAGGATGGAGACTGCAGTCCTATTCCCCGCAAATCCAAGGCCAAGGAAATCTGTGATGGACCAGGGTGCCCTTGAGCAAGAGATGCTGGAAGAAAGCACCAAGTGCACCAAAGGAGAAACCATTGAGGAAGAAAAATTTTACAGGGCAGTTTTTCTTGGGTAGATGATGCAGTCTCAAGACAAGCCTAGGTTTTAGGGAGAAAGGCAGCAGGCGGCTGAGACAGGAAGCCCTGCAGAGTCAGCTGCTCTGGCACAGTGTGGAGCTTCTTGAAGAACAGTGACCAAGCACAGAACGTGGTAGCCCGGCCAGGAACCACTGCACCCCTGACAGGAATCCAGACGTTCAAGAGCATTTCCTCAGCTACAGACAGGCGTCCGTCCACCTGGGCAGGACCAGCGTTACAATGGCAACACGTGGCAGCAGCCAAAGCAGCAGGACTCTGCTTGCCCGTCCCCCTTCTCCACCTGGCATTTGGAAATAAGACTGACACCTTCTGGAATGAGTATGCCTCTGCATTCATGGAAAACCAATTGAAAAGTAAGACACTTGCCCATCATGGAACCCCAGCTGCTAGAGCAGACCATTGGCCTGACAATTACAAAGTAGCTGTCACCAAGTGGGCACCACCAAAGAAACTTTAAAAGTGTTACCAACAATCAGTGAGGAGTTGTGATTAGCATAAGAAAACAGAGTTATAGGCATTTAAAAAAAATGAGTTGTCCAAAGACACAAAGCTAGTAAGTTGTAGATTAAAGATTCAAACCCAGGTCAACCTGACTTGGAAACTCATGTTCTTTTCTCATCAAGCTTGCCGCCTCAGAAGAGATGAGAATTCTTGCAAGTTCCTCAGAGATCACCCACATGTTTAACTGACTGTTTTATGTCTGGATTAGATAATAAAACCCATGTTTGGAATATGAAGAGGAAACATCAGATGGGCCTAGAGCCAGCTATCTATTCCAGTGGCACACGAACCCCCAGGCAAATTGCCTAGGATCCAGTGTGAAATGGTTGATGCAAAGCTTGACAAATTTAGGAGTTCCTGAAAGTCTCTAATGAGAGGTTTTCTAAATAACAAGAGACCTTGACTCCACTTCCTCTGGTGGAAACACTTAAGTCACCATAGGGAAGCCCAGAAAATCTGTCTTTCAGAATCTCTGTTCATATGTAAATAAGAAAAGGTGACGGAGTTTGTCATTAATCTAAAACCCATCTACTAAAGGATTGATGGGGTGCTTCTAAAACTTGCTAGACATTGAACTCCATAAGGCAAAAGAGACAATTAAGACCAATGCATGATTTTTACAT
Source organism: Manis javanica (assembly GCF_040802235.1). Classification (NCBI taxonomy): domain Eukaryota; kingdom Metazoa; phylum Chordata; class Mammalia; order Pholidota; family Manidae; genus Manis; species Manis javanica. Next base: position 21,340,529 of record NC_133157.1, on the reverse strand, counting down.
TCTTTTTCTGATTTTGAAATATGACATTGTACCAATTGTGGAATAAAAATAATTTGCTTGAGTAAAAGACAAAATAATATTCAATTTATAAGCTTCTCATGAAATGATAAGAACTGTTACTGGTTCAGATTACTATGTCTCCAGTCATAGCTATTTAAAAAATCATAATTAGTACCACACATGGAAATAGTTTAAGATCCTTATCCTTTTATTTAACATTATATCATGAGTTTTCCCCTAGCCATTATAAATTTCCAGAATGTGCCAAGCTTATAATTTTAGGTATGAACCATTCAGAATTCTAATCATGGAAGAGAGAATAAAAGAACATAGTGCCTGCCTGCTAATGTTAATAGAAGAAAAAGTAATCAAATTCAGCATCCCAGATGAGAGTGTGCTTAAGGGGCAGTAAGGATCCCAAAGTATTATTTCAAAAGATAAGAGTAGAAAACAAACAATCAGAAAAGATCTGCCCCAAACATCAGGGAATATTGGTTACATTAACTAGGAATCTGATGATCCATAGAGATTTATTGTGATAATGATACCCAGAGGGAGGGAGACTTTCATAAACAGAGTAATTATAATTGATCATTCAACTGGGACACTATAGATCATTGCACTGGGACAACAACTATAAACCTAGGACATTCCTAGGGAAACTGAGACAATAGTTCCCTTATTTATAGATCTTTTATAACCAATCATGGATATGAAGAAGAAAAGTTCTTAAGGCTCCCAGACTGCTTGAATATTATTGCATTGGCAATAACTCCTCTACAATATTGTATACTAATGGTGTATCAAGAATTCTTGTTCTCAGTATGGATATTTGAAACACTAAAAATAGAAATCTCATTCAACCCAATAATTTCACTTCTGGGAATCTACCTGAAAAAAACACAATCTCTGATTTGAAAAGATATATGCACCTCTATGTTTATTCCTGACTTTTTTACAATAGCCAAGATATGGAAGCAACCAAAGTATCCATCAATAGATGAATGGATAAAGATGTGGTACATACATACAATGAATATTATTCAGCCATAAAAAGGAAAGAAATCTTGCCATTTGCAACAACATGGATGGACCTAGAGGATATCAAGTGAAACAAGCCAGATGGAGATAGACAAATACCATATGATTTCACTTATTGGTAGAATACGAAAACAAAACAAAACAAAACAAAATGAACAAAACATCAGTAGACTCATAGACCCTGAGAAGTGACTGGTGGTTACCTTAGGGGAGGAGTTGGGGTGGGTGGGTGAAATAGGTGAAGGGGATACAGAGGCACAAAATCTCAATCATAATATAAATTAGTCATGGGGATGAAAGTACAGCATAAAGAATATAGTTAATAATTTGATAATATCATTCTATGTTGACATACAGTAACTATACTAGTTGGGGTTAGCATCTAATAATGTTAAATAACTGTCAAATCACTATTTTGTATATTTGAAACCAATATAATATTGTATATCAGTTATACTTCAATAAAAAAAGAATTCTTATTCTGATCCTCTTTCACTGTTTTCACTTAAATATTATGCTGCTCAAAGCTGAAAGCAATGCTTCAATATCATTTAAAAAAAAGAATGGTCCATTGTGATTCAGGAGACAGAGACTAGAAAGTTCCTATGGCAATGGTGTACAAGTGACCACTGATTACTTAGTTCATTCAGTGGAGACTGTACATTACATAAGAAATATTCTTTATACAGTAGTCTTAATGTCTCTGCACTGTGCTGTCAATCTCTGCATTCATCCCAGTACATCATCATGATTCCAGAATTTCCCTTATGCCCTTTTTCCATTCTGTCACAGGAATACTAGATGGAGAATGGGATTTTGGTAGGATAGATGAATTAGTAGTAGTGAAGATGGGTGGATTTGCATGGAGAAAAGCACTTGGAATCCAAAGTTTCAAGACTGGCAGCCCCCACCACAACTCCAGAGAAACGAAGAAGCCCATTTCCATTTGCCAGCATGAACAGGTAATGTGTCTGCGGCAGAGACATACTGTCTCTGTAGTGTAAGAGGACTTCCCAGGGTCTGAGCTGTTTGGTGTACATTCCTGAAATAGTCTTTCACTCAGCAGAGGATACACAGAAGATCTTCCTATGACTTCAACATTCGGAGCAACTGTCATCAAATCTTCCTCGGCTTCAATCAGCCAGAGTACATTTCTGTTGCATACAACTAATCCTCTAACTGATAAAGCCATTAGAAGTAGCATGCCCTTCATTCCTCCAGTTTTTCTTATGGCCCAATAGTCATGTAAGTCACATTACCTACATTAAATATTTACACCCAGAAAATACAGAGTGACTTCCTATTTTCCATCTAGTTTCTATTATTTTTTATAGGTAGAAAACGGTATCTAGAAAGTTAACCTAAGAAGGTGTAGGGCGGAACTGGAATATGGGTGGTCAAGGGGGACTAGTCTTTAATCTACAATGTTCTGATTTTTAATGAAAATAAAATATTAATATATGTGCAATAGAATTCATTTAAAAAATAATGCAACTGTAATAACCATAGACCTAGCACTGGTATTTATTCACTAAACATGTGCTAGGAGAATGGTGAAAAGAATTATCATATAATTCCAGACTATTATTTTATAGATCAAGTTAATGACACTGCAAACACTGAACTGCTGACTGGCATAGAGCACCAGTGTGCAATGGCCTGGACTGTTAGGTGTCCAAGTTTGGACAATATGCCTAACAGAAGTTAGGTAGTAGAAAGGAACTAAAATGTATGAAAATATGGTCATGCTATTTTTAGACAGCTGTGTACATTGAGCTATATCTATAAGCAACAGAATAAATTATGGCTGAATTAAGTGATAAAAGCTTTTTAAAACTGCTGAAATTTGGAGAAGCAGGCTTAAGCAATGGACAGGAACTAGGGAAGGCTGAGCACCCTAACCTCAGACAAATTCACACCAGAGGTCCAGTTTGGCAGCCTTTGCTACTACCACCAAAAAGGTTAAGCAATCTTCCCAAGATCACAAAGCTAGGAAGTGGTAGAGCTGAGATTTAAGCCAGGAAGCCTGACTCCAGACTCTTCACCACTTTGTATACTACCAATTCAGATATATGAAATCCGTAAAATATATTGTACTGAGAGATACAGAAAGTATCTTTATGGTAGTGTGAATATTTGCATCATACTCTCTTGCTGGCATTTTTTATGATCTCGTGGTTAGTACTCTCTCTGAACTGTTGGTTCTCTTAAGGTTTTTTGTCACCCAAAGGGCACAGTGAAGACATGGACCAGAACAACATTCTTCTACCATATCTTCTTTGATGTGCACAGTAATGCATTAATAGAAGAGTAATGCATGTGTGTACAGCAACACTTACTGTCTGTAAAAATTGATGAGAAATACAGGGCACAAGATGGGAAAATGGGTATATTTGTCACCAAAATAAAGGAGACAAAAAATTAAGATGACTTAAAAATCAGTTGAATTAAGCAATTAGATAAGTTATTGTTTTAAATCAACCACACTCAAATTACCCTTCTCTCTGTAGTAGTTTGTGCCAACCATATAATCTCTTTCCCTCTCCACCTCTCTCTCTATAGTTGATAGATAGATAGATAGATAGATAGATAGATAGATAGATAGATAGATAGACAGACAGATAGATGATAGATACATACATACATACATACATACATACATACATACATACATACATACAGATATAGATCCCTGTCTCACAGCATTATTTAGAAGTAAAGTATATGGTCCTTAGGCTCTATGGCATGTTTCTAGTTCCTCAATAACTTAACTCTTAGACAAAAGCTGAAGTATAGCATAAATTCTATTTTGCCTTGTTAAAGTAAAATTCCAGGGTCTACAACATTTTTCTGTTGACAAAGCTTTCTGGCTGAGCATTAACAACCTTTTTATGAAAGACAGACCAGGAACATAAAGAAGACCTAAGCCAAACAGTGTGCACACACTTATTAAACATGGTAAAACCCAAAATATGTTTGACAGCAAAGATTAACTCCATTTGTTACATACACTCTAGCAATATATGAACCTAAAACATCAACTTCTTGACAATTTTCACTGAGAGTTGTAACAGTCACATCAGCTTTCACCAGACTAATCTCTTATTTAGGGATGCCAGATTAAATATTTATAAAAGTAGAAGAAATTACCACTACCCTTGTTTGTTTTTTAGGATAGGTAGCACCTAATGGTATGTGGAATACATATACCCTAAGAAATAATCTATATCCTTCCATATTCTTGAACAAATCTGGGAAAAGGAAATTACAGAGACAACTGTCTGAAAGTTTCCCTTAGTCTTGAAATGTTCTCTGAGCATTTATTATACTTTTGAGAACTTGGACAGAATAAGATTTCATAGCAGCTATGACAGCACCCAAAGTGTCTGCATCTGAGTACAGTTATCACAGTATACTATTTCTCTGCAGAGTGTAAGACAGACCATCCTTGTTTGGGGGACAGGACTATCTGGTAATACTGAAGCATCATGGCACAGAGATAAAAACAACAACAAAGAATCTGGAAGTAGACAGATCTGGGCTAGAAAACATATGGTCAAGAATACCTATATGTCCACTTGAAAGCCCCTGACAACCTACTGTCTAGAGAGATAGAAACCCTTCCTTCCTCAGGACACTATCTCAAACTGAATGAAAAGTCTATAAATGGCCATGAACTTCTTCAAGACAAGAGTACAGTGTGAACATCAAACCATTAAGTCCTCTATGGGTTGCAGTCCATTTATTCTTGGCACAGAGATAAATATAATAGTGCTTATGCAGGATGCTGATGAGATAATTAGCCTAATAATATACAGAAGCATTCATTGTTTGCAACCTGGCTTGGAAATTCTGAATGTTATTCACTTTTGAACTTATATACCATTTTAATCTTAGTGATTTGGCTACTTTTGTTAAAATAAAAATTCATTTCATATATTCATTTACTATTTATGTCTCTCCAAACTCCAAAAAGGATTTTAAGAAGTTTAAAAGGAAATGAAAGGAAAGATTAATCAAGACATTGCAAGAATGGGGTAGAATAAGTAATTATGTGAGAAAACTATGTTGAAGTAAAATATTTCAATTGAGCACAACACTTGGTTATCTCTACCAAATAGAGAGAAATATAAGGCTTCAGTATAAAATGTATCTGCTTAGCAAACTTTCCTGAAAACACTAACATTCTGATGAAGATTCAGGGAACTATGAAACCAGCAAATAAGATCAATAGACACTAACATACTACTCTGTAAGAGCCACAGTAAATTTAAAAAGATTGAAATTGTATCAAGCAACTGCTCAGACCACAATGGTATGAAACTAGAAATAAATTACACAAAGAAAACAAAAATGCCAACAAACACACAGAGACTAAACAACATGCTTCTGAATAATCAATGGATCAACGAACAAATTAAAACAGATATTAAGCAGTTAACATGGAGACAAATAAAAACAAAAACACAACAGTTCAAAATTTGTGGGATGCAATACAGGCTTACCTCAAGAAACAAGAACAATTCAAATAAACAATCTAAGTGGATGAATAGGGAGTAGTGAAAATGGATTGATTTGCATGGAGAAAAGCACTTGGAATCCAAAGTTTCAGGATTGGCAACCCCCACCACAACTCCAGAGGAACACAGAAGCCCATTTCCATTTGCCAGCATGAGCAGGTAATGTGACTGAGGCAGAGACATACTGTCTCCCTAGTGTAAGAGGACTTCCCAGAGTCTGAGCTGGTTGGTGTACAATCCTGAAATAGTCAACATCAAATTCACAATTTAAAACACTAGAAAAAGAAGAACAAATGAATCTCAAAGTTAGTAGAAGAAGGGACATAATAAAGATCAGAGAAGAAATAAATAAAATAGAGAAGAATAAAACAATAGAAAATATCAATGAAATCAAGAGCTGGTTCTTTGAAAAAATAAACAAAATAAACAAACCCCTAGCCAGACTTATCAAGAGAAAAAGAAAGAGTACACAAATAAAGTCAGAAATGAAAAAGGAATAGTCACAATGGATGCCACAGAAATACAAAGAATTATTAGAGAATTCTAAGAAAACTTATATGCCTATAAATTGGATGACTTGAAGAACTGGCTTAAGTCCTAGAAGAGTACAACCTTCCAAGACTGACCCAAGAAGAAACACAAAATCTGAACAGACCAATTACCAGCAATGAAACTGAATTGGTAGTCAAAAACTCTCAACAAACAAAATTTCAGGACCAGATGGCATCACAGCTGAATTCTAACAAACATTGAAAGAAGAGTTAATACCCATTCTTCTTAAAGTATTCCAAAAGGTAGAAGACAAGAAAATATTTCCAAATTCATTCTATGAAGCCAACATCACTCTAATATCAAAACCAGACAAAGACACTACAAAAATAGAAAATTTTAAACCAATATCCCTGATGAACATAGGGATAATCCTCAACAAAGTATTAGCAAATGAAATTCAAAATACAGCAAAAGGACCATCCATCACAACCAACTTGCATTTATTCAAAGGATTCAAGGAAGCTATAATATTCATAAATCAATCATCATACACCACATTAACAAAAATAAACATAAAAACCACATGATCTGAGAAAGCATTTGACAAAATTCAATATCCATTCATGATAAAGTCTCAACAAAATGGATATAGAGAGTAAATACCTAACATAATAAAGGCCACATATAGCAAACCCACAGCTAACATATTCAATGGCAAAAAGCTGAAAGATGAGGAATAAGACAAGGATGTCCACTCTCACCTCTTTTATTCAACATAGTACTGGAGGTCCTAGCCATGGCAAGATAAAGAGACAAAAGGCATCCAGATTGGTAACGAAGAAGTTAAACTCACTATTTGCAGATGACATGATATTATATATAGGAAACCCTCAAAACTCAACCAAAAAACTATCAGAACTAATAACTGGATTCAGCAAAGTTGCAGGATGCAAAATCAATACACTGAAATCTGTTACAGTCCTATATACTAACAAGGAACTAGCAGAAAGGAAACAATTCCATTTACAGTTGCATCACAAAGAATAAAATACCTAGGAATAAAGTTAACCAAGGAGATGAAAGACCTGTATTCTGAAAACTATAAGACACTCATGGGAGAAATTAAAGAAGTCACAAATAAATGGAAATCTATCCCATGTTCATGGAAAGGAAGAATTAACATTGTCAAAATGTCTACCCTACAGAAAGCAATATACAGATTCAGTTCAATCCCTCTCAAAATACCAATGGCATTTTTCAATGAACTAGAGCAAATAATCCTAAATTTCATATGGAACCACAAAAGACCCTGAATAGCCAAATCAGTGCTGAGAAAGAAGAACAACACTGGGGGTGTTATGTTTCCTGACTTCAAGCTATCCTACAAAGCTAGAGTAATAAAAACAATATGTTACTGACACAAGAACAGATCCATAGATCAATGGAACAGAATAGAGAACCCAGATATAAACCCACACATATAAGGCCAATTCATATATGATGATATACAATTAATATACAATATTCCCCATGAATATACAATGGGGAAAAGATAGCCTCTTCAATAATTGGTATTGGGAAAACTGAACAGCTGCATGCAAGAGAATGAGACTGGATTACTGTTTAACCCCATACAGAAAAGTAAACACAGAATGGATTAAGGGCCTAAATGTAAGACATGAAAACATAAAACTCTTAGAAGAAAACATCAGCAAAAATCTCCTGAACATGAGCATATGAGCAGTTTTTTTCTGGACACATCTCTTCAGGCAAGGGAAACAAAATCAAAAACAAACAAGTGGGTAGAGGCTTAAAGATGGCAGTGTAAGAGGTGAGACACAAACCTTCTCTCAAAACCACATATAATATAAAAATATAGCAAGTACATCTAATCATAAAAGAGGAACAGGAAAGAAGGCTGTGGCAGACTGCCTACAACTGGGGAAAAGAGCAGACCTCAAAGAAAAGGGTAAAGTACCAAAGCCATGACCCGGAGAGACCCAAACCCTTCCCCCACCCTAACTCACCAGAGAGAGGAAGAGAAACAGAGCAGGGAGGGAATGGAGGCCTAGGACTGCTGAACACCGAGCCCTGAAGATATGCTCTGGGAGCATGAGCCTACATTACATGGTGCTCTGGAAATTAGAGGGGTTGGAAAGCTAAGAGAGGCAGAATACTTGGAAAAACTGAGATTCCAGCCACTTGTGGAAAACAGGGACCTACATATGGCAGCTCTGGAACAAAAGAAAGGCAAGCAGCCTGATAGACTTCCTAAAAGTGAGAGGGCTGCGAAAGGGGCAAGGATTGCACAGAGCTTGCTACTCAGGATAAAGGACAGGTGGACAAAATTGTCTGGGCATACTCTGCAGGTTAGGAACTTTCAGGAGCCTCAGGCACTCCATCCCCCTGGCTGGCTATGCAGCTCCGACACTGGTACACAAACTGTCTGCCCCCATCATTGCACCAGGCCAGCCAGAGGGCAGCCCCACCTACAGCAGCTATAAGTGCAGAGCATAGAGGCTTCTCCCTGCTCACTGAGCCCGCAGGCTCTGGCAGTGGAGACTGGCACTGCAGCTGGGAAGCAGGAAAGACCTCTTTCTTCCCGACAGGCACCAGTGCCACTCGCCTGTCACTCCTGCCATTGCTTCAGGGGCTGAGCAGCTCCAGAGAGTAGAGCTTCTGGGCACTAGAGGGCGCCACCTACAAATATGAAACGTCACAGGAACCTGGTTCAAACCAAAATCCCACAAATACCAGAAAGAGGGCCAAGTGAAACTGAACTCATCAATCTTCCTGAAAGAGATTTCAAAATAAAAATCATAAACATGCTCATGGAGGTACAGAAAAATATCCAAGAACTCAAGGAGAAATTCAGGAATGAGATACAAATGTTGAAGAATAAGGTATCTGAAATGAAACATACAATGGGGAGATTTAAAAACTGATTCGATGAAGTAGAGGAGATAGCAAATGAAATAGAGAACAGGAATACAAAGAAGCTGAGGCACAGAGAGAAAAAAAGATCTCTAGGAATGAAAGACTATTAAGAGAACTGTGTGACTAATCCAAATGGAACAATATTCGCATTATAGGGGTACCAGAAGAAGAAGAGAGAGAAAAAGCAATAGAAAGTGTCTTTGAGGAGGTAATTGCTGAAAACTTCCCCAATTTTGGGAAACAGACAGTCTCGCAGGCCATAGAGGTACACAGATCTCCCAACACAAGAGACCCAAGGAAGACAACACCAAGATATATAATAATTAAAATGGCAAAGATCAAGGATAAGGACAGTATTAAAAGCGGCCAGGGAGAGAAAAAAGATCACATACAAAGGAAAACCCATCACGCTATCATCAGACTTCTCAACAGAAACCTTACAGGCCAGGAGGAGTAGCATGATACATTTAATGCAATGAAACAGAAGGGCATCCAATAAAGAATACTCTACCTGGCAAAAATATCATTTAAATTTGAAGGAGGGATTAAACAATTTCCAGATAAGCAAAAGGTGAGAGAATTTACCTCCTACAAACCCCCTCTACAGTGTAATTTGGAGAGACTGCTCTAGATGGAAGTGTTTCTAAGGCTAAATAGCTGTCACCAGAGGAAATAAAACCACAAGTAATTGCTAAGCAGATGCAAAATCAAATCAACAACCCCAAAGTCAGTCAAGGGATAAACAAAGAGTACAGAATGATACTTAATATATAAAGAATGGAGGAGGAAGAAAAAGGAGGGGAAAAAAAAGAACTCTTAGATTGTTCTTGTAATAGCATACTAAGTGAGATAAATTAGACTGTTAGATAGTAAGGAAGTTACCCTTGAACCTTTCGTAATCAGGAATCTAAAGCCTGCAATGGCAATAAGTACATACTTATGAATTATCACTCTAAATGTAAATGGCCTGAATGCATCAATCAAGAGACATAGAGTCACTGAATGGATAAAAAATGAAACCACTAAAGACCCTGAATAGCCAAAACAATCCTTAGAAGGAAGAATAAAGTGGTGGGGGGGGTTATTATGCTCCCCAACTTGAACTCTACTACAAAACCACAGTAATCAAGACAATATGGTAGTGGCACAAGAACAGAACCATAGATCAATGGAACAGAATAGAGAGTCCAGATATAAACCCACACATATATGGCCAATTAATATACGATAAAGGAGCCTTGGATAGACAGTGGAGAAATGACAGCCTCTTCAACAACTGGTGTTGGCAAATCTGGACAGCTACATGTAAGAGAATGAAACTGGATTACTGTCTAACTCCATACACAAAACTAAACTCAAAATGGATCAAAGACCTGAATATAAGTCATAAAAGCATAAAACTCTTAGAAGAAAACATAGGCAAAATCTCTTGAATATAAACATGAGCAACTTTTTCCTGAACACATCTCCTTGGGCAAGGGATAATACATACCACGTCTGAATAGGTCTTTTTTTAAAAAAAGAAATTTTTTTTAAATTTTAATCTTTAATTTCAACTTTAATTTAAAAAATTTTTTTAATGTTTTACAAGTTTTTTATTCCAATTTTTGTAAAAATTTATATCTTCATTTTTTTTAAACAGAAGAAAAAAATGTGTATGGAAAATATAAATATCACAAGGAAAACATTTTCACTCTGAGGACTTAAAAGAAAATTACCTCTCTGAAAATGGTATTTGGTGGGAAGCAAAGGAAAATTTTAGAAAAATTGGCATCCTTAATAGGGTGCAAGAGGTCAGAGCAAATGAAAAAAAGGAAGAACAGGAACAGGTAAGATAGTGCAAAAAAACTAGATGTGAAGAGAACAGAGATGAACAGGGAACTGAGTGAGATAAGGAAGAACAAAATAGAAATTATTACCAAAATTGCAGAATTAAAATCTGCAACAGAGGCAGAGAAGAGAAGAAATGATATGGGAAGAAAGCAAATGTGGAAAACAACTTGAAGAATCTTCTAAAAATGTAGCTGTAAAGGATGATGGGCTGAAAATTATGTGAGAAGTTAAAAATATAGAGGATTTAGATGAAAATCTAATCAAAAGAGTTAGTCATGATCACACCAAGATCAGAACAATTTTAGAAGTAATAACCTTCCTGAGCTTCAAAACATAAAGATTATAATATTCATATTAAAAGAGATTGACATGTGCTACGCAGAATTACCAAAAGAGACCCATCTAAAATTTCTGAATCACAACAATAAAGAAAATATCCTAGAAGCTTACAGGGGCAGAGGGAATGTTATCCACAAAGGAAAATTTTTTAAAAAGAAAAGAAAAGAAAACCAACATTGTGCTGGTCTCAAAATTCTCTCCAATAAAAAAGCCAAAGGAAATAAAGAAGTCTATAGGATTTTGGGGGCATAAAGTCATGACACGAGAAGATTATCTTCACACAAGTAGTTATTCCTGTGTGAAAGAAAGAATAATCATTCCAGATATACAAAAACCTAGAAAATACAGAATCCAGGTATCTTTTCTTCTTAGAATAAATTTTTCCTTTTTAATTATATTAGTAAACAAATTTATTATAAAAAAATGTTCAAATAAGCAATAGAAAATGTTATATTCAGCCATAAATCTACTACCAAGAGATGACCTTCCACTTTCACTAAGCAATGTCAAAAATTGTTGTCCATTTCACTAAAAATTCTCCTACAGCATCATTTGGAATGATGGAGTTAGAGGTTAGAGTTTATCCCAATGTGGAGAATTAATAAATTTTATGCATGTGCCACCATTTCTTTAACCAATTCCCAGTGACCCAAATGTCAGTTTGGTCAAAGTCCAGTTCCTTGCCCATGATCTTGTATATTCCTAGGAGATTTAAATTCCCTTGATTACCTTTGGCTTTGAACTCTAGCTCTCCAGTGAGTTCAGTTTGAATATGATTGCTTTGGCACTGCTGCATCTGATCCTGTCACTTCTCTGCTTAAAACCTTTTAATAATTTTCCACTGCCCTTGTGATAAAGTATGAATTACTCAGCTTGACTTACAAGATCAGCCTTTGCCTCCAACCTCATTTCCAGACTCTGCCCCCCCGTCACCTACTCCCTTCCTTTCCCCTACACTCCAACCAGATGAACAACTGATTTTAATTTCCCAAGTGAGTCAAATTCCCTCTTACTCCAGACCTTTGGCAAGTTATTCAAAAAATACTTACAAATCTATATTTCTAGGCATTTTGCTAGAGACCTAAAAGGCCTGGTCCAGAATAGACAAACAAACCAGTGGAACAGAATATGTAGCAGAAGACAGATTTTAGTATGTCTAAGAATTTAATATATTATAAAGAGGTGTCACACACCAGTGGGGAATGAAATGAATTATCTAACAAATGTCGTTATTGGCTTCCTTTGGGACAAAAAGGTCAAGAACAATAAAGTTGAAAGTCTCACCTAATACTATGTATAAAAATTCACAAGCCAGATTATAAATGTATATGTAATATAAAACTATTCAAAATTGGAAGTAATGGAAACTGGTTATTCAATAATCTTGAAGAGTGAAAGAAATTTCCAAACATATAGGCAATGGAGGAACCCTTAAAGGGAAAATGTAACAGATTTGCTAAAATAAAAATTAGGAACTTTGGCAATTGGGGTAAACAAAGAGCAAATAAACAGGGCAATATATTTTTCGCTCTAATGAATGCTTTAAATTTTAGGGGGCCCCCAGCTCACTCAGAGAGTCCAAGCGCATATCCCTCCAGTTCTCCGCCTCATCTTCTGCCACTCTTACACCCTCCCCCTACCTCACTTGACGCAGAGCCACAGGAATTCCTTTCTGCTCTTCCACCCGTACTGCATCTCTCACCTCCGGGCCTTAGCCCCCTCATAATGCTTTCCTCTAGGTTTACTCTTTCCCCGCTTACCTGCAAATCTTGTTTCTGCACTTCTGTATTCATTTCCTATTGCTGCTATAATAAATTACCACAAGCTTAGTGGCTGAAAACAACGTACATTTATTATCTTACAGTTCTGGAGGCCAGAAGTCTTAAAATCAAGGTGCTCGCTGGGTGGCATTCCTTCTGGAGGCTCCAAGGGAAAATCTGCTCCTGTGCCATTTTCAGTTTCTTAGAGGCTCTCTGCACTCTTTGGTTCATGGCTCCTTCCTCCAACTTCAAGCCAAAACCTGAGCATCTTCAAATCTCCCTGACTGTGCTTCTAATGTTGTATCTCCTCTGATTGGCCCTCCTCCCTCCGTCTTATAAGGACCACTGGGACCCCCTCTCATAAGGATCCTTACATTGAGACTCTCAAGATAACTCAGGATAGTCTTCACACCTCAAGATTAATTTAATCATCAAAAGTCCCTTTTACACGTAAGGGAGCATATATACAAGTGTCAGAGATGCGGACATGGAAATCTTTGGAGGGAGGCATTAGTCTGTCTACAGAATTTCCTCCAGATCTTTGCTCAAATGTTACTTTATCAAAGAGACTATGGCACACCTAAATAAAATAGGAGGAACTTCTGCTTCATATCTAAATCTATCCTCCTCACCGTACTTTATTCTTCTGCACAGCACTTTACACTAATTTACGTAATCTCCTTTGTTTTGTTGACTCATGTATTCCTAGGGCGAGAACAATGGGAAGCATATGGTAGGTGTTTAATAAACATTTATTGAATGAATAAGTGAACAAGAACAAATAAAATTACGTGTTTCTAGGGGAAAAAAAGAAAGACAAAATACTGAAGATGACAAATTCTCTCTTGTATCAAGACAGAAATACCAGAAAGGAAGGAGGGAGGAAGCATTGCCTCTCTTCAGATAGCTGTTGAATTGTGAAAGTTCTCTATTACTAGCCCACAACATTTTCAAAAAAAAAAAATGCATTCGATTTTCTTTAAATTTTGGCCATAGCAGTATAAGTCACTGTAATGGAGGCAAGATATGGTTAATCTATACATTTGGAAAGAAAAATCTTACTTCTTACCTGCTCCTCCTGCCTCCATGTTGACCTAGGGAGGGTAAGTCTAAGCAAAATCAAAAAGGGAGAAGAGAAAAGGAATGTTGAGCCCTGTGGCCAGTTCACAACAAAAGTCTCCTCCACCATGATTTGTAGCCTGTTATTCAGCAGGGAAGAATCTTGGAAAAACAAGCTTCTTGTTCTTGGAATGTCACAGAGAATCAAAATAACTCAAAAACCCCATCAGGAGCTTTGAGCAAAAAACATATTCTTTTTCTCCTGCTAGTTTTGGACAAAAATTCCTCACATAGATTTTATAGAGCTGGAAACTACTGGAATAATGAACAAGTCTAGGAAAACCTTCCACTAGCTGGCTTGCTAGGATTTGGGACTGGTGCCGGGATATAAGGTGTGACCAAGGGAGAAGACAGGCAAGAGAGTGATGTGTGAAGTGGAAGACTGGATTCTGGCAAAGGGAGTGCCTGCTCTGGGATTTTCATAACAAAATAATGAGATTTGAAACCTTTGCTTTTACTTTTCCTTAAAATGTACATAGCTAAATGACTGTTTAGGTCACTATTGCTGTACAAAATTATCCCAGAGTTGGTGGTATAAACTACTATCATTTGATTTTGCTCACACGTTTGAGGGTCAGGAATTTGCGAAAGGCTTTGCTAAGTAGCTCTCATTTGGGGTCTTTCATGCAGTTGGACTCAGATGTGCACTGCAGCTGCAGCTACCTGAAGGTTTGCCTGGCTGGCCATCCAAAATGGCTTAATCAAATAGCTGGCAAGTGCTAACCTTCAGCTGGGAGCTCAGCTGACTATACACATTCTCTCTAGCATGGTATGCCTAGAGTAACTGAACTCCTCACACAGTTTCTTCTATCCCACGACAGAGCATGGCTTCTTTGTCCTGAGATTAACATGGAAACCATATAGCCTTTGCTAACCTTGCCTTGGAAGTCATACAGTGCCACCTCGCTGCATTTTATTAATTCAAATGAGTCACTATGGTAAGACCTGATTCAAGAGGAAGGGGATACTGACCCCATCTCAATGAGAGAAGTGTCGAAGAATCACAGATATATTTTTAAGCCACAATAAGTATACTATCCCACCTTGCACCCACCCTCTTCAACTAAGAAACATACAGAGTAATAAAAAATCTTAATAACAACAGGACAGAAAATAATAACAAATGTGGAAATAACAAAAACTATAAACATGAAATACTCCTTGCTTTTCTGCCTCATCTTTTGCCTTCTTTCTCCTTCTTTTCCAGGATACATTCCCCTAATCTTTTCCCTGAATTTTGGGGGCATTCCACCACCAATGTAGTACATAAGTTTCACCAAAATAACTGAATTCTCAGGCAACTGGTTAAAAAGTCTTTCCTTAATTTTCATGTTAGGTTGGCCTTTATTGTATTCAACGTACACTTATTGGACTCATATTATCTGCTAGGCTCTGTGCTAAGTAATTAGAATTACTAGGTACTGAAGCAGGGAAAAGGGAAGAGAGAAGAATGTATTTCAGTTTGTCACATTTCACCTTAAAAATAATGTTCTTTTTGGCATGCAGATAAACAGTGTGTGATTACTCTAGTTTTTTTGTGCTCCAAAAGTTCAGGCATTTAAAGAGAGAACTTAAAAGACTGCGGCATAAATTAGTATTTGGGAAGAGCAGGAAAAGAGTATGGGGCTCCCCCATAATGCCTCATCCAATATCAGAATCTTGTTCCCTCGGATGGAGTGAAGAACAAAAGAAATGCAGGAGGTCTGCATGGTTTATCTCCAAAACAGGGCCCAGAAGCTGTAGAAAGAGTCGTGCAGTTCCCAACATTTCAATTAAGCAGGGCTCTCCTGGCTGGCAGAGGCTATGCAGACAGACACAAGGGCTCTCAGTACTGGCCTGGGTGGTCCAGGGACCAAGGAACAGAGGGCCCTCCCACTAATAATACCTTAGCACAATATAAGCCATCTTGAACTTCAACACAACCCCGGGGGAACTGGAGTAGAACTCATAAAAACTAAAGATACATCTTCTACCTGCCAGACATGGTAGCATTAAAAAAAAGGAATCTATTTAAATAATCAAAATAAAATCAGCTCTTCTTCCTCGTCCTCTTCCCCTCCCCTTCCATCACTAATCTCTGCCTCCATGTCCACACTGCCTCCTCCTCCTCCCTCTAAGTGTCTGTCTCATTTCCCTTTGCTCTATTTTACAAGGACATTTTTGGAGGTATTTGGAGCCCACTGGATAATCCAGGATAATCTCTCCATCCCCAAGCCCCTATATTAACCGTAAGTAAAGATCCTTTTTCCTTATAAGGCAACATTCACAGGTTCCAGAGATTAGGACCTGAAGTCTTGAGGACCTTTATTCTGTACATCACACTCACAGAAGTATTTGGGGGTAATGGAGCATTGGGTTGGCAAATTTCTCTTACATATTTCAAACAAAAAATCATTATCTTTTCTGTACTTCCAACTGTTTTGTAACTTTGTTTCAGAGTAAATAAAGATAGGTATCTTGAATAGCTTGATTGCAATCTGAGACTCTACACGCAGCATGAGGTCTACTTGTACATAGTTCTATACACAAACTGCAAAGAAGTTGGGTTATGTGTCCAAGGACACAGAGCCTTTTCCAACCTACTTGTTAAATTGGGAGGCAGGAGAATTTTTCTAGGCTTTGGAGGTATGCCATCCCCCCTAGAATATCTCCTCCATCTCTCTTCTTAAATCAACTTTACTGAGGTATAATTTATGATAAAATGGATAGCTTTTCAGTGTACACTTTAGTGAGTGTGATAAATGTATACAACTGTGTAACCACTACCCCACTCAAAATGCAGAGAATTTCCATTAACCCAGAAAGTTCCTTCATGTTCCTTCCCAGCCCAATCTGGGGATATTACTAAAAGTTTACCTGAATAGCCATGTTAAAGTTTCTGTGAACATAGATTTTGGTTTCTCTTAGACAAATACCTGGAGTGCAATTGCTGAGTTAGAGGATACATGTATTTTTAGTTATCCTCTCTTTGCTCCAATATATTATTCATAGGAGGTTCTGATTCTATTTTTTACATTTTCCTCAGTAATAAGTTGATAATAATTTTTAACCAGTTTGACTATCTGTTCCTTTTTTCCTTGGTATGCCAAGCCACTATTCCTTTAAATATCTTTACCCAGTTTGACTAACTGGCCCTTTCTTGCTTGGTATGTTCCACTTTGGACACTGTTCCACTTGTTCCCTACTGGGATATTTACTTCTCACTCCATGGAATGTATTGCTAATTCTTAGGAGTTATTGCTGTAATTCTTTGGGCATTTAATAAATAGTAAATGGAAGACTTTGTGTCCCTCCAAAATTCACTGCACAATGCAAGTTGAAGCTATGTGGTGCTGCAGCTCCCTGTGTGTCCATCATGAACTTTCTGGTTTAATAGCTTTTTTTATGGGCAACTCTGACCTTTCTAACCCAATGATCATCGTTTGCAGCAATGGAAGAACAATAAAGATGCTCCTTTGGGGTCTTTATTATGTATGTGCCTTTAAGATGATTCCTTTATAACCCCATTCATCCATTTCCTGGAGTGAATATGCCAGCAATATTGCCATCTAATCATTTCATACACAATACTACATAGGGTGCAATTACTATGTCAATTTGAGCTGTTTGCATTGAATTTTGTCAAAACTTATCTCATGATATCAGAACAATATGAAGAATTACTCACCAAAAGAAAAAAGGCTAAACTTGTTCTTGAACTGAGTCTGACTCATCTTCCAAATTTTATGCTAAATATGTACCTGCTCTATACACCACTGAAATAATCAAAATTATTAGAATGCCCCAGGATTAGGATAGACACCAATGGCCTAAGTAATATAAAAGGCAATCAGAATAAAAAGGCTCTTGGCCAACAATGGAGGTAAATCTGCCATGCTCTTAATAAATAAACGTAGTTGCTTTTCTCAATTATTTATTTCCTTCTTCAGTATTAAATTTATAAGAAAAGAAATGAAGATCTTTAAAAGAAGCCTCTCTAATAAAATACCTAGGAATAAACCTAACCAAAGAAGTGAAAGACCTATACCCTGAAAACTATAAGACACTCTTTAGAGAAATTAAAGAGGACACTAAAAAATGGAAACTCATCCCATGCTCTTGGCTAGGAAGAATTAATATCGTCA
Organism: Manis javanica; assembly: GCF_040802235.1. Classification (NCBI taxonomy): domain Eukaryota; kingdom Metazoa; phylum Chordata; class Mammalia; order Pholidota; family Manidae; genus Manis; species Manis javanica. Next base: position 21,322,364 of record NC_133157.1, on the reverse strand, counting down.
AAATGGCCATCCTGCCCAAAGCAATATACAGATTTGATGCAATCCCAATCAAATTACCAACAACATTCTTCAACGAACTGGAACAAATAGTTCAAAAATTCATATGGAAACACCGAAGACCCCGAATAGCCAAAGCAATCCTGAGAAGGAAGAATAAAGTGGGGGGGATCTCGCTCCCCAACCTCAAGCTCTACTACAAAGCCACAGTAATCAAGACAATTTGGTACTGGCACAAGAACAGAGCCATAGACCAGTGGAACAGATTAGAGACTCCAGACATTAACCCAAACATATATGGTCAATTAATATTCGATAAAGGGGCCATGGACATACAATGGGGAAATGACAGTCTCTTCAACAGATGATGCTGGCAAAACTGGACAACTACATGTAAGAGAATGAAACTGGATCACTGTCTAACCCCATACATAAAAGTAAATTCAAAATGGATCAAAGACCTGAATGTAAGTCATGAAACCATAAAACTCTTAGAAAAAAACATAGGCAAAAATCTCTTGGACTTAAACATTAGCGACTTCTTCATGAACATATCTCCCCAGGCAAGGAAACAAAAGCAAAAATGAACAAGTGGGACTATATCAAGCTGAAAAGCTTCTGTACAGCAAAGGACACCATCAATAGAACAAAAAGGTACCCTACAGTATGGGAGAATATATTCGCAAATGACAGATCCGATAAAGGCTTGACATTCAAAATATATAAAGAGCTCACACACCTCAACAAACAAAAAGCAAATAATCCAGTTAAAAAATGGGCAGAGGAGCTGAACAGACAGTTCTCCAAAGAAGAGATTCAGATGGCCAACAGACACATGAAAAGATGCTCCACATCACTAGATATCAGAGAAATGCAAATTAAAACCACAATGAAATATCACCTCACACCAGTAAGGATGGCTACCATCCAAAAGACAAACAACAACAAATGTTGGCAAGGTTGTGGAGAAAGGGGAACCCTCCTATACTGCTGGTGGGAATGTAAATTAGTTCAACCATTGTAGAAAGAAATATGGAGGTTCCTCAAAATGCTCAAAATAGACTTACCATTTGACCCAGGAATTCCACTTTTAGGAATTTACCCTAAGGATGCAGCACTCCAGTTTGAAAAAGACAGATGCACCCCTATGTTTATCGCAGCACTATTTACAATAGCCAAGAAATGGAAGCAACCTAAGTGTCCTTCAGTAGATGAATGGATAAAGAAGATGTGGTACATATACACAATGGAATATTAGTCAGCCATAAGAAGAAAACAAATCCTACCATTTGCAACAACATGGATGGAGCTAGAGGGTAATGCTCAGTGAAATAAGCCAAGCAGAGAAAGACAAGTACCAAATGATTTCACTCATCTGTGGAGTGTAAGAACAAAAGAAAAACTGAAGGAACAAAACAGCAGCAGAATCACAGAACCCAAGAATGGACTAACAGGTACCAAAGGGAAAGAGACTGGGGAGAATGGGAGGGTAGGGAGGGATAAGGGCAGGGAAGAAGAAAGTGGGTATTATGATTAGCATGTATAATGTGGGGGTTGGGGGAAAGGAAAGGGCTGTGCAACACAGAGAAGACAAGTAGTGATTCTACAACATCTTGCTATGCGTATGGACAGTGACTGTAACAGGGTTTGTGGGGGGGACTTGGGGTAGGGGAGAGCCTAGTAAACATAATGTTCTTCAAAAAAATAAAAAGAAAAGAAAAGAAAAGAAAAGAAAAAAGAAAAACATCAAAAAAAAAAGAGAAGCCTTTCTAAAGATGTAATTTTCCAGCAGCCCTTGTCTCCAGGAATGAAATTTGTTTCTATAATATATTGCTTCACCAAGTGGTTATTATAATGCCTAAACTGTTTAGATTGCTTTGGGGGACACATTCTGACTGTGATTCTGTGTGTTGTTGGCTGACAAACAGTTTCTTTGGCATTGTTTCCAATGAACTCTGTACAACCTATGAATGCCCATGTATAGGATGTAAGAGGCCAGCTTGGCCTCCAAACTCCATTATGTGAACAATCACTGTTTCCTAAATATTTATTTAACATTCACGATGAAAATATGCATGATGATGTGGCCTGAGAGACCATCAGCCTAAGATACATCCACTGGATCTAGATAATAAGCACAACCAAAATCAATGTACTATGTCTGTGACCTTTGAAGACTAGATCCTGAAGCCTCATATCTGCTTCTTCCCACCTCCACTCCCCCAAATCTTCTGGTTTCCAGCAAAATTCCTGGGTGGTTCAAGAAGTCTTTCTTCTGTGGCCAAAGCACCTCCTTACAGGTTGTCTCACTCAGCCACAGCTGCTGCTTCTCCTGGCCCCTGTGCTCCCATCATCCTTCAGTCCTGAGCAGCAGTAGGAACAAGATACAACAAGGCATTCTCATCCCAGAAATGCACTGTGCTATTGTCAGAAACACCAAGACCCAGGAACCTCTAGTATAACTGCACATTCATTAACAGCTTTTCTTATTTCCATTTCCTAGGATGCAGTACATCAGAAACCTCAAAAGAAGACAGAACTTACCATGTTCTTTCTAAGCTAAGAAATAACTGATTGCATAAGTGAAAAAAAATTGAAGCAGAAGTGGAAAAACAAATTATTTTAGCTGAGAGCATGGATAAGCTGTAAATGTTACAGTGGTTGATATGTTCATTCCTCTTGTCTATTCCACTAGATGAAAAGATTAGTAACACTGGAAACTTTAAAGGATGAAGTTCAAATGCCTGGTAGTTTCGGGGTTTTTTACTGTAAATCATTTTAGGAAATATTCTCCTCTGGCATGCAATGATCTGAAATATTTTCCATGAGAAATAAAATAAGAATGCCTTTTACTGGTATTGGTGTTGATTTTTAAAGATTACAGGAAGTAACAATGTACAGTATTCCATTTGATCCGCGAAACAATTTTGTAGAGAAGACAGGAAAGATACGATTTCCATTTTAAAGATGAGGAAACTGAGGCTCAAAAAATCATAAAATTCTTCACGAAGATCTTATAATTAATAAATGGTGATGTATCATCTTGATCCCAGTTCAAAGTATTTTCTATTATACCATAATGTCTCATCATCTAACTCTCTCTCTCTCTCTTTTTCTGGAAATATCAAGGCATTTCTGTTTTAAAAACTAAAGAGATTGTTGTTTCTGTAGGAAAAAATTTTCTCCTTTTTAAAATTGTATGGATAATAGAGCTTTTTTATAGAAAAACAAGAGAAAAGCTTGAAAAGGAAAAAAGGGGGTTATCACCCAGAAATACAATAACACCTAGAACTGATAACTTGGTGTATTTCTTTCCAGACTATTTCCTATGCAAATTTGTCTATATAAATAACATTCTTGCTTATAAAAATTGTATCTTTTTACAGACTGCTTTTGTGCATTGTCTTTTACTCTTAACGTATTTAGAACTTTTTATGTCAATATTTAAATATCTGTGCCATCATATTGATGCATAATATCTCTTAGTATAGGTATGTCTTATGTTTATTTAACCAAATTCCCTAAAATGCCACATTTAGATTTTTTCCAAATTTCTTGTATTATAAATAATGTGAATATTTCCTTAAGAAACATCAGATAAACCCAAATAGAAGAACACTCTAGGAAATAATGTTCTTTACTCTTCAAAAAGTCAGGGTCAAGCAACATAAGAATACATGTAAATTTGCTCCAGATTAAAGGAAACTAAAGACAAGTGGTAAAGAGCTATAAGAGACACAATTGCAACAATTAACAACATTTGAATATGAATTGTAGATTATACTTTGTATCACTGTTAAACTTGCTGATTTTGTTAATTGTGCTATAAAAGAATGTCCATACTTGAGCATTATAATTAGCACAGATAATGTCGGGGGGTCACGCAGAAGGTAGTAGAGCAAGAAGAAGACAAGTAATGACTCTGTATGTTATGTAAGACTCCATCTTACTATGCTGATGGACAGTGACTGAAATGGCAGGGGGACTTGATAATACAGGTGAATGTAATAACCACAATGTTGCTCATGTGAAACTTTCATAGGATTGTATGTCAGTGAGGACAGGCTTAAAGGTGGCAGCATGAGAAGTGAGACAGAAGCCTTCCTCCCAAAACTACATATAATATGAAAATATAGCAAATACAACTAATTCTGGGAGAGTGACAGGAAAGAAGATTGCGACAGACTGCGTATATCTGGGGAAAAGAGAAGACCTCACAGCAAAGCCATGATCCAGCGGGACCCAAGCCCCTTCCCTCACCCCTGCTCAATGGCAGCAGAAGAGAAATAGAGTAGGGAGGGGTTGGAGGCCTAGGACTGCTGAAAACTCAGCTCTGGAGATCTGCTCTGGGAGCATGAACCTACATTACATGGTGCTCTGGAGATTAGTGGGGTTGGAAAGCTAAGAGAGGCAGAATACTTGGAAAGAATCAGAAATAACAAAGGAAAAATCACTATGGACACCACAGAAATACAAAGAATCATTAGAGAATACTATGAAAAATTACATGCTAACATATTGGATAATCTAGAAGAAATGGAAAACATTCTAGAAAAATACAACAACCTTCCAAAACTGACCTAGTAAGAAAAAGAAAATCTGAACAGACCAATTACCAGCAATGAAATTGAAATGGTAACCAAAAAACTACCTAAGAACTATGCTGAAAAAGCATTTGACAATATTACATCCATTCATTGATAAAAACTCTCAACAAAATGGGTATAGAGGGCAAGTACCTCAACATAATAAAGGCCATATATGACAAACCCACAGCCAACATCATACCTCAGTGAGAAGCTGAAAGCTCTTCCTTTAAGATCGGGAACAACACAAGGATGCCCACTCTCCCCACTTTTATTCAACATAGTTCTAGACATCCTAGCCATGGCAATCAGACAACACAAAGAAATAGAAGGTATCCAGATTGGTAAGGAAGATGTTAAACTCCCTGTTTGCAGATGACATGATATTGTACATAAAATGGAATATTAGTCAGCCATAAGAAAAAAACAGATCCTACCATTTGCAACAACATGGATGGAGCTAGAGGGTATTATGCTCAGTGAAATAAGCCAGGCAGAGAAAGACAAGTACCAAATGATTTCACTCATATGTGGAGTATAAGAACAAAGGAAAACTGAAGGAACAAAACAGCGGCAGAATCACAGAACCCACAAATGGACTAATAATTACCAAAGGGAAAGGGACTGGGGAGGATGGGTGGGAAGGGAGGGACAAGGGTGGGGAAAAAGAAAGGGGGCATTATGATTAGCATGTACGGTGTGGGGAGGGGTACAGGGAGGGTTGTGTAACACAGAGCAGACAAGTAGTGATTTTACTGCATCTTACTACGCTGATGGACAGTGACTGTGAAGGGGTATTTGGGGGGGACTTGGTGAAGGGGGGAGCCTAGTAAACATAATGTTCTTCATGTAATTGTAGATTAATGATAACAAAATAAAAAAAATTTTTAAAAACCCTAAAGAGTCCACCCAAAACTACTAGAATAACTGAATTCAGAAAAGTTACAGGATACAAAATTAATATATAGAAATCTGTGGCATTCCTATATACTAACGATGAACTAGCAGAAAGAGAAATCAGGAAAATAATTCCATTCACAATTGCATCAAAAAGAATAAAATACCCAGGAATAAACCTAACCAAGGAGGTGAAAGACCTATAACTGAAACCTACAAGACACTCATGAGAGAAATTAAAGAAGACACCAATAAATGGAAATACATCTCATTGTCAAAATGGCCATCATGCCTAAAGCAATCTATAGATTCAGTGTAATCCCTATTAAAATACCAACAGCATTCTTCAATGAACTAGAACAAATAGTTCTAAAATTCATATGGAACCACAAAGGACCCCAGATCGCCAAAGCAATCCTGAGAAGGAAGAATAAAGTTGGGGGAATTACACTCCCTGACTTTAAGCTCTACTACAAAGCCACAGTAATCAAGACAATTTGGTACTGGCACAAGAACAGACCCATAGACCAATGGAATAGACTAAAGAGCCCAGATATAAACCCAAGCATATATGGTCAATTAATATACAGTAAAGAAGCCAAGGATACACAATAGGGAAATGACAGTATCTTCAACAACTGGTGCTGGCAAAACTGGACAGCTACATGTAAAAGAATGAAACTGGATTACTGTCTAACCCCATACACAAAAGTAAACTCAAAATGGATCAAAGACCTGAATGTAAGTCATGAAACCATAAAACTCTTAGAAGAAAATACAGGCAAAAATCTCTTCAATATAAACATGAGCAATTTTTTTCTGAACATATCTCCTCGGGCAAGGAATCAAAAGCAAAAATGAACACATGGGACCACATCAAACTAAAAAGCTTCTGTACAGCAAAGGGCACCATCAGCAGAACAAAAAGGCATCCTACAATATGGGCGAATATATTCATAAATGACATATCCAACAAGGGGTTAACATCCAAAATATATAAAGAACTCACATGCCTCAATACCCAAAAAGCTAATAAACTGATTAAAAAATTGACAGAGGATATAAACAGACAATTCTCCAAAGAAGAAATTCAGATGGCCAACAGGCACATGAAAAGATGCTCCACATCACTAATCATCAGGGAAATGAAAATTAAAACCACAATGAGATATCACTTCACACCAGTTAGGGTGGACAACATCCAAAAGACAAGCAACAACAAATACTGGTGAGGCTGTGGAGAAAGGGGAACCCTCCTACACTGCTGGTGGGAATGTATATTAGTTCAACCATTGTGGAAAGCAATATGGAGGTTTCTCAAAAAACTAAAAATAGAAATACCATTTGACCCAGGAATTCCACTCCTAGGAAGTTACCCAAAGAAAACAAGATCCCAGATTGAAAAAGACATAGGCACCCCTATGTTTATCACAGCACTATTTACAATAGCCAAGATATGGAAGCAACGTAAGTGTTCATTAGTAGATGAATGAATAAAGAAGATGTGGTACATATACACAGTGGAATATTATTCAGCCATAAGAAGGAAACAAATCTACCATTTGCAACAACATGGATGGAGACAGAGGGTATTATGCTCAGTGAAATAAGTCAGGCAGAGAAAGACAAGTACCAAATGATTTCCTTCATTTGTGGAGTATAACAATGAAGGAAAACTGAAGGAACAAAACAGCAGCAGAATCACAGAACCCAAGAAGGGACTAGCGGTTACCCAAGGAAAGGAGGTGGGGGAGGGTGGGTGGGGAGGGAGGGAGAAAGGGATTGAGGGGCATTATGATTGGTACACATGGTATGTGGGAGGTCATGGGGAAGACAGTGTAGCACAGAGAAGACAAGTAGTGACTCTGTGGCATCTTTAACTGTTCATGGAGAGTGACTACAATGGGGTGTGTGCAGGGAGGTACTTGATAATATGGGTCAATGTAGTAACCACAATGTTGTTCATGTGAAACATTTATAAGAGTGTATATCGATGAAAGCTTAATAAAAAAGAAAAGAAAAATTATTGGCATTTCAGATACTTCTTAGTTAACATCCATGGTCTTCATCCTCTTGTAGCAGTTCCAGGACGTCTTTCTCTCTTCACTGCCCTTGCTGATCTCTCCACCGAATTCTGCAGTTACCTGCTAACTCACTTCTTGTCTTGTCCCACTCTCTGCAGTTTTCTCTCTCACTCTAGCTAGGCTGTCTAGGGCTATCTTTGCAAAGGGAGTATCTGATTTCTTCACCCTCCTGATTAAACATATTTGAGAGGACACTAAAAAATAAAAATAAAAAGATTGTATATCAACAATACCTTAATTTAAAAAAAAGGAATGTCATTAATCTTGGGAAATTTATACTGAAATATCTAGAGGGAAGAAAGCATGTTATCTTCACCATACTCTAAGAGGCTCAAAAAATCTACCAACATATATACATATCCCACAGAGATACTGTGAAAGCAAACAGGGCAATACATAAAATATTGGTGATCTCAGTAAAGAGAATAAAGGAGTTCTTTGTACTACTCTTACAACTTTCAAGTTTGAAATTATATCAAAATAAAAAGTTACCCCCAAGCAATTACTAAAAAAACTATACAAAATGATATACACAAAAAATTTGATAATAAATAAATCAAGACGGAATTCTTTAAAATGTTCAACAGACCCACAGGAAGGTGAAAAGAAACAGAGGAATGAGAAATAGAGGAAACAAACAGAAACAAATAATAAAAATGCAGACTTAAGCCATATATCAATAATCACTGTCAGATGGATGTTAACTAGACATATATCAATAATCACTGTCAGATGGATGTTATCATTTTACAATATATACAAATATGGAATCATGTTATAATGAGTGAACAAATGAATGAACATCTGTTAGAGGGGGAGAGAAAGGGGAAGATGTTGTGATACAGTATATATTATTCTGAGAACACAGATAACCAAAAGAGAAGACATGGCTGACATAGGCCGTTCAGACTCATTTTAGCCTTTCATGTAAGGGAGTATCCTGATGGCTTAAGGATATTAATAAAGCAGAGGTTAACAAGTTTAACCTCAAACACAAGTCCACCTTTCACAAAGAGGAGCCCGGTGAGAAGGCACACATTTCTGTGTCACCACATTCAAACTGCATATCCCATGCTTAGAGTTGCCCCGACAGAAGAATAACGTGATGTTTGCACAAAGCACCTGGATATGTGTGTCCATCATTTTCTATTCCTTTTATTCATTTTTCAAAAATTCATTGCACACAAAATGCTAAAGCTAAGGGATTTGCAGAACATCCATTAGAGATAAGAAATACCGAGCTGCTGTTTGTTCATTTTCAACTAGCAGACATCTCTAAGCATAAGTGTCACCCAGAAAAGTAATGTAAATAAGTCATTTAAACAATGAATTCAGGTAGAAAATGGAAATCACTGAAGTGCCATTAATGCCCTCACCAGCTTGCTTCAGCTACAAACAGGGAAGAAATACGCACCCACCATCTGAGCTGGCAATGGATCACATCAAGTTGTTCGGACCTACAAGCCCGCCAGCACCCTCCCAAGTGAAAATGTAGTCAGTCTTCAAGAAGCAGCTCAAATGCTGTCTCCTTCATGAAGATTTAATGATTCCTACAATGAATGACATACTGGCTTCTACTAGCTCCCTAGCACTGCCTTGGTAATCAATTTACAGCGCTTGCCTTACCTCTCTGAGACATAGGCAGGCGTATTCAACCCTGCTGCCAGCCATGAGGGCAGGGATCTTTACTCTTTTGTATCTCCTCTGGCACCTTTTTATGAGAACTTTCTGACACTACAACAGTATTTGCAATACCATAATTGAGAAAGTACTAGAATCCTAAAAGTATAAAGAACTTGTATAAATCAGTAAGAAAAAACACGGACAACCTATAGAAAAATAGGCCAAAGTTCCAAATGGGCACCTCACAAAAGAGAGATTCTAAATAAATAATAAACACATGAAAAGATCTTAGATTTCCTTGGTAGCCAGAAAACTATAAACTAAAATATCAAAAATTATAACTCCAGAACCACCTCACTGGCAAACTTTAAAGTATGACACTCCCGTTGTGTTGGTTAGAAAGTGGAGCAGTAGGAACCCTCATACACTGCTGGTAGGAAGAAAATCAGTAACCACTTCGGGAATTTGATTAGTAATTGATTTGATTTGATTTGAAAATGGTATGTTTCCAGAGAGTCTCATGTACATGTACAACAGGAAATACATTACCATTTGCTCCAAGTTACCATCAACCTGAATATCTGTCATCAATAAAATGCATTAAAAAATGATACTGCATTCATACAATGGAATACCACATCACAATGACCATAAAGCAGCAGTAGATTGCCGTTAACACCATGGAAGACTAGCACAAGCATTACCGAGACAGACACAAAATAATAATACCACATATGAATCCCTCCACATAAAGTTCAAAAACAGGCAAACTTAACAATATTGCTTAGAAAAGCAAACAAAAGTGGTAAAACATAAAGAAAAACAAAAAACTATCAAAAAAGTAAGGATGTGGGATTCCTCAAAGACAAAGGGAGAAAGATGCGATCAGAGAGGAGCACACAGGAGTTTCTGGGATAATGGCGATGTTTTACTGTGCAATCTGTGTGATTTCCTATTATAACAAGCTGTGTGTGTTACTATCGTTCATTAGCTCTACATGTTTTATGGACTTTTCTACAGGTATATAAAATACGGAACTAGGAATGTTAATAATTGTTTACTTTTTGTTTTAAAACAAACCTTAAACAGTTTGAGGCAACACAGTAGAGAGGTCAAGATGAAGCCCTGAAATCTAACAGATGGATGCTAATCCCAACTCCATCACTCAGTCAGCCAGCCCTGTGACCTTGTGCTGGTTAACGACTGCTCTAGGAGTCAGTGGTTCTAACCTTTGCTACACTGGAAACTTTAAAAATTCAGAGGGTCTGATTGGATTGGCACAAGCGGAGGGTAGCCTGAGCAGTTGTAACAGCTCCCTAGGTGATGTTAATGGGCAGCCACACCTGAAAACCACCACTCTAAGGCCTGGTGTCCTCATCATGAAATTCTGATGATGACAATAACAACAGCACCTTTTTGGAGGGTTGTTATAAGGCTGAAATATGATCATGTGTGTGACAGCGCCTGGTAGTCAGTAAATTCAACTCTTATTGTTAAACTGCTCTTAGATTTTGAAGTTTAACTGCAAAAAATATTGAAGAAATAGCTGGTATTTTTAATAAATAGGATTTGATGACAACCTAGATACAAAGGAATAAAAGACATGAACTCTGGCTGGTATGCTGGGGAGGAGGAAGAACATAGAAAAGGAGGACACCAGTCTTCTGACTTCAGCTATCTAGATGCAATCTCTCAGTTACTCTCTGTTGTAATTTTCCAAGTTTATATGAGTGATTCAAAATCCAGTTAAAGGCTTGGCTTTATGTTCACTGGCTTACTGTGGGAGGAATCTTAGAAATGCTACTGTCATACATATAATGCTCTCTTTGTTTGTAGATTTTGTTTTCTAATGAAGGAAATCATTAATTAAGCCTGAATTCAACCTTCCCCCTTTAGGATGTTCTAAACAGCTGGAATTTATTTGGGACATATTCATTTTGCTTGGTCTCCATGGTGATATAGTATTTGTTTATTGCCATGAACACATTATAAAGTGGATTTTTGATTTTCTGAACCAATCAGTAATCATTGAATTAGGAATCTTCCTTCATGCAGACAAAATTTTAAATTTACTTCTTAATCTCAGACACCAAAAAACAAGATCTTTGTCTAATTCAATTAATGAGTTAGGCCTCCAAGTCCTTAAAAAAAAGAGTGTTACATATCTGGAATTCATAGCATCACTTTTCTTTAAGGAAACCGATTGTCATTTTCAAAAACCACTTCAGTTGAATAGATCATTCTGCTTATTCCCATAAACAGTCATTTAGCAAATAAACACTGGAGTAGAATGTCCATCAAAGGAAAAAATAAAATGTATAAAGAGATGCTTCAAACAAGAGAGGCCCTTCCTTCCGGGGGTGGTGAGAAGAGTTAAGGCAATCTGGCTCCTAGCTAGATTTCATCTAGTCCACCTGTCAAAGGCCAAGAAAAATAAGTGCATTTTACAGAGGCTGATATCTCCAGCTCTCTCCTCTGACCTCCTTCCTCCCCTACCCTTTGACCTTCCCTGCAAGAGCTGCTCTGAGCAACTGTGCCCAGCACATGGGAGGCAAAGAACTCTGCAGAGGCCAGCAAGTCAACATTCCACCAGGAACATTGTGGCTGGATAATTCAACAAATTCAGCTGTTATCCTTTCCACACCCTCAATCTAGCTTCCACCCAAGCCTCCTCCTCCTTCACTACTGAAAAGTGTAAGCCAAGGCCCACCTCCATGCCTCCCTATCCGGGAGCCTCTCTGCTGTGCCTTCTGAACCCCCATGACATAAAGAACAAACTTCCTTTGGTCTACAAGTATCTCCTTGGGCACTCACCTGACATTACCAAAAAATGACTTGATCAGTTTCCTTCCCAAACCTGTCATTCCATTAGGCACAATCACCCCCTTAGTCACCAGGAATAAACGTGACCTTCTCCCATTTGCCTCTCATATCCAATCAATTGCCATGTCTTTACAATTCTAACTCCAGTAATTTTACAGAGTGAGAACTAGATGGGCTCATGCATAATTACTAACCATACTATTATTTTTTAAGATCCTGTATTATGAAAAGTTTCAAACATACACTTAAATACAGAAACCAGTACAGCAGAAACCCAGGCACCCACCAGCTAACCTCATCAGATCATAACATTTTACAACACTAAAACTGATTCCATTTCCTTGCAATACCTTTTTTTTTTAACAGATGACTCTAAAATGTTGAGTGACTTTCCCCAAGTCCACATAACATACCTACACAGTGTCTAATACACTTTACTTACAACCATTTGCTCAATAGAACTTGAATAAGTTTATGAGCCTCCTTGAAACCCAATCCTTTCCTTCCATATCTCACTTTCCAATCTGCTTTCTGTAAATATATTAATAACTATTTCATAACTACCTTCTATGTCCAGATACCATTCTAGGCCCTTTGAATATGTACCTGTCAGCCTTCTTCTCCAAGGGCTTTTTTACCAATACTTCTTGTTTCCTGGCCACCTGTCAATCTGAATTTCTTCCCTTTTTCCTTTCATCATCTCAACCTTTGATCACCTCATCCCACACTTCTCTCATCTAACTGATTACAAAAGAAAATGCAAGCATTATGTTATTGTCTTTTTACACTAGAATAAGGTGTTTTCCATATGAATTTCTAAAAATTGATTAAGAAATAATTTCCTATTGAACGATGTTCAAAAGTCTTCAAGGAACCTTTTATTTCTCACCAATCACCCTGTACCCCAACAATATCTGAGTATTCTCCAGCCTACAGATTTATTTCCAGGCCTTTGCTTATGCAGTTCCTCATTACGTGGGATACTCTCAACCTGGATGTGCCAAGGTTCTCTGGAGACTTGGCTGCCACTGTCTGTTTTTAATGGCATTTAGCACAATGCCTGGTGCACAGGAATAGCTCAAGAAGGTTTTTGTATTTTGTTTTTAATGATAAAAATTAAGTTACCCGTTACTTAGTAGAGCATGCTTTCTTTTAGCTGATGGACCATCATAGAAACAAATTCCTCAGCTTAAACTGACCAACCAAGACAGAGAAAATGAAGGTTAGAAGACTAGATGGAGAAGAACCCATGACGACTGGGACTGTGGAAAGGATGAGAGACTCAGATGTTTTTCTCATGGGGTTACGGAGCTGTCAAGGGGTGGGGGAGAAGCAACTGCAAATAGTTTGCCTCCCTCTTAATCCTTCAGAGGAAGAAAACCTGTTCTGAGTAGAAGTTGTAACAGCTGCAGTTCTACCAGCACATTCCACAAAAGTCACTAGAAAACTGATGAGAATTCAAATACCCTCATAACAGTAGGAAGAAGCTACCAAAGAAAAATGCCAGGGAAAGGGACTTGGAGAATTTTCTCCTGTAGAAAAGTGAACAATTAAACCACGTGTATCTGGAGTCAGATGCCCCAGGAGGGTTTACACAGAGGGGCACAGCATCAGTGCCGAATGAAACAACTAGAAAGTTAAAAAATAGTATCTCCTCCCTCTAGACCTCACCCTGGTCCAATCTGGCTGACAAGACCATGGGTGGGATCATTTACCTACACCAAGAGATAAAGCTTTTTATGACTCACTGCCTCAGGAGTTTAGTAATTAAGCTCATTTAGAACGTGTGTAAGAACTGTTTTAGAAGACAGGCACTCCTGGCAGAGCAATGGTGCCGACTCTCAGGATAGCTGGATCTTCATGGGGGTTAAATAAACCACATCTAAGAAAAAGACAGGATTTTGCAACAACTACCTGCAATGAAATCACCCAAGGTGCTTGTTAAACATTCACATTTATGGACCCTAATTCTTTTCTATTGAATCAAGACTTACACACAGAGGAGCTCAGTAATTTGTAAATTGTTCATTGAATAAGTAGGAAGTTTAAAATAAAACTCTCCTCTCTAGGCTTCACTCAAATCCACACTGGTTTACAACACTTCTGTGATATCTTATATTTCCACATGCAAATATACAGCTTGCGAGGTTCAAAAGCATTTCAGCAAGTCTCCCTGGTGATTAGTACCCACTAAAGTTTGAGAAGCCGCCTAGAGGTCTGAAGAGGATAGTGCACATATAGAGCACAAACCTTTCAGGGGAGCACAGAGCTACCTGCCCTGAGATTTCTCTGCTGTACATCCGTCCTCCATTGACCTCAGGAGGTAGGAACCATAGATAGGGAAACTCTCCTGTCTTACCGGTAGGTTTCAGCGCCAGGCAAGTTCGCTATGGATTCAGTGTGACCAAAGAAATGACAGTAAAATGTTCTGGGGGTGAAAGGGTTTATACCCAACTTTATTTCCACAGCGGCAGGTCAATTACTAAAATCCCATCCACTTGGAGCGAGTCTGCATGCAGCAAGCCGGTCTCGGCCTCTGTCCTCGGCGCTGCCGCCACTCCAGCCCCTGCTCTGCTCTCCTGCAGCCTTGTAGCCGTACCACCGTGTCACGCAGAGCACTGGGTGGAGCTCTTTATATAGATAGAGTCAATAGCAAGGTATTGCCCACACGTGTGCAGTGAGCTAGCCAACCAGGGCCAGGTGAGAATCCTAGCCACAGGGACTTTCCTTTTATCCACACCTCCTATGGTAAAGCCTCTACGTGTTTGGCACTGCATAGAATTTTAACATTGAATTTCATATTCCTAAAAGCTGCTTGTGTCTGTCACATTATCCTATTTAGTTTTCTCTTTCAGCAGATTTATGTTATTTTTTATTTTACTATTTCATCTTTCTAACATACTCCTCTAAATGAGCATCTTTTTACATATTTGCCATTGTTTTCCATAAATTACTGATCCATATTCTTCACTTAAATTATATTATGGTTTTCAGCTTTTTCTTATTGATTTATTTAAATGCTCTTTGTGTATTAAAGAAATTAACCTATTTCCATGTAATGCTGTAAATAGATAATGCCAGTTGGTCTTTTGCCTTTTTGCTGTAGTATTTTTTGCACTGCAGAAACTGAGTGAATTTTTACCACAAAAATAGTTGTTCGTGATTATACAAACAATAAGTGATCATTTCAATGAACTGGAGTAATATACAAAATATCATATGATTTCACTTTTATGTGGAATCTAGAAACAAACAAAAAACCAGACTCACAGAGAACACATTGGTGGTTGCCAGAGGCAGGGGGTGAGGAGTGGGGTAGCTGGGTGAAGGGGGTCAAAAGGTACAAAGGAATTCTGGAATGTATGCACAGCACGGTGACTATAGTTAACAATACTGGATTGTATATTTGAAAGTTTCTAAGAGAGCAAATAGATAAAGATAAATATGTAAACATATAACAGCTTAAATGTTTGACATATTGGAATATCATACATCTACTTAAAAAACATGTTGTACTTTGATACTTGAAAAAGCAGCTTACAAAACAGCACATACTTACATATATATAATTCTTTCCAATTTACAAACTACATCCTGCCTTGTGATACTGCAACAAGTCTGAAATAAATATGCCACTCTCACCACAGAACATCTCTGTAGAATCTCTCTGGGGTATCTCTGAATCCACATAGCTAGTAAATGTGAGATCCAAGACTTGTACTTACAGCTCCTAACCCTAGATCACCTTACCTCTTCACTTTATCGCACTGCCTCGGGAAAAGCAAGAATACGTAATAGTATTTATAGGAAGTGATGTTTCTATATATATGAAAGTTATAAGTCTTTCGAATTATAATTATAGTAGCATACATCCCCATATTATACATTTATCCTCAAAATTCAAGTTCACATTTTTAACATAATTCTAATGTACACATTTTCTGCATACTTAATTAAGAAATTTATTATAAATTTATTATAAAATCTATCTTGTATGTTACAAAAGAAGAACTCAGTAGGGAATGTGTCTGATGACACACACCATAATGATCTACCACTCCCACACAAAAGAAATGGAGAAACCCCTTCTCCCTCCGGGCATACACGCAGAGTCTGGAGGTGCAGCAGACCTCACTGAAATAATATCTTTAGTTCTATCCATCAGTGACTAATGGAACAGGCCGTCCTAACTCGGGACTGTTTCTACATTAAGTTACAATTGCATTTGCTCCTTCTGTCAATTCAATTTTGTTTTCCACAGAAAGTCAAGCAGGAACATTGGCCGCTAAATGTCCCATTAGCATTCTCTGACCTTCTCCACAGTCGAGCTGCCACTGTGAACCTGCTGTGGCCACTGAGACACACAAAAGAAATGGAGAAAGCCACTTAACGTCTGGAGCGGGCCCAAAATGCCAAGCAGCAGCCAGAACATACTAGGTAAAGGACAGGAAAGAAATGAGGAGGCTCTGGGGGACTACTAGAAATAAGGGCAGCAAGGATCCTGAAGAGCTGAAGCCACAAAATCATCATCATCTAAAAACACAACAGGGACACATCTATGTGACAAAAATACATATCTACAAATCTCCCCTCCATTAAACAAACTATAATTTTTTTAAAAGAAAGGAAAGACAATTATTAAAAGTAATTCATGTGAAATTCAAGGAAAAGTCCCAAATTCATAGTGCAAACCTCAATAACTACTGAATTGACATCTCACTGTTTTTCTTGAAAGAACTGTGCAGTATTGGGATAAAGCAGAAGAAATTTGGACATAACACTAGTTTCTCCTAATTTGGAGAGACAGAAGTCTGGAGGTGGCAGACAGGAAAATATATAAACACCCACTTAGAGCTACTCTACCTCCAACCAGCTTTTTTTTCCTCTGTATAAAAATAACATTCTGAGGCCATGAGTGTGGACGGGCTGGGAGAGTTTGCTCTCACCTACAGATGTTGGGAACAAAGAAGGTGGCAGACACCAGAATTAAGCTGACCCACCTCCTTTTCCAGCCCCCTTCCTCCTTGCTTACCTCTGCCATAAAGTCTGCAGAAGGTAGACTTAATTTCCCTGCCTCCCATCAGCTAGAAGTAGCCATGAGTCACACTCACAACTAAAGCCATGTAGGCAGAAGGTACCTAATGCTACCTTTTCCTTTCCCCTTTCGCCCTCCTGGAATACATGCACAGCCTGGAGGTGTAGCAGACCTCACTGAAAATGCTAGGGCGGAAAGCGGAGGAGCCTGCACTTAATGGTATCATTGAGTCACCCCGCTGGTCCTGGACTGACCACCTCTGGACTTATTTTCTGCTTAAGCTACAGTAGGTGGCTTCTAATACCCTCTGATACAAAGCCACTAATCAACTGAGTGCCAACAGCTGGAGAGCAGTGCCCCCAAAAAAAGGCAGAAAAATACAGTTGGGGGACTCTTGTAATAAAGTTAGACATGATCAGTTATGAGACAAGGCAGTAACAGTCGGGATGGAATAAAGGAGGTAGACTTGAGATAATTTGAGAAACTGGGTCCAACTTTCCCCTTTTCTCCCCAAGCACCACCGAAACAGGAAAAGGAACATAAAAATGGGAGAAAACCTGCATCGGTGCTAAAAATCGAGAAAGGATGTTTGTGTATGGCTTCTGCATGATTCTGATAAAACCAAATGGAAAGACAAAACTTATCCTCTAGTGAGAAAAAAGTAAGTAGACAATCTCCTGGAAAAACCCTACTAACACTCATGAGTGTGGAGCGCAAGGGCTGGGAGGAGGGTAGCAGTGAACAAAAGGGAAGCACTCCTTAGAATTGTATTGGTAGCTGCGGGTCAGCACCATTCAAAAGCAGCTACTGGAGATCCCAAGCATCGCACTGTGCCACCAAGCAGGAGGCAAGCAGCGTGGCAAGACTTCTCTGAAACAGCACATCACCCCAGTAAGGCAGGGATTCTTTTTGAGGCACTGGACAGCAGAACAAGAATGGAGAGCAGATGTGGCCATGCCACATGCAGACCCATGCATGAATAGTTGGCACCCACCCCAACAGCTTCAAATAGAGGAGATAAACAGTAAGTTCTTGCCCGTGTGGTAGTCCAGGATCCTGCTCCTTCTCCACTCACCTTAATCTGCTAGTAATCTAAATGTATGCCAGTCAGTTCTCCAGCTTAAAATCTAATAATAAAATAGGAGTAATAATAATTATTACAAATTTTATTATTCTAATACTAACCAGACATATAGGGAGGAGCTCCAAGGATAACTCAGCCACCCGGTATGGTAAAATAGGTAAACACCAAAGACAAATAAGCCTCTCCTACTCAAGAAGATGTAAATGGATGAAAAAAGGAACCTACGAAATATATGAGCCTATGAATATGAAAATATTCTATAGAGGAAGCACATGCATTTGTAAAAGATTTGTAACAGGAAGAAAAGCCTCAGGTGAATTTCTTGGTGCCTTACACAAATTGAGAAAATATAAACTCACTAAAGTTACAGCCTCTAAAGTAGAGGCTGAAAAATAGGCAGAAATTTAAAAATAAATCTGAACTTGGTACAGCAATAATATAGTAGAAAATAATACAGTAGAAAAAAGCAATATAATAGGAGGCAAATTTCATTAGAAATGGTTCAGACTTGAACATACAACATAGAAAATCAAATTAGTGACATGGAGAACAAACTGAAAGTTTTTCAGACAATAGAGAAAAAGATCAACAAGTTGAAGTGTCAAGAAATGACAAATATAGATCATTGATCTTATATATTCAACATGTGGAGAGAAGACAAATAAAACAAAAGCAGTATTAAGACATACAATAAAGAAAAGCTTCTCTGGTTCTGATTTTATAGATTTAGGCAACCTCAAGTTAAGGATGATTAAGGAGGTACCTCAACTTAAACAAACTCTGTAGACATTTTTGAGCTTCATGGACAGGGAAAAAATACTGCAAATATTCAAAGGGGAAAAAATTAATTCATTACTACTGGCCAACAGTCCCTCAACTGTAAGAGAAAGAAACCCAAATTAACAATTTAAAAATGGGCAGAGGACCTGAACAGACATTTTTCCAAACAAGACATACAGATGGCCAACAGGCACATGAAAAGATGCTCCACATCACTAATCATCAGGGAAATGAAAATCAAAACCACAATGAGATATCGCCTCACACCAGTCAGAATGGCCACTATCCAAAAGACAATAAATAACAAGTGTTGGTGAAAATAGGAAGAAAAGGGAACCCTCCTACATTGTTGGTGGAAATTAAACTGGTACAGGCACTATGCAAAGCAGTATGGAGGGTCCTCAAAAAACTAAAAATAGAAATACCATACAACCCAGTAATTCTACTTCTAGGAATTTACCAAAAGACAACAAAATCCTTGACTCAAAAAGATATATGCACCTCTGTATTTATTGTTACATTATTTACAACAGCCACGATATGGAAACAACCAAAGTGTCCATCAACAGATGAATGGATAAAGATGATGTGGTACATACAAACAATTTGATATCATTTAGCCATAAAAAAGAAAGAAATCATGCTATTTGCAACAACATGGATGGACCTAGAGGGTATTAAGCTAAGTGAAAAAAGCCAGGCAGAGAAAGACAAATACCATATATTTTCACTTATTGTGGAATATAAAAACAAAACAAAACAAAATGAGCAAAACAACAATAGACTCATAGACCCTGAGAAATGACCGGTGGTTACACGGGTGAGGGATTGAGATGGGTTGGTGAAATAAGTGAAGGTGATAAAGAGGCACAAAATCTTAATCACAGTTTAAATCAGGCATGGGGATGAAAGTACAACATAGAGAGTATAGTCCACAGTTCTATAACATCTTTCTATGTTGACAGCAGCTACACTAGCTAAGGTGAGCATTTAACAATGTAGATGATGTTGGCTCACTGTATTGTATACTTGAAACCAATATAGTATTGTATAGCAACTATACTTCAATAAATAAATATAAATATATATGAAAGAAACCCAAATTTGATTAAGCAAAAAAAAAAAAAAAAAAAAAAAACAAAGTTTGATTCATGTAACCTGGGAAGTTCCAGAAAGTCCAGGAAAAACCTGTTTCAGAGTCAGCTGAATCTATGCTCCAAGTGGTATCTTCAGGGCTCTCTCTCTTTCCATTTCTCAGTTCTCTGTGCCTCTGCTTACCTTCATATTCACATTTATATTCTCTCTCTACCTCTATTTATATCTATATCTACTACCTATTTATGTTATAAGGAGTTGGGAAAAATAATTATTTCTGCTAGGGTTAGTACGTAAGCGATGTGAGTCTGGGTTGATCTTTTGCTCTCTCTCTCTCTCTCATTTATCTAGCTATCTAGCTATCTATATAGGTAGACAGACAGACAAGTAGGTATATTGGTACTCCTTAAATCAATCCCAGGGGAGTTCTGATTGGCCCTGGGTGGTTCAGGATCCCATGTGGGGAGTGATCACCTCCAGTGACTATGGCACTCTGCCTGATCAGCCTTCATTATGTGGAGAGTAGAGAGGTGGGAGCCTGTGTGGCATGATTATTAACAGATTCAACAGAACCATGTGGATTTTCCCAGAGGAACCAGAAGAACTGGATGAGGAAAACACTAACTACCCCAGTCTACTAGATACAAAGAAAGAAAAACTCAGTCTGGCCCCAGATACTCCTCCACTACAATAAGTGCTATGTAGCAATGGTTTGCTGAGTTTGGGGAGGAAAACAATAAAAAGAAATCTGCACACTGGCAATATGACATATGTGAAAGTAACAAATGCATTCTCAAAAACACAAAAGCCAAAAGTGATCCCTCCTGAAATAAATCACTCAAAGAAGAGCTCTAAACAACTCAGAGATGAGAAAAATAAAGACAGCTAATGGACAATAAATGTAGGTTTAAAACCAGCAAAATGTAAACAAAGCCTTGTTTTTTCCCACTACTATACATTTTTGGTTGAGACAAAGAGGATCCAGAGTAGGTCAAAGAACAGGCATAGAAGACATAAGAGAGAGAGGCGGCTGAATAAGAGATGATGGCAAACAATGAGCTTTGGAATATAAGATTTAAGAGGTGGGTATGTGTGATGATGAGGCTAGGGTGTAGTCCTGGAAGTGGGTGGCTGAGAGCTGTTAGTTTAAAATGTCAAAGAACTGTGAGGACAGTGTCCCATATGGGCATGGTATTTACTCAAACAATAAGGACTGAACCAAGGATCAGTCCACAAATACGGGCATGGAATAGTCACGGATGGCATCAGTGATTGGAAATCAGAGGATAGCTTAGCTGGATAGGATGGACTTCAGCAGAGGGAATATTTCCAATGGAACTGGAAGAAGATGGGTTGTGAGTGCAGTGAGATCAGGGAAGATGCTGATCTGTGCAGTGCCTGAGACTTGGCTGAATGCACAGTCTCCACCTGAGAAGGCTATAGGCCAAGGGGTGCATTTGCAGGTGAAATCCTCATTTCAGTTAAGGCAGGAGGTGGAAGGATCGCTCAGAAAAGAGACTGAAGATAACAGAGTTTGTTTAGTAAGGAATGAATATTCCAGAGGGCACACCAGCAAGGTCTTGGAAGGGGAGAGTAGTAGTATGGACTTGGGTCAAGCAAGAGGACTATACAACAATTTCAGAATACAAGCAAGCATGGGAACAACTAAGTGACAAGAGGGGTTTGTATTTTGAGGGGTGACCATGGTTGGTAAGGACGTGCAACCTGACAGGATCAGAACTCTGCTGCCACTGTGATTCTGGGCAGGCTGACTGTAAGCAGCTCCTGGCATGGCCTAACCTGCATAGGACAGCCTAGGACAGAGCATGCCCGTCATATCCAACACAGCAATACAGAGCTCTCTTGTTCTCATGTCCTAATCCAGAGGTCATTATTCAGTCTTAGACTCAGGAACCAGTCCTGCGCTCAATCTTGGCACTTTTCCTTACTCCTGTCAATCATATTTTTCATTTTTCAAGAAGAAGCCTTTTGAGAGGCTGTGTTGACCTCTCATATTCGCCCATGGGGATCAGGCAAACAACCACAAGGATCTGGCTCATGCTTCACTGCACAGTCCTGGTTCTCGAATGCCGAGAGCTTGCTGTGCCAGAGGTTTCTTGTTCTTGTACAATTAATTTTCATTCATGGAGTTCATTCAGAGTTGATATATCTCACACAGTCTATCTTGTTTTGCTGCAAAGATTCCCAGACTTCACTTTATTTTATACGGACTAAAGCAGCATAAAACTTTCCATTAAAATGGTAGTTTCAAAGTAGACAATTTTCTCTACTGTTATTTGCAAAGCCCAATTAAGAAAAACACAAAGAGTTGCAAACACCATACTCTTGTCATTAAAAATAGCAAACTCAAGGATGTCTAAAGTCAAAAAGGTAATAAGTGTTAGCAAGGGTATAGAGACATTAAAATCCTCATATATTGCTGGTGAAAATGTAAAGTGATACAGCCAATTAGGAAAAAAGTTTGGTAGTTTCTCAACATAGAATTAAACTTGGAATTACCATATGACCCAGAAACTCCACTTGTTATGCAAACATTCATAGCATCATTATTTATACTAGCCAAAACGTAGAGACAATCCAAATGTCCATCAACTAATAAATAGATTAAAAAATGAGATAAATCTATAAAATGAAATATCATTTAGCAATAAAAAGTAGTGAAGTATTGATACATGCAACAACATGGGTGACTCTTTAAAACATTATGCTAACTGCAAGAAACTAGACACAAAAGGCCATTTATTGGGTAATCCCATTCATATCAAATGTCTAGAATAGGCAGATTTATAGGCAGATTTCCAGATAGGCAAATAATAAATATTACACACTAATGAGTGAATTTTATTATGTTTTCTAAGTAGCAAAAAATGAATAATGTATTTTATATCATATCTGCATATGGTAGGCACCCAAAAAATGTCCGGTAAATGAAGAAGTGAAGGAATTAATGAACTTGAATTTACAAAGGTCATAAACTGTATGCCTTGGTAAAGTTCAATGAAACATGATATTAATTTGAAATCAGTTACAACTGAGACGGAAACAAAACAGCTCTGGAAATGTTTATTTTAGTGAACACCCCATCTCAGCCACCAGTAAGTACTATTTTCCATAGAGATACCTAGCTAGAAAAAATTAGAATCACTGACCTCTAGCTCCAGATTTCGTCAGAACTACCTCACTCACTCATTCAGATCTATGCACCATTTTTTCTAGTTCACTGAACTCTGTTGATCTCAGAGTGAGTCCCTGTTGAACTGTAGGCTCCTAAATCTAGCCTCATGCCAGCTTCTTACTTTATTGCCAATATTGAACATGCTTCTCAGTCTCAAATGAGGCACTGTCCTTCAGAATTCAGCCTTCAGTCCTGAACACAACAGCTAAGAGAAAGAGATACTGCAGCCCCAACTAGACTCACCTACAGGGCAGTGTAAATCAAGCACCATTCCAAAAAGTTTCCAACCTATCATCATACATTGAAGATAGTATGTGATCTGGCACCTCAGAAAGCAGAGTAACTGCCATTCTCTCAGAAACCCTATAGATCTGAACCCATCACAGATATTCCAGCCCTGGAATAAAAAGAAAATCTTAGTCATTCTCCAACATAATATTCACGACAAGTACCCGCCCCATGAAGGTTAACTTTCAAGTAACTAATCAGAAGCCCAGTTCTTAGAGAAGCCTAAAAATTATAGAATGTGGAATGCTTAGCTTGTCATATGCATGAGCTACTGCTGCTAGGGAGATGTTTTATAGAGTTTCATAGGAAGTACCACTGCCCTATAGAATAAGATGACTGATTTACTTCTGGCATCCAACAAGGAAGTAAATTTCTAACAAAGAAATAGCATTAAAATTTCCTCTTGCAATCCTAGAGAAAATGTTTCTCAAACCAGGCTGCACATGAGAATCACTCAGGGAACTTAAAAAAAATACTGGTGTTGGAAGTTTCACCCTTATAGATTCTGATTCGTCTGGGGTGGGACCTGACATTTACATTTTGAAATGTCCCCCAGGTGATTCTAAATGTAACTGGCATTCAGAAACACTGCTGTAGAGTGTTGACGAAAGAAAGCCAGCAGAGAGAATTAAAAACAGTATGAAGCAGGGACTGGGGAGGATGGGTGGGAAGGGAGGGATAAGGGGAAAAAGGGGCATTACGATTAGCACACGTAATGTAGGTGGAGGGGCACAGGGAAGGCAGTATAGCTCAGAGAAAACAAGTAGTGATTCTATAGCTTCTTATGACGCTGATGGACAGTGACTGTAATGGGGTATGTGGTGGGGACTTGATAATGGGGGGAATCTAGTAACCACAATGTTGCTCATGTAAGTATATATTCATGATAACAAAATAAATAAATAAAATAAATAATGTGAAAAACAGTAGGACGCATCCAGGACTTTAGACCTTTGGAACCCAGCAAACAGACTAACACCTATCCCCCAAAGTTAACATAAAACATGTGGTGAGTATTTTACTGGACAAATCATTAAAGAATCAAAATTCTCCTCAGAAGTTGGACTTCAAATGTTTATAGATGCAAAAACTGAGAGCTATGTGCAAACCCTGGTGAGATATTTGACACAAGCAAAGGACATTCTAATGCAGATACAATGAAACCAAGGGAACTGCCCTTGAAATCAGTTACAACTGAGACAGAAACAAAACAGCTCTGGAAATGTTTATTTTAGTGAACACCCCATCTCAGCCACCAGTAAATATTATTTTCCATAGAGATACCTAGCTAGAAAAAATTAGTTAGAATCACTGACCTCTAGCTCCAGATTTCTTGATCCAGAATGCCAGGCTGGATCAGAAGCCAAAGTTATTAAGCTTCTAAGGGATTTCATCACATGCTGAACAAGGACGAGCTTGAGCTGATAGGAGATTCCCACTTAATAATGTTTTACATGTAGTTTTGTGTGGGTATGCCCAATTATAGGCTATGTAATTCTTATTTCAGAGTGTGGGTTCTTAACAAATTATATCATCTTCCTCAAAAATTCCCATAGAATTATTATATGCTCTATAGGTACTTGGACTCTGCTTGACTCTTAGAACCAAGATGTGGTGCTCAAATGGACAAAACAAGTTAGGTCTCTATTTTAGTACAGCTGTATTCTTCCTGTCACTCTATTCAATTACACACAGAAATTATCTTGGAAGGTCCCTTTAAATCTTGCTCTGTCCATGATTGCTTCAGACTTTAAGCCTTTGGTTTTGGAAACCAAGTCTTTGCCTTCCTGGCTTTTTTAAATGATCTGAAAGTTCTTCTTTAGCACAATTTCAGAGACCAGGATAAATTACCGGTTTTATCTAAAATGGCTGGAAAACCGCATCCTAAGCCAAAGGACAGCATAACCTCTTCGTCAGGAACTCCTCAAAGGTGCCTTGAGGTGGTTCAGTGAAATGAGGCTTTGGTTTTCATATTTCCCAGTCAAGGGGGTTTGGAAAGTTGAGAAAATTTTGAGCACACTCATTTTATTTTTAAATGTTTCAAGGTTCAAAGAGGAAGTGAAACCAACCTGGCACATTACAAGGAAAAAAAAAAACAACTCTTGTTTCTAGAGGAGGGTGGGTGAGTCCAGTAAGAAATACAATTGCTCTCTTGTACTAAACTCTGCTGCATAGGAAGCATACTCAGGGGTCACTCTCACACTCTCCTGTCTGATAAACTTTCAAAGGAGAGAGAAAATGGAGAGATTGCAGAAATGATATACAAAACTTGCAGGAAGCCCTGAACCCATCTGATAACAACTTACATGTTCCTGACCCTGTATAATAGATACTAGATTTTCCACTATACTTGCAGCTTCCCCAATCTACTCTGCCCATCTATGTTTAGTTATGAGGTTTTATAATTAACTTTTTACATTTTGTAATACTTTGTTTGTAAAAAGTATGTTCCCTTGAGACACCTTTATTTTTTTCTGGGCTGAGAAAGTCACACATCAGAGCTTGGACACATACTCATTCTATTTTCTTGTGTGGTTTATTTATAGTGTTTTGTTATTTTATTATTATTACTTATACTGATCTTATTCTTGGTAGGCATGAAATCTATTTTTTCAAGTTACCAAGTATTAGTAAATGCCATATTTTAAATATTTTTATTACAAAAGAAATATTCATTGAAATACCTAAAAACAGTGAAACCAAAGTTTATGAAGAAAATATTACTAATTAGTATCTCTCCACCACTCTTTCATTCCCATTATCTTGAGGCAAACACCATTAACCATGAAATATTACTTTTCTATAACTCAATATGGAAAACATATATAAATATATCAAGCAAAAATACATGTATGTATATATATGTGCATGTATATATATATATGTGTACATATGCATATATATATGGTATCATTTTTGTTTTTATAAAAGTACCATTTAGAATGGAGGCGGAGCCAAGATGGCGGAGTGAGTAGAGCAGCGGAAATCTCCTCCCAAAACCACATATATCTATGAAAATATAACAAAGACAACTCTTCCTAGAATAGAGACCCGAGGACACAGGACACTCTAGATGGGAGCAATCCTGGAAAGAGCACAGAACAAAACACCCAACATATGAAGAATGGAGGAGGAGGAATAAGAAGGGAGAGAAGAAAAGAATCTCCAGACAGTGTATATAACAGCTCAATAAGCAAGCTAAGTTAGGCAGTAAGATACTAAAGAAGCTAACCTTGAACCTTTGGTAACCACGAATTTAAAGCCTGCAATGGCAATAAGTACATATCTTTCAATAGTCACCCTAAATGTAAATGGACTGAATGCACCAATCAAAAGACACAGAGTAAAGGAATGCATAAAAAAGCAAGACCCATCTATATGCTGCTTACAAGAAACTCACCTCAAACCGAAACACATGTACAGACTAAAAGTCAAGGGATGGAAGAATATATTTCAGGCAAACAACAGCGAGAAGAAAGCAGGGGTTGCAGTACTAATATCAGACAAAATAGACTTCAAAACAAAGAAAGTAACAAGAGATAAAGAAGGACACTACATATAATGATAAAGGGCTCAGTCCAACAAGAGGATATAACCATTCTAAATATATATGCACCCAATACAGGAGCACCAGCATATGTGAAACAGATACTAACAGAACTAAAGGGGGAAACAGACTGCAATGCATTCACTTTAGGAGACTTCAACACACCACTCACCCCAAAGGATAGATCCACTGGGCAGAAAATAAGTAAGGGCAGGGAAGCACTGAACAACACAGTAGAGCAGATTGACCTAATAGACATCTATAGAACTCTACATCCAAAAGCAACAGGATATACATTCTTCTCAAGTGCACATGGAACATTCTCCAGAATAGGCCACATACTAGCTCACAAAAAGAGCCTCAGCAAAATCCAAAATATTGAAATTCTACCAACCAATTTTTCAGACCACAAAGGTATAAAAGTAGAAACAAATTCTACAAAGAAAACAAAAAGGCTCACAAACACATGGAGGCTTAACAACATGCTCCTAAATAATCAATGGATCAACGAACAAATTAAAATAGAGATCAAGGAATATATAGAAACAAAAGACAACAACAACACAAAGCCCCAACTTCTGTGGGATGCAGCGAAAGCAGTCCTAAGAGGAAAGTATATAGCGATCCAGGCACACTTGAAGAAGAAAAAACAATCCCAAATGAATAGTCTAACATCACAATTATCAAAATTGGAAAAAGAAGAACAAATGAGGCCTAAAGTCAGCAGAAGGAGGGACATAATAAAGATCAGAGAAGAAATAAACAAAATTGAGAAGAATAAAACAATAGCAAAAATCAGTGACACCAAGAGCTGGTTCTTTGAGAAAATAAACAAAATAGATAAGCCTCTAGCCAAACTTATTAAGAGAAAAAGAGAATCAACACAAATCAACAGAATCAGAAATGAGAATGGAAAAATCACGACAGACTCCACAGAAATACAAAGAATTATTAAAGACTACTACGAAAACCTATATGCCAACAAGCTGGAAAACCTAGAAGAAATGGACAACTTCCTAGAAAAATACAACCTTCCAAGACTAACCAAGGAAGAAACACAGAAGTTAAACAAACCAATTACAAGCAAAGAAATTGAAACAGTAATCAAAAAACTACCCAAGAACAAAGCACACGGGCCGGACGGATTTACCTCCGAATTTTATCAGACACAAAGACAAGACATAACACCCATTCTCCTTAAAGTTTTCCAAAAAATAGAAGAGGAGGGAATACTCCAAATTCATTCTATGAAGCCAACATCACCCTAATACCAAAACCAGGCAAGGACCCTACCAAAAAAGAAAATTACAGACCAATATCCCCGATGAATGTAGATGCAAAAATACTTAATAAAATATTAGCAAACTGAATTCAAAAGTATATCAAAAGGATCATACACCATGACCAAGTGGGATTCATCCCAGGGATGCAAGGATGGTACAACATTCGAAAATCCATCAACATCATTCACCACATCAACAGAAAGACAAAAACCACATGATCATCTCCATAGATGCTGAAAAAGCATTTGACAAAATTCAACATCCATTCATGATAAAAACTCTCAGCAAAGCGGGAATAGAGGGCAAGTTCCTCAACATAATAAAGGCCATATATGATAAACCCACAGCTAACATCATACTGAACAGCAAGAGGCTGAAAGCTTTTCCTCTGAGATCGGGAACTAGACAGGGATGCCCACTCTCCCCACTGCTATTTAACATAGTACTCGAGGTCCTAGCCATGACAATCAGACAAAACAAAGAAATACAAGGAATCCAGATTGATAAAGAAGAAGTTAAATTTTCAGTATTTGCAGATGATATGATGTTGTACATAAAAAACCCTAAAGACTCCACTCTAAAATTACTAGAACTGATATCGGAATACAGCAAAGTTGCAGGATACAAAATTAACACACAGAAATCTGTAGCTTTCCTATACACTAACAATGAACCAATAGAAAGAGAAATCAGGAAAACAATTTCATTCACAATTGCATCAAAAAGAATAAAATACCTAGGAATAAATCTAACCAAAGTGAATGACCTTTACTCTGAAAACTACAAGTCACTCTTAAGAGAAATTAAAGTGGACACTAACAAATGGAAACGCATCCCATGCTCGTGGCTAGGAAGAATCAATATCATCAAAATGGCCATCCTGCCCAAAGCAATATACAGATTTGATGCAATCCCTATCAAATTGCCAGCAAAATTCTTCAATGAACTGGAACAAATAATTCAAAAATTCATATGGAAACACCAAAGACCCCGAATAGCCAAAGCAATCCTGAGAAAGAAGAATAAAGTAGGAGGGATCTCACTCCCCAACTTCAAGCTCTACTATAAAACCATAGTAATCAAGACAATTTGGTACTGGCACAAGAACAGAGCCACAGACCAGTGGAACAGACTAGAGACTCCAGACATTAACTCAAACATATATGGTCAATTAATATTCGATAAAGGGGCCATGGACATACAATGGCGAAATGACAGACTCTTCAACAGATGGTGCTGGCAAAACTGGACAGCTACATGTAGGAGAATGAAACTGGACCATTGTCTAACCCCATATACAAAAGTAAATTCAAAATGGATCAAAGACCTGAATGTAAGTCATGAAACCATTAAACTCATGGAAAAAAACATAGGCAAAAACCTCTTAGACATAAACATGAGTGACCTCTTCTTGAACATATCTCCCCGGGCAAGGATAACAACAGCAAAAATGAACAAGTGGGACTATATTAAGCTGAAAAGCTTCTGTACAGCAAAAGACACCATCAATAGAACAAAAAGGAACCCTACAATATGGGAGAATATATTTGAAAATGAAAGATCCAATAAAGGCTTGACGTCCAGAATATATAAAAAGCTAACATGTCTCAACAAACAAAAATCAAATAACCCAATTAAAAAATGGGCAGAGGAACTGAACAGACAGTTCTCCAAAAAAGAAATACAGATGGCCAACAGACACATGAAAAGATGCTCCACATCACTAATTATCAGAGAAATGCAAATTAAAACTACAATGAGGTATCACCTCACACCAGTAAGGATGGCTGCCATCCAAAAGACAAACAACAACAAATGTTGGTGAGGTTGTGGAGAAAGGGGGAACCCTCCTACACTGCTGGTGGGAATGTAAATTAGTTCAACCATTGTGGAAAGCAATATGGAGGTTCATCAAAATGCTCAAAACAGACTTACCATTTGACCCAGGAATTCCACTCCTAGGAATTTACCCTAAGAATGCAGCAATCAAGTTTGAGAAAGACAGATGCACCCCTATGTTTATCGCAGCACTATTTACAATAGCCAAGAATTGGAAGCAACCTAAATGTCCATCGGTAGATGAATGGATAATGAAGATGTGGTACATATACACAATGGAATACTACTCAGCCATAAGAAGAGGGCAAATCCTACCATTTGCAGCAACATGGACGGACCTGGAGGGTATTATGCTCAGTGTAATAAGCCAAGTGGAGGAAGAGAAATACCAAATGATTTCACTCATCTGTGGAGTATAAGAACAAAGGAAAAACTGAAGGAACAAAACAGCAGTGGAATCACAGAACCCAAGAATGGACTAACAGGTACCAAAGGGAAAGGGACTGGGGAGGATGGGTGGGTAGGGAGGGATAAGTGGGGGGAAGAAGAAGAGGGGTATTAAGATTAGCATGTATGGGGGGGTGGGAGAAAGGGTAGGGCTGTGCAACACAGAGAAGACAAGTAGTGATTCTACAACATTTTGCTATGCTGATGGACAGTGACTGTAAAGGGGTTTATAGGGGGGACCTGGTATAGGGGAGAGCCTAGTAAACATAATATTCTTCATGTAAGTGTAGATTAAAGATAACAAAAAAAAAAAGAAAGAAAGAGAAGGGGATTACTCCTTGATAGCATAAAACTAACTGAAAATCAACGATTAATGCATGCTTTAAATATCCTTAATTTTGATCACTTAAAGGGTGTTAGATGATCGGCTATGGAGGTAGTTCTGATAATATTCCTTTCTCTTAAAAAAAAAACAAAGCAGTTCCTGGGTGGTGACCTCCAATGAGTTCTACACAATGGTATAAACGGCATATCAAAGTGTGGGCAAAGGGTCTGTTTGTGTTTGTACAGAGGATCAAAGCCTAATTTGGCTACCCAGAAAATGAACTAAGATACGATATGAAGAAGAACTTCCAACATCAGCACTCTCTGGAAGAGTCATACCAGAAGATGACCATCAAAAAACCTCAACAAAGATCCAGACGATGCTGCAGTTGTAGCTGCATTCATCCCACCGGTTCCTGGACTTGCCATTGGAATGAAGAAGGAGATATCTAAGCTGGCCTGTGCATACAGTAAAACAACAAATCTGACTGGATCTATACTGTTGGAACTCAACCAAGAATTAGGAGAAGTGCAAGTTGTAGCACTCCAAAATCTTACAACTACAGACTATCTACTGTTAAAAGAACATATGGGATGTGAACAGTTCCCAGGAATGGGTTGTTTTAATTTGTCTGATTTCTCTCAGACTGTTCAAGTACAGTTGGACAATATCCATTATATCATAGACAAATTTTCACAAATGCCTAGGGTGCCTAACTGGTTTTCTTGGCTTCACTGGAGATGGCTGGTAATTATAGATCTGCTTTGGTTATGTAACTGTATTCCTATTATGTTAATGTGTGTGCGCAATTTAATTAGTAGTTTAAAACCTATACATGCTTAAGTTACTCTACAAGAAGATATGTCAAAGAAATAATCAATCCTCCCATGTTTTCTTCCGTCTGCTACCTCTTTAGCTTTTCTTCTTCCTTCCTAATTACAAACCTTAAATAGAATTCGTGCCTCATATCAAATTCACCGAGTATCATAATTCCTCCAAGTGGTAAAGATACCTCAAGACAAATGCTGGGCATAGAAGCTTCAGGGCATAAACCTGCAAAGAAGTAAAAAGCTAACCTTTTCAAACAATATAGCTTCTCTCTCACTTACCAACTTTACATTTCCCTGTATGGCCCCGGAAGATGACTGGTTAGCCAGAGACGGGTAAGATTCCTCAAGGGAGGAACAACCTAAGACAGGCACAGTCGCAGGGGGGCCATCAGGTGAGAAACTGGGGATCAACAGAGGTGAGGCTTAGAACCTCACCCCCCTGTTTTGAGAGAAATCTTCTGCATCTGTGGATGTTTTATTGCCCTTGTCCAGCCTGGATTAACACATAGTCTACAGGCACACACCTGATCTACAATTGCTCTCTTACAACACTAAACTATGTTTTCTACCTTTATCTTGCATCTACCTACCATTTCAGCATTTTATTTAAAAAAATAATAATAATAATAAAGGGAGAAATGTGGGATTCACATATAAATCAAGTATAAAAATCAAACAAATATTCATATTTGACCTGATTGTTTATAGTTCATAATGCATGATCAAAACCGAAAGTTTCTGTGATGACTGCCCTTGCACTGTTCACCATGTAAGAACTTATTCGTTATGCTTCAGAAGATTGGAGACTGACGAGAATTAGGCCTGGGGTGGATTAATGATTATACATTGAGCATTGACCCCCTATACAGAATTTTATTGTTGTTAACAACCATTTGATCAATAAATATGAGAGATGCCCTCTCACACAAAAAAAGTACCATTTACATATACTCAAATCTGGTACCACAATAATGCCCCCAAAATTCAAAACAAGGTCTAATTAGCTGTCTCCTCTTGTTGCCACTTATCCGATCGTCAGCCTCACCAAGACCACCAACATCCTCTAGCAAACCCAGTGGCCACTTTTCAACCTTGATCTCATCTCGCGCCCTTCCCAACTTTAAACCACCATCTCCCTGTAGCTCCTTCAACTTTCTGCATCCTCTCTCTCATGCTCATTATTCCTTTACTTTTTCCTTTGTTACTCCTTCTTCCTTTACATATCCTTTCCACTGAATGTTTTTAGGCCTCTCCCTTCTCACTCTATGTCATGGACCTATCGGATCATTGCCCATGACCTCAGCTATCACACAAGTGAAGAAGATTCCAAATCTGTATTTCCACCCTGATCTCTGTTACCAACAGCCAACTGGATACCTCCCCTGGATGTTTCAAATTCTAGGTTTCTCCCATAAATCTCCTCTAGTCTGTCATCTGCTGTCTCAATTGGCAATCTCCCCACCCATGCCACCACAATAGCCAGGAACCTTCTAATATAATTGTCACTTAACTTTCCTAATCCTTTGTACCAAGTACCATTAACTTTAGCGCTTAACATCTTTCCTCTCTTACACATCCTACACACCTGAGCCTAGTTCAAGTCCTTCTCGCTTATCATCTGAATTACTGAAGATCTGTTTCTAGTGTCTTCCATCTCCAAATCATCCTCTATAACACCATAAGAGTGAATTTTCTGAAACGGTCCATCTCATTATGTTAGCCCTCTTAAGACACCCCTTGATCTCATTAGTGAGCCCCCTTGCCTGTGCAACAACATTTAAACTCCTTCTGTTAATACAGTCTGGTTTCAATTAGCTCTTTAACTTGCAGTCACTTCTCTTGTGCAAAACGTTCTTACGTCAAAACTGCTCCCAGTTCCTCGAACAAGTTATCATATTTATAGTCTATATCTTTTTCTTGTTTTTCTCCCGAGAAAAAAATAATAGGAACAGCTAAAGTGTTTTGAATACAAGCTATGTTCTAGGTGTCTGTCCTTCATTAGTCTTTTAAACTTCAGAAAATCTCTGTAAGACAAGCATTACCAGTAACTACATGTTAGAGACAAGGAAACTCGCCTCTTAAGGACCTCTCCCAATCAGTTCCCACTGTAATAACCTACTTATCCTTCAGGGAGCAGCTCCAATTTTACTTCCTCACTCTCCAGCTTTCCAGTCAGAATTCAAAATGTAACAGATGTTCAACAAATGTTTGCTAATGGAATAATGACAGAGTAGCCAAAAGGCAACTTGTCATTGATTTTTGCAAAGAATTTAATGAAATATTTACAGATGTTTTGGGCTATGTGTACCTTTCTCCCATATATATGATATTTAAATTGTTTCTTCATTTGCGCTTGCCATTCTAGTCCACAGTACTATTTGAAAACAACTTGTCATATCATTTACATAAGTACCTTAAGAACCATAGAAAATGGAATTCCCTTGGTTCACTGCCTTCTGAGAAGGAGGTCAGAAACATCATATTTTATCCCCATTTTGAACACATAGATAACCATTATCTTCCTATTGGCTCAAATGTTCCCTATGAAGATGAGGAGCATGGCTGAACTGGCATTCACTACCAGCATTACAGGTATATGAGACTGGCTCAACCCTTTACCTTCACATCTTTAAATGTGGGAAAAAGGACCCCTGGCCTTCTCTGACCATGTACCTTCTCATGGATCAGGGCTTTCCTGGAGCCAAATGTACATGGTATACACAGCATGCATTTCTCCCTCAAGACCATGCTTCTTGTATCTGAACCCCAGAAGTCCCCGCCAAAATGGCCCTGATCCACTTCCAGAGCAAAAGCAGGCCTCTTCCCTGGGCGCTTCCTACCAAGAGCAGACCACAACAATGAAGAAAATATCCCTGGACCCAGGGAGTGGTCAAGAAAGGTCTGTTTGTGGGGACATCGATGGCACTTGTACATACAGGCTGGGGTATCAACACACATGCACAGGAGTCTCCTCACTGTGCTGGACAGTTACAGTGAGAAGAGAAGAGGGAGCCAAACATGGACTGGGGTGCAGGCTCCCCTATGCTGTCATATTCGTCAGTGGAACTCTTAGAAGTCCAAGAAACTTGATCTTTGAAGTCATTATGAACATGTATTAGTCAAGGTAGGTAGGCAGAAGATATTTTATGTAACAGTGTGTTGGCTTGATGTATAACTTGTGTTTAGACATCATAATATGTGGGTACTCTTTGTTTCTCTGCACTGAGCTCTGTCAGCTTAAGGAATGCGCCTGCCCATATACCACAGGGAGTTGCTAAGGGGTAGAGCCAGTTCTTTAGTGGCACTCAAAACAAAAAGCTAAAGAGACAGCATCAGTAATCAGACAGGCAAAGGGTAAAGAGCAGTGAGAGTCTCTGCACACATACAGCATATCCAGGAATTAGCTCTCATGTAAAACAAGTAAGAAAAATAAATGCAAAAGGTAGAGCTGAGTTCTGACTCTGAAACTCCTAGAAAAGGTATGAGCAAACAGCCATGAAACTTTCTTCCTAAGAAAGAAGTCTAGGCCAGCATCCGGGAGTATACTCCAATCAGGAAGAAATAGATAAGAAGCCAAATCTATGGCAGGAATCAGGGGCACTCCACTGTTTGACTCTGGGTGTGGCATTTGTGGTGCTATGTGAGTGGTGCACTAATGCCTGTGTAATGCAGCCCTTCAGGGAAGCTAGGAACAACATTTCATGTTTCCACAAATACAGATAACCCCTGCAAGTGCCAGCAATACCAACTGTTCCTCCTGTGCTCATAATGTCTGCAGAACACTGACAGCCAGAACCAGCAATATAAGACTTTGGCAACATAGGTCTCCAGGGGTGATAAGAGCTGCTGACTGGACCCATGAGGCTGGATAACATCACATCAAGCACATGGAATTGCCAAAGTACAGTGCCAAGTACTTTGCAATGATAGGAGGGCCAACTGGGTAAAAGCTAATTTGGTATTGTCTAGCCTGTCCAATTTCCCAAGAGAAATGAAGCAGGATTCATCCTTTCTAAGTCATGCTTAACATCAGGAAACCGAGATGATTCAGAGTCCCACTCTGTCTAGATTCAGAAAACTTTCAAACTGGAATAAGTCTGGCAATAAAAAATACCTGAAACAATCTCTTGGGAATTTCCATGTGTTTTGGAATGTATACTAGTGAAGCATAGTGCAATTAAGAATGGAATCAGACAAACTTAGGTTCCTTGACAGTAAGCACCAGAAATTAAGGCTAACTTAAGCAAAAATGATACTGATGATGATAAAACAACATTATGGGGATGTTGTCAGAACTGAAGGGAAGGCTGACTAATCAGAGTCAGAAAAGACAAAAAGCACAGCACTTCAGGGGATCTGATTTCAAAAAAAATGTTTAGGAAACCAGAAGGATGGATGAGTTTCAGTGATTCTCAGTACTCTTTTTTATAGGATCAAAATTCATGAAAAAAATAAAGCACTTAATTGGCTTAGTCCATCAACTTAGTGAAGACTAGTATATGCCTAGTCTTGAAAACAGGACACCTTGATTAACAGTATCCTGGTAGTAACTAACAGTACAAAACTGTATCAGATAAGGAAAGTGGCATGTTCTCCTTGAAAGATTGCTGAAAGAAGGTGAAATGGATACAGATCAGCCAAAAATTAGAAAAGGCCACTGCAGCTACTTATTATCTCTGTAAATTCAGGCAAATGACTTGCTATCAATTGAACATTTGTGTCTCCCCAAAATTCATATGTTGAAACCTAATTCCCAATGTCATAGTGTTTGAAGGTAGGGCATTTGGGAGGGGATTAGGACATGAGGGTGGAGCCCTTCATGAATGGGACTAGTGCCCTTAGAAAAGAGACCCTACAGTTATCCAAAGAGGAAGCCCCACATCCCTTATGCCATGTGTGACACAGAGAGAGAACACAGCTGTCTGTGAATTGGGGAGCAGGCCCTCAGAAGACATCAAATCTGCCAGCACCTTGATCTTGGACTTCCAGCCTCCAGAATTGTAAGAAATAAATCTCTGTTGTTTGTAAGGCACCCTGTCACTGGCATTCTGTTATAGCAGCCTGAACTAAGAAACCCACTTAAACTTTCTGCTAAAATGTGACTTTACAGGTCAGGGATCTTTGTCTACTTTATTCATTAATGTATTCCAATTGCCTCAAATGAAACCTGACACATGGAAGACACTTAATAAATATTTGTTGAAAGAATGAATCTCTCCAAGACTCAGTTCCCACATTTGAAATTGAGATGCCCTGTAGACATATGTAAAATGTCTATAGCAGTGCTGTAACTTCATAGGTGCTCAAGAAATTCTGATCAGTTACTGTTTATTAGGATAAGTTTGCCAGAATTATTTACTTACAAACAAAATAGAAAAATTTCCATTGTTAATATGACAGGTTACCCTGTGAAACCACTACAACCACTACACAAAACAAAGTTACTAATTATTAGTTCCGCAAAGCCTGTTACTGAATTCCAGAACAAAGTAAATAATTTGACCAGTGACGTAATAATATGAAAGGAAATGGAAAAGTGAATTTTAAAAAGCTAGCATGTCCTCAGGGTTGTCTGGCAGCCTAAGAGTGGCGCCAATGTATCATTAGCTCCAGACCCAAAATGTGGCCGCCTGATGATCTCTGGGCCTTCACTGATGTTCTATCATGCTTTTCTTCCATTTCTCAGCTTTCATTTTCCTTACCCCATAGCAGAAACTCCAATATTTATCAGTCTCTGAGAGCCTCTCTTACAATCCATTCCTGCTTCCCTCTCTCTGCAAGTTTGATCTTTCTACTTCTCCTTAAACATCAGAAGCCATTAATCCTAGATGAGAAGGGAAAGAGGGAAATTAGGGAAATAGATTCATGACATGCACCCATATAGTCCCCCCCCCCTTTCTTTCTATTTCAGTGGAACGAAGTTTTCTCCTTTTTTCCAAAGGCTGGCTTTCCCACCTAGACTCTAAATCACATTTCCCCCTGCTTCTCCTGGGTGTTGCTTCAGCGATTATCTCTTCTCTATTGGGTCTTATTCCTCTCCACCTCATCAAGTTTCCCCGTTCTCCGACTACAAACCAGCTCACTATACCCTCTCCTAGGTTCTCGTGACCTTTCTCTCCCTCAATCACCGAATTTTTCCTGCCTCCACTTCACTGACAAAATGCTTAAGAAGTTCTCTACCCTCAGTGTCTCCCCTTCCCACTCACGCTTCTGCCTGCTGAAGCTGTCTGCTGGCCCACCCCTCTACTGAAGCTATTGAGACAAGCCTGCCATGACTTGCCAGCTGCCAGATCGAGCCTCCGCTGTTTAATCATCCTCCTACTTGAATCTCATGCAGCAGACACCTCCATGGTTCCCACTCTGGATCCCCTCCTAAGTATCTGACTGTTAAACTCTACTTGTTTTCTCCCATTTATTCTCCCAGCGAACATACATGAAGCACCTATTGGGTACTGTTTCAAGTGCCAGAAAATAAGTGCAGTGCAGTATTCTGGATGGAATTATGGAATAATGAAAAGATGTCAGTGGAAAAACTGATAAAATCTGAATAAAATCTATTGTAAACAGGATTGTGCTGTTATTTGCTTAGTTTTGAAAAATGTATCATAGCTATGTGAAATTACAACATCACAGGAAGCTGGGTAAAGGATATACAGGAATTCTCCCTAATACCTTTGCAACTTTCCATAAATATAAAACTGCTCCAAAATTAAAAGGTTTTAAAATGAAATAAAATGTTTCCTGCCTTCAGCAATCTAACAATGATCCACAGTCTTCAGATAAATGAGGTAGGTGGTAGAAAAATCTATGAACCACGGAATCTTCCATCAGGATTAAGTATAGAAGCCAATCTGCTTTTTTCTCAGCAGTTTTCCCCATCATGAGCAGTATGATTTTCGATGCATTCATGTGCTATGCTGTAAGTATTTTATGAGAATGGGATGGAGGCTTACCCAAGGGTGAATTTTTACACATTCCTAGTAATAAATTTTGAGGCTTTCAGAGGCCTCAAACTGATGGAAGCCAACTCTAGCTAAATCACTTCACTTTCTAAGAAATTGTATTTAAATATATTACCTACATACTTTCTTTGTACTTCTCAAGGCAAATAGTTCAAAGTTGGAGGGAGTAGCAAGCCAACCAGAGGTGATTTTTCAGTCTTCTTATTGTCTGGCTGCCAGGGTTCCTGGAAATGGCATTTTTAATGAGCATTTTTTTCTTCTGGAGGAGACTTTGATGTGGTTGAAAATTTACTTTCCTCTTGAGCGTAGGCAGGGCACCAATTAACCCATATAGAGCACCCTTGCTGTCCTCCCAGCTTGGAGTTTATTACACTTGCTATGCAGTATATAAAACCCATTATCTCACCTCCTGTTATGCTTCCCTCCTGCAGACTCAAAGCAATTTCTTAAGCAGCTCTCTGCTCTTTCTCTCTGTCTTTTCCACAAATGAACATATGATAGCAATAGAGATAGAAAGAGGGATAAGGAGAGACTAGAGAGCTGCTCTCTGCCAGGCTAATTGAGTCAGTAATAATGTGTTGGTTTCATTCACTTAAGATCATATAAATAACTATAGGAAAAAAGCAGAAGGAAATGAAGGCTAGAATTATTTCCCTAAAATAATTATATGTAAATGAGAGTTACAGCTTTAAAAAATTGTTTTTATTCAAAAGGCCATGCTGTTAGTTAAAGGGGAATCATGTGACCCTAGAATTTAAGGCCTTCCCAATGTGGTCGTTGTTAAAAGAACTAAAAAAGTTCAAGAAATGTAATTTAAACATGAAAGTTGGAGGCATCAGGCCAAACTGTGCAAGGCCTCAAGTTACCAACATTCTCTCCTCCCCTCCTGCTCCAGGGTGTTGGCTCAGGCTCTCTCTTTCTGTTCCATTTAGGGTCTCAGGAAAACCCCCCCAAAAAATGATTTTCATGAAAACATTCATTCCTTCTTCACATGGCAACACCTATCTGCAAGGAAGGCTGGTAAGTAGAGTCTCTGGCCGAGCAGCCACTTGCCCTTCGAAGACTCCCATTAGTAACAGGGAGATGAGGAGGACGGATACTTGGGGAGAATTAGCGGTCTCTGCCACAGGGGAAAAACGAAAGTTATTAATGTTCCCTAAATGCAAATTCCTTACCTTCAGCTCAGATCCCCATTTCTGATCTAGGCCTATGTATTCCAAATATGTATTGGGTATTTCCATTTGAAACTCAACATACATATGGCAAATGCTGCTGGCTTGTCCTCTACTATCCAATCTTCCCTTAATCCTTTAATAATAGAACAAAATTTTAACTGGCACATAAGTGCCCAAGTTAAGACTTTTCCCAGCCTCCTTCACATCTAGGTATGGCTTTATGATTAAGACTGGCCAGTGGACATAGGCAGAAATTATGAGTTCAGCTTCTGAATTCTACCCCGAAGGGAAGGTGTGTGCATGGTACATGTCCACTATGGCCGGGGCTGGTCCAACCATCTGAGATTTTGACATGGAACCACATGTTGAGAATGACAGAACAATGAGAAAGAAGGTGCCGAGGTCCCCCAAAGTTCTGAGGTCATTGGGCCACCTGTTCTGACATTTAGAGGACAGAAAAATAAACTTCATCTTTTCTTTAAACAACTGTGTTTGGAGGTCTCTATCGTGGCAACCTAACCTAGAATCCCTACCGCTCCAGTGTGTCTCTCTATGATATGGCCACAAAAGTCACCGAGTTTCCGGAGCCAGAAGCAGGAAGTAACCCTTGATTCCTCCCTTCCTCATCGCCAGTACTCAAAATGAAAACTTCTGTTGATTTTACTACGTGAATATTTTAACATCTGTCTTTGGTCTTCATCTCAATGGGTAATGCCTATATCTATCTTGTCTTGCTTGAAATTTTCATAGCTGCTCTTCCTACCCCTAGCCTTGCCTACTGTCAACTCATCCTTCAAAGGAACAGAAAGGATCATACCTCCCACTACCTGAAGCCTTTCAATTGCTCCCCATTCTCAAAAATATCAAATCCATACTCCTTAGTAAGACTCTCAAAGCTCTTGATGACGTGGCTCCTGTTCACCCTACTGATCTCTTCTTAGGGTCCTAACATCCCACTCTTTATTTATCTGTCTTTTGCACATACTGTTTCCTCTGCCTGGAATTTCTCTGTACTCCCTTATTTCATGGAAAAAAATGTCTTATTTCCTTAAAATTTAGCTCAGATACATCTTCTCTATGAAGTCTTTCCTGGAATTAGTCAGTCTCTCCCAGGTGCTGCCCTTCACTGTTGTACATGATTATATTGTCATATTTATCACATTGAACAATTGTAAGAGAGATTCCAGATATTGAGTCAAAGTGAATAAATAATTTTGATTCTGGATAGAGATATATAATCAAATTAGCTTTTCAATTTGACTTTTTTTCCTGCAAAAACAAAAAAATTATCATTTTCATTGCTTCCTCTTCAAATTTGGGGTCTTGTCATTTAAAAGTTTCAAGTTCTAGTTGACCATTTTCCTTTTCTTTGTTATTTCATTAAATGGGAAGTGGTATCTTACTGCCTCTTTTTCTTTCAACTCCAACAGAGATTTTTGTCCAATTTAACTAACTCCATCATGTTTCTAAATTATTTTTTCATTTTCTTTGCCAATTAAAATTCTATTTAACTGCCCTCTCTAGTAATTTTTAATAAAGTTTAGATAACTCTGAATACAATATTTAGACCTTGTGCCCAAGTACAAAAGAATCACAGATTTGACTACAAATGAATAGAAAGTGATATCTATAATCAATGCACAAGTTACAGTTTTTATCTTATATTCTTTAATTGGACAAGGAGGCTTTTGTTACTGATAAAACCAACTGCCAGAGCTTACTAATATGATGCGTGCTATTTCCAAAGAAAGATGGGAAAATACGTAAGAATCTTTTTTTAAAGTATGTAAGAATCTGAATGTATACACATAAAAGTATAACTCATAGACAAGAAACAGGTTTAATAATAGTTACCATTAAATGAGAAACTACTAGATGCCAGGAATTTTATTTAAAAGACTAATCCTTACAACAAACTAGATCTTATGGATAAAGAAATTGAGGCTCAAGGTCACACTGAAGAACAATTCAAATCTTGGAATAATTTCAAAGTCCTGGTCTTCCTATGATGCCTTTCTTCCCTATTGGGTTGCAGGGTAAGTCATATGAGTTAAAAAGTCACAAAAAACTCACATTTCCTCCTCAAGTCTTATATTCATAATTTATGTTCTCTGGTGTATAATTTTATGGCTTTTTAAAAACTGCATGTTGGTTTGGAAATACATACAGTTAAATGAGACTCTAATTAGAAAAATACCATGTAAATACTAAGACCCTGGAAGTATAAATTTTGTTTCTACCTGCCAAAATATGCCCTAGATATAATTGCTTCATTCAAAACAAATAGAAATCCCTTTTCCAAATAAGCAACACTGACCAGAGATTGTAAGGATGAGCTCTTTCTTGCAAGGAGAGAGATCTGTCTAAAATTTCCTAGGATTCACCAGTTTTTGCATAATAGCATGACTTCTATTTTCTGAATTTTGATATTCTACCATTTTATGGGATTTTTATGTTTTTATTATTACATTTGATCTAGAATATATAAGCATTCTATAAATTGGAAGTTGATTTCTTGATTTTCCAGTTCTAAGGAAAATCCCATATAATTAATATTGTTCAAACCTTTAGAACAAAATCACAGTTTTTAATCCATCTCTCTCCACACACACCAGCACCACATCGAAGACAAGTCCACCAATCAATCCCAGGATCTGGCTGCTCAGTTTCAAGGCTTCAGTCTTGGTTACAAGTTTCTTTTAGAAAGAAAGTTTTGTCTATCAGATAACTCTATTCTTGACCAACACTGAGGCTGACCTGTTGTGTCCCTGTTGAAGCCCAGCTGGTTCCATCTCAGACATAATCCAGCTTGTTTCCTGCCAGATCTACGACAAAATGGCACACACCTCCACCAAAATCTTTCAACCCATCAGCTGGGTGAAAACTGCTGTCCACTGCCAGGCACCTGCTTTACTGCCAATAGGAATGGTGCTCATCTGAAGTTTATTAAACCAGCTAGTGAAGGGCCCAAGTTTAAAAAATAAGCAACATGTGCAGGGAGGTTGTGAGATACTAGACATCATGAACCAAATAATTACCAGCTGCTGAATCACTGACTTCATTAAAATAAAATTCCAGGGCAAAATAATAAAAGGAGAGACATAACCACATACTATACTGTTCAGTGCATGTCACTTGGGCTCATGGGCTTCTGGATCTCTCAACTAATAGCCCAAATTCAACTCTGCTCCTTAGTTATTTCAGCCTTAAACTTACCCACAAGCAACCATTTCCCCCAAGACATCATCAGTACGAGGGTGACTGATTACAAGGGGATTTCAGATCTCAGCTCGTGCGATCTAATATTTATATTCTCTCTCTCCCTTTCTCCTCCCCTCCCACCAAATCCATACTACCTGAGAGAAGAATACATTTTCTTCTCATTCTCAAGATCTGTTCCCTCTTTTCAATCTCCTTTGTGAGTAGCAATTTTTTTATAGGAAAAATCCAACCATGTTATAGTTAAAAGGTCCCTTTCAGAGTCTGTTTTGTTTCAAAAGAAACTGTGTTGAGTTGTGAATCCAGCAATGAGCAGATAGATTCATATTATAGTTAAGTCAATCCTGAGAATAGGTTCAAGACTTTGGGATGTGAAAAGACAAAATATGCTTTAAGGCATATTTTGAGAATATGAGAATATCAAAATCGTACAAGAAGATAGTCTAAATCATGCATGTGTTTTGAAGTTATACCCTTTAACCACGGCCATCTACTTATACACATGGTTAAAACCTGAACGAGCTTATTGCTCTCACTTATTAAACACGGAGCTCTCGAAGGAATGTCCCTCACATGAAACAGTGCTCTCTCCATAAAAAGAAAAAAGCATTAGCACTCCTAAAGAGGGGCCTCGGAACACATGTAAACTCCAGAAAGCTCAGAAAGTGACTACAGAGGGACTGTGATTTTTTTCTTCTCTAAGTAAATAATGCACAACAGTTAGTAATTAGTGACATATTAATGAAAGTACGCATGCACAACTTTAACTGGATGCTGGAAATTGTTCCTGTATTGCCAACTAAAACAGATGGATAGCATCATTTCAAAGAAAGAGATAACGAAACTTCCCTTGAAGAAATTGCTTAAGAAAAATGGTAACCCTTGATAGAATAAGCTTTAAGAACACACACCATGTGACATTTCGATGGAAAAATCACAGAAGGAAAGAAATAAGAGTAAACCAACTAGCTTCATTCCTAACACGTATCCATCTGATGTCTAGAGAGTGCCAGCTCCTTACCTAGCAACTTTCTAGTCCTCGGGCCTCTCGTGACTTCCTGTTTCAAGAAGAGAATGTTCTGGCCATCTGCCTCGACTAAGGTTTATTCACCCAAGTGGTAGACAAGCAAGACTAAAAAGATAAGCAGTACATGTAGGCAGATTGTGAGAATCTGGATATCAAACAACTTACCAATTGCTTAATCACTGGTTTCATCAAAATAAAACTCCAGGAGCAAGAAGATTCTCATGACTCACGGGTAGGGGAAATTTTCTTTTTCCAGTAAATGAATTTCTGATACATACCAACAGCTGTTATATAGCTATAATTAAGACTGGGAATTAGGCAGTTCAATAAGAGTGGATAGTCTATCATTAATCATTCAAAATGAATAGATACACCAAACAAAACATATCTTTGTATGGCATTTTAGAATAAGTAGAATGACAAATGTTACTGACTTCCTAAGTCCCTAGTTATGTTCTTGTGACAACTCATCGCTCTTTCCTATTCCCTGTCTCGTGTTC
The DNA here is from genome assembly GCF_040802235.1 of Manis javanica. Taxonomy (NCBI): domain Eukaryota; kingdom Metazoa; phylum Chordata; class Mammalia; order Pholidota; family Manidae; genus Manis; species Manis javanica. The sequence goes on along the minus strand of NC_133157.1, from coordinate 21,277,722 downwards.
TTTTCCTTTGTTGCCCACGCCAGCGATGTCTCTGGCTGTGTCGCTCCATTACATCCTTGATCTGCTAGCATAACCTCCAGCACTGACAGCCAATTGATCAATTTCTGGTTGATTCATTTCTGAACAGCTGAAAACTCACTCTAATTCTAGTCTCTGATACTGGGAACACTGGTTCTAACCCGATTTTGCTTCTACCTGTCTTTATGGCCTTGAGTGATTTATGAGACTTTCTGGACTTTAATTCCCCCTTTGTTAAAGTAAAGGGTAGGGCTAGATAACTCTAAGCCCCCCTCCAACGATCACATTCTTCTTCTAGAAATCGTACCAACATCAAAGTGATTTCCAATTCTTCAAGTACCATTACTATATGCACCATTGAATTTGATGTTCATACAGCCCTATAAGGTAGGTAAGTATTACTAGTTCCACTTTCAAATAGGGAAAATGGGGCTCAGAATTAACTAAGCATATCGAAGTCATACCACTTGTTGGTGGCAGAAGTCTTCTGAGTCCTGAGTCAGTGCTTTTTCCATTCCACCGGGCTGCTCCACGGTAGACTGGTACGATGAATGCTGGCTCCCAGTGAGTGTGCTTGGGGGTCAAGGATGATCAGGGTGGGGCTTTCGTTTGGCTCACGGCCTTCAGCTGGCCCTTTTCTTAATGAATGAATGAGATGTGCTGGCAGAATTCTGAGAGGGATGAGAAAGGAGATAACAAACTTCAGGCAAAGGGTGAGGAAGAGAAAGAGAAAAGGGAGAAATATAGGAGCTACCATATAAAGTGACATTTTACAGAAGAGAGAGGCTTAAAGAGGACTTCTCACAAGTTTTGTTCTATGGTACACATTGAAATCCTTTCTCTCATATGCACAAGAAAACAACAGTAAAAATTGACATGGTTTTTTAATGTTTTCAAGTCAGACTTGTATTTTCTTTTGAGCTAATATGTATGAATTTCTCAGATAGTTCCCAACATTTGGGTTATTATCAGAGGAAGAACACTTACATGTTGTAAGTCGTATTGAGCCAAGATTAGACAAAGCAGCAAGTTCCCCTCCCATCTCTGCCTCTCCTTCTGTGTATTTGTGTGTGTGCATGTGTGTGTGTTTGTGTGTGACACAGAGAAAGCATTGAAAGCCATTATTTTGACTTGACGATATGTAATCCTCCACTCACCTTTTTGCTGAAGTACATAGCAAAGTGTGAGCGCATTAACCATCTGGTACACCTGGGAGAAGTTACTTGCCACAGACGGTAACAGACAGAACACGAGGATGTGAAAATGCCCTTCCATCTGACCCCAACTGAATGCTGAACCTTCAGGATGAGGAAACTGGTGCCCATTATTGAAATGTTGAGGATTCATATGGGTGGGGAAGTAGAGCGTCCTGTAAAAATAAATCAGCATTTACCCAAGGGAAAGATTTGAGTTCCCTGATCTAAATAAGATTCTTTCAACCCCAAAATGTCTCCCAAAAAATAAATACCTCCCCATCTGAGGGATTCGAAACTGTGAAGGGCTGCGAACTGTATGCAAGGAGTCTACAAATCGATATGGCTCATGCTTTTCTCAGCAGATAGATACTTAAAGTACAACTAGGGTGGGAAAAAAATGTCACTGCAAACTTGACAGGTTTGTAAACTATGGACATAAGAAACATGGCTAAGTCCAGTGCAGTTTCAGATGAACTTAAAGGTACTTTGTGCTTCACAGTTTTAACCTATGTTTCACATCAACTCATAAAATTGGCCATGCTAAGGACAACAACGGTCTCTAGCTAGGTTGTCTGGTAGATGAGTATCTTTTACTCCTTCACTTTAGGAAACCATTTTTTTTTTAAGTACATTCAAAGGTGTAACTTCCATAAGATAATGGGAGTCAAGTAGAATATCCCAAACTTTTTACTAGACAGGTAGAATATTATCTAGAAGCATTCAAATTCACACAAAGTAGTCACAGTGCGACTCAGGAGATCTATTCTTTTGGATTCACATGGGAGATGAAAACTTACACTTTCTGTGTTCCTTCTACATGGCAAGCCCTTCAAGTGTACTATTAAATTTTATCACTACAATCTTAAGAGCTAGGTGTTATTGTCACTTTCAGAAGAAATAAGTAAAGCTCTGAAACTTAAGGGAAATGTCTAAGGTCACTCAACTATTAAGCGATGAGCGTTATTTGCACTTAGGTTTGTCTGATTATTAGTCTCCTGTGCTTTTTCACAATACGGTGATGCCATTATGCCATAATGTTGCCTTTTTACTCTACCCCAACAATTCGTTAGCAACATGAGTTGTATATTCCACAAGGTAAAAATATGCACCCAATTTTTATCTTATGTTTGACTCATATTCTTTTGCATTAGAAAAATCACAGTAAGTGTGTGGAGGAAGATGTGCACTTGCACTTCATCTGCATGATGTGTTGGGACTTAAAGTTACTATTAGAAAAGCTTCCTTCATATGTTATGGATGTGGGAAAGGTTGAAGGAGCCCAAATAAATGGCACTCCTCTTTTTCTGCCTGAATTCAGAACTCAGTGAGATAAACAAAAAATTGATGCAGATAAAGGCCAAAATGTCCACTTTATTTCTGATGAAAGCTAGATAGAAGGACATGGCTTTCGGTCTATCAGCTAAGTGGGCTTATTAATATGATTTGTACTTCCAGAGTTAGGCAGACTTGTCTATCCACCACAGGCCACTGGACAGTCTCAGACCTTCACATCAGGGCCTGTGCCTGCAGAGTGTATACAGTGTGGAGCGGAGCCGGCCAGTGTGGGGGCTTTGGCAGTTTGCTCCTAAGAAAAGGGAGGAAATAAAAGGCTGAGTGATGTATGTTCAGTTCCTTTCTCAAAACCTTAAATCGGGTAATTCATTCTGCCCATGACTATGTGAGAAGGGTCTTAGGAAACACTCTAGGAAGAGCATTCAGAAAAAAAGATCTTCTTTATGAAAACTGGGAATGAGGAGAATTCATCACCTCCCTAAGCAGTTTCCAAATATAAGTGCCATTTGCGAGCAGCAGTGATGCTGAAGAACAAATGCTGGGTGAGCATCCCTCACACAGAACCACAGTCAAGCATCCAGACACAGAGATGAGCAAGAGCATGGATCAGGAAACGAGAGAAAAGAGGTCCGAATGGATCATCAAAACTAGGAATGCCCAGAGGCCACTATCTACAGCTAGAGATGAAAATTAGAGACCTGAGAACTTTTATTCCTGTTAAGGAATAAAAGGTCAAGCAACGACCAGAAATAAGCAAACACTGATATAGAAGCCGTTGTCCATTCCCAAGTTTTACAAGTTCAATGCGGCGTGCTAAATGGGAAAAGGGCCTAAAATCCTAAATTCAGAAATGGGCTAAGGCACATCCATTCCTCATGGAAAAGAGCTTTTCTTGGATTTGTGTAGCCAGAAGCTTTGAAGCATAGAGGGAACATCCTTGAGGTGGGATATAGGGCTCCACAAGTGTCCCTCTTAGCAAGAGCTCTTGGTTCTGGTTCTCCCTCCAGTATACTTAGGTTTCCCGTCATAAGTTCTTAGGGCTGGGTGTGGAAGCTGACGGCAGAGAGGCTGGCCAGACATGTATGGAGAGCTGGAAGCTGCAGCTGGAGCCGAAAGGCTGTTGAGTTGGTGACCTCCATTGGTTCGACCGGGGTGGGCCCTCTGGTTTGGGGCAGAGATTGGTGGTATATATATGACTTGGAGACTCTTTTGAATGTCCTGAAGCATCTCCAGAAATAAGGCAAATGCTGATAATAGGTATTATCGGGTTTTAATAGTTAGGAATTAGTTTAGCTATGAATAGAAAACCAAAAACAGTGGATTAATCAACTTAGAAGATTTTTTTTTCTTGCTACATAATCAATATCCAGATGTGAGCCGGGTAACCCCATTTTGGCATTTCCGTGAAACCACCAGAGACCCAGTTCCTTGTGGCTTTATACTCCACAGTCTTTAGGGTAATATCCTCATATTCATGCCTTCAATATGGCTATTGACACTGTTGCCATCATGTCTGTGTTTTCAGGCAGAAATAAAGGGAAGCGCATAGAACAAAAGAAAGCATGCCAGATGCTTCTCCTCTTTTAGTAACTTTTCTCTAAGCCCCACAAGACAATTTCTGCTTATATCTCGTTGTGTAGAATTGTGTCAAAATCTACCCCATGATGAAGGAAGGCAAGGATTTGTAATGTTTCAGGTTGGGGGATCACTAGTATCAGGCCTGTTGTCAAGGAAGAAGAGCGCAGGTACTCAGTGGACAACCCACCACCTCTGACACAGCGGCACAGGATGAGATGCTTCAAAGCCCATTACGGCTATGCCTGTGAATACTCTGGGTGAAGGGTTACAGTGGCTTATTCTACACACATTCTGTGAAGGTGCCCCAGGGAAGTTTATGCTTCAGGAGTGGCTAGGGCTACTCTAGGCCTTTCTGCAGATGCAATAGCATAGTTGTCTATGCACTGAATCAGTGGTGCCAAACCACATCTTCTGAAAGAGTACTGATGTCTCTATATCAGAATCACCAGAATACTTGTTAAAAGTACAAACTCCTAGGTCTTGCTGCACAGCCACCATGTTCTAGCTGGTGCCATATCAGGAGAGGCCACTAAAAACCACCATGGACTATGGAGAGGTTTTGCTGAAGGGTTTAAACTACTCCAGCTGAACAGGTCCCTCTGGGCACCCCTGCCACCTTTGGCAAGAGTGGCAGGATTCTCAGCTGCGAGAGAAGGTTCCTCAAGGTGAGGCAACCTCACATTCCTCCTAACGATGCAGCTTGAGGGACAGAGGACCTGGCTGGCCTCACAGCCTTCCCAGCACTCACTCAGGAAAGAAGTCAGATCTCTCAAAGAAGGAGCCAGCACCTCCAAGCATTTTGCTGATCCCTGTACCCTCCTCTGCCCCACCAGCCCCTTCCCCATGCCTCAGCTGCTTCCAGCTAGAAGCTCTGGAATGCATCAACATATCAGCAAGGGTCATCTGGAAAAAGCTTTTCCATCCTCAAAGGCAACCTTGGGTCAATAACTCCCGCTCCTTCAAAGTCACTCAATCATTTCCTGCCCCTTAGCATCCACATATCTTAGAATTCATAAACTCTTTATGGATGAGTAGTGTTCCAACATATATCTACACACGCTATTATTATTTTAACTTAATAACATTATTATTTTAACATATATATGCAATTATTAATTATTTTATATGTAATAGTATATTTATAAAGTCTTAAAGTTGTATGTTAAATTATCCATTCCTTTTTTAAAAAATCAGTCCTTTGTGTAGAAAGACAAGGCTTTTAAATAAAAACATGTGATTATACCTGTAAGATAAAATACGAGATGATGAGGAAGAACAAACCAGGGAAGGAGGAGGAGAAACAATATGTGCTTCTTGCTCCCACATGTAAAACTGGTACCAGCAGCAGCTAATTACAAAAGCCAAACAGGAAATGATTAAGCTCCCAAAACTACACTCCCACTGACATCTTCAACCGTATGTCCAAACTCAACACTGAGGTTCATTCGGGGCCCTTCCTCAAATCTTAGTCCTGCATTCTCAGTCCACTCAATTGCCATCACATCACAAGCACGCTGGCATGAAAATTTCCTTTCTTAGTGAGTGGTCTGGAGGCTCCTTCAGCTAGTCTTCCATCTTGAGACTGCAATCCCACTGATTTCACTGACGCCCTCCCGTGGACGCTCTCAAGTCATCTGCCCTCCTCGTAGCCAATCAGCGCCCTTAACAGAAATAACCACCACCCTTGTGCATTCAATGGAGGAACAGCTGTATTGCAGATACTGTCAAAGGAGTGAATAGAAACAAAATTGCTGACACTTTACCACCCTCTAAGCTCATCCACTCATGATCTCAGGTTCACATGCAAATCATAGATCTGACTACTGAAAATTAAAGAACAACAAATAAACCAATATAGAACAATGGAAAAATACTGCAACAACGAATAAGCCACTGTAACCCTTCACCCAGAAGGGTTTGGTTAAAAAACCAAAACACACTTCCAAGGATTTGAACTGTCAAAACTCACAAAACATACAAGAAGGTACCATAAGCAAAAGTCTGCAATGATAATAAAAGCGAAATCAGACTTGCAAAAAGTTTGGAATTATTGGAATTATTAAACACAGAATATGGAAAAGTATATTGGACTAAATATTTAGAGAAATAAAGAAGTGTTTAAAATATGATTAAAGAACAAGAGACTATTAAAAAAATGTCTATAGGCTGAATGTTTCTGTTCCCCCCCACCACCAAATTCATCTTTGAAGCCCAGTCCCCAGTATGATGGTATCTGGTGACTGGGCCTTTGGGAGTTGAGTAGGTCATAAGGATGGAGTCCTCACGAATGGGATTAGTGCCCTTATAAAAGAGACCCCAGAGAACTCTAGCTCCTTCAGCCATGTGAAGACACAGTGAAAAGATGTCTGTCTATGAACCAGGAAGTGGGCCCTCACCAGACACCAAGCTTTCCATCACCTTGATCTTGGACTTCCCAGCCTCCAGAATTGTGAGACATGGATATTTGTTGTTTAAGCTACACAATCTATGGTATGTTTGTGATATCAGCCCAAACAGGCTAAGACAAAAATAAGCAGATTTTAAAAGAAATAAATTATACTCCCAGTAACAAAAAATAATAATAAAACCATTGAAATTTTTAAAATTCCATACAGGGATTTATACCAGAAGATCAGACAAAGATAAAAGTATTAGCACAATGTTAGGTAATTATGAAGAATTAAGTTAACTTGTACCCTAAAGAGACTAAATATGGAAAACATAAAAAGCATACAAAAAAAACAGAAGATTAAGTAAAAGTTTAATGCAGGTCTAATTGGAGTTAAAGAAGGAAGGGAGACATAGAATGGGGGAAAGGCAATATCTGAAGAGATAATCACTAATAATTTCCCAGAATTTCCCAGAAAGTGAAAATGTTAATTGCTGTCCTATCAGCAAAAATAGAAACCAGAAACAGGGAAATAATATCCTCAACATAAGAGAAAATAATTCAACCTAGCATAGTATATCCAATAAAAAAATACTTCAAGAGCAAGTGCAAAATACAGACATTTTCAGATAAAACAAAAATTAAGAATTTGCCACAATTAAACCATAAATAAAGAAAATTCTTAAATAGTTGCCCAATAGAAATATCATGAGTGATAAGTAAATTTAAATGCTCTAGCAGCCAGATTTTTAAAAGCAGAAAAAGAAAAAAGGTAAAATTAATTTTAATAGTGGTATTTTTAATTCAATATATCCAATATATTACCATTTCAATATAAGTATCACTAATGAAACATTTTACATATTTTGTACAAGGTCTTTGAAACCCAGTATGAATGTTACCCTAACAGTAAATTTCAATTCAGACTAGTAATATTTCAAGCACTCAGTATCCCCATGACTAGTGGTTACCACAGTGCTAAGATGCATACTTCAGGTAGAAGGAAAATGATATCAGGTGAAAAGGCTGATATGCAAGATGGGAGGATGAGCAAAACCAGTGATAAAAATGTGGGCAAACCCTATGTGCCAAAGGAACACTGACTGTATAAACCAATAATATTTATGTTGTAAACCAGAAGGCAGGGAGAGGTTTGATCAAAATCTGTAAAACTCATTTTGAGCAAGAATACTGAATACTTCATATGGTATATTTCATATTGCATCATATTAAGAGGTACACAACATCCAGTGAATGATGCAAGACTGGATCGGGGTCAAACAGCCAAATCCCTCTATCACAAAGTCACATTTTTCTCAATTTGCCAAGAATTCATCTGTGGGTTGAGACCTTAGAAGAAGAAACTAGCACAAAATCCCTGAGACAGAAATGTGTCCTGATGGGTTTTAGAAATAATGAGCAATATTTCCTACGTGTAGCCCTTGATTAGGCTAATATCTGAACAGCATCACTTACCTATTAAGAATTCTTTCCAAAACAAAGTGTATCAGAATCGCTAAATGATTTTTTAATGATTGAGAATAATTTTATCAGAATTAATAAGTAATCCCTGTAGCAAATAACTGTTGGTATTCGACCCAAAGTCCCTTGAAGCCCCAGGCCATTTCTTTGTACCCACCCCACTCCCATCCCCAGCTTCTCTGTGCTTTTGCTTCTGTGGGCACACATCTGTGACTACCTTCAGAAAACTGCCCTCAGCCACAGACACCACTTTGCCTATCAGTGCAAAGAGCTGGAAGTATCCAAGAGTTTGGGTTCCGTGAAGTTTAGTTTGTGGGGCTCTTAGCCAGTGAGTGACTTATGAAAGCCCAGATCCTGTTTAAATTGGGCCAAAAATTCAGCTATAATTTTCTCTCCAAAGGTCTGCTGCACAATCTGCTAAAGCCAGAACCTTGTCAGAAGTTGTCCCCCTGCTTGGATTCCTTCCTTTCACTGACCCATTTCTCTGACTCCCTTACCTATTTCTCCTGGGAGCAATTCCCTAATAAATCACTAGCACAAAAATCCTCAATTCAGAGGCAGCTTCTGGGGAACCAGACACAAGGCAATCTCTAATTTTGAAGCCCCATTACATCAGAATGTGTATGACAAATATATCTAATTATACACTTATATGCAAAATGAAACATGAATAGGAATCCTTTCTACTTTGATTTGAAGTGATTGGGTCCTGTTGGTACACACAGCAAATAATTCATCGTGAGCAATCCAAAGCTGATCTGAGAGTGGTATATACCAGTCAGGGTACAACACAGTACACATCGGTGTTAAGTCACACTCATCCACACAGTGTTACCATTACTGGAAACTCAGTTGTGCATCACTTTTCTGGATATGTAAAATTTCTTTGGTTCTGAATACAAGCAAATTGCTCACCATTTCTAAAGGGTGAATGTGGCACTTATTGTCTCAGAGACAATGGGTCCAGTGTTTGGCGCTCAGACTACATGTTTCAAAGAGAATCTTTGTCTGCTTAACGTGAAAAAAATCAGACCCGTATTTATTGGAGAAAGAGCAATCCAGCAGCATTCACTCAAAGGAACCAGCCCTGACAGCCTTAAGTTACAGTGCTGAACAAAGCCATAGGCAGCCATTCAACATAGCCAGAGACTCTCCAAGAAGCTGAGAAGAGACCAGAACGGGAACGGGAACCCACCCCTCACCTTCCTTTCACCATTTTGATTGCCAAGAAAAAAATTTTGTAATTATGTGAATGCTTTTCAGGCACATTTCTACAATAACTTTTTAGCCAAAATTTCTTCCAGTGACACTTTTCAAATATTTATAAATATAATACATGATGGACTGAAGTTCTGCAAGTGATGTTGAAAAACCTCATCAGATTAGGTTTTACTGGTTTATGAGAAATATTTTGAAAACTGTATCTAAGGTTCATCACTACTCTTAAGAAGAAAAATATATATACACATACACATATCAATAATGTAAGCAAGGGCATCAATAAAACTTTTCTCTAACATTATATTAGGGCAGTAACTTTGTGCTATTGGACAGAACAAGATATGCCTGTCACCTGTGATAGACATGCCCTGGAATGGTAAAAAGAACTGGCCATGCAAACAGGATTTCCTAAAGCCAGTGCTAGAGACCTTATTTAGGTTTCCTCTAAACAAAAATTATATTAAAAGAACCAATTAAGAGAAGGACTAGTTTCTAGCTCTTCAAAAGCATCCATTTATAAGCATACAACTAATGTGCTAATTAAAATCATTCATCTCTATTCACCAAGCAAGGCCTCCAAAGATATCAAATGGGCTATGATGCCTTATTTAGTCTTAGACAGTATGTGTCTTTACTACAATCCATTCTATAATCCATATTGGTCTCCCCCAACTCTTTTAGAAATATTTTTATTTCAACTCATTAGAGTAAAAGATAATAATGCCACAAAAAAAGAAGGAAAATTCTCCTAAAATGCAATGTTCTAAATACTAAAGAGCAAAATATACACAGGAATTCATTATATGGCAAATTCTATGTTTTTATAATCTTGGACTGATTTGGGTACAGAAAAATGTAGAATGCCTGCATATTAAAATTCATGTAAGAAAAGCCAAAAGATAAATAGAAAACTGGGGAAAAAATCACAATTCAGAATATAGCCAAAGATCTTATTTTCCAATATATTTTTAAATATCTTAATAACAAGACTAAGAGTCCAATTTTAAATGGGTAAAGGCTATAAAAAAACAGTTGACAGAAAAAAATGAAAATGGCTCCTAAATGGTAACTAATATCACTCATAATAAACGTAGCCTTTAAAACTGCACTAAAATACCATTTTTACTTATCAAATTGTATAGGTATTATGGAGAGCATTATGCTAAGTGAAATAAGTCAGACATAAAAAAGACAAAAACTGCATGAGTACATGTATATGTAGAAACTAAAACACAAAACAAACAAAATTCACAGATACAGAGAACAAACTGGTAGTTATCAGAGCAGAAGAGGGTTGGGAGGTCGGGAGAAAAGAGTAAAAAGGGTCAATTATATGGTGACAAATGTTAATTAAACCTAATGTGGTGATCACTTGTAGCATATTCAAATATTGAATTATTATGTCATAAACTGAAACTAATAGAATGATTTTTTCCAGTTTTACCTCAATTAAAAGAAAAGAATATAGGCATTGCTGATAAGTAAACAGTGGGGTGGTTGGTGTACATACGCATAGAGAGAGGATATATATATATATTTTGCAGAGGGCAACTTGGCAATGGAAAATGCACAAGGCCTTTGATCCAACAATCCCTTTTCTAATAACTTATCCTAAAGGTATATTCCACATGTGTAGAAAGATTTTATCTATATCTACATCCATATCCATAACCATTCTTCTATCTATCTATTTACTCTCAGAAAAATACTCAAGAATGTAGGGACGGTTGCCTAGAGAAGGACAATGAGTAGTGGAGTACAGGGAGAATATGTCTTTTATATCCACTTATATTCATTGACACTTTTTGGACTTTTGAGTCCTAGTATTTTTAAAAATTTGTTTTTAATATAAATTGCTTAAAGCACCACATTCTAAGCATAAGTATGTGGTGCCACGGAAACAGAGGCCCTACTTCTTTATTATTTCTTTGATCCAAAGCTATTCACATGATGGAATAAAATAATCTGGGGTGCAGCATATTTACAAATAGCTCAAATTTATTCTAGATTGTGGACAGTAGATATCCTTCTCCTCTGACACCACAGTGCAAGAAATATACATCCCCTTTTGTAGTATTTTCTTCCCCTTTGTGAGATTTTTTTCCAGGGTAATATGGGAACGCACAACAACGTGACACTTGGACTCAGTACTTCTGTCTACGCAGCGTCACCGCTCTTAAGCAGATGCAAATGGAGCACACTAGGTTCCACAGAATACTCTCCCAGCTCAACCACTTTACACTGGTGTATCATTTAATCCTTACAAAGCCATTATGCTGAAAGTATATTATCTTCATCAATCTGAAACTCAGAGAATCAAGTAAACTGCCTAGGAAATCCCTAAGACTAGCAACTCGCTGGGCTGGGATGCAAATTCAGATATATTTGGTGCTTCAGTGGGCAGTGGACATCAGGTGAACAAGAATCACTGATAACTAGCTGTGCATGGTAACTCTATAAACAAATGTGTTTTCAATAAATGCTTTTAATGGAAATTAAGGCACATCATTTCTAAAATATTTGTAAACCCATACGTATTAAGTGTAGAAGGAAAAAACAAATGCAGAGCTGATTCTATTAACACCAAAAAATCAAATACAAATTTAAGAATCTTTTTAGATTCAGCTCGAATAACATTGAAAACAGTTTAAATGCTCACACAGCTACCGTAGTTTTACCAATGAGAAAATTCAGATCACCCTTATTAATTTTTCTTGAATTGTGCAATGGTCTATCATGACATTGGTTAAATATATATGGCTTATTTTATCCCAAACCTGCACGTTGAAGTCTCTGTTGTATGGATTTGGGTTTTTAGATTCACTTTGCAATACCTGGTTTAAAAGGAAAAAAGACTCAACATTATAGCAGGCATCAAATTTGAGAGAAATAGCAGAAAGGGCTTAGAACGTGAATTATTTTTCAGTCCCAAAAGAGACGCCCTTCCACCAAGACTCGGGTCAGAGGGCTGCGCACTGCTGGGGCAGGTCACGTGGCTGATCCGGGACAAACTTGTTTGGTGAAGAAACAGATGATTTCTAGCTATGAGGCTCTTGTTGCTATAATTTTTTAGCAAACAGTTAAATTCATTCCAAAATGACAAGCAAAAGAAAAAAACATCCTGAATAAAATGCAGATGAATGGAGTTTTCTCCTGCCTCCTTGGGAATATTATGAGCATCTAACAAAAGGGGTCATATCCTGTTTCTCTCTCTGGTTGCTACAACTGTGGTTTGTATATTGGCTGTATCACTAATGTGAATTTATAGCCCAAAAATGCCAAAAAAAAAAAAAAAAAACACAAGTACTCCTTCACAAATATGCATTTTTCTCTCTCCAACTTTCAAGAAGCACTATTTTAAGTCATTATTATTTTTTTCTGCACTGGAAGCAAATCTACACATCTTTTTCATATCCTACTGCTAGCACAGAAGGTGAAATGTTGACATAAAAGAAAGGACTTGCAAGTTCAGCATTAATACAAACCAGTCAGATAGGATTGGGATATTTATAACTCAACAGTGCCCCCTAGTGTGCCTAAGAAATTAGCATGAGACCAAGATCCAAAATAAATTAGGTTGAAAAAAAGCAAAGCAAATTAGAAAACATTAATGAATTTAACCTTTTAAGCAATCGTGGAATTTTGGAATGAAACTATTAACTCTAACAAGCTATGTATATTACTTTCAACTAACAATAGGGCACTAAGAAAGATCAGGTGCAGGGAAGTACATCAAGGCATATGGAAAGAGGGATAAAAAATACAAATAGCCATTTGGAAAGAAAGAGAAAGAGTGGAAGAGAAGAAACAGATTCTTAATGCCCCCTAAGCAACCAGCCAGGAATATCAAGAACGTGGGTAATAAAAATATGACACTTTTCTGAGCCAATCCAGCTTTGTTAGCTTCCTCATAAAGCCTATATCATCACTTCTTCTTACCCACCTGCCAGCATCAGTAACCTCTGACCACCAGCTGCTCTTTGCATTTTTATGCAATTATCGGTGCTTTTTTCCACCAATGTTCTTGAAGTTGGAAATCAGTTTTCTCTGCTTAAATTATCATAGTTCTTTCCAGAAGTTTCTGATATATTAAGGGTGACATTTTTGGATCATGAAAAGAAGTAATCTTCTGAACCCCAATGAAAAGGTACCTGCTGAGCCAAAGGCATTTAGTTAACAATACTTGAATGTTATTCTCAAAAAATTCCCTCTTGCTGGACCCAACTGATGTCCAAGATGGAGCAACCATCATGCATTTCTTGTCTTGTATCTTCATTCTCTCCTTGTTTCACCAAGAATTTAGGTAAAGCTCTTAACCCCCTCTTTGTTCCAGTGCTACTGTCCTCAATATTCCCTTCACAATTTTGAAGAAATCTTGGCTGGTGCTCTATCTCAATGTCCTCAAAAATATCATTCAAATTAAGCTCCATCATAACTACTGTGCAGAAAGACACCAATAGGAACCCAGATTGTTTTAAGAAGAAAAATGTAGGCCTGATAGAATAAGGAAAATACTCATAGTTACACACCAGTTGAAAATCAGTATCAAAACCCCACTATGTATGTACATGTTTATAGCAACATAATTCTCTATAATTGACTATTTAACAGATTGTATACATTTCATCTCCCATGTTGGTGTCTTCAAAAGGCTCAAAGTAAAGACTCCCTTCATGTTTGGAGATAGATTTTGAAAATATATTTTGATGAAGTCAGTCACACTTGACTACTGTATTCAACATTCCATTATCAAAAATGGCAGTGGGGGTGGGGAACAGGAAGGCGAATCTGTCTTTAAGTAGAATTAAGTAGAATTAATTCTTGCTTGTGTATACATGTGCTCTATATCATAAAACCATAAAGCACAATACTGAAAGACCTTTCCCAGTGTTTAGACCAGCACAAAATTCTTTTAAGAGTCTGCATGTTTTGAGTAAATAAGACTTAATACTTTTAATAGCTGCTGTGTTTTCAGAACTGTTTTTAGTAAAAGCGACATCACTGAGAATTAACACTTTCTTTTTGTTCTACTGAAGAAAACAGATGTGTGGCAATTCTAAATAGAAAGCATAAAGCTGATAAACAACCGTGAATATCATACAAACTGCATCCAGACAATACGGCAAGACTGAGTGACAGAACAGTAGGACAAAATTTGCTCCTTGACCGATGGACAAAATGTAATTATTCAAAAAACGAAAAGCAGTGTGCATACAGACACACAACACAATATTAAAATTATGACATTTCCTCATAATGGAAAACCATGCAGCAACTAAAAAGAATGGAGGTCTACAATTATTCAACTGAGGGAAAATGATGTTGCATAAAAAGGCAAAAAATATTTTATATATATATGTATGTATGTATGTATGTATCCTGATCCTGAGAGAGTGCTCTCAAATGGATAAATCTCATTTTTTCAACCTTACATCCTGCTCCTCTCCCCCAGATCGGGTACCCTCAGAATCCAAGCCCATGGTCTCCCAGCTTCTGCTGGAACATGCCAGCTAAATCCTAGAGCTCCTTTGAAGTCCTGTTCTTCCCTGCTTTTCATTCTCAGCACATCTTTTGCTGGGAATGTTATAACTTAACTCCATTACTGGCTTTGGGCCAGGATAGGAGAGTGGGGAAGATCCTGGTGGAGGAAAGGGAGAGAGGTCTTTGCAAATCTTCAGGCAACAAAGGAATTCTAGCCCTTATAAGTAAAGTGGGCCACTTCTGCAACTTCAGAGGCATCAAGGAAGTCTGAGGATTCAAGATTTTTAGGAAGCGTCAATATGACTGTCCCTACCCAAGATGTCAGGGTCCCATTCTTTCCCACCCTTGGCATGGCACACCTGCCTTGGTTTAGAGCTCAGCTACTCTTACAATTAACATGTGACCCTGGCCCTTTGCTCTCTCTGCCTTCCAGCTAAAGGAAATGAGATTCTTTGTATATGATATCAAGGAGGACCTCTGGCTTTTGCATTAGCTTGTAATTTCAAATACCTCTTTCTTAGCTTAGCTTTTCATTATTTTTTTCAAGTGTTGATTGAATTCAGCAGTAGGCATTCAATTCTATTACCTTATAGTTGCTCCCATTTACACCAAATGCTTGATACACTGTACCAGCTAATGTATTCCCTTCCACTAACTGGCCCTCCCAATTACCCAACAGTGGGTATTTTAGCAATGACACTGCTCATTTTTGCCAGGGGCTGTCTGAGCTCTACCTTCCACTAGTAACAGTCCTCTTTGCCTGCCAGGTAATGAGTGATTCAGCTCCAGAATTCTATCCCAGCATGAGTTTCATGTTTTCATTTGCTGTGGGTTTTTTGGGCCTCTGCACCAACTCTCATGGATGAGTTCCCTGCTAAGTTATTTTTGAGATCAAAATCAGTAAGTAAAAAAAGCTTACTTAAAAAAAAGGGTGCTCTGTGGATCAACACCTGCGGAAGGGAAGGGAGGGTGAGGAAGCAAGGTCAGGCAGACGTTGAGCGGTGATACACTAGCAAGACCAACTCTCTAAGGAGTTCCAAATGCTGGACTGCCTTTCAGAGCCATCTTAACTTAGAGCAAGAGGGCTGGACTTGAAATCGTCATACTGAGCAGTCATTGGATATGAACACCTAGGAAGAGGGCATGATGTTGGCAAGGTAGCTGTCTTCAGTCATGGCAATCCTTGATGAGTCTGAGAGCTGAGAACTGTCTACTGGCAGCATTCCCTACAACTGAGAGTATTTCATTCCTGATGGAGATTCTGATCAGCACATCACAGCATCCACCACTATAACTCAGATCCATGCAGCACCCTCTATGCCTTTGTCTCAAATAAATATACATTTTTAAACTTAATAGCAACCTCAACAAAAATCTCAAATGTCGACATAGGAGACTGAAGGAAGGAGAATAAAAGGGACTATATGTTGGGGTTTTTTTTTACTTCATCTTATTAAAGGGAAGAATGTCCTGGTAGACTGGATCATTATTCTAGCTGTTCTCTATCTCCTTATACATCCACACTCTTTCTCATGTAATGTCGAATGCCCTCTTAATGTCTTGGGGTATATTTCCTCACTCCTTGACTCTGTGATAGGACATGTAACATGTTAGCAGCTATGAATCAACCAGACTTGAAATGGGCTTTCACAGTTAAGCTTACTCTCTTGTGTCTCCACCACCATTATCAGAACATGCCCCAGCTAATCTGCTATTCTCATGCAAGGATGAAAGATACCTGGAGCAGACCCACCCAACTTTTACAGCAAAGTATTCCGACAAACCCACACAGCTACAGCTACAGTGAGCAGCAGAGCTGTGTTCCCAAGCCCAGCCTACATCAGATAAACCTCAGCCATTGCACAGATGCATGAACAGTGAAAAAGATTGCTATTATTTGGGTTTCTTGGGGCAATAGCTTGTTCCAAAACATTATTATAGCAATAGCCAACTGATGCAGAAGTAGATATGAATTGATGGACATTGTAAGAAAATGGAAGCTTAAATAGACAGATGGCATTATTTGTTCAAATATATTAGCAGGAAAAAATAATGAAAAAATCAATTCACTAGACAATAGAATGAGGATGGGGAGATAAGTTTGGGGAAAAAAAGATAGCAAGAACAAGCAAATAAATAAATAAGGGGTAGAAACAAGCCTAAATGTATCATAAAGAACAATAAATATGAATAAGTAAAATTCATATTAGAAGACACATGGATTGAGTGGGTAAAATTAAACTCTACACAGTTTAAAAGAGACAGGCTTAAAATAACAAGGCAATGCTGAAATAAAGGGATGAGAAAAGGCTTAAAAGAAAATGTTTAAAGAAAAACAAACTATAACAACATTCATATCAAGTTGAATACAAGATGAAAATTATTGGAGGGACCCATGAGAATTATTACAGATTAATAACTGTGCAAACACATTTCAATACACCAAGAAGTCACAGTAGTCAGGACTTTTTACGGATTTAATTGAGTAGCTCTGAAATTTATAAATCAAAGACTGATCTAAAGCTTCTACACAGCAAAGAAACCATCAGCCAAATGAAAAGACAACCTATGGAGTGGGAGAAAATATTTACAAAACATGTATGTGATAAAAGATTAGTTTCCAAAATACAAGAAAAAAAGAATACAACTCAATAGCACAAAAACAATCTGATTAAAAAATGGACAGAGGATCTGAGCATCAGGAAAATGCAAATCATAACCACAATGAGATATCACCTCACACTTGAAAGGACAGACATCATCAAAGAGACAAGAAGTGCTGAAAGGGGAAAGTGTAGCGGAAAGGGAACCCTTGTGCACTGCTGGTGGGAATGTAAATTGGTGCAGTCACTATGGAAAGCAAAACAGAGGTTCCTCAAAAACATAAAATGGAACCACCATATGATCCAGCAATTCCATTTCTGGAATACATCTGAAGGAAATGAAAATACCATGCAAAAAGGTATATGCACCACCATGTCCATAGCAACATATATACCATAGCCAAAACATGGTAACAACTGATGACTTCTGGAAATTAAAAACATGGTCAAAGCCAGAAAAATAAACAGAAAAGTTGGAAGATAAAATTAAGAAAATCTCCCAGGGGAAAAGCAAAAACACAAAGAAAGACAAAAGATTAAAAAATTAGAGTACCATTCCAGAAGTTTCAACATAGTAATAAATAAAAGTTCCAGAAAAAAACAGGAAATAAAGTGAAGGAAATCATAAAGTTATATATTATATATATAATATATATACATTTTATATATATAGATAAATGTCCCAGGATGAGTTTTCTGATTGAAAAGGTTCCAAGCAGTACCCAACACAATCAGTGAAAAAAATCCACACCAAAGCACATGATCAAGAAATTTCAAAACATTTAGAATTCTATACCTATACCTAGCCAAAGCATCAATAGAACAAAGGTATTTTCAGAGATTCAACATCTCAAAAAAAAATCAGCACTTTTCCTGAAATGCACCCTTTCCTGAAAGATGGTCAACAAGACAATGCAGTAAACCAGAAAACGAGGAAGACATCAAATCAGGAACCAGGGAATACAACCCAAGTCAGAGCAAAAGCAATCCCTGGGCTAATGAAAAGACAGACCCCAAGATCATAGTGCTACACCAAGTCTAGAGTGGCCAGTAAAGAAACGTAGCAAGTTAGAAGTATCTGGTATAGATCTCATCAAAACATGAAACTAATACAATAATTAATGTGCATGAATATATTGAGAGAAGATATACAACCTTTGGCTGGTGTTTGGCTTTTATTAATAAAAACAACATTAAAACCAAGCATAAAAAAGACAACTACTAGGTTCCGGGTGTTGCGTCACTCGGTAACCAGGAGGAACTGCACAGGCTCACAGAGGTGGGAGGTGTACGCTTCTCCTCCGTTTAGCCGGCCCGGAAGGGGATCCGCGCGGTTGAGGTGACCGGGCACTGAGCATTTCGGATCTGCTTGGTAAACCTGGTGTACCACCATGCTCGCTTCAAGACTTGTGTGTCTTCGGATACTCCCTTCCAGGGTTTTCCACCCAACTTTCACCAAGGCCTCCCCTGTTGTGAAGAACTCCATCACAAAATATCGATGGCTCTTAACACCTAGCAGGGAATATGCTACCAAGACAAGAATTGGGGTCCGGCGTGGAAGACCTGGCCAAGAACTCAAGGAGGCAGCATTGGAACCATCGATGGAAAAAATATTTAAAATTGACCAGATGGGAAGATGGTTTGTTGCTGGAGGGGCTGCCGTTGGTCTTGGAGCACTGTGCTACTATGGCCTGGGAATGTCTAATGAGATTGGAGCTATTGAAAAGGCAGTAATTTGGCCTCAGTATGTGAAGGATAGAATTCATTCTACGTATATGTACTTAGCAGGAAGTATTGGTTTAACAGCTTTGTCTGCTCTGGCAGTAAGCAGATCTCCTGTTCTCATGAACTTCATGATGAGAGGCTCTTGGGTGACAATTGGTGCAACCTTTGTGGCCATGATTGGAGCTGGAATGCTGGTACAATCAATACCGTATGACCAGAGCCCAGGCCCAAAGCATCTTGCTTGGTTACTACAGTCTGGTGTGATGGGTGCAGTGGCAGCTCCTCTGACGGTATTAGGGGGGCCTCTTCTCATCAGAGCTGCATGGTACACAGCAGGCTTTGTGGGAGGCCTCTCCACTGTGGCCACGTGCACGCCAAGTGAGAAGTTTCTGAACATGGGCGCACCCCTGGGAGTTGGCCTGGGTCTCGTCTTTGTGTCCTCATTGGGATCTCTGTTTCTTCCACCTACACTGTGGATGGTGTTACTCTGTACTCAGCGGCAATTTATGGTGGATTAGCTCTTTTCAGCATGTTCCTTCTATATGATACACAGAAAGTAATCAAGCATGCAGAGATAGTACCAATGTATGGAGTTCAAAAATATGATCCCATCAATTCGATGCTGGGCATCTACATGGATACACTAAACATATTAATGCGAGTTGCCAGTATTCTAGCAACTGGAGGCAACAGAAAGAAGTGAAATGACTCAGCTTCTGACTCCTTTAAAAAATCAGATACCTTTCTTATTGAATAAGGTCAGATATTCATTAAATAGGTGATACAAGCATCTTTTGTTGACGTTTAGAAGATAAGAACTTGTCACCACCATGTTTCAAATGTTCTGGTAATGTGATGCTTCGGGTCTGCTTTTTCTTCTCAAGAATAAATTGAGTGGTTCTCTTCCAAATAAGCACATACATTTCCATTTTGCATGTTTGAGTAATTCTAAAATGTTTTAATGAATGTGAAAACTAAGGTTTGTATTGTGAAACATTGTGTTCTATTTTAAAATGTATTTGTTTAAGGGAAAATTAGCAAACTGTGTTTACCTGCATAGTTTTTGAAATGCAGAGTGTTAACAAGTTAATGTCCTAAGTGATACAGAGGTTTGGTAAAGTGACCAGAGAGAAGTAAAGGTTCACCTGAAATCTTTCTTTGAATACTGAGCCCTTGTGTGATTGGTGGTGAGCCAGTGAGAGGGTCTGGCTGTTTGGAAGCAAACAAGTCAGCTTTGTTTTTGACATTCGTCTGCTTAACATGCCAAAGCATTGAGCATAAAACAAAGACATGGGTGGTTCATTCTCCTACTGTCCCTTCTCAGTGTTCTCTTTATGACATAGACGTGGTCATATTTGGTTTCTCATTATTTGACATTGTTAGGACAGTCCAGAATGTATTATGTTCTACGGAGAATTCCTAATATATATATAAATATATATATACATATATAAATGTATGTAAGTTTTACTTTTGAGTCTTCTGAATAAAATATCCTTAAAACTAATCTCAGGATAAAATGTGCAAGGCATGAAAGTTGTTGCATTTCTAAGTATAAAAACAGTATGTTCAGAATCTGGGTTTTTGTTGCATATTTATTGAACTTTTAAATAGAATACATGCTTGCCTTTCCATCTTTTCAAGCTCTGATGCTTTTATCAGAAAAACTCTTCAGACTTGTTTTCTTACGTTCCTTCTCAGACTAAGCACTAAAAAAGAAGGCAAAGCCAGCTTTCTTCATAAGCTGTATGATTCAAAAACGTAATGGGCAAAATGCTTTATTTTTGTTCCTCCTAGCGGAATTTTCCTTATCTCTTGCACAGACCACTACTTAACTCCCTTGTGACATTTGTAAGTTTTTTTATAACAGAAGAGTTGTTTTTGGAAGTTTTTAATGAAGTATATATGATTATTGAGACTATTGGTGTTTTTGACAAAAACTTACTACAGTGATCCAGAAATAACTATTCTAACCACCTCAAATTACATAGGATGCTTATTTCTGAAATAAAGGTTCTAACCAGAAAAAAAAAAAAAGACAAGTACTAACTCTAAGGAACACAAATTATTGTGCAAGAAAGGAAAAATAATCCTAATAAGTTACATCTAAGTACCCAATATATTAGAAGACAATATAAGATATTCTGCAGGAGCTTAAAAGAATATGGTAGATCCATATGTATTGCCATGGTGTTTTTCCATATGTATTTCCAAGATACATTGTTAATTTTTAAAAGTAAATTATAGTTGATGGGCAGTGACCTTACTGAACGGGGTGAGGACTTGATAATATGGGTAGATGTTGAACCACTGTGTTGTGTATTTGAAACCAACCGAAGATTGTATGTCAATGATACTTTAATTTTTAAAAAAGCAAATTATAGAGGAATGCAAACAATATAATATTTGCACAAAACCATATACACAAAGCTATATTAAATATTTCTATACCATTTCTATGCCATATGCCAATAGCAGTGCTATTCAAAATGTGGTTTGTGGACCAGCAGCATCTGAATCGTCCGGGATCTTGTTTGAAAAATATCCTTACTTCCCACCCTAAACCTACTGACCCAGAATTTCTGGGTGGGGCTGGGGAATCAAGCCATTTATTCCCTACTTGCTGTTAGGTGATTCCCAAGCACAGTAAAGTTTGAGAATTACTACAGTATTGCATAAGAAAGGACTGATTAGAAGAGTTAACTCTAGGGGTGGCACTGGGATGTATTCAAAGGAAAATTCAGCTAAAGCATTTTGCTTTAATGGTTTTTACAAGAATATATTTATTCATTGTGCAATAAAAGTATAATAGAAGGCAAAATAATTTTTCAAGTATAAATATTTCACAAAATACAGCACAGCCCCTGTTTATCAATGTCTCTCCTAAACTGCAATGCTGTTCTCCAGATATAAATTTCATTCAGCACTAACATTTGCCTGTGACTGAAAGACAACAAATGCTAGAAGGAAATTTGAAAGAATTTTGGTGAGCTACTGAAGTTCTTCTCACTGAAGCACAGCTGGTAGGCAATCTGATACGGAAGGTAGCCTCCAATCACCAGGACTGCTCAGAGAATTGCTAATATAGGTGGTACATTCCAGCTAAAATTAACAGACATTGCAGACATAGCTCTGACCTATATGGAGTACAATGGGACTAGCTGTGATTTGTTCTGGGTGCTATGCTACTATTAACACAATGTCAAGGAACCTTTCTTCCCTTACTATGTAGGTTCAAGAGGATGAAAATAAAGGGAAACGTTATACTGGTTAATCTGGAGGCCCATTTGTGGTAGGGAAATGGAAGATGAAGAGTTCCACTGGGAAGGCCCATCTTTGCTCAAGGAGCAATAAAATGCATGCACACCACTCCACCTAGCCCTTCTCTCACTCCAAATACTCCACTACCCCTCTGAGATCTTCCCATGGCCCTTTGGGAGAAGCAGCTATTTGACTTAGCTCTCCAAATGGCACAAGAGCATGTCTTTGTGGACAAAATATACCTAACCAAGGCAGTCATAATGTTTCTCTTCCTCTGCAGCACCTCAGTTCTTCAGTAAGACACTATTACTACTTACACAAGTACAAGTCACAGACTAGTTCTCACTGTTCTGGAGGAACCTGTGTTTTCACTGGACTTTGTTACAGTCTAGAACACAAGCGGTACTGCTGCCCTAGAAATGCACACAGGTTAAATAAGACGCAGTGGGACTCAGCCCCCGTGAGTAGGCTAAATAGGTCATGAGTGAACTTGGGAAAATCCAGTTGAGACTTATCGGAAAGTTTCCTATGGGGAATGTGAAGTCCCTTCAAAGTGAAATGATCTCTATGAATAACAGTGAAGTACTAAGCAGTGTATTTATGACGGTTCAAAGTACTCATAAATGGTACTACCTAAATGGGTCCAAGGAATAGTATTACTCCCAAGCTTAGGAAACTGACTTTATATTTTGCTCTGCCTGATACTATAATGACAGATACAGGTCATTATACATTTGTCCAAACCCAGAGAATATACAACACCAAGAGTGAACGATAATACAAACTATATATTTTGGGTGATCATGATGGGTCACTGTAGGTTCATCAATTGTAACAAATGTACCATTCTGGTGAGGGATGTTGATAATAATAGTAAAGGCTTTGTGGGCAGAAGCTGGGAGTATAAAGGAAATCTCTATACCTTCCCTTCAATTCTGCTGTGAACCTAAAACTACTCTAAAAAATTAAGTCTTAATGAAAAAATGTTAAAGAGAGCCATGGTACCCATATTAAAGAATTTACCATTTAATGAAACATATAATAGAGACCATAAGATAAAATAAAATAAAAATGGGCAGAAGACTTGGATAGTCTATCCCTTTCGATTGTATATCTTCTTTACAGAAATTTCTGTATAAATGTCCAAATTTGGATACAAATGTGCAAAAAGCATATGAAAAGATAACATCACTAATCATTAGAGAACTGCACGTCAAAGCCACTATGAAATATCATCACACACCCATTAGGATGGTTATTATTTTCAAAAAAAAGAAAATAACAAGTGTTGGCAAAGATGTGGAGAAACTGGAACCTTTGTACACTGCTGGTAAGAATGTAAAATGGTGTAGCTGCTATGGAAAACAGTATGGAGGTTCCTCAAAAAATTAAAATTAGAATTACCATATGATCTAGCAATCTCACTTATGGGTATATACCCAAAAGAATTGAAAGCAGGACCTCAAAGAGATATCTGCACATCCCTGTTTACTGGAGCATTATTTACAATAGCCAAGAGGTAAGGTAATCTAAATGTCCATCAATGGATGGACAAAGAAAATGTGGTATATATGTACAATGGAATATTACTGAGCCTTATAAAAAGAAAATTCTGTCACACACTATAACACAGATGAACCTTGAGGACATTATGCTACATGAAATAAGCCAGTCACAAAAAGACAAATACTGCCTGACTCTACTCATATGAAGCATCTACAATGGTTAAATACATTGAAACAGAAGGTAGGATGGTGGTTGCCCAGAGCCAGGCATTTGGAGAAATAGGGAGCTATTCCTCACTGACTGTAGAGTTTCAGTTTTGCAAGATGGAACAGTCCTGGAGATGTGCTGCACAACAGTGTGAATATACTTAATGCTATGGTACTGAACACTTAAAAATGATTAAGATGGAAAATTTTATGTTATGTGTTAACCATAATTAAATTTAATTTAAAATTAATAATATCAAGTCTCACAAATCCATGAATATGGGATATCTTTCCATTTATATAGGTCATATATTCTTGAACAATTTTGTACTTTTTGTGTATAAACCTTGCAGCTTTTAAGTCAAATTGAGTCCTTTCTTTTCTTCTTTGATGCCATTATAAAATGAATTGTTTTCTTAATTTCTTAATGTATTTTTAACTGCCATTGTATAGAAATATCACTGTTTTGTGTGTGTGTGTGTTGATCTTGTATCCTGCTACTATGCTGAATTTGTGTATTAGCTTTAATAATTGGGCTTTCTGTCAACTGTTTAGGATCTTCTATACATAAGGTCATATCATCTACAAAGATAACTTACTTCTTACTTTCCAATTTGGAAGCATACAAACCACCAAATCTGACTCAAGAAGAAATAGAAAATTTGAACCAATCTGTTACTGTTAAGAATATTGAATCAGTAATCAAAAATCTCACAAGAAAAGCCTGGATAATTTTACTGAATTCTGCTAAATATTTAAAGATCATCACCAATCCCCTCACACTCCTCCAAAAAATAGAATAGGAAGAAGCACTTCCTAAGTCATTCTGTAAGCCAGCCATTACCCTTATACCAAAGCCAGACAATGAGTCTCCTGAAGACTTATCACCATGGTGTATGATAATATAAAAGCATTATGCATAATGTGAAGCGACTGTTCTGCCGTGAGCTTTTAGGTGTTTTCATGCATATCCTTCCTATTAGATTTTAGACTCCTTAAGGCACAAAAGTCTGTATTTTGCTCGTCTGCATCCCCTATGAAACCCAAAAAAAGCACCTCACACTCATTAGACATTTAGTAAATAGCTACTGAATCAATAAATTAATGAATAAATAAAAATGCATTAATATTTTTAAAAAAGAAATCATTAGAAAAGGAAACTACAGACTAACATCCCAATATCTATTTGTGACCAGAACCAAAGAACTGAAGCCTAAGGTAATCCGGTGAAGGTGTACTGAAGACTCTGCCAAGTGGAAGAAGATGCTGTCTTGTTTTCACATTGTTGCAACCGACTGCTCTAGTACGGAGACAAAGTAGCTGCAATGAGAACCACCATAAAACCAAGTTTATTTTAATTCATTCTTATTCTCCAAAACCTTTCAGTCTCTGCATCTACCAATTTAGAAAGTCAAGGATGTGACAGACATCACCGCTCCTTAATCTTCTAAGCCTTGATGTGGAGATGTGCTAGTTGTCAATGATATATATTCCAAACACTACAAGCAAACTGAGGAATAACCATGGGATATTTTGACAGTCTCCATGAAGTGAACTTTGAAGTGAATCTCAACCACTTGAGCTTCATAAGCAGACTCACTAACATATATTCTGCAGTGTCATTCTGGGTCTTCAGGAATTAGAATAAGTTCAGCATCAATGTCCAGGAATCCACAAGCTCTGAATATTTCTATTTCTCAGGACAATGATTTAGAAATCAAGGTGTGGTAGGAAAAAGAATGGCCCCACAGATGTACGCAGGTTCTACAGAATCTATAATGAATATTATAGATTACATGGCAAAGGACATTAAGGTTCACATGGAATTAAGGCTGCTTTTCAGCTGACCTTAAAATAGAGATTATCTGTCTTGGCCTAACATAATCACAAAGCTCCTTAAAAGTGGAAGGAGATAGGAGAGTTAAAGAAACAGATGTGATGACAGAGGCAGGGGCAGACTGATGCAATATGAGAAAGACTTGACTCATATTCCCTGGCTTTGGAAGTGCAGGAAGGGGACCTGTATGCGTCTGCTTCGCCTGACATGACATGATACCATAGTGGCTGAAACAACAGCAATTTATTTTCTCAGTCTGGAGGCTGGAAATCTCTGCCTCAGTTACCATGTCATGAGGATAGAAAGAGAAAAAAAGCAGAGGACTCCTCTCATGCTCTTGTGACCACAGTTTCTCCGGTCAGAAAGAAAGGTTGTCTTTCCTAAGGATTTTAGGTGCCTATCCAGCCACCACTGCTGGAGCTGCCATTATTACTTCAGGACTGCCTGGGGGTTTGGGCAAGAGATAATAGGAAAAAAATCAGGGGATTTACTTCACTCTTGTTCATCTAAGAGGCCCCATTTCTCTTTCCAGACCATACAAAGGTAGCTTCTTTCTCTTTTTTTGTCTGAACCCAGTGTGTAGCTTTGGGTTTCAGGTTGCCACCGAGTCCAAGCCAAGAGATACTGGAGGTGGGGAAAGAAAAAAAATGCACATGAATTTGTTGGTACCTTGCATTCTAGTTTCCTTCCTGGGTCTGCCTGCTACCATTTATTTTTCGGAGTCCTTCTCCATACATTCTGTCTTTCGGAGCTACTCCATACATTCTGTCTAGAACTTTTAACTGCATTCAGTGGGAAGAACAAGATAGAGTGCTCACTTCATCTTGACCAAAACTGGAATCTCTCTCCCGGTTTTTGCCCTCTCCCAACTTTAGAAATTGCTTCTTTTCAATACTTCTTTGCTGGTGTTTCCTATTTAAGTATCAGTGACCTTCACATTTCATCTTACTACACTGATAGACAGTGCCTGCAATGGAGTATGGGTGGGGGATCGATAATATGGATAAATGTAGTAACCACATTGTTTTTTCATGCGAAACCTTCATAAGAGTGTATATCAATAATAACTTTAAAAAAAAACAAAGAGCACAAACTATTATCAAATTACAAATCATGATAAATGTTCTTAATAAAAGAAGACAAAGTACAATTTCATGGAACTAACAGGAATTTTGTATTGGTGAAGGTTCTTGCATGTCATCTTAGGACTTCAAGCTTTAGGTTAATAAAAACGTGCTGAGGGATTCAAGCAGGGCAGTGACATGATTAGACTTTTCTGAAATACAAATCCACTTACACAATCATTCATTCAGGAATTGGCTCTCTGTCAGAGATGGTTTTACCTTCTCTATCAATACATTCCTCTTTTTAACAACACCTGATAAGGATCCCTTACCTGAGAATCTATAAAGTAAAGACTGTAGTTAGTACTGATTGAGATGGAATCTAATCCAAATCAAGGAATGTACCATTTACCAATAATGAACTTTGGTGTTGTCTATAATACATAAAATACATTTATATTTATATTCATTTATTTTGCACACCAACTTTACATACCATATGGCTGGGACTGCTCTGACTCCTAATCTTTAAGCCAAGAGTTGCTAGAAAATACCTGCCCAGGTTCCATCGTGGGTCCTTCACTGGAACCTGGGGCATTTCTATCCTGTTTCAGTGTCCCATTCTGATCCCTTCTCATTCTAAAACACTTGTCAATATGCTCAGTTCTTTGTGTCAAAGCTAATATACTAATTACAAAGGATGTTCAGCTCTGCATCTTCACGTTACCGCAGTTTAGTTTTACTCTTTGAAGTAAGATTTTGGCTATTTCTGTAACTCTGGTTATTCCTCTTTATATCTAGTACCACACATATTACAGCTAATTCCAGGAGGCAGACAATTTGTTCTACTTTAGCATAAAATCCAGCTCTACTATAAAAAAGAATACTATAAAATGTCACTTCAAAATGACTATGAAATTGTCAGGAAATGAATGTGGTAGTTGGGTTGAGAAGGCTGAAGTATCCAAGCAGAAAAATAATAACTTCAAGGATGAAAGATCCCTGGTCAGCTCTCTTCTACCACCCCAAAACCATTTTCTCAGGCTCAATTCCATCCCCCACTATCAAACATCTCTCGGCAGCAACATCTGGCATCAAATTTGTCCCCATGCTCCACCACCAGAATTTTGCTGTGTGCTTATTTTAAATGTCTTTTTATGGTGTTATGTTACCGAGTCCAAGCTGATGGCACTCACTGCACAACATGCCAACAAGACAAGACACAAGGTATTAGGACAAGGAAAGCAACTTCATTTGGAAAACCAGCACACCAAGATGGCAGACTAATGCCCTAAAGAACCACCTTAACTTGGGGTTGATTTCAAGCCTCTTTTATATTAGGGAAGGGGGGAACCAGAAGGGGTTGAGGTCAGGAGGTGACAATTGACCTCAGACATCTGAATATCAGCAAGGGCCTGAGAAGGATGGGGAAAGTCCTTGTCCCATCCTGAGTTGACTCAGTCATTTTGCTGACATGGGTCTGGCCACGATGTCCCTTTAAGTCCTTGACAATCCAGTCATCATTTTTGCACACACTTCCTTGTCTCCTCAGGGAAGGCAAGTTTCAGGTAAGGGGCTGGTTGCATCAGTCTCAAGTCATGAGAACAATTCCTTCTGATGATTAATTAGCCTACATGGAGGGCTGCAGGGCAGAGCAGAAGCTTTTTGATTCAAAAACTAAGCCAGCAAAGGAGGCAGATACAGTATGAAGACAGATGCCAAGTTTTCTAGCTTGTTACAGTTACACATCCAGGAACATGTAATGGAGACCCTAGATCTAAGGGAAGAGTCTAGGAGTCAAATAATTCTGAACTCAACATCTAATCCTAAACTTTTTAGGTCTTCCATATTTTGAAATTTTTCAAGTGGGTTAACCTTCCTCAACTCAAAACCCTCTCCCCTTCCCTACTCTAGAAATGGAGGTATGCAAAGAAAAAGGTGCACATGGAGGCAGAAAGAATAGAAGGAAAAATAAAGTTAAAAGGAAAAGAGAGAAATAAGAGATAATCCTATTTTTCTTTTGAAATGATACATTTTTGCTGGAAATAATGTCTACCAAAGTATAGTCATCTCATAACCTATATCAGAAATTTCTGGGGCTCTATTATAAATGCAGATTATCAGGACCCCACCCAGAACTACTGAACCATAGTATCTGGTAGTAAAGGCCCAGAATCTGCATTTTTAACAAGCAATATTTTTACTCAAACAGAAGATTTAATGTAATATTGTCTCTGTAACTGTTAGATATTTATAAATTCATATACCTCATTGCCCATGTTGTTTCTTCTCCATAATTTTCACAAGCGGTCCTTCTCACTTAAGGTGATTGGTATAAAGCTGACAATTTTTATTAGTTTATTGAATGACTGCTATAAAAATAAAACGTACAAACTAATAGGAATCCTTGCCCTTGTGAGGTCTATCAACCAATGAAGACAAAACACAAGCACACATACACATACAATCAGTGTATGAGTGGTACACTGACATGGAAACACATACAGTTTGTGCCAGTATCTATGTGCTTAGAAAAGCCATGTTGGTAGGTGAGCAAATCAAGTGGGTGTTGGATGGTTTACTCAGGGAGTCAGGGGTTTTAATCAGGAGTTCTGAATGAGAAAGGGTAATTAGGGAGCCACCACCAGGCGGTAAAACAATCTCCGGTGAAGAAGCTGAGAGGAGGAGGGCCGCGGGTCCAGTTCTGCTGCTGTGTGGTGCTGAGCAAGTCTTTTAGGTTCTCTTTGATTCTGTTTTCTTGCATGCATAATCAAGGCCAGTTTCTATTCTTTCTTTCTTTGGTTCTTTAGGTTCGTTCCTACCTCATCCTAGAAAGGATTTAAGGCAGAGAAGATGTACAAGTTTCTTCTGGCACCAGCATTCACTGACTTTAAATTTATCCAAGTTTCCTTATGGAGCAAACCTCTGGTGACTCTATCGCCCAAACCTTCTCACAACCGTGAAACACGGAAGACAGAAAATATTACTAAATGCAAATTGGAACATACTAATGTCCATCGGTAACCACTCTGTACACCTGTCCACAACTGTAAAATTATGGAGTTAAGGTTCAAGTCAGTGTTCTAAGGATGAGTATTTTGCCTAGAATTTCTCTGGTGAGTTCTGCCAGGGACAAGCCCCAGGTAAAACCGCAGGCACACAGTCAGAGATTTTTGTGTGTTTGATGCAGTGGTATTTTGCCCAATAGTTTTTTCACAGCATCTTTGACTTCCTTATTTCTTAAACTGTAAATTATGGGATTCAACATAGGGGTAAGCACTCCATAAAGCAAAGAGATGATTTTATCTATTTCTTGTGAATTTGATGAAGATGGCTTTAGGTACATGGAGAGGGCAGCCCCGTAGTACAAGATCACCACAGTCAAGTGGGCACCACAGGTAGAAAAAGCTTTGTTTCTTCCCTCTGCTGAGCTAATTCTCAGAATAGTGGAAAGGATGAAGACATAAGAGATGCAAATTAAGAGCATAGGAATGGGCAGGAGGAGCACGCTGACCAGCAGCATGATCGTGTCCATGAGCAGTGAATTTGCACAAGCTAACTTCAGCACGGCCAAAATTTCACAAGTGAAATGATCGATGATATTCCCACAGAAGGGTATCTGCAGTGCGAAACTGGTTTCCAGGAGGGCAGTCAGACAGCCCGTCACCCAGGAGACGGTGGCCATCTGCACATAGGCCTGCCTGTTCATGATGATGGGGTATCTCAGAGGGTTGCAAATGGCCACATAACGGTCATACGCCATCACAGCCAGAAGCACACACTCTGTGGAACCCATAGCAAGGGACATATACATCTGCACAGCACATCCAGAAAAGATAATGGTTTTCCGGGATGCCAGCAAGTTCACCAGCAAAGTGGGAATAGAAGCAGATGTGTAACAAATGTCCATGAAAGAGAGGTTTCCCAGGAAGAAGTACATGGGGGTTTGGAGGCCTGAATCTAGGATGGTGATTAAAATAAGAATGCTGTTGCCCAAGAGAGTTATCAGATACATTACAAGGCTGAAGGTGAAGAGAACAATCTCCAACTTCGGGTACCTAGAAAAACCCTCCAAGCAAAAATAGCTCCAAATGGTGAGGTTTTCTCCTTGAATTTCCTTTCTTTCACCTACAGTTAGTGTTATTCTCTTCATTTCATCTGAGGATACAGAGATAAATAAGTACAATGGCCATTTAGTTAAGAGAACAGTAACAAACTCATTTTCACTAATATAAACACAATTTTCCCACAAGAAATCACAGGATAGTCTATTGATCTAAAAGGGAAAAACAGGTTTGATCTACATAAAAAGCTGATTCTTCCACAACAAGATTTAGAAGGCAATGAATTTGAAAACAAGAATAAACATATTTAATAGTTGACTCTCAGCCCATAAACCTATGCTTGGCACATAGGTTTTCAGTAAAGATTTGAAAGTACAGAATGATGACGAACATGAATGAAAATTGAATAAATCATTGAACATAAATTAGAAAGGCCAGAAAAGTGAGGAAAAGAAAGCACGTCTGTACAATGAAAACTAGTAATGACCTTCACTAGAAGAGAAATGTTGAAAGAAACAAATAAATGAATTTTAAACTTTACACCTATGAAGTTCTGGCTGTACAAGAACTCTGTCCTTTCCAGGTAATAGCTCAGAGGTCCGTATATTTGTTTCAAAAGTGATGACATTGTTTGAAGCACTGTAGATACCCATTCCCATTATATCTGAGAGCCACTTTAAAGGCACACAAAATAACCCACCTCATTTAAATGCTGATATGCCTACTGTACAGTCTCATGTATTATTGAGGCCCATTCCTTTATGAGAATGTACTAGTTTTTAAACCTATACCCTGGCAATACTTTTATTATACATTAAAACCCATGAAGATCCAGAAAATACAGAAAGGGAACTCCCTTTCAAATTATCTTTAAATCTCTTTCAAAAGAAGATTATAGACCATCTAATTGTAAACAAGACACAGATTTTGCTTCTTTACATTTCACATTAACAAAAAACTTGACTGAAACTTACCCGGCTCCTCCTCACCTTCAATCTTTTGCTTTCCCCATGAGTTCTTCCTTCCTATGTTCAAAAATACTCGTTTTTTAAACATTTCCCCATTGGCTTGCTATATTACAAACCGCCATCCCATTTTTGCTTTCTTTCATAGACAAATTCCTGTTATACAGTTTATCTTACAATATTTCAGTCTGCACTTTCTCCTCACTGGTATTCATTCCCAGTTTCTCAGTTTCAGTCAAGGTTATCATTTGTCTCCCAGTTCTCCATATTTAAAAACCTGGCATAGATGGTGATGGTGAAAAAAATAACATCGTGGACCATATATCTTATATCATGTCCCTATGTCAGGGGTATGATGTTTTTCGAATAGTTTTCATTATATTACATTATTACCTTTGACTTCTCTTCCACTGTATCTCGTATTCTATTAGCAGTCCTTTCCTTTTTTTCTATTGTAAACTTTAGACTCCAAGCAGTGTATATGGTAGCTCCCAATATTATCAGTAATTCTGAATACTCTTTCCATATTCTAGAAAATATTTGTCAGTATTACTTCCCTCCGAAGTAGTTGAGCACACAGGGTTTTTGTTTTTCTTCCTCGGAGCTCCATTTTCCCACAGCATGGTAGTTAGTTTTTATTCATTTATTAGTTAACAGATTCTTTCTTGGGGATTTCTCTGCCAGATTTTATATTTAATAAATTCTCTACAAAAAAAATGTATTACATTATCAACATTGCTTTAAAGGAACACTTGTTTGTGGTACGCTTAAACCTAGGAAAGAAAAAACTTTTTTTTTTAAGAATGAAAAATCAATCCAGTTGCCTGGGACTTGGTATTTTTAGTGTGTAAAGATAGCAGCCAAGAAAAATTGGTTCTCACACCTGAATTCCCTGACATCAACTTCAAATAAAAGATTGCTACATGATGTGTATCATAAAGTTAACTATGTGCAAGAAAGAATGAATGCATCCATGGTAAAAATATTAAGCATGTTATGTAAAAAAATTCAACATTACAACTCATTCCTTTCAAAAGTATTGCCTGTTATCCCCATAATTAAAAATGCCAAAGGACAGCAAGTGAAACACTATGTAAATTTAAATCATCTGTTGTTTTGGGGGAATACCTCCTGTCCCCGAACAATTTAAAGTTCTGCAGCTATAATATACAGAGGTTTAAAACTTCAGATCCTTCAGGGATATTGTCCCAAAGATCCAATTATATCAAACTTTTTTAAATTGAGACAGAAAGTGAACTACACAGCTACCTGAAAATAATTTCAAAGAACTCATAAAAACAAAATCTTTTATTCCTCCCTCTCCATCCTAACTAGATTGAAACTTGTTTTTTTGAATGATTACAATGTAAAATATTTAATAGTATATAGAGAAAAGATATCCCTAGAATTCTAAGGCATTTATTTTTTCATTTGTAAAATTACTCCTTGGTTTTCAGAGATTAACGGAATAAAGTTTACTTTTTAAGCCACTTGCCCCAAAAAGTGATCAGAAAATTTATTTAATAGACACATATTGAAAGGGTCTTAAAGCAGTGAGCCCACAGTAGCAAGGGACACACTACACCCAGATCTTTGTTTTGAAACACAATGCTCAAAGACCACTTGCAGTTCCTTGGAGAAATGGCTGATAACAAGGCTGGTGCAGGAAAAGGACAAGATTAGTTTGGAGTACCTTATCACACTAGAATGTAAGAAGTATGCAGAGAATGATTGGGATATTTCAAAGGCCACAGGAGCCCCCATAGCTAAATCTAGAACAGATCATTTCAAGCGTCAAAATACATAACAGTAAAAATAGATTATAATCAAAGTATCCACCCCAAAACTACTATAACTAATAATGGAATTAAGCAAAGTTGCAGGATACAAAATTAATACACAGAAATCTGTGGAATTCCTATATACTAATGATGAAATAGCAGAAAGAGAAATCAGGAAAAGAACTCCATTTATAATTGCAACAAAAAGAACAAAATACCTAGAAATAAACCTGACCAAGGAAGTCAAAGACCTATGCCCTGAAAACTACAAGACACTCATGAGAGAAATTAAAGAAGATGCCAATAAATGGAAATACATCCCATGCTCATGGATAGGAAGAATTAATATTATCAAAATGGCCATCCTGCCTAGAGCAATCTACAGATTCAATGCAATCCCTATCAAAATACCAATAGCATTCTTCAACGAACTAGAACAAATAATTCTAAAATTCATATGGAACCACAAAAGACCCCAAATAGCCAAAGCAATCCTGAGGAGGAAGAATAAAGCAGGGGGAATTACACTCCCTGACTTCAACCTCTACTACAAAGACAATTTGGTACTGGCACAAGAACAGACCCATAGATCAGTGGAACAGACTAAATAGTCCAGATATAAACCCAAACATATATGGTCAATTAATATATGATAAAGGAGCCATGGATATGCAATGGGGAATGACAACCTCTTCAACAGCTGGTGTTGGCAAAACTGGACAGCTACATGTAAGAGAATGAAACTGGATCACTGTCTAATCCCATACATAAAAGTAAACTCAAAATGGATCAAAGACCTGAATGTAAGTCATGAAACCGTAAAACTCTTAGAAAAAAATATAGGCAAAAATCTCTTGGACATAAACATGAGCAACTTCTTCATTAACATATCTCCCTGGGCAAGGGAAACAAAAGCAAAAATGAACAAGTGGGACTATATCAAACTAAAAGGCCTCTGTACAGCAAAGTATACCATCAGTAGCACAAAAAGGCATCCTACAGTATGGGAGAATATATTCATAAAGAACAGATCCAATAAAGGGTTGACATCCAACATATATAAAGAGCTCACACACTTCAACAAACAAAAAGCAAATAATCCAATAAAAAAATGGGCACAGGATCTGAACAGACAGTTCTCCAAAGAAGAAATTCAGGTGGCCAACAGACACATGAAAAAATGTTCCACATCACTAATCATCAGGGAAATGCAAATTAAAACCACAATGAGATATCACCTCACACCAGTTAGGATGGCCACCATCCAAAGGCAAATAACAAATGTTGGTGAGGATGTGGAGAAAGGGGAACCCTCCTACACTGCTTGTGGGAATGCAAACTAGTTCAACCATTGTGGAAAGCAGTATGGAGGTTCCTCAAAAAAGAAATACCATTTGACCCAAGAATTCCACTCTTAGGAATTTACCCTAAGAATGCAGCAGCCCAGTTTGAAAAAGACATATATGCACTCCTATGTTTACTGCAGCACTATTTACAATAGCCAAGAAATGGAAGCAACCTAAGTGTCCATCAGCAGATGAATGGATAAAGAAGATGTGGCACATATACACAATGGAATATTATTCAGCCATGAGAAGAAAAAAATCCTACCATTTGCAACAACATGGATGGAGCTAGAGGGTATTATGCTCAGTGAAATAAGCCAGGAAAAGAAAGACAAGTATCAAATGATTTCACTCATCTGTGGGGCATAAGAACAAAGCAAAAACTGCAGGACAAAGCAGCAGCAGACTCACAGAACCCAAGAATGGACTAACAGTTACCAAAGGGAAAGGGACTGGGGAGGGGGAGGATGGGTGGGAAGGGAGGAATAAGGCAGAAAACGGGGCATTACAATTAGCACACATAGTGTAGGGGGGTGGGGACATGGGGAAGGCAGTATAGCACAGAGAAGACAAGTAATGATTCTATAACATCTTACTATGCTGATGGGCAGTGACTGTAATGGGGTATGTGGGGGGTACTTGATAATAGGGGGAATCTAGTAACCATAATGTTCAAGTAATTGTACATTAACAATATCAAAAATAAATAAATAAACAGGATATTCTCATGGTGTCACAGTATCTCACAACAAACTACTTATTAACTTCAAAAACAAGATGATAATAGCTTTTCAGCAGGGAAACTTAGAGGAAAACCACCTTTAACATCTCCAGCAATGAGACTCGTTGACTCCATGTGCCTTCTGATATGATACCCTGAGGACACAGTATCCCTTTCTATGGTATTACTATCAAAAAAATACATGGCCTGAATCTAATCATGAGAGAAAAACAGACATAAATTGGGGGATATTCAGCAAAGTAACTGGCCTATAGTTTTCAAAAACGTTAAGTCAGCCAACAGACACATGAAAAGATGCTCCACATCGCTAGTCATCAGAGAAATGCAAATTAAAACCGCAATGAGATATAGCCTCACACCAGTAAGGATCGCCACCATCCAAAAGACAAACAATAACAAATGTTGGTGAGGATGTGGAGAAAGGGGAACCCTCCTACACTGCTGGTGGGAATGTAAATTAGTTCAACCATTGTGGAAAGCAGTATGGATGTTCCTCAAGAAGCTCAAAATAGAAATACCATTTGACCCAGGAATTCCACTTCTAGGAATTTACCCTAAGAATGCAGCAGCCCAGTTTGAAAAAGACAGATGCACCCCTATGTTTATCGCTGCACTATTTACAATAGCCAAGAAATGGAAGCAACCTAAGTGTCCATCAGCAGATGAATGGATAAAGAAGATGTGGCACATACACACAATGGAATATTATTCAGCCATAAGAAGAAAAAAATCCTACCATTTGCAACAACATGGATGGAGCTAGAGGGTATTATGCTCAGTGAAATAAGCCAGGCAGAGAAAGACAAATACCAAATGATTTCACTCATATGTGGAGTATAAGAACAAAGTAAAAACTGAAGGAACAAAACAACAGCAGAAACACAGAACCCAAGAATGAACTAACAGTTACCAAAGGGAAAGGGACTGGGAGGATGAGTGGGAAGGGAGGGATAAGGTGGGAGAAGAAAGGGGGCATTACGATTAGCATGTATAATGTGGGGGTGGGGGCACAGGGAGGGCTGTGCAACACAGAGAAGACAAGTAGTGATTCTACAGCATCTTACTATGCTGATGGACAGTGACTGTAATGGAGTTTATGGGGGGGCTTGGTGATGGGAGGAGTCTAGTAAACATAATGTTCCTCATGTAATTGTAGATTAATTATACAAAAATAAATAAATAAATAAATAAAAACGTTAAGGTCAGAAACAAAAAGGATAAGGGAAATGCTCCAGGAGATTAAAGAGACATGACAACTAAACGCAGTGCATGCATGACCCAGCACTGAAAATTAAGCCAGGATGAAACTAGCTGTAAAGGACATTATTAGGACAACAGATGAAAATTGGATATGGGATTAGATAATAGTATTGTATCAGAATCCTGATCTTCATAACTGCGCTGTGGTTATTATAAGAGAATGTCCTTATCCTTAAATACGTTGGTATGAAGTGTAAAAAGGCAAAATGCCCCCAAATCACCCCTCAAATAGTTCATAAAAAATGTTTCTTAAAAGATCACACTGGAGGGGCTCGCCCCGCTTGTCCCAACGCCCTCCGCGCCTCGCCAGGACGACGCGGTAGGGGCGCGGGGAGCCGGCGGGGCATCCCCGCTGCACAGGCGCCGGGTCGGCAGCGGGCGGCGCTCTCGGCACCGGGTCCCCGGGCCCGCTGGCGGCCTGGTGGTTTATAGCCGTCCCCGCGAGCGTTCGCGCCCCCGCCGGTACCTGGGCCTCGGGGACTGGGCGGCAGGAGGTCGGCCGCCCTGGCGTCGGGGCGCCCTGCTGTCCGGCTGCAGCGCAGGAGGCCCCCGTTGGCGAGGCTGCAGCTCCTCCGTGCACACACGGGCCGCCCCGCACGATCATGCCCAAGGGGAGCTCTCCGCACCAGGCCTCCCCAGGCCGATGCACGTCCGGAGACTGCGCGAGAGCAGGCAGCGGCCCAGCCAGGCCTCCCGCCCCGCGCCCTCGCGGCTGGCTGGTGCCGAGGGGCCAGCCCGGCCACCCCTGCCGGCTGCGAGGGGCGGCGGCGGCTGGGCGCGTCTTCGCGAGCACGGCCCCCTGAGCAGGACCCGGATGCAGCACCTGCAGGCGCCCGGGTACCCGGACGCGTGCAGCCACGGCCTGCCCATCCTGAGGATAGGGGCGCCGGGCCCCGTCTGGACCGGGTCGGCCTGAACGTGGCCGTTGCGTTCCTGGTCTACGATGAGGTGGAGAAGACATTCCGCACCCGAGGTCTGCGCGGGGGTTGCCCCCAGTTGCCTCCCACCCCATCCCCAAGTGACCCCGTGCTCTGTATGACACCACCATTGTGCCCAAGGACCAACTGAGGCTGGGTGTCCGCCTGCCCATGTGCTAACTCATGAGCCGTGTGCCTGTATTACACGTTTCATGTCATGTGACCCTGTGCCCACTTACAGGGGTGCCCGTGTGGCCTTGGTCCAGGGCCCTGTAGCCATGCTGGTCCCGGCCTAGTGCCTTTCACCTCAGGCAGCTGGAGAACCTGCCCCCGCGTACCCCTGCCGTTGGGCCTCAGGCTCTGTGTGCCCGCAGCAACCCCACCCCGGCCCAGGCTTCCCCACGGGGACCTCAAGGCCCTTGGCCCTCCCTCCACTAGGGACTGGGTGGCATGTGCCTCTCAGGGCCACCCTTCCAGGGCAGACAAAACTGGATCCTGTTGGGGGAAGGGGGGATAAATTCACGTGTGTAGCGAGCAGGCACATTTATTACCACCGTCCTTTTGCAAGGTATGCAATTCCCGGTTTCCTGTGTCCTTATGTCAGCTCATTTAATCTGGATCACCAACAATGAATAAACACCCCAGATGGGGGCCCATTAGAAGAATTCAGTCATACTCCATGAATAAGCAGACACTTTCCATTCTTAGGAAAAGAAGACAACTGTGTGGAATAGTGTAAGAATTAACAGTAGTTATTTAAGTCTTGAATGATATTTCTTTGAGCTTGAAATAGTTAAATCTGTTACAACCCAATAGGCTTGATTGTAAAACACAGGGAACACCATGGAGTTAAAAACTTTTAAGTTAATGTTAATCTTGCTTTTTATTATTTTCCTAAAGGTCAGTGATCACAATAAGTCTCTCCCATTACCAGGAAACAAGGCAAAAGAATTCTGCCAGAAGACTGACAATAAGATATTAAATATAAAAAGCACTGATAATGGAGAAGAGATAAAATTATCACTTGCATACCATATGATTTTATATCTAAAAAGAAGAGAATAATTTTAAACTGTTCCCCAGCAGACTTTAATAAAATAGCCTGATAAAAGGTGAATAAAAATTAGTAATTTTCTTGCAGGCAACTGGAATATATAATGACCAGAAAAAGATTCCATTGTCGGTTTTATTAAAATTTTGAAGTATCTTAGAATGACTCAAACAAAAACAGTGCAGAATTTACATGAAGGGGACAATAAAATTTTAATAGCAGTGGCATAACCAATAAACTAAATGAATCCTGATGCAAAGTCTGGAGTCCACCTTTACATGTGTTATCTTGATCAATAGACAAAAATAATTTCCTGGTTAAACAAAAAATTACTGTATTAAAATGAAACCTTTAAAATTAAAGTAAGAGATTTTCCATAAAAGATGGTAGAGATGAAGGAGGCATTCAGAGTCATTTCTTACAAAACCAAACAAAATACCTTAAAGAAAAAAATGTTATTTAATAAAAAAATCTGACTTCAGCTACTTCACCTCTCAGAAGAGTGGCATAATTATCTCATCTCCTGTGGCTCTTTTATTTAGAAAAACACCCCCAGGGGGTCTGTTTCATTGTAAAAACAGGATCTGTACTGGTTCAAATGGAAAAAGATTATTATAAAGATAACTAAATTTAATAATGAAGCTATAGGATTTTACAGTTCAATCCTGGCTTCTTCAGGAGTTCGGAACACTGGGAGGAGAGAGTGGAGAGGGTATTAGGAAGAGAGGAAAGAGCCCAGAAACCTTGAAGACTAAAAGGAATCCAGAGACTAGCCAATGAGAAATACTCATAGCATGAAGATTAAGTATCTGTAAAAATAATGATATTTAATATTGAATTTCAGATTGTTGGTTGGTCTTAGCTAGTTTCTACTCCATTACTCCCAATGATTCCATTAAAGTCATATAAACACAACAGTCTTGGATAATAGAGCTTTGGGTGACGGAGGAACAGGGGGTAGCTACCAGAATGGAGGACTTAATAGGTGCAACATATTTAAGGAAACCTCTGCCCAGTCATTACCTGACCACTAAACTCACTGAACAGAGACTTCAGTGGTCACATACAATAAAGAACTGAGACTTTACGGAATTTGTTTAGGAACTCACTAAAAAAGAAGAGAGCAATAGCCAAACTGGAATAAGAGGGAAATCTGATTTCCAAAGTTGCCACGTAATATTTTTTAAAAGCCAATTTTAAACAGAAAATTGAGACATGCAAAGAAATAGGAAAGCATAGCCTATATCTAATAATGATAAAGGGATCAATCCAGCAAGAAGACATAACAATTATAATATATATATATATATTTACATCTAAGAAGAGGACCCCACAAATAAAATGGAAACTGACAGAATTAGGAAAAACAGACAATAATAGCTGAAGACTTCAATATTGTACTGTCAATAATTTGTAGAACAGGTAGACAATATCTCAAAGAGGATATAGGAGTTTGGAACCACACTATGAACCAACTAAATTTAATACCACCTACAGAACAGCTCACCCCACAACACATACTTTCAAAGTGCATGTAAAAACAGGACCTGTTGACTCCATGCCATCATACAGTAGGCATTGCAGTGTGCTTGGCTTCCTTCCCTCCACAGTATGCTTGGCAAGATCCATGCTGATGTGTGTGGCTGCAGTTTGTCCATGTTTATTGCTGTATGATGGTCCATTTTTTGTAACACACTTTATCACTGTTCTGTTAGACATTTCAATTTACTTTATTGGCTATTTCAACCAATGTTATTATAAATCTGCATGTATATGTCTTTTGGGCACATTTCTCTTGGGTATAAATTTAGGAGTGAAAATGGTAAGTGATAGACATGCTTAAACCACCTTTGGCAGACAGCGCTTAATGATTTTCCAACATGGTATGAAAATCTACTAGTAGGAATATCAGCCTCCTATTGCTGCATAACGAAGTAACCAAAATTTAGTGCCTTAAAACAATTGCTATTTTCTTACTGATTTCCAGATTTGCTACATAATATTTCAATCCCATAGTATGTCTGGGTCAGGAATTAAGACTGTTTCATGTTTGCGAGAGACTGTGTAGATAGGATGAGCTTGGCTTGGCAAAGATTTTCAGATTAGAGACTTTTTTTCTTCTTTAGGCAGTTCATTCCAACTGGGGTCAGAACTGAGGGGCAGGTCCTCAGAATTAAAAGGCCTGGTAAAACTTAATAAAATGACAGGATACATTCCCTGAATAAATATTTTCTAGGGATTCAAAGAAAATTTTATCAAGGAATTTACAGTCTGATACTGGGAGTTACATATAAAAAGAACTCCTAAAAGCACTCAGATCTTGCATTCATGATGGAATTATGTGAGCACCAACATATAGAGGAGTCATGAAGGCTTCTCCCCAGATGACTCAGGAAAGATTCCAAGCACACATTAGAATAATTGGTGAACGAGAAAGTCTGAAGAAGCCTTACTTTATAAACAGAGCTAGGTTAGCACTTTCTTGCGTCT
The DNA here is from genome assembly GCF_040802235.1 of Manis javanica. Classification (NCBI taxonomy): domain Eukaryota; kingdom Metazoa; phylum Chordata; class Mammalia; order Pholidota; family Manidae; genus Manis; species Manis javanica. The sequence goes on along the minus strand of NC_133157.1, from coordinate 21,236,246 downwards.
GAAAGACATTTTGATTGACAAGTGGAAACAAACTTATTTTTGAGTCACCAAGAGTTAGCAGTAAAAATACCATAAGCAATTTTTATGCCATATTAAGTAGGTTACATTTAATTCTGTGGACAATGGAGAGTTGTTCTAAATAAGGTAGATATAATTTGGTTTATTACTATAATCTATATTTCCCTTGTACCCACATGTAGTCATTAGTTTTTCCTGACTCCATGCCTGAAACTACTGATCTGTCACTGTAGTTTTGCCAGAGTTGTGTAATAGGGTGCTCTTGTCACTTAGCAAAATGTTTTATGCTTGTATCAGCCACTCCTTACTGCTGAGTAGTATGCCACTGTATAGAGAGATCACAACTGTTTCATCTATTCACTAGTTGACATTTGGGTTGTTTTCAGTTTCAAGCAATTATAAACAATTCTATGAATATTTACTTACAAGTCTTTATGCAAACATAAGTTTTTATTTTTCTTGGGTAATACCCTGAAGTAAAATTTCTAGGTACTAATGTAAGTGTATGCCTTACTTCATATGATAAATCAAACTTTCTCAAAGATGCTTTATCATCTTGCAATCATATTAACAATATATATAAGACAATTCCGTTGTTCTATGTCTATGCCAATGCTTGGCATAGTCACTCTTTTAAATTTTAGCTATTTCAAAGAGTGGCTAGTGATATCTTGTGCTTTGTTAGAAAACCGAATGTATTAACATTTTAATATCTCTTGAATATAAATGTGAGCAACTTTTTCCAGAACACATCTCCTTGGGCAAGGCAAACAAAATTAAAAATGAACAAATGGGACTACTACATGCTAAAAAGCTTCTGTATAGCAAAGGACACCATCAGCAGAACAAAAAGGCATCCTACAGTATGAGAGAATATATTTGTAAATGACATATCTGACAAGGGTTTAATATCCAAAATATATAAAGAACTCACACACCTCAACACCCAAAAAGCAAATAACGCTATTAAAAAATGGGCAGAGGATATGAACAGACACTTCTCCAAAGAAGAAATTCACAGGCACATGAAAAGGCTAATAATCAGGGAAATGCAAATTAAAACCACAATGAGATATCACCTGACACTAGTTAGGATGGCCAACACAGAAAAGACTAGGAATAACAAATGCTGACGAGGATATGGAGTAAGAGGAACCCTCCTACACTGCTGGTGGGAATGTAAATTAGTTCAACCATTGTGGAAAGCAGTATGGATGTTCCTCAAGAAGCTCAAAATAGAAATACCATTTGACCCAGGAATTCCACTTCTAGGAATTTACCCTAAGAATGCAGCAGCCCAGTTTGAAAAAGACAGATGCACCCTTATGTTTATCGCAGCACTATTTACAATAGCCAAGAAATGGAAGCAACCTAAGTGTCCATCAGTAGATGAATGGATAAAAAAGATGTGGCACATATACATAATGGAATATTATTCAGCCATAAGAAGAAAACAAATCCTACCATTTCAAACAATATGGATGGAGCTAGAGGGTATTATACTCAGTGAAATAAGCCAGGCGGAGAAAGACAAGTACCAAATGATTTCACTCATCTGTGGAGTATAAGAACAAAGCAAAAACTGAAGGAACAAAACAGCAGCAGAGTCACAGAACCCAAGAATGGACCAACAGTTACTAAAGGGAAAGGGACTGGCGAGGATGAGTGGGAAAGGAGGGAGAAGGGGAATAAGGGGCATTACGAGGAACACATAAGAGGGGTTGCAGGGAAGGCAGTATAGCACCAAAAAGACAAGTAGTGACTGTATAGCATCTTACTACACTGATGGACAGTGACTGTTATGGGCTATGTGGTGGGGACTTGATAATGGGGGAATCTAGTAACCAAAATGTTGATCATGTGATTTTATATTAATGATACCAAAAAAAAAGTAGCAAAAAAAAACAAGAACAAATCATTTGGTTCCAATGATAAAATGGTTGATAATCAATGGTTTTGCAGCTTTTTAGCTAATGACTTAAACATATGATTAGTTCATTTAAGATGGATCAGATTAACCTGTGAACAGTGTATTTAGGATAAAAGAAACAATGTATGTCTATTAAATGGATTAATAAGAAATTCATTCACTTCTTTATACTGCATGTCACGTAAATAACATAATACCTTAATGGTCTTGATAAATTCCATTTCTAAAAATTATCCTAATAACTGAACAGATGTTCAAAGTTTAGTGCTCAAGGGTGTGTTTTGTAGCCTCATTTAGAAAGGGAAATAAAATAAGCAACATCTAGGTATCCATTCATAGAGGACTGGCACAGTTCTAGTGCACTCTAAAAATCATAAAAAAGCTGAGTTCAATATTTAATGTATGAACATTTGATAATATATTAAGTATAAAAAGGTCAAAGAACAGTGTATATCACTTTCACCTTAAAAATTAAGTTTTTTTTTATGTCATTAGTAGTTATTCCTGGAATGGTAATTCCATTAAAATATTACCAGATACTGTCTTTGGATAGTTGAATATAGGTGATCTTTATTTTCTTCTTTAAAATGTTTTATTTGTGCAAAAAAGAATTTATACCTTTGTCAACCAAAATAAACCTGTAAAACCTTATATTTTTAGATTTATCTTTAAAATATTTAATCGACTATTTTTTAGAGCAGTGTTTTAAGTACACAGTAAAAGCAAAGTACAGAAATTCACCAAATATCCCCTGCCACAAAACATGCACAGCCTCCCCACTATCAACCTCACAACAGAAGTAGGTTTGTTATAATAGATTACCTATCATTATCGTTGTTATAACAGATGACCTACACTGACTTTTCATCAATCCAGTTTACACTGGGGTTCACTCTTGGCATTATACATTCTGTGGGGTTGGGGTTCGGACAAGTGCAAAAGGACATATATTCATCATTGTAGTATATGGAATATTTCAGTGCCTTAAGGTGAAACAGCCAAAACAGAACACAGAACAGCTGCAGCTCTCATTGAAAACCAGTTTTTCTGGCCCAAGGAATGCAGAGCCTGGGATAGAAAGTGAAGGTGAAATTCTGGAATGAAAAAAGGCAGAGAAGGGGACTCCATATTCTATATGTACACTCTGCTAAAGTCTCTGGCTGACCTCTGAACCACACATGCGCAAGGCAGACTGCAAGCAATGTGCCTAAAAAAAAAAAAAAAGAATCAACCTGGGATCTGAGTTGCCAACCACCACAGGTGAGATAGTTTGCAGTTCTGAATCTAACCATGTTAATTTCCTGCTAAAAGAAAAACAGCTCTTTGGAGGCATATGTTTAATAGAATGCAGAGTCCCCAAAACATAACACTCACAACAAAATAAGCCCAAATGATTTAGATGGGTAAGTTATCAGAAAAGAAATTAAAAGCAGTCATTATAACTATGCTTTGTGAGGTTAAAAAGTTAATGAATAAAAAGGAATAACAGAAAAGGAATATAAAAAAGAATGAAATGGAAATTTTAGAACTGAAAACTACAATATCAGAAATAAAATTTCACTGGATGAGCTTTAGTATCGATGGATATGGCAAACAAAAAGTTCGTGAACTTAAAGGCAGGGTTTTTTTTAAATGACTCAGCAACCTGTAGGGTAGTATCAAATGAGCTAACATAGGTGTAATTGGAGTCCCAGGAATAAAGGGAGAATGGCACATAAGAAAATTGTGAGTAAATAATGGCCAAAAATATACCATATTTGGTGCAGCACAAAAATTTAGAAATTCAAAAATCTAAGCAAACCTCAAACAGAATAAATACAAAGAAAAGCACACCTTTTCTATACTCCTTTCAGGAATACTCAAGCAAAAATTAGGTGTTATTTGCTGTCTTCTCACTATCCATATTTTTTAAAAAGGCTTTATCAATGGTCCTTAAATGTAACAGAAATACATCATTTTTAAAAAAACTTTTATTAAGGTATTATTGATATACACTCTTATGAAGGTTTCACATTAAAAAACAATGTTACTACATTTGCCCATATTATCAAGTCCCCACCCATACCCCAATGCAATCACTGCCCATCAGTGTAGTAATATGCCACAGATTCACTATTTGCCTTCTCTGTGCTACACTGTAGAAATACATCATTTTTTAAGGTAAAGAAAAACTTAAAACTTCAGTGAGCATCATTGGAAAGGCTTATTATTTCAATTTGTGTAGCATTATAATGATTCTTTCACTTTGTGTAACATTGCAATTTTCCACTTTTTAAAAACCAATTGTTATTCCAATCTATTAATCTGCAACCTGCTTGAAAGGAAAAAAGGAAGAAAAGCATAGCAGAAGGGAACACCTTAGGCTTGTCGGCTGCTACCAGAGAAAAAGCCAAGGTGATCTCAGCTTTAAGACTATCTTCTACAACCTAAAACTTTTTTTTGGCAGTGTACAGTATAGGAGATGCCTGTACCTCTGACATTTTATGTCTGTAGTTTTTATGTTAATCTGGGTCAAACACAGAACTGCCTGTTTCTATGTGTTCATCTGAGATTGCTTTTATCAAAAAAAAATCAAATCTTCCCATGATTACTTCTCTCCAAGTACTTGACAGCAATCTTTGAAGTGTTCCACCCCATTTTCTGCTTTGCCTTGGAATTCCCATACACTTAAGCCAATGATTTCTGCTAAGTAAGAGGTAGCTAAAAAAGGCAGCCCTTTTTGTTTTCAAAGTAAAATGAGTCGAGGCCTTGGCAGTTAACTATTTTCCTCAAGAACCAGTGAAAAGTAATGCACTACTTCAAAAGAAAAGATTGTGCAGCTTTTATTTACCACTTAGTATCTTCTTGGGCATGGGTAGGATTTTCCTTTCAAATAAGACTATATCACAAGCTTAGCTAGCTGAGTACATATTGCAGAGATTCTGTGAAGGCTGTGCATATAAAATACAAAAATCTGTTACATATATATCCAGTTAACAAGTCTGTACATTATAATGAGTGCCAATGTCAAAATAACTCCCTGTACTTAACAAGCAGCATGAATATCTTGTGGCAGCAGCAGGGAGAATCACCCCCAAGAAGCAGTGTTCACATACTGCAGTTGCTACAAGAGCACAGATCAACAAGAGCGCATCTTCGTCTCCTTTCTCTTATTAGTGAATACACAAGTAAAAGACAGAAGGAGAAAGCACTGAGGAATTGGTGGCACTCAGTTTTATTGTGCACGTAAACTGTATTACAGGTAGACACACTGGCAATCGTAAACTGGATGCAAACATTAAGAAAACAGCAGTCTTTATCACCAAAAAAACAATTTTATACTACTTTCATTGTTTTGATTTCCAATCACCAAACTTCAGGTACCTCCTTTTTATGTATAAATAAATTTGCTACGATATATCTAATATACTAATTCCAGGAATAAGGAATTCAGTAATTAGACTGTAAATCAGTTGCTTGTATATGACAAGTAGCACTGGGGAAAAAAATAAAAATCTGTTCCAGATAGCTTTGGAAAATGAAGGCCAAAGAGACAAACATACAAGGTCCTTTTGCCATTTGTTCACCAGCATCAACATTCCACAGTGACAAACTTTCAGTTACTAATCCATTTAAATAAATACGTGCGCATATGCATACCAAACATAAGCTGCATGGGAGACCATGATTTAGCACTACTAATTGTGCAAATGACAAGTCAAGAGGAAGGCATTAAGGGTATAAATTAGAAATGTCCTTAGAAAGCTAAAATAACTCAGTAACACTAAGCACTACGGTTCAAGTATCTTAGCACCACTCTCAGCACCATGGAAAATTCCCAGTATAAAGTAATAAAAAGTTTTAAAAGCATAGATTTGATGGAATTTTAACACTTGACATGTGCTAGAGCACTGTTCCTGCCCTCAGACTCTCAGTTCCTGAAAAGACCTGACCTATACTGCATTCTTGCCAAGGAAGGGCATCCCAGTTATGGAAATCAAAGTCAGGGGGCACTGAGCAGAGGGGGATGTACTGGCCCGAAGATACCATGTCCTACAGCCCATGGGCTTTCTGAAAAACACCCAAAGTTGATTTTTCCCCAAGCAAAAGCCATTCTCAAGTGGAAATGCAAGACAGTTTCCTTAAATTTCATGATGCTACTAAAACTCATACTTGTACATAGTATCGGATAAAAGGATGTTTTGGTAATAAACACTTAAATTTTCATTTGTAAACCCCGTTTCCACAGCATAGCATAGATAGCCAAGTTTACACACCATCTATGGCAGTGTTCAAACTGTGAATGCAACCCGTTTATGAGTAAGAAAGTGGATTTAGTGGGTCTGAAGAGCATTTAAAACAGTAGGAGGCTTGGGGGATGGGATCAAAGTCTACTGATACATATTATTTTACAAAACATTTATTTCAGTTAAAGATTTTATATTCATTCACACATGCACACACACACACACACACACACACACACACACACACACACACACACACACACACACACACACACACACACATACACACACGCTGTTGAGTCATGGCCTAAAAAGTTCACAATCAAGAGAGTTTGAATTACATTGGTCAGTAGAGACCACCAAATAAACATGGTGCTCCCACCCTGGTGTTAATCTCAGTAAGGGGTTAGTACTGAGTATAAACCCGTTTTGTGCTTGGAATCCAAGGTGAGCTAGAGAATTATCAGTCTGCCATAACACTTGTATTGGATTTCTTTTTTTTCCCTTACCCTACACCCACAGGCAAGGCACTGAGCAGTATAAGGAGAGGGAAAATCTCTAGCTACATTGATTACTTTGAGTGGTATCATGTTATTCCCAGATGGCTAATTAAATATATACAGTATTCTATAAATATGGTGATCTATAGCCATCCTGTTATCATTAAAGTGGGTGGCAAATTTTAAGTTGTTTTTACAGTTTTGAGATTATAGTCTAAAACCAACGCACTCTCAATTTTGTTGTTGGTTTGGGTTTTACAAAATACGCAACCACAAATACAGAATAAGCAATCTTGTACTAACCTACCTTTAGCTGCCCGTAAAAGGATGATCAGAATTACTACGTAGAGACCAAATTTTCCCTCTCAACCTATAAAGATGCTAATCTTTTTCTAAAAACCAGTCATCTAAACAAATGACAAGACAAAGCAGCTTCTGAATGTCAAGAATCAAATGGTGCTTAGATAATGGGTCAGCTCAGTTCTGGTTCAAGGACTCCTGTACGCACCTCATCCTGCCAAGTTCTCAGGTAGCCCAGGATTAGCACTGTTTGGCAGCAGCTTCTATAAGAAAGTATCCTGGTAAATCATCAAACATATATACTGTACTTTTGCACAGGCCCCAGAAAGGAAGCTCTGTTATCTCATAGCCTATTTTTTTAGGTGTAAAACAAGGGAGCTAAACTAAGTGATTTATAGAGTTACTTTCTAAAGCAACTTTATTTAATTTGGACAGTCTCAGATTTTTATCCAGCTACCTCTGTAACTTTATCTATTCCTTTAATAACTCTAAGTCTTTTAAAACTATTTCTACTAGCTTCACCTACAACCACCTTTCAGACATCCAAGGTTCCATTAAGCTCACTCAGCCCAGATACTTCAAAAACATCAAGTAAAATAAAGCTAAAAAGGAACAAAATTTAAGGCATTTTTTTTTTATTTCAGCCAAGGAATGATGCATGCTACAGATTAATCTTTACTTTTCCCCACTTGGTTTTCAAAGAACACCGCCATTTCAACCCCTGAAGAACATGGCACTTGTTCGTTTCTTCCCCTTCTACTTCATTACAGATTTTCAAGTGTTTTCTTCAGTAATGATGCTTTCTCCTGCAGCTCAGGTCTGCTGTCTGTCTCCATAGTGGCTAATGACTCAATGAGGAGCACTCTGCATTCAGATGTCAAACTTTTCCACTGTTTAGATTCTGAATGGAAAGAGAAAGAAGCAAGAAGAATCCTTACAGAACAAGCAAGCAAAAAAAACCAAACTATTCTTCCCACGTTTCTTCCATATAGCCTATCCCCAAAATAAATGCCAAGCAACTACTTGATAATAATTCAGTATACAATCATCACAGGTTCAAGAGATCATGTCTCATAACCTAATTACTGACAGTCAGCTGAGAGCATATCAGGGAGTTTTATCCTCTGCCTCCAGTTTGGTGGCACAAAAAAATCTAGGGATGCTGAAGCAAAGAAGGAAGTAGGAAGTATCCAGGCAAGGCACACAGTAACAAAAAAGTCTCTTTATAAGATATGCTCAGTAAAAAAATCTTCAATAAATTTTGTAATGGGAATGTCAGTTTGAACAGAGGACATTTCATTATTCCTTTAAGGGAAACATTAGAGAACTATATGCATACTGAAAGTTTGAGAAATATGTGTGTACAGTGAGCTCCACTAGGTCGACCATGTCAACTGAGTGCTGTAATTAACTGAGATTAAATCAGGATTCATAATAGCAACAAAAACTTTATTATTTTGAGATAATGATAGCTTCAAAATACATTAAATGTATAAAAAATAGATTATCAAATTTAAATACTTAATAAAGTTTAAAGGTATTGACTTTGTATATTCCACTTACAGATATATATTTTTTAATTTGTATTTTAGAGTATATGCTTATTAAAAATAAAAACAAAATTAAAAAACTCCTAAAACATATGCCATAAAGTATCCTGGCTTTATGATCCCCCAATCAGAACTATCAAGAACTCACCTTCAAGTTTTTTAAGCAGTAATTCTATCACAGATAAAGCTTCTGTTCTCACAGAAGAGTAGGTCTTATTTTCTAAAAAGAAAATGATATAATTCATGTTTGTTTTATATGCCTTACAAACAGAACCTCCAAGATAAACTTAGTGTTACTGAAAAAAAGATGTTCACAAATTATAAATTCAAGGAAAGATACATCTGTTCTTAAGTAAGCTTCCCTTTGCTTATTATCAACAAATACTCGAAATGTGTCCACATCCCTTACTTAAAAAAACAAAACAAAAATCTGTCAACAAAAATACCAAAATCAGCATTAAAGAAAAGGCAATATTTGGAAGTGGAAAATCAAATGACACTATCTCAAACACACAGTCATCTTCACATGACACCTAAGAAAGGTCTTTAAGTTTGCATGATCTCCTCATTTTACCAAAGAACACTGCACAACCCAGGGCTAAAGCCAACTCAGGGATACCTGGCAGGGACCTACAAAGACTAGTTTCTTAGCTGCCAGGTCATTATCCATGGATTACAACTGAAATATGCTTCCTTGGTGTCTACTCTAGACACAGCATCTAGTTCCCAGTGAACTTGTCTACTGAAAACACTAACTCACGCCCAAACCCAGGCAAGAAGAGCACCAATGAGCCTCTGCCACCCTGCTATGCTGGAGGCGAGGGAGTGCCGGGAGAAAGATGTTGGCCTGCCAACAGGACCCAGCAGTCAGCCTGAAGAGGGTTCCATTCGCCAAAGCTGGGATAACTGGAGTGACCAATTACGGAAAAAAATTAAATTTAAACCAAATGGGGGAGAAAAGGGAATCTATGAATCAATACTGGTAACAGATAAAAAGACAGGGAGGGAGCATCTTCTCCCAGACTGCTTATCAGGTGCAATTTTGAAGAGGAGTAGGTTAGACGAACAGTCTTCAAGTGTGTTCCCACAGGCTGCTTGTTAGACACAAGGGGGAAAAACAGTAACTATACAGAAGAGAAAATTGAGTACTACCTTTACCAGGTAATCAAAACTAACATTGCCAATGAGAGCAGATGGATGTGCCTCTGGATGTGAGAGGACACAACATCACTTATGGAGTATCCCAGCTGGGAATTCATTACCTGGCTCTAACCTCAAGGAAACATCAACAAACACCAAATGAGAAACAGCCTAATTCAAAAAAAAAAAAGGTGGGGGGTGGGGAGGGAGGAACTTTTTCTTTAAAATTGTCATTGCCATATAAGACAAAGGCTGAGGAAGTGTTCCAGATTAGAGGAGACCAAAAAGATATGACAAGTAAATCCAATAAATAATCAAGGACTGAAGCCATTCAAGAAGGGGAGCAAAGATATTCCATAAAGAACATTACCGAGTCAACTGAAAGCCTAGAACATAAATGGTAAAAATCTAATATAAAATACTGCATCAGGTTTAATACTTCTAAAGTTGTTAACTATGCTGGTTATGTACTTTCAGAGGTTCAGGAAAAATACGTACATACAAGGATAAATGATAAAAGTAAATGGGGCAAAACATTCACAGGTGACTCTGAGTCAAGGATCTATAGATCCTATAGGTATTAGTACTGCAACATTCCAAATAAAACTTTTTAAAAAATACTTATTACAAAGCTTTCTCTAACCTAGGTGTTAAATCCAAATTACAGCTCCAGATTAATATATTCCAATTTGAGGATATATATTGAGTATATCCAACAGGATAGTTCAGGAGTTGTTCCATAAACTGAGATCCTAGCACAAAGTGGGGAATATCTGAAGCTTAGCACCTTGAGCTTTAAAATTAGATAGGACTCCTTACCAGTGTCGGTTTATCACACTCACCTAAAGAATATGTGATTGATTTACAAGTTTCAAGGAGAATTTCAGCCAAAGCCTCAGGATCTGCATGTTCTTCTTCCAAAAGCATTAATCTATCCAAGTCAGAAAGCAATATTTAAATGCTAGTTATTAAGAAACATTCCAAAACCTGACACAAACGATTTCTATATCCAGGTATCACTTTATGACAGCACTTCAACTTTTTAGTCTTAAAATCTGAAAAATTCCACTGATTATATATATCAATGTGATATACACTTATATATATACATATAAAAATTGGGAAGGGGAAAGGCAAAATAAATTATTAAACTATGAAGCAAGTTACCCCTGAAAAAAGGCATTCATTGACTGCAGGACTCCTAGCTGCACTTTCCACGTGCTGAGTTTTAGCCGTTCACACATCAATTTGCACAGCTCCTGACGATAACAACCTGGAAAAAAGAGAATGGGACACAGGAGGACAGAGTGCGAAGGAGAAAGAGAGCAAATGAGCGACAGACAGGGGACGGAGAGACAAGAAGAGAGATAGAGGGACAGAGAAAGAGAGAAAGAGGAAAAAAACAAAACAAATGCCTTTAATTAAAGCCATGACATCTCAATAAAACACTCTCAACTCCCAAACAAATTCCCCTGAGCAGAAATATCCCCCACAAAGGTTCTATATAACTGTTCATAAATGTTCAAGCCAATATCCTCCTCCCAAGGAACTGATATAAAATCTTAACCACACTCCCTTTTCCGTCCAAAACACCCTGAATGACAGCCAGAAAGCAGGGCTCTGAGGCTGGAGCTCCTCTCTGGACACTCACAAGCTTCTGCACCCATAGGCTTACCAAGAGTCAACACTGCTTTACCCCAAACCTGCTATGCCAACTGCATTTGTTACTGTAATTATATGATTAATATGCTCACTGATGAAACAGGGGTATAAAAACAAACTGGTTGTTTTTTAAGTGCTGTATAATTTAGTGCAGTTCATATATGTAAAGCTGGGTGGGGGCAAAAATCTAGAAGAATTCTGCACTTGAACTGCCTTGTAAGAGACTGTAACTTCTTTCTCCACTATAAATAAACAAAAACCAGAAATTGTAGATGATATATTATGAGTAAGATGTGTATGAATAGCCAAAGTGGAATAGTTAAATTCTCAAAGGTCTTGGCCTGCCTGTCAGTAACTGGCAAATGAATGTATATTTCTATGTCTTATACTAAAATAAAGTGCTTTGTGTATGTGTCATCTATTTTCTGTATTCCCTACTTCAACTTTTTCCACCTATCAAGGAGAAATTAGTAGTCCTAGCAGAGTCAAATTAGCAGATTTCCACTACAGTCCATACATAATAACCAAGAAATAAGACCATTTTACAAATCTGCATCTTTTGGAAAACCCTTCTTACACACAGCAATTACACATTTTCAAGTTCACACCAAGGATGGCAAGGCTCAATGACAGTCTTAGGTCTGATTTTGGACCTCACCAATCATGTATAATCTACAATGAGATGTTCAGCAGGATGCACTGCAGGGACCAACACAAGGCAAACAGGAGTAGCATGTCCGAAGTTTAAGGCCTGTCAATAGACTCCTGACAAACCGCTATGTAATCCAACGATAAAGGTTTACTTTCATTTACTTAATTCTTTGGAAATAACATGTTTAGTTTTGAAAATCTCTCAAAAAGTTAGGAGGTTCTCAGTGAAACAGAGATTTCCCTTCTTTATTGAAGGTTTGGTAACAAAGCCATTAATTTAGAGATGAAGAGACCCCACTAATAAATTCTGTGGATTCCTCACAATAGGGCCTTATAAAGAGTAACAGAATTCTGTTAGAATCAATCTATCTGCATAACATGTATCATGGTTGTTGAGGGCTGGATTAAGTCCCCCAAATTCATAGGTTGAGGTCCTAACCCCTAGTACCTCAGAATATGACTGTACTGGGAGACAGGGTCTTTAAAGAGGCAACTACAGTGGGCCCTAACCCAAAATGACTGGTCCCTGTGAGAAGAGATTAGGACACAGAGACACAAGTGGTATTTACAAGCAAGGAGAGAGGCCTCAGAAGAAACCAAAACTGCCAACACCCTGACCTCAGACTTGCAGCCTCCAGAACCATGAGAAAATAAGTTTCTGCTGTTTAAACCATCCAGTCTGTGGTACTTTGTTTTCACAGCCCTAGCAAATTCATACAATAGTCAATGAGATTATCTGACATTTTAGAAGTAAAATTTATATTGGATAATTCTAACTATTAATCAGGCAGGCTCTACAAGAAACAGTAACTATCAGCTGTTACACAGAACACCTTTGCTCTCATTGAGGAACTTCTGGTTACAGTTATTTCTCCATGCAGGTTTGGGTGCTTACGTTGGGTCTCCACATTTCGGGGCCAGGCTTTGCCCAGGCTCTCAAAGGAGCCCAGCAGAAACTCCAGCTGGAGCTCCTTTTCCTTCTCATTCTCATCTTCATTTTTGGTTGTCTGGACTCCAATGCTTTCAGGTGAGTTCTAGAACATGCAAAAGAAAAGGAAAGCAAATTTAATTTCTTTATTCCTTCAAAGTTACAGATATACTATTAAAACAATCAGGTCCCAGAGCAGGAGATGGTAATCAAGAATTTAATGCTAAATTCTACCACAAGTTTTCCTATTTGTAAAAAGGATTTGGAACAGAAATAGAAATACAAGACCTCTCTAATAAACTGAGGAAGTCCATTAAAGTAATCTATAAGCAAAGGTTAAAAAACAATACTGTGTATGTAGTACCATGAGCACAATATAGCAAGATTTACAGTAGAATCATAGAATTAAAGATAGGACTGGGTAATCCTCTAGATTCAAACTCTTTCTTACTAAGATAGGAAAACAGGCTGAGAAATGACTCATCCAGATAGCTGATGATGTAATCAATTTCGAATGTAAGTCTCCCAAATCCATACACTGTTACTAAATATGTAACAGAAATTATTTAAAAGGCCCTTTTACCTAAAAAACTGCAAATTAGCAACACAAGAAGAATGCAATTTCAAATATCTTGAGTTTCACACATAAAAAATAAGTAAACCATACCATTCTTTCTCTGAACGAGTGCCCAGCCTTTAAAAACAAGTACTTCATTTTTCAAATGAAACCAGTCTTTTTTTAATCAAAGTCCCCTAATATATGACAGAGGCAATTAACAGTGACACACTGATAGAATTATGACAGAGACGGTGCATTCACTCCAACATCTGCTCTCTGGAACTCACTGCTCCTGCAGCCTTGAGATTCCCAGCTTGCAGGGTGAAACCCTTGCCATAAAAACTCATCTTTTTGCTTTGTTTTTAAAAAACAAACAGACACATCCACTCTCTACCTTCTCTCATGGAAGGCAAATGGATGCCTGGAATGAAGACTACTTTTCCTAGCCTCATCTTCAGCCAGCTGTGGCTATCTGGCCACACACTGGCCAATGGGACAAAGTCAAGAGGCCAAGCAGCAGCTTCCAGGAAATCTCAAGAGACAAGTGACATGCCTACTTTGGCCCTTTGGCCCTTCTTCATCTCCTCTGCCATCACCTGCCTAGAATGCAGACACACTGCAGACCAAGAAGACAATGGCCACACTCTAGTGATGGCAGAGTAAGGAGCTAAAAAGAGCCAGAATCCCTAAACCACCACACAAAAAACATATGTCTATCTTGTTTGAGGCCCTGATATTTGGGGATTTTTGCAGCTATACCAGTCCTAACAAAATATGAAAACAGGACACCGAGGAATATTTTTTTTTTTTAAGTATAAACCAGGCCTGAGTGGTCATTACCTTCTTGATGAGAGGTATGACAATCTCAGAAAACTCTTGGAATCGATCTTCTTTGGTGGCCTTCAAGACATCCCCTGCACAGCCAATCGCCACAATCTTGTATTTGAGATTCTCTTTGCAACACTCCTTCAGAACAGCTTGGAGAATTTCATTTGTGCTGGGTTGATTGGACACAGGCTTTTCCAGCTCTGCACTACAGGATCCATACAAAACATCAGAACAGTTACAAAGGCTCCAGCTTTCACATTCAATTTAAGAAATGGCATCTTCACTGAAAGAACATTTACCTGCAAGCTGTCACCACACAGGCAATGGCTTTCAATAACTCTTCCTAAAGGGTTGAAAGATGAGTGAATATTATTAAGCATATGTGTCACTTACATTCTCCGTACTATGACTACAATTACCTCAGGAATATTTAATACCTATGACAACAAAAATTAGCCAGAGTCATCTTTTCTTTAATGCACTTTACTGTCTAACAAGCAGATTCACAGAATTTTGTTTCAAACCACAGAAGCAGGGTCATTGCCTCCATCCCCATTTATCATTTCATAAAGCCTGGAGAGCTGGCTTGCCCAAGGTCACATGGGCAGAAAGGTCAGCCATGGACTTAGAACAATGTCTCCTACCCCAGTACTTCTTTTATAGGACTGCCCTAGCCACTGCTAGCTTTTACATCAAGTATGCTGCCACAATCTCATGTTCCCCACGGAGTGCTCATTATAAAGATCCTACTATCGCCCTTACATAAAACAAAACTGTTACTAATTCACAAGCCCCAGAGATGGGCATCCTCAGTCCCAGGAATAAGTCCACCTTATTCCTCAGTTTCCCACATGCCCAATCCTGATCTGTTCATGAGGTCAGTAGGTATAAGATGGTGACCACTTGATTGAAGACTTAACTTGGGAAGCTGAGCAGGATAAATAATAATCTCCAGCATTACTGTGTAGTATTCAAAGACATGTGAGTTTTACTTTGATGAAATATCATACGTAATTAGGCAAAGTTTACCCAATGCTTCTCATTGGCTAGGAAATCTGGTTCACAAAATCAGTCCATCTGACATTCCACAAAACCAGATTCTAATTTTTATAGAAAACAGAAGATGAAGTCATAATTCAAGGATACCTTCAGTTTAACTGGGAATGAATGGTTTCTTTACCTTTCCTGCCCATGTTCTTCCAGCTAGGCCCTGCAGTAATGCAGACAGTATCATTCCCAGATATGGAGGTACGAGGGAGCCAGTTTGTTTTGCAATTGATGCCATGGCGACTGCACCTTGGGCCTTCATTTTCCAGGACTGAGACTGTAAAGCCTTCTGCGTAATGGTAATCAACTCCTGCAGGTACAACCGAATGCCACCAAAAGAACCTAGATTATAAAAATCAAAATTAAAGCAACTTTTAAGTGACACACACACAAAAAAACTAACCAATTTTTCTTGAGTGCATCTGAAAAAAGTCAGTGACCATCAGTCTAAAGCAGTGACTCTCAATAGTTACGTCTCACTATTCTCTGAAAGGGACTACAATAGTAGGACTTAATGAAGTTGGCTATGTCCACAGGAAGATGTCATGCAAATGGTCATCATCCATTAATATGTATCAAGGTGAAAAAAAGTAATACTCTAAGGCATCATAAAATCACTATTCACTCCCAACTAACAGAAGTAAAGGTTGACTTTGCTTGGGCAGATTTTCTACTCTCTCGCATGGGCATCAACAAGACAGGAAAGCTAAGAGTTCTGGGTGCCAGACTTGAGAACTCAGCAATCTGGACATGCTCAAAACCTAATGGGACACACTTTGTTAAGGTCCTGTGAAAGTAACAGTTATGAGTTTATGAATAAGACATATAAGTAAAAAATTGCAGGTGTGGTATTTCTTAAGAAACAAGTTTAATTCACAGGCACTGCTTACTAACCAGGTACATTTTCCTGCCACACTTCAGTCCACAAGTTGCATTCTTCTTTTTCTGATTTTTCCTCATCAGCAATTTCATGCATGCCTAGAAATGCCAAAGGCAGAACTTCTTTGGCATGGTTCTTCAATACATCAGGGCTGTACCGTCCAATAGCATGAACAGTCAGAGCACAAGAGGTCTTGTAGATGGGTTCTAAAGAAAAGAAGGAAAAACCATCATCTTTATGATAGTTATTATTTTTAAGGGTACCTGATCTAAACAGACTAACACTAAACTTGTACCACAGCAAAACAAATCAGTAAAATCAATTCAAATGTTCCTAGCAAAGTACACAAAATCAGAGGGCAAAACGTGATTTGTATTGTTTCATTAGACTGCAAACATTTAAGTTAAAAATAATATAAAACAGGAAAAGAAAGGTACCTTCTTTCTCCATATACCAGCCATTGAGCTTTTGCAGAAGCTTCTCAGTGCCGCTATCCCGTGAGGTCTGAAGAAGAAACAGTAACAATACTAGTTGTTTCTTTAGAATTATCCAATTTATCGTATGTCTTTAACTAAAGAAATTCAACTCACCCTAACTAAATGGCCAATAGCAAATGCACAGGATTTCTGAATTACACTGTTTCGATCTGTCAGACCACTAAGCAAAGCGCTCAGAAGTTTACCTATCAGAAGTAAAGGAGAAAAATGTGACCCTTGGTTGACCAAATGTTCTGCTTTGTTCCCAGAACCAAAACAAACTTCACCTTGTAATTAATACCTGATTTATTCCATGGTAGTTTAGAACCCTATATGTTACATTCATACTCCATTTGCTTCCTTCTGCCTGATGTAAATTAAAGATTAATCTGTGTCTTTTATTGTAGGTTGTTGCAAAAATGAGCACTAGGTACATGAAGTTTATTAGCCCCATCTAGGAGCCAATCTAAGAAAAGAAAAATGCTGATGTAAAGCTAGCTGTAAAAGGTAAGCTAATCCTATAGGGGAGGCAGATGCTTTCACTTCCTTATTCCACTACAAAATGGTCAAACACACAACAGTGAAAACTTGTTTAACTTGATCATCCTGGCACCTCTTGCAAAGAGATCCAGGTAGAGAGGGGAGTTTGAAGAAAGAAAAACCATCAGTAGTATCACAGGCATGTCTGAAAGATAATTGTTTTTCCTTTTAAAACCTTGTCACACAAGACATGGCCATACCAAAATATTACCACGTATGATTGTGACAAACTCACCTGAGTAAGGTGTTAGGTCCTGGGGACACTGAGTAGTTAAAGACACAATGACACTGGCACAGCCTCCCTACAGGGTTACAAAGGCAGAGGTCTAAATTTGATGGTTACAAGTTCGGTCTATCAAACCCTTTATTTTAGGTATCAAAAATTAAAAGATAAGAAATACATAAAACCTAACAGCCCCTGAAGAATTCACTCTAGAAAGGGGAAAACTCCTACTTTTTAATCAGTAACACAAAGAATGTTTCCAAGACCTCCAACAGGACGACAGGTGCTTTCATACTCTGCAAGTATGAAGGAAAATTGGTACAATCTTTCAGGAGGGCAAAAGATGTCAACTTGTCCACCCTTGTTCTCATATTTCCAGTTCTAGAAATTAAACCAAAGGGAACAGCTCCAGATGTACCTGAAGACATTCTTCACAGTGCTTTGACATCAAAAAAGTTAAAAACAAATCAGATGTTCCTTGATGGATTAAATAAATGATGTTACAGTCACACAACAGAATATTATACAGCCATTAAAGAGGACACTGTAGAAGACATACACAGTCCAGAAAATGGACTAGAAGGAAATACTTTGAAATATTAACAGCAATTCTCTCTGGATGGTACACTTATGGACAATTTTTAACTTTCTCCTGATCTGTAAATGCTAAAATTTTTAAATACAAGCAAGTGTTAATTCTGTCAGGAGAAACACATGTGAGTTGCTTGTTTTTAAAGGTGGGGCAGCGTGGGATCCCTCCAAGTTCTTGGAGAGGAAGACATTTTCCTATCAACACATCTGCTGACTCCTCTGTGAAAAACGCTAAACCACCCAAAAAAACAACCCCTTGGTAATTGGATGTGACTGGCCACTAATAACTGATAGTGAACAAAGCCCCAGAGAGTATGAACATAGCAAGCAGGGGACAAAAATGATGCCACTAAAAAAGTAAGAAATGATTTACTGAAAGTCACATGTTATATATCCTGAGTGAGATACATGTTTTAAGTTATTAGTGCAAAACCACAGAAACAAAATGGTTAATGTAAAATAATATTAGGTTTTATGGAAAAATACGAATTTCAAACACATGGCTGTTATATTTTTGGCCCAAACTAATGAAGATGCAAATTCTTCTTGTAAAAAAGACACTTACTTACCTTAGTTCCAAGACCCACACCACTTCTGATCAATTCACATAATCTAGGAACTAGCTCACCCAACACCGACACATCAAGATATTGCAGGCACTTTTGGAAGAGAATGAATACAAAGTTAACCTTAGCAAATCATTATGTCAGTATCAAACTTCAATTAAAAACTGTCCATGTCAAATATGCACCCACTGGGTTTGACATTAAGTTGAAAAATTGCTGTTTTGATTTTGCCTTGTTTTCAGTGTTAAAACCCACCACTGTACTATGAATAGAAAAAGTGTTCATCATTAAAAAAAAAACATAACCTTAAAGTGTAAAGAAAATAAAAAGATAAATAATGAATAACTTGCTAAAGGAGAAAATAAATAATCATTACCCAAGAAGAAAAGACTTCCTTGGGCCTACTTCCTCTTTATCAATCCATGTTCAGTGTAAAAGACCTAAATTAAACTTTATCTTTTCCAGAGGGCCTGCCCTAATAACTCATCTTATTTAAATCAACTTTTTGGCTGTATCTGCTATATTTTTGGAAATGCAATGACACATATTCTATTATTAATGAGCACATTTAAAAGGTGTTTGCTAACTATTTCTATTTCTTTAAGCTTTCTTTTCCCCCAGTAATCCAATTGAGACATCCTGAGACCAAATTTTGGTAAGAGTCCCCCAGTAAGCACTAAAACTAGCTACTTCTCTTGTTCAGTCTTGCGATCTACTTAGCAAAACAATTTCCAGCAGCTCACAAGCTCTCAGTTAACCACTCCAGGGAACAAACAGCAGAATCAGCTTCAGAGACTTCAGGACCCCAGGAACTTTAGAATCTAGAACCTCAGTGCCAATCAGCTCTTTACTGAAAACCTCTTCTTATGACTGAAACAATGTATCAATCCTGTTCAATTCTCTTTCCCTACCTTTTATGCTTTTGAATACCTCAAGCTTACATCCTCCTGGTTAATCCCAAAGGAAGACAATTATATGAACCTTTCTAAACAGGCAGGCCAAAAGAGATACAGATTTATAGAGATCTTTTAACATATTGTTCTCCTACGAAACACAAATATGGACTAATGAATTACAGTATTTGGAAAATTACTTATTCCACTTAGTAATATAAAAGTAAAAAAGAACTATACTAAGAAAAAACTGGAGTCACAATAGCTGCTTGACTCATCCCTTAAATCTGTACTTCATTTAACATAGCCTAAAGACTTTGAAGAGCTCCTGCCTAAAGTAACACACACACACAGACTTTCTCATTACACTAGGCACTGACCATGTTGATTGTTTCCATCATGGGAGAGGATTTGGCAGCACTGAGTCGAGCACTATCCATGGCAGCCTGAGAACACAAATTCAAGGCACTCAGCACATTCAATTAATTAAGAATAACCCACACAAATACCCTTAAATGAGCTTTTCTTCCAAAGAGAGGAAATGTTTAAAAATATATAGACAAAGCAAAATCAAACATAAATCTAACTCTAATTTCTTTTCACCTACACCCAGTAATTTACCTATAGAGGCAGCATCTCACTGCAGGTGAGAAATTCAGACAACAGAAATTAACTAATTAAAAGGTAAACAGTATGATTTTGAGCAACTCATCCAGCCTTCCTGAGCCTCAGGTTCTCCATCCACTGAATAAAGGAATAGACTAAAATAAATTTCTAAAGTTTTTAAAAATTGTGTCCAAGCAATAAAGAATTTTATATACTTACTGATTTAACTTTGTAAAGGACCTTCATATCTACAACTGTAGTTTAGTCTAAAGATTACCCTGCAGAAGTTAACACTATCCAGACATCATAAATGCAAAAAGGAAGGCATACGAAGTAACTTGCCTAGGGCTGCAGAGTTTGGACTAGAATTCATCCTAATTCTCAGCACCTAGTAAACATGCTATGGGAACCTAAGAGGGGCAAGTCTATTAAAAAAGGAAAGAATGATGAATAGAGAAGAAACAGCAATAACAGATGCAAAGGAAAAAGAAAATTACTAGAATAGTTTGAGCAGTTAAAATCAAACAATGACCTGAGAGAAAACATTTACAATCTCTATGACAGAGGTTTAATAGCCTTATAAACGAAGACAAGTGTAAAAACATTAGTAAGTGAAAAATAAGCATGTAATGGAAACACACAAATATGGAAAGCTATCACAGTAGGAAAAAAAAATGGACAACACTAATAACAGGAAAGTATAAATTAAAACAATCAGATTCTTGCTCATCAGATTATTATTATTCAATGCTAGCAAAAGCATGGAGAAAACAGAAATCACAATTTTTGATGTTACAATATATCTGACAAAATTCAAAATTCCATCACTGTAGGATACTATGCACGCCTTAAAAAGAATGAAATTGCTCTATATAAAGACATGATACACTGCTAATAAAAAAGTTGCAGAACAACATTCACAGTCTATTTTTAAATTCGTGAGTTTGGTTTTGTAGGCAATGACAACAAAAGAATTTGATAAAAGACTCAGAAAACTATTGATAGAGGGTACCTCAGGAAACGGCAGCTGGGAAGGTAAAGGGGACTCCTAGAGGATTACTGTCTACCCTTCTGTATTATTACAATTTTTCACAGTAAATGTTTCATCTGTAATTTTTTAAAAACAACTCTGACCAGAAACTAGGCAATTATAGTATATTTGAAAAGCAGAAAAATTTTGGACTATGCCAAAATCTTGTTTACTTTTTTACTTTACTTTTCACTTCTTTACTTTACAAAAAATCTTCTTTACTTTGAGGGTGGAAGTGGTTTATAGAAAAACTCTGTGAAGATATAGACCCAATTCCTGAAAAAAAATTTTTTTATGTACCAGAAACTATGTTAAGTAAGTGTTAATGCATTTTTTTAAATGGAAGCACTAGTTTTTATCCAATTCACAAAACAGTATCTGCACCCTCCTTCTCCTGCTTCCCCCACCAAAGAAAACAAAAACAAAAACCTGCATTTAGTTACAGGAGTGGAGTTATTTCAAGAGTGGTAGAAGTATCACTCGAGTCACGGAGTTTGCCTAAGGACACTGGAAGTATTCTCCAGAGAGACCTCAGTACTCAGTACCTTAACAGGGCTCTTCCTCCATAATACTTACCAATGTGTTTGTACTGTCAACTCACCTTTTCTTGGTCTGTAGCCCGGAGGCTCAAATAATTGAGAACTTGGGGTTCCAATACACTTAAGGATTCCAGCAGAGCTGGGATGAGTTTTGGTGCATGTGGCTTCAACATGGCTCCTGCACTTTTGCTGATCTTCACAAGGGTATTAATGCTACAGACACACAGAACACAATCCCTGAGTCCTTTTAACAAAGGCAAGAAACTCTATAAATCTAATCATAAAGATGTTCTATATTTCTGTTGCATTTAGAAAAATATTCTCTTCATTATAGAGCCTGGTCTTAGCACTTACCCTCTAAACACACAGGCACAATTTTCCCAACACTGTATTATTTTGAAGCATATCCCCAACTAAACTTCAGTATGTGTCACTAAGAGACAAGGACTCTTTATAACAATCAAAATACGATTTTTTCACACCCAGAAAGTATTAATCATTTTTTTCATATCTGATATCCGAATTTCCTTGATTTTTCACAAATGTCTGGAAGACTTGGTTTGTTGGAATCAGGTCCAGTCCACCCACACATTGAAATTTATTGCATTTCATTACTCTTTAATGGTGCCCTGCCTCTTTTTTTCTCATAATTTATCTGTCCTCATTGATTGTATCTATTATTTAACATGTTCCTCTGTCACTTGCACAGATCTTCAAGCTAAAGCAAAGTCAGGTTCAATTTTTTTTTTAAACAAGGATCTTTCACAGGTGGTGCTGTATGTGTCATATTGCATCACATCGGGATGCATATACAGGATGTGCTGCTAAGAGTGACCAGCGGTTCAGGTTTGGTGGGTCTGAATCATCCCATTATGAAGTTTCCCATCAGCTTTTCACCGGTGGATTAAGAAGTTGCTCAGTATCATTACCTAGACTATTTTACTGAGGACAGCAAAATGGTGATGTCCTAATTTTGGTCATTTCATTGTCTTTGTTAGGAGAATCTGCTAAAAGGAATCTTCCCTCATTAACTACCTAGTTACTATTAGTGTGAAATGTTACTATTAGTAGGAAATACTGTTGGTATTATTAATTTGATCTAGTTTTAAGAGTGTAGAATATGGAACAGATAAAATTCCTAGATAGCATTTTAGTTTAAAGACAAAGAAACACAAACTATAATCCTTCCCTATTGATTTTAACTTAAAATAGCCATATATCTTTCAATATGTGGGTGTATTTTTGAACATTTCTTTGTGGCAGATGGTACAATTTATTTTAAACCTAATAAACTGTGAAATCTTACTAAACACAATAACCAGCCAGCAAGCTGTTGCACAGTAGGAACCTGTGGCATAACAGGAAGATGTGCTTGCTGGGGCCTGAGGCCCATGGCAATAAAAGGTCAAGGCAGAATGTCACAGCAGAGAGCTGGTCAAAAGCAAGGTTCCCATGAGAATGTTTCTGAGAAAAATATTCTGACTAACAACTTTTCACAAATGCTCTTGGGTTACCTCTGGATTCTCCTCAACTCATTTCTCTATACCTTCAAAAATTTAACATTCAAAGAAATCCAATTTCTACCAAATGGCTAGAAACTAAGTAGATGTGATACATTCCTTTCCTCAGCTGATTCACACCTCAGGGCCCGCACTTCTGTCACAGTGCTCATCATTCCTTTGTCCAGAAGGCAAGGCAGGAGGACAGCGATGGTTCTCTGGCCAGCTGCTCCTCTGGCGGGGTCACACATTTTCACACAAACCTCACATACAAAGAACAGGGAAATTAGTGGAACCAACCTCTTACCCAACAAAGACTTCATCTAACAAAATACTTTCTACTCCCATATCCACAGAAAAGAAGTTAATCTACTTTTTATGACACTAAAGAGAACCTTTGGTAATGCATCTCACTATTTAAGCTTTGGTTTTCTCATTTGTGAGACAGGGAACAGTTTTGTGAGGCAGGGAACAGTTGAAGATGAAATGGGAAAATGTATAAGCAAGTACTTCCAAGAAGGCTTAAGGTATTATAATCATTATCATCCTCAATAACTTTGGGTGGCAGCCTACCAAGAATCTTAGATCGTTAAGAACACAAATCTGGAATAAGAAACCTGGATTTAAAATCTGGTTTTACTGTTTACTAACAATGTAACCTAAGGCAAGGTTTACACAGATAGAATGTAGAAGTCCTTAATATATCACGAAATCAAGTTCAAGAGAGAAACTAGTTTCAAAAAGCTTGCCAACCTCATAGATTAGAAAAACAGATTAAAACATTAACATAGCAATACTAAGAGAAAGACAGATGTTGCTTGATCTAAATGAGTGACATGTTCTTCAAGGTCAAGTTGAAAGTCATACCTCATGTAAAAGGCCCAGAAAAGCTCTCTAGTTAGAGACCAGAGATACAGATATACTTTGCTAAAAACACTAGTAACTCTATTGAAATGACACCCAGTATGTCACTCAGTGTTAAGAACAGTAAACTATAACACTATGCCAATTACTCTGCAACTCAGTGTTTCATAGACCACAAACAGTAAGTTGTCACAGTCATCAAGAGCCCTGCCCCACTTCACCCTCAATTTAAGATAAGAGTTTTAGGTACCTTGCTTAGAGTTTTCAGAGCTAGTTCTGCTGCTTTTCGCACAGATTCCTAAAAATGAGGAAAGTATGGTATCATGCAACTTAAAGTTTCATTCTCATCTGCCCCATAACACCTATTTAACTGCCTCAGGTTGGTGAAAAATCTTACTTTCAGTACACCAAGTAAAAAACAGTGTCTCATTAGGCTCTTTGCCCATCAAGGAACATATCACAATGTCATATTTTTTAATTAGTGTGACCTAATTTGACCTTACAAAAACACAGCTGTTAAGTAAAATAATTTAGGAACTGAATATATTATAAAAGCAAATGTATAAAGATCTATGTGAGGATTCTGGAAGAATTTAAAAATCTCTAATGAATGGAGGAAAAAAAGGAAAAACTGAGGTGCCTAATTTTAATGGTAAGATATCAAAATATCTCAAATTTAAACTGCCCAGGAAACAATTCAGAGGAATTGGTCAAGTCATTTGGGAGTGACTGAACCAATAATGAAACTAATCAAGTAGAGTTATTCTGGATTATTTCAAAACTGTCATGTCCCTAATCAACAGCATCATTAAATTGCTATTGAAAGAAAGGTGGCAGCCAACTTAAAAAAAAAAAAGTCAATTCAATTTAGATCTAAAGACCCCCAAAACCTTACAACTTCATAGGCACCAGGC
The DNA here is from genome assembly GCF_040802235.1 of Manis javanica. NCBI lineage: Eukaryota > Metazoa > Chordata > Mammalia > Pholidota > Manidae > Manis > Manis javanica. The sequence goes on along the minus strand of NC_133157.1, from coordinate 21,211,286 downwards.
ACATCAAGACTGGAGCTTTCAGAGGAAATTGTGGTTTCTTAAAATTGTCTGCATAGTGCATTTTGAAATACATAAATTTTAACAATCCCAGTTTAAGCTTTTCTATGAATAAATACAGATTTCTATAATACCTTTATATCATCTTGTACTCTAAAAAGAGTTTCCCAAATTTCTGGAAGTTTATCAATGATGTCATCTAGCGGTCTTCCTCTCAATAAATCATTTAGAGCTAAACAGCTGAAAATAAACAACTGGGGGTCAAATATGTGATCAAGAAATCTCAAAATTCTACTATGAAACATTCATACCAAACAAGAATAGGAATTCTGCCTGTATTTCTGGTCATAATCTCCTCACGCCAAGACAGCAATGACTATTCTGTCCTTGGTACCTCTAATATACCAAAGACATTTACATTATCAAGTGTCTGTTTCCCACAACTATAGTAAAATCTCTTTAGGATGACACATCATTTTTTATTTATCAGTGTACCCCCAGGGCTAGCATACCACCAAGTATATGGAAGGCACTGAATAAACAGAAATATTCATTTTCTATTTATTATAAAAAACTATATATTGGTATATATACTTATATATTGGTATACATAAATAAATGCTACCCTATGAAGTAATGAGGGCATATAAATATATCTTGATATCTACCAATTAACACATGATCTTCTACTTCTTTAATATCATACTTGCATAAACTAAAACAACTCAGGAAAACCACTGACTAGAGTTGAAATAGTTAAAAGTAACTGTCTAACCCAATCAGAAAGAAATAAGCTCTTTAAGTAATATTAATTTATTCCTTTAACAAATAGTATAAAGCTTGGAAATTTGAAGGAAAAAAAATTCAGTTGTATTTGATTAGTCCTGTATTTCCAAAAATGGTACCTGGATTCACGAACTCGCCACATACTGCTGGTAAGGTTCTTAATCAAATCTTGAAGAATTTCCTTCAAATATTTATCCACCTAATGAAAACAAAAGGATAATTAAAAATGGGAAGCCAAAACCCATCAATAATCAAATTTGTCATTTCTCAACCACACTGATCATGTTTCTGTATGTAACAGCATTATGTCGCTCTAGGCCTCTTAGCACACAACTCTCTCCCTCTCTGGTTGCCAGATCTTTCAAAATGATCATTCTAAAACCAAACTTGATCCTCCTTTATTTTCCTAATGCATGAGAACAAAGTCCAATCACCCAGACATGGATATGAAACACTTTGTGACCCACCAGCTCCAGAGGTATCCTATCCAACCTCACCTCCATTCCTTGGTACATACTACCCTACCCACCCCCTCACAAGGCCCTTCCATCTCCAGCTTGCATGGTTAATTCCTACTTGTCCTTCAAGATTCAAATCAGGCATCACCTCTGCAGAGAAGCCTGGGCTACTCCCCTCTGTGTTTCCACAGCGCCTTCTTCCGTGCACTCATCAGACCGCACAGTAACCACACTGCTCGGCCACACTGAGACCCTGGGGGCAGGGACACTATCTCACTTGTCTTTGCCTCCCTACTACCTTGCACAGTGTCTGGCACATAATGAAGTATTATGACTGTTCAGAATGAATGATGAGTTTAATCTTTTAACCCTCTGTTTTATTTTGATATATACTGATCAATTTGGTAATAATAACCTAATGGTAGACTCAATTTTTACGCTCAAAACTTACAGCATTTCCAGTTTTACTCTTGTAGGTAGGACAGGTTTTGTTATCCTCACTTATATGTAAGAAACCCAAGACAGAGAGGTAAATAACTCACTCAAGATATAATAAACAACGCCTTCGTATGTGCACTTCTCTAAAGAGTCTTCATAGCAATCACCACCACACTTGTGGCTTCGTCTTTCACTCATACAGAGGTGATACATCTATCTTGAGAGCTTAGGCCTGTGCCCTGAACTCCAATCTATAAAGCCAAATGGCCTCTTAGATTTTGGTTGACTCATTGGTACTGAGTACTCTTCCAGAGCAAACAAAACTCACTAAACCTTCAAAGCTGAGCCCACAAGTGCCTACCACTGTGAACAAGCACACCCAATCCTAGTACCAGACTGAAGAGACAGGAAAGGCCACACCATGTGCAGGGGCTGAGAAGACATGATAAGGGTCATGGAACTTGTTTCAAGTGAATTATGGAGCCACCAAAGGATGTCAACCACAAATGGCACGATACAATTAGCATTTTTAAAAATCACTTCTACTGCTAATTCAATGAAAAAGGGCAAAGAGAAGAGAAATTTGACAACCTGTTCATTAGGAAAGAAGTAGAGAATGAAGAAAATGGCTTCAAGGAGTCCTCTGGAAGCAGAAACAACAGAATCTGCTACTGGAACTCAACCAGTTGAGGGTGAGAGTAACACAGACAAAAATCAAGGATGACACCAAGTTTCCTGGCTTGGGTGTACGGATGAGTGCTGAGCATAGAGGAGGAAGGCTGTTCTTTTAAGTTCTGCTCTAGACATATTAAGTCTATGGTATCTTTAAACAGCCAAGTGAAAATGCCAAGTGGGCAGTTAGATATGCAAGTTAGGAGCAAAGGTCACATATGGGCCAAAAATATAAGATTGAGAACCATCACAATAAAGATGATATTTATATGCCCTGGAACTGATGAGATCATCTAGAAAGATAAAGTTGAGAGAGTAAAAGGTACTCAGAAATCCTGAGTAAGCCCTGAGAAGTCCTAGTATCTAAGAGTAGAACAGAATATGAGAAGCAGCCTGGTGACAGAAAACCATATATGGTAACTGCCTGCTCCTTGTCTACTGCCTCAACTACATCTGCTTCTCGAGAGCAGGAACCGTGACCTGTCCCCCACTGTACCCATGGTGTCTGTCACCAAACAGCATTCCATCTGTGGGAACACACTGCCATTTCCTTAGCCAACTACTCCATTTTTGAAATTTCAATAAATGCTATTATAAGCATCTGTGGTAACTTCAAAGAAGGAAGAAAGCAAGGAATGAAAGGAAGTTTATTTCTTTAAACAAATAAGTTTACAAAGTGGAAAGGAAGGTGAAGACTGGGTTTGAATTCCATGCACATCTTGGACAAGGGTTCACAGATACTTGCCATTGATTTGTCAGTGACCAATGTATTCCAAATACTCGTCATGGCCTGTCGGATGCCAAGGTTGGGATCAAACTGGTAACGATAAAGACGAGGAACTAGCTGAGGCAGAAAAGGAGCCAGCTGTTCTCCAGCCCTGGTAGCAATCACATTAAAACCAAAAGCAGCACCCTAAAAAAATAACAGTAAGAATAAGTGGCTCAGATACATCTGCAGTAGTAAAGTATTAACTAACACACTAAAAAATTAAGATGACAAAATTCTCCCCCCCAAACTTGTCTCTGAATACAGCCTGCTTTATTGGGTGCCTCAGCTTTACCAACTGATGATAACAGCCATGTGGTGGCCTGGCTCTCTCTAATCACAGACTTTTACAAAACACACTGCCTATCAATTGTCATTGTCTGCCAATGTAGCAAGTAAGTAAAAGATGGTTTTGGAAGGAATTAAAAAATAAAAACTGTCCGGTGGCAGCAACTTACCTTCCTTGAGTTCCACATTGCATGATGGTTGGCTAAATTCATAAATTTATACACCAGATCTGGCTGACTAAGATCGCTTGCCAGAGAACAAAGCTCCTTGTAAGTGGAGAGGCCCTGGCTTGGAAACAAATAAATAAAAAGTATGTAATAATCTATTTCTCAACTCTCCAACCTAATAAAAATTACATCACCATTACCGGGATATTTTAAAAAAATTAACTTCTAATATTGAGTTATCTCATCACCAGAGCAGAGAATCAGGTTGAGAAGAATATAAAATGTCACCTAAGTCGATTGGCAGCAGTGGCCGGTAAACAACCCAGATACACCCGCAGCGCCCACAGAGGGGGAGCCTCCCCACTCGACAGGCACACAGCAGTACTGTGTGCAAAGCTCTCATAATGAACCACTTAAAGACAATTTCTTGTCATCACTAAATCTTTCCAAACTAGGGCACCCCGATCTTGGTAACAACAATGAGTCCTGTGAACTTTCTTCTGAACAAGTAATATTCACTCAAATACCTGATTATTTGTGTTAGTTATTTTGTAAAAAGTGAGAACATTTTAAAAATTCAGGAGTGTAGAGGGAGAGCAAGCGGAATGAAAACAACTTTCAATGTGTCAACAGTGAACTGGGGGAGAAGGCCAAGGACGGAACAAACGGTGCCTTCTAATGCTGCAGACAGCCCTGAGGCAGCTCTCCCCACAGGCCACAGCAAGGCAGGGCAAGCTGCACTGTTTCACCTGAGGATTTTGAGATGAAAACTAACAGTGTTAACCACAATAGAACAATGGCAAGACAAAGGAGGCTCTAATAATTAATCTGATATTAGTTCGAAATGGTAAATTGGTGGACTCCTAGATACAAAGAAGAGGTATCCCCACCAGCAAGCTAGGCGCAGCAGGTGCTGAGCAGTGCTGCCAGGTTCTCGCTCAGGACTCTGACTGGGAGCTGACAGAACTGCCCTCCGTCCAAGGTCACGTCCTGCCCAGAGCAGCCCAGCACCAATGGCTAGTTTCTGAGGGGATGTAGTCCTAGTGAGTAGACATAAAGGCTGGGCCCCATAAAGAAAGATAACTCTGAAGGGCCAGCCCAGCTCCAGTATCTGCAGGTCGGTATCTGCTTGGGTGTTGGCAGCAGTTCAGCGTCTCCTTGGGCCGTCGGCCCTAACCTGCTTCCTCACTCCCTTAAGGTGAGGGTCCCAGGGCACCCTTCAGTAAAATCCCAGAACACAGTCCTCATCTCAGAGTCTATTTCTTAAGAAACTCAATCTAAGACATCAGGTTTTTTCTATAGTTTTCTTCCTCCAATAAGACACAGTATTTCCTAGGAGATAGCAATCAACTTCTATTCTCTAACGATGCCTATAATGACTGGCCTATGGATCTGGCATACACTTACCCATCAGGTGTTTTGCCAAGGCTTCCCCCTTGAAATACCACTGTCTCTCCAGAAACGTCATGTTTTGCTCTAAACCAAAACAAAAATAAGAATTTGGATTAGTCTCAAATTTTTCATACTGGCATTCAACTAAGTGATATTTCACTTGTAAACTGATAAAATCAATTTTCCTAATAAGTATCTACCATGTGCAAGATGTAAAAGTCAACTAATCCTTTCTATCAGCCTGACCATTCTGTAAAATGAAGTCTAGGATGAACAAAAAGATGTAAAAGACATCCCATACAAAGTTAGACTGAATTAAATGTAGTCATACATTAAAAACTATCCTTCCTATCAGGAAGCACCAGTCACAAAAATGATTTCCTCTATCGTTTTCTTCACAGATCAGACTGTGAATGATATGCAAGCTTCCTCTCCATGTTTTCATTTTCATTTAGCTAACAGTAATTACGGTATTTCTGTAATCCAATGCTTTAACTGTCCTGAGATCATCTGATTTTGAAAGCCTGACCTTCTGGCATGTTTCTAAACAGCAGTTTACTTTCTCAGTAGTACATACTGGATAATTAAACTGCTCTCCACAGCATAACAAAGACTGAACTTGCAATTTTAAAAAGGTTTAATAAACAAGAAAAACAAATACTGATTTTCTCCTTCTTCTGTTGCATATTCTCAGTATAGTGCAAAACTTGCCCTAAGAATTCAATCTGTAATTTTCACATTTACCATACCTTTTGCCAGTCATAAGTGTTTCTACAAGTGTAGAAACCAACTCCTGTTGATCTTGTTCATTGCCCAGTTCATAAACCAACCCAAGGCCTTTTGAGGCAACATCTTGGCTAAGTTCTACACAAAAGTCAGACAGAATAATATTACTTTAAGAAAACTTCATCTTCCGGTCAAGTCAAAGTTTTTAAAAATTTGTAACATAAACCCAAAATAACATCAAAATAAAGAAATGAAAACATACTTAACCTGCCTATTTTATTAAAAATGTACTAAATCATCTCAGTGGACATGACACCAAAAAGTCCCTGTAAATGAGAACAACCTTCACAAAAGATCCAACTCACAAACCAAGTCCACACTGCTGGGCCTTAAAGCATGCAGTGTACAGTGACAGAGGATCAAGAGACTGCAAGTTGCGCACATGAGAGGTCAGCCTCACGTCACTGCAATACACCCACCTCCAACTTTTGTAAATGAAAGTCAATACAAGACCTTATGTTTACAACAATTTATAAAACAAAATCTACTTTTTAAATGTCCAACATATAGATGTTCACTCTCTTCTGGTTTAAATCACAAAGAGAAAGAATCAGAAGTAGAAGAAAGCTATTTAGTAGAAGTACTATTAAAGAAGTCTCCTTTTTTAAATGCAAAACTGAAGAACATGATCTAATAATTAAGAACTGGGTTTCCTATGTATGCCCTTCTTTATGTTCACTAATCCAGACTTTCCAAAATTTTAAATATAAGATTAATGATGTTTGGAAATCAAATATTTACCAATAACCTACCATCATTTTCTGACAAAATGGAAACAAATGCACTCTGAATTTCTTTAAGATGAGACTGAAAGAAGAAAAAGGCATTTAGAACACTGAGACTCCACCTCTTCAGGAGAGTAAGAATCTTGCTCTCAGGGTACATAAACCTGAAAAGTCTTACACCCAAAGCCATCACAAACCCTGTTGTGCTCTCATCTTTAAAGGTGGTCAAATTACCTGAAGGCTATACTGCTTACAGGTAGTATGATGCAGTCTAAGTCTCCCCGTACTTACCACTTCTTCTGACTTTATACCTTCAAGTTTAATATCATCTTCCAGGCAACATATATCAGGCCTCCATCCTTCATTTCTTCAGGCACAGCTTATTTTAAAGTATCCATTAGTAATGGCCCTCCCTTTATACCCTTTCCTCCCTACTACCTTGCAATTATGAATATTTCATAAGAAGTTTCCAGTAGAGCTGATCACATTTATAGCACGGCTTACCTTCACTTCTTTATGGGTACTCAGCTTCCTCACAAGGGAAAGGAGCCAGATGCAGGCAGCCTGCCTCACATGTGGGTTGGGGCTGATGATGTGTTTATTTAAAATCACATCCAGTACCCAGGGGACCACATCATTCACTTTGGCTCCTGGGGAAAAACAAATAAGCAGCAATTAAAATAATTGAATAAATTTCCTAAAAATATTTAAAGTTTAATCAACATTTATTTATACAACAATTAATCCTATAACATAATAAAATCTAAATGGGAACTGATTCATTTCAGAACCTAGCATAAACTAAATATAACCTTTCCAAGGAACTCAGGTAACTTGAGTTCCCCAGAATGAGAATTCATCCCCACGACAGGGTATGCTATGCATGTGTGGGCACAGGACATACAGGGTAAATCTCTGTACTTTCCTCTGCCCCACTTGCTCTAGTCTCAGCAATTTGTCCTCCTCTACTATAGTTTTCTCATCCCTCATCTAAAAATTAACACACCAATAGGCACCTTCTGACTTCACTTTGCTCCTCCAGCCACTGTGCCATTTTCCTCCTTTCCTTTATTACTGCAGGGCTCCTGAACTTCACTACCACTGACATTTCAGGCTGGGGAGTTTGTTGGGGAGAGCTGGCCTGCACCCTGATGGACGTTTAGCAACATCCCTGGCCTCCACCCACTAGCGTACAGTAGCACCCCATCTCCCCAACCCCAGGTCCAGACATTACCAGATGTCCCCTGGGGGGCAAAATCTCCTTCTACCAGTCAAGGATCACTAATTTACATTAAAACTTTTCAAAATAGTTGTCTATACTCATGGTCGACATTTTTCTTAAACTCCAATCCTCTCCATATCAGGGTTTTACCTCCTCCACCCTACAGTAATTACTAGTCACCAACTACTGTCCTGTGGCTAAGGTCAATCATCGCTTCGCAGTATACAACCCAGTTGACCCCCAACCTCACACCTCCATAGATTTTCTTCACTTCACTTCCAAGACCCCCCAAATTCAGACTATTTCTTCTCAGGGTCCTTCCCTGGTTTCCCCTCATCTACCAAAACTCAAAACCCTGGGGACTCCAAAAAGCTCAGTTGTGGGATCTTTTTTCTTTTCTCTTCACTCCCCAGGTTCATGCCTCAAATGCTATCTTTACAAGATACTCACAAATATTTTCCAACTGAACTCCTCAGAATCGCACACTCATATGTACGACTGGCCTCTAGTTATGTCCGTGAGGACACTGGTCCTCGGTCACCCAGTGGGTGTGCTGAGACATCCCAACACCGCGAGGGAGGAGTGGGTGGGAAGAAGAGCCAGCTCACTCCCTCAGCCGCCTCAGGGCTGTACTGGAACCATCGATGACACTTTCCTGAGAATAGGTGCCCTATGCACTTAAAATCACCATCCAAGTTTTATCGATCTGCTTTCTATGCTTTCCTTTTCTTCATAGCACTTATCACCATTTAGCATGTGGCATATTTTCCTTTACTCATCTTGCTTCTTGCCACCTCCCCCTCTAGAATGTAAGCTCCACAAGAGCTGAATTTCCAACTGTTTTGACCATGCCTGCCAGCCAGCACCTAGAACTGTACCTGGCTCAGACTAAGCACTCAATAAACATTTGCAGTACTAATTTACTATTTAAGCCTCTGTGGCTGTGAAAATAATTTCACATATATTTTATTTCCTCTGGAAAAAAGTCAGTTGCCAAAAGGATCTTAGGAAATCACTATTACAAAGAAAACAAAATTGTTGATTTATCAATATCTGAAATGGAAAAGGTGAAATAAAACACTTTCAATTATTTGTAAAATAAAAATACAAACCACCATTACCTTGAAAATTAACTACTCACTCCTCCTCCTAATTAACTACACCTTCACTTCCAAAGTTCAGGCTCTCCTGCAAACACTTCTCAACCTTCCTTCATGGTTCCTTCCTGGACTCCTCTTCTTTCGATTTTCATTGACCCTGATCTTTGCCCTAGCCTTAGTCTGAGACCTTTTCCCTTCTCTGCCTTCACTGGGTTTAGGAATCTGGATAGAAATTAAGTTATCATTAATTGAGATAGGGAACAAAGAGAGGGAATAATTTTAGAGAATAAAAAAGACAGTTTTAGAGGGTGAGAAGAGGAAGAGATGATAATTTCAGATTTAGACTTTTAGACGTGGTGGTGCCTGGGGGACCTCTGTGTGAAAGTGCCTAGTAAACTGTGGAAGTACAGCTGTGCAGTATAAAATGGGTCAAGAGAGATATCCATTTCGGCATCACCAACATATACTGGATAAGCCATGGGCATGGGTGAACTGGGACATCCCAACACTGATGGGGCGTGTGGAGGAAAAAGAGCCAACAAAGGAGTGAAAAGAGGTCAAACACATAATGAATCTAGGAAAATGCAATCTTGCAAAAACGAAGTGAAAAACTTTACAAGAAAGTGCTGGGATACACTAAAGGCCTGGGTGAAAAGGCAACCCAGTAACTAGACCAAAAAGGAAGAAGGACAGGAAAATATGATTTCAGAAATCATGAAATGGGCAAGAGAGGATCCTAGATTGGTAATACTCTTTTTTTTATTAAAGTATTATTGATATACACTCTTATGAAGGTTCACATGAAAAAACAATGTGGTTACTACATTTACCTATATTATCAAGTCCCCACCCATACCCCAAGTCAGTCACTGTCCATCAGTGCAGCAAGATGCCACAGATCCAAGTGCCACAGATGCCACTATATCCCTTCTCTGTGCTACACTGTTATCCCCATAATCCCCCACACCATGTGTACTAAACACAATACCCCTCAATCCCCTTCTCCCTCCATCCCCACTCCTCCTCCCACAACCCTCTTCTTTGGTTACCACTAGTTCCTACTTGGAGTCTTGGAGTCTGCTGTTATTTTGTACCTTCAGTTTTGCTTTGTTGTTATACTCCACAAATGAGAAATCATTTGGCACTTGTCTTTCTCCGCCTGGCTTATTTCACTGAGCATACTATCCTCCAGCTCCATGCATGTTGTTGCAAATTGAAGGATTTGTTTCTTTCTTATGGCCAAATAGTATTCCAGGTGTATACACATGTACCACATCTTCTTTATCCATTCATCTACTGACGGACACTTAGGTTGCTTCCATATCTTGGCTATTGTAAAAAGTGCTGCGACAAACATAGGGGTGCATATGTTTTTTTGAATCTGAGAAGTTCTATTCTTTCAGTAAATTCCAAGGAGTGGGATTCCCAGGTCAAACGGCATTTCTATTTTTAGTTTTTTGAGGAACCTCCATATTGCATTCCACAATGGTTGAACTAGCTTATATTCCCTCCAGCAGTGTAGGAGGGTTCCCCTTTCTCCGCATCCTCACCAGCATTTTTTGTTCTTAGACTTTTCAATGCTGGCCATCCTTACTGGTGTGAGGTGATATCTCACTGTGGTTTTAATTTGCATTTCCCTGATGATTAGTGGAGCATCCTCATGTGTCTGTTGGCCATCTGAATTTCTTCTTTGGAGAACTGTCTCTTCATATCCTCTGCCCATTTGGTAATCGGGTTCTTTGCTTTTTGGGTGTTAAGGCATGTAAGTTCTTTATATATTTTGGATGTTAACCCCTTTTCGGATATGTCATTTACAAATACATTCTCCCATAATATAGGATGCCTTTTTGTTCTGTTGATGGTGTCCTTTACCATACAGAAACTTTTTAGTTTGATGTAGTCCCATGAGTTCATTTTTGCTTTTGTTTCCCTTTCTTGAGGAGATGCATTCAGGAAAAAGTTGCTCATGCTTATATTCAGGAGATTTTTGCCTATGTTGTCTTCTAAGAGTTTTCTGGTTTCATGATTTACATTCAAGTCTTTAATCCATTTCGAGTTTACTTTTATGTATGGAGTTAAACAATAATCCAGTTTCATTCTCTTGCATGTAACTGTCCAGTTTTGCCAACACCAGCTGTTGAAGAGGCTGTCATTTCCACATTGTATGTCCATAGCTCCTTTATCATATATATATTGATTGACCATATGTGGTTGGGTTTATATCAGGGCTCTCTAGTCTGTTCCACTGGTCTATGGGTCTGTTCTTGTGCCAGCACCAAATTGTCTCTATTACTGTGGCTTTGTAGTAGAGCTTGAAGTTGGGGAGCATAATCCCCCTAGCTTTATTCTTCCTTCTCAGAATTGCTTTGGCTATTCGAGGTCTTTTGTGGTTCCATATGAATTTTAGAATGATTTTCTGTAGTTCGTTGAAGAATGCTGTTGGTATTTTGATAAGAATTGCATTGAATCTATAGATTGCTTTAGGCAGGATGGCCATTTTGACAATATTAATTCTTCCTATTCATGAGCACGGGATGTGTTTCCATTTATTGGTATCTTCTTTAATTTCTCTCATGAGTGTCATGTAGTTTTCAGAGTACAGGTCTTTCACTTCCTTGGTTGGGTTTATTCCTAGGTATTTTATTGATTGGTAATACTCTTAAGAGAAAGAAGAGCTAGAACTAGACTCACACAAAACCAGTGAAGAAGATAGAGCCCTGCTAGTGGATGGAAATCCTGGTCAGAGAAAAAGGTTGGTGCTATTAGCTCCTCTCTAGTCATTAATCTAGTTCTCAGAGTCAGATACAGTCCCTTATTTCACTTTCCCATACCACAATCTGCAGTTCTACTCTCTGGAGTTTTACCAAATTAACCAGCCCTTACTAGATTCCCACAGTGCAGCAGACACTGTGTAACATACTTGAGATACTAAGATAGCTAAGCCCTAGACCCTAAGGGCATTTGCAAATGCTGCCCCATCTATGAAGCAGGATTAGTACAATGTAACAAAGTAATATCCAAAAGGCTGAGTAGCACTGAGATGAGAATAACAAATAGAACATGTATAAACAAAATTCAGGTCAAAGATTAACCATCACCCACTTCTCCACAGAATTTTATATTCTCCTTTCCCTAACACACAAAGATAGGGTGAACCCTAACACTGAATGGATAATTTAGTCAAGACTCCTTTGGCCGAGCAAAGAGCCAAGCACAATCCAGTCTTCCAAGGAGAACTTGAGGCAACACAGGAATTCAGAAGTCTGAGGACTGGCCTAGTACCCTCTCCATTATTCTTCTTTTGCTTATGTCACTATGCAGAAATCTATGGACTCAGAACTGCCTCTTATAAGCACATCTGCTCTGTTAAGTCTCCAACATCAACTCTCACATGCAAATTGAGAATTTCTACTTCAGATCTGGTTGCCTATTTATTAACATTGGTCATTTTCCTTCCTTGAATATCTTCTTCTATACAAATTCGTCCTTAACTTGCATCATATGCTTTTCAGAGAACCTTCAGAGATTAACTCTATCAGCTTCCATCAACCCACAGTTACCTAATTAGAGTGACAGAAAAGGTATGTTTTTCTATTTCCTTTAAATCTCTTTATGGTAGCTAATGAAATAATAGGTGAATACATAAGTATGTAAAACGCAGTGTTAAATGGTAACTACAGCCACAAAATGCAGTAATTAAGTTAATATATTCATGACAGAATACAATTCATATTAGAATCATTACCACGAGAATGCTATCTTTGAATTTCTTCTACTGAGAAGATAATAAAAGAAACTTGTTGATTTTTCCTTTGTTTTAATTATTAAAATTAACTTCTGGTTCAAATACTTAAATATATTTCAATTCCAAATTTAAATCCACCACAGGACATATACAATCACAGTTTTATAACATGTAGTCAGAAACCACACACTCCCTCACCCACAGTCACCAGAAGCCAGCACAGCTTTAGTACAGAGGCACCTGGCATGCAAGGAGACGACCCTGAAGCTTCATTATGTGATAAAGGATTACGGGACAAATAAATTAGAAACTGCTATGCCTTGACTTTTAAAACTGACTGAATAAACCAACTCGTATGTAAAGAACACAAGTTGAAAGGTAATCCAAGGGTAATTCAGGTTAACTCTCTGCTTGCTTGCCAAAAGACTAAAAAAAGTTCTCATTCACTTCATGCTCACTCTCGTTCAGCCAACTATTTTCCTTGACTAAACCAAAGTGATGTCAGATGTAAATATTTGAAAAGGAGTTAAAACAGAACATACAGATTTCTTCTTTCACTTCAAATATGGTAACAAGAACAGAAAAGGGTTAGTTTGTGATTATAAATCGATAACTGAATATATGGTACCAGCAGGAGGAACATATTCTTCTTCAGTTACTAGCCAGGCATCTCGGGCAGCCACAGAACTAGTTCCTATTGCAGCACTGGTAATAGCTTCGCCAATAGTGAAATGAAGTTCTATCTGCTTGGCCTGCAATGAAGGAAAAGAAGCCATGAATCAGAGAGAACATTTCCCAAAAACATCCATTTCCACAACAAGGTTGCTTAATACCTTATTTCCCAGCATGCTTTATTTTTACTCTTTTGCCTGGATTGCTCTCAGCTAACCCAGTGGTTCAAAAGTAAGGCAGGGTGAGGGAATGGAGACTGTAAGAATGACATGAAGATCTTTTTCCAAGTCCATGGTATACTTTTCACACTCACTACATAACCACTATACAGTGATCTTTAATCACTGGAAGAATGACACCACTTATTTAGGAGAGAAGTCAAGACAGTGAAGCCACACAGATCTCAGTGCAAATTCTATCTCTCTTTCACCAACTACATACCATTAGTTAAATTCTGAGCCTCAACTTTGTCACCTGTAATTAGCATAAGACCATCACCCACCTCATCAGGCTGTAAGGATTAAATGAGGTTAATGCACATAAAGCTTCTAGCGGACACGTGATCTGTAGTAACAGCACAATAAACAGCAGCCATTACCATTTATTAGCACCTCCTCTTTGTACTCTTAAATTACATACCTGCAAGTTAATCTCAAGTGGTTCAGAAAAAAATTAAGAGTAATAAAGCAAATGTGGTAAAATGTTAAAATTTGATAAATATGGATAAAGGGTATATAGGAAGTTCTTCATATTATTCTTAGAACCAATCTTTAAGTTTGAAATTGTTCCAAAAATGAAACATTAAAAAAATTCCCATTTTTAAGAATTTGATTTAGAAATTTTGACACATTTCCCACGAATGAATCACTGAATCAAATGAAACTGGACCTGTCTTAATTCCCTTCGGCATTTTCCTGTTTACCGTGAATTAGACAAAAGCTAAGACTAGGGCAATAAATTTAAGAGAAGGCAGAACAGACTGCAGGAGGGCTGTGGGAACACTGGCCTTTGGGGAGAGTTCTACAAAGCACACAGACAACAGCTGAGCCATTTCTAAACTCAGTGGACTAAACCCTCCAGTCCTGATGAGGTGCCAAGCACTGCCACCACAGGCTTCCTATTCTGAGGAAAAGGATTTCAGGGCTTCAGGACTACAGCTTCCCAGGTCAAAAGCTTCTCTTGGCAATTCTAAGCTGAGGAAAAAGTGCCTCAATTCAGAGGATACTATATTAGGGATTCACTTTTATGTGCTATTGTGACACATTTCTTATTGTTAGTAACATAGCTGGCATTACAAACAAAACAAAACTCCCTAATTCCATTTACAAATAATATTGATACCTTGCTTTAAATATTCTAGAAATAAAGAGGGGGGTCAAGATACGAACTAAACACAGGCACATGGGGATTCACTATATTATCATTATTGTCTCTACTTCTGTGTGTGTTTGAAATTTTCCATAATAAAAATTTAGTTAGGAGAAACAAACAAAAAAAAACTTCAGAACTTCATCGTAGATAACTGAAGGTATTTTGCTTTCTGGTTCCTGCTTCTTTTTCTTCACTTTTACCCTTCAATCTCTCCATCATGCTTCTAGCTTTCTGTGTATTTCTATACTTCTAAACTCTTAAAATAATGGCTTCAATAGCAAGAATTCAGACAAACCTTCATTTATTTAAACAAAACTAGAAGAAACCCATCTCTCTCACAGGTTTTAGAAAAGACAGATGAGAAAGCAGACACCATAAGCTTTTCCCCAAGTGGTAACAATGTCAGTGGCATCAGAGGGAACCTGATATGGGTCTTAATGCACTGTGAAACATTCACCTCAAAAATACTGAACTGAGAATACAGAAACCTGAGTCCTAACACCAGCTCTATGGCTCAACCCCAAATCTCCTCCCTCCCATTCTTCCAGGCCCAGCAGCAACCTTGCCTCCAAAACAAGGGGGCAGATTGCACCAGCTCTGCCAGAAGTACTCATGCCCCCCTCCATAAGTCTACTACCTTACAGATGGCGAACGTCTCTTCATTCAGTTAATTTTCCAGTATCTATTGACATCCTACCATTACCAATCACACTGCAAGGCACTTGTTCTATAATGGGGAGCAAAACAGACATTGCCTTCATTCTAGTGGGCAATTAGAAACCATGATAAATGCTGTGAAGAAGACCTATGTATGGAGCATCGTGACAGCACAAATAACTAAAGACTCTACTACTCTGTTTGAAGGGTCAGAGGTGGCTTTTCAAGAAGCGCAGCAACAGCCCAAGAAAGGAGGTATGGGTCTTCCAGAGCAAAAAGGGACAAAGAGGCTCATGTACAAAAATGTGGGTAAGTGACAATAGTCAAGGCTAGATCAGAGGCCAGATCAGGCCATTTAAGAGATTTCTCACACTGGGCTAGATGTCTACTTGAAGGTATCCTCCACTACACTGGACATTTATTTAGAAGACAGTAAGAAACTAAGTCATCAGATCTGAGAGCAACTGGAATACCAGCACCCACTCCCCCCACATCTGGCTGACTAGTAAGTTTCCCTCCTACCCATACTGCACTGTGCTTTACTAAAAAATTACGAGAAAAGTCTTTCCAATTTACATGACTTACACAGTGCTATGCGTACCACAGCCAGAAGCCCAAGGCTAGCACTCAGTCAGGACTTGATGAATAAATGAATAAAAGTTTAATTTAAAAGCTCATGGCATGCAAATTCCAGCTAAAAAAATGCCTTTTGTTTGAATGACTAACAATCAGAGAGCAATATAAATACCTCCACAGAATCCATCAGACCTTGCAAGAGGAGTTTCTGGTGAGGAAAATCTCCATCCCCAACTGGAAAATATCCCAGTGTTTGGATTACTCTTTCCTTCATCTGGAAGAACAGAGAATTTTGTTAAAACAAAGTATGTAAGAGTTTTATCCCAGAACAATGTTTCCACAAATGAGATGGCAGGGGAGGGCTGTCTGTCTAAGTAATGAACCAATGCACAAGTTTGTTTTTTTTTTAAGTATCCAATTTTGCAAAATTATGTCTATAAGGCAGAAATTAGAAGTAGAGAAAAATACAAAACTGAGTTAGGTGTCCACAGCTGCAAAAAAAGAAAGAAAAAAGCCTTTAACTAGACTTATTATCCTTCAAACTACATAATAGTTAGCAATGTAGGTTCTGGGCCCAAAGGACCTAAGATCAAATCACTGCCTGACCATTTTAGTAACCATTACAGTGTGTAAGCTTAGGCAAGTTACTTCACCACTCTGTGACTCTACTTCCACATTTGAGAAAACAAAGACGACAACTGTATCTACTTCACTAGAACTTTTGGGGGATTCAATTAATTAATATATTCACTTAGCATATACACCTGGCACATTACAAGTGTTTAACAATGTTTGGTAATGGTTAATTAGTTAATAATAGCTAACAAAAACTACATTATGATCTCAGAAAGTTTTAAACAGTAGCAAGATCAAGAATAAGATTATATGTTTATGAAACTTGTATAAACTGATTTTTCAGCTTATTAAAACATCTTATACTTCAACACTGAGGTATGCTGATCACAAAGAAAATGTTCTCACATTGCTTACTAATGCCAGCCTTTTCTAAACCAAACTGGCTGTAGGAGGTTAAGATTTAGATTTGGTCTGGAATTATAAAACTCATAAAACTAATTAACATTATCCACATTTTGCATAACAAAAGAATTAACTGATACATTAATACTCACCCAAATCTTAATAGCTGTGAGTCAAAACTGGAGTAATCGGATCAAATGGTGCACAAATCATCCCTAACTCAAAATTAAACACTTAAGCTTTCTTCATCATTTTTTTGTTAGGTGAACTCATTCCTCCAGCAGCTATGCCATCTAGCCCCATCACAATTATGTTTTTGCTCATTTATAGATCTATGAATAGAAAGAATTTCAGAGAAGGGAAAAAGAAAGAGACTTACCTTATTTGTTTCTTTAGTGGAGGGTATTCTAGTTAGTAAGCTTTCCACAAGATGCAATTTGGTAAAGCCAGATCCCTCGCTGGGGATTGGGAGCGGACCATTTCTGCCAATTTCACCCAGGGCTGTACAGGCAGCAATTGCCAGGAGAGGCGATGTACTGTCCAAAAATGAGCCTGTAAGCACATTTAGACAAAACAGGAATAATACCCTTGTGATCCAAAGCAACCAGTAATGTACTCAGGATTAGTTTTAAGACAACAAAAATTTACTGAAGTCTACAACACCATCTAGTTGATAGTTTGTTAACTTTACTCAGTAATAAAACACCATGGAAACAGGGCATAGATGAGTGTCCTTTTTTAATGTTTAAAGTTTTCCCATAACACAATTACCTCTGTTATGTAGAAACATGCATATTATAGGAAAAAGAAGACAGGAAAAAAAGAGTACTTTCATTGCTTTTAAAAATACAGAATTTATTTAACATCAAGTAAGGTTTTGTAAAAAGGGTTGTGCCTTTAAAGTAGAATGCTATAAAAAGAAATTAAAACACTATATTAACTTTAAACCTAATTCAAAAACTGCAACACCCAAGTCAGCATGAACACATTAATTACCTATTGTTTCTGTGGCACTCTTAATGAGTTCCTCTTGTTCAGGCAGGAAGTCAGCATTTGTCTCCAGGTCTTGTTGCTCTGCCATTCTCATTTTCTTTTTAGCTAAATATCTTCCTACCGTGAATCCCAATGCAAGCAAGGATCCGTGCTGTATCTCTGGGCTCTGAATTGAACAACACAACAGCATATGTCTCTGTCTCTGTCTCAACATGTGCAAGAATGCACTGAAATGACTATGTGTACAGTCATTTCTCCAATAAAACATAAGGCCAAAGAATAAAGTGATCGTTTGAAATTCCACACAATGCTAATGAATCAGGCTTAGGGGAAAAGAAACCCTGAGTTTAGAACACTCAAGAATTCTAAGAAGTTAAGCTGAATCTTGATTCACTTGAAGATTTAGATTTCCTAGCCCCATACTCCCTCCAACACTGGATGAGCTGACTCTTGTGCATGCTCCTGCAGCACTCATCCTTTCTTCTAGTTTTCAGCACTTACATAACTAGACTACCATGATTTTCAAACATAATTTCACCCTATGACCAATAAAATGCAATGAACAGATCCTATTTCTACCTGCTGAAACCTGCAAACACAAGGTAGGCAACAAAATTATTTGAAAGCATATGGTTTCAACAGTGTTTTCTGCAAGCACAATGGCAGGCCTGCAGGGAAAAAATATAGGGGAAAAAAAAAAGGAACAAACATTTCTGAGCACCAGACAGTACAGAAGACATTCATGTATTTACTTCTACCTACATTCCTAGCACTTGAAACACTGCCTGTCAGACACGAGGCACTAAAATTTGTTCAATGAATGGACTAAATCAATGTATTATTTATCTCATTTAATCTTTACAATCATAAAAGTTCATTTTACAAATGAAAACACAATTAAAAATATATTAGATGCTTTTGTTACACTCTATCTCCCACAAAAAAAAAATATGAAGACAAAACTAACATACATGATTGTCCTTTGTAGTCTTTATAAGCTGTTCTATCATTGACTTCAACTCATTTCCCGACACCGTAGATACCACCACAGAATAAAACAACGCTGCCAGTTCACGCATCTCTTCTTTACTGCTACTCATCAGACTCTGAGTGGTGTAGAGAAAGAAATACATACATGATATATAATCATTTTCCTGCTGACAAATCTAACATTTAAAATTAAAAGAATAAATGATATCATTCAATCTATTGGTATCCATAAGAACAGAACAGAATATGCTATTATTTCAAAATAAAATAAAAGCTGAATTATATACCAAAATCTTCAGTGCATTTTCATCAAAGATACAAAGTATAAAACAGGTGGAATCAACAAAGAAATGATCCAAAACAGAGGTCAACAAATGTTTTTTATAAAGGGCCAGACACACTCTGTGGGCCACGTGGTCTCTGTCACAGCTCCATTCGGCCACTGTAGTGCAGAAGCAGCCACAGAAAAGAGAGAAAAGAGTGAGTGTATTTGTGTTCCAACAAAACTTTATGGACACTGTAACTCTCACATGTCAGGAAACATTTATTCATCATTTGTATTTTTTTCAACCATTTAAAAACATAAAAACCATTCTTCACTTTGTAGGCCATACAAAAATAGGAGGTAGGCCTAATTTGACATATGGACCATATTTTAATGACCCCTGATCTATAAGATCAAAAGTCAAAATCTCTTTAATATCATCTTAAAATGAGCAAATATTCACAAAGAATTTTTTAAAACTTTATAAAACTAGAGCAATTTTACGAGCCCAAATTTTCCAGGAAAGTTTCTAAATTCACACCTCTTGGTATGTTACATTCATGCTTTCACACCTAGAGAGATAATCTGTACATTTTACCATAATTTAAGCTGTCTTTTCCAAAAAGGATTGCATTGTAGAACAAGTGGTATATAAAATTGTTTGGGCCATACTTATACTAAAAATATTATCCTTGGTTATCTCAACTTACAATTTAACTGAGTATCTTGTGTTTTTACTTGCTAAACCTGGCAATCCATTTGGTGTGACCGTAAGACAGGGACACTCTCCTACATGGCTGGTGGGAGAACAAATTGGCACAGCTCATATAGAAGATATGAGTATCTATCAAAGTTGCAAAAGCACATGTCCTCAATTCAACTTCTGGAGGATCCATCTAAAAACTATATTTGCTCATATTCAAAATGGCTTGTCATTACAGTAAACTGAAAGCACCCTAAATGACCATCAATAAGAATGAAGAATAAATTATGGCACATACAATGGAAAACAGAGGATGCTCTCTCTGTAGTTATATAGAAAATACTTATATGTTCTGATGGTAAATGAAAGAAGGTACAAAACAGTATAAAAACTACCCACCTTTTGTATAATAGAGAAACATTTTAAATGCACATTTGTGTGTATATGCATAAGTAGACTTCAGAAGGTACACAATATAAAAATAAGTGACAACCTACATATATTTGTCAGGTGGCGGGGGGGCACAGGAAGCTGGGGAATTTGGTAAGTGGGAAACAGTGATGCAAAGGAGACATTTCATGTATTTTTAATTTAAATTATACCAATCTATTATTCATTTTTCTAAACTCTTAAAACAGAAAAATTATTTTTTTACTGATTTGACTCTTAATTCATTTCTCTCTTAATTCACTCTCACCTAGATAGAACACTGAGATATACTGAACTCTATGCATCTCAGTGTTTGCTGAATTTTCAAAATGACCTAAAGGCAGAAAAGGTCATAGAACACTGGTAGAAATACAAAATCATGGGACTGAAGTTTAAAATATACAGAATGAAAGAGAAATGTACATGCACAGGATATACCTTTATCCATTCTGTTTTGTCTACAAATTTGGTAGCCAGCTTTTCTGGATACACTGAGACAGCTTCCAATAGACAATACATGACTGGCAAACCTAAGAAAGAAAGAATTCAGAACCATTTTAATGCCAAGAAAAATGATAAACATACAGGATCACGAAGTTCCTTTGCAGTATAAAGCTACTGCTTTAGGAGGCATTCCCCTACTCCACAAAACAGAAATGAATCTAATACAATATGTGATTCAATAGAGCAAACTTACAGACTAGTTGTCTATAAAAAGATGCCCTGTTCTTCACACCCACTTCCAAAATAAAAATATATTATCTATTGTTAGATTTCTTTCTGAAAAGAGACACAGTGTATCAAGGACCAATCAGGGAAGTTTAGAAAAGAAACAGAGACTAATACTCAGTTATAGTAGTGAAGAGAGACTAATTTTGCTATAAATCCTCAACTGAGTTTAAAATTTGGTTTTTGTATAAGTGCTTGGGGATCTCGGCCTCATACCTGCAGCCCCAGCGAGCAGCTGCTGAAGCAGGCCAATGTACATCTGAACAGGGCTGGGCTCGCCACTCTTGGAAGATGAGGAGGACGTCACCTGGCTGCCCGACATTAAAGTTCGTATGTAGCGTCCAATGGCTGGGGCATGATCTTGCATATCAGCCAAGCTCTGAGAGGTGGGCACCACTCCTGCACTGTGGGCAAGGCACATGCGCAAGTACAGGACTATCTAAAAGTAGACGGGGGAAGAATATCAGGTAAGCTTCTCAAAAATCACTGTGCGAAGTTCTTCTTCAAAATTACAACTTTCAGTTTTGATTCCCCCCATCCCACTTCATAAAGCTATTAAACAAGCCTCACAGATGCTGGAAAACATGACTCAGTATGTTAAGTGAAATCACCATAATGGAGAAAAATTTACATAACAAGCTTTTATAAATCCAAAAAAGTATTTTCAGTGGAATTTAATGGAGTTAAAATGTAAACTCAATTTTTGAAGTCTATAAAATTATAATGAAAATCATTATTTTTTAAAAGGTATGTGTATGAGAGACAGAGGAAAGACAAAAGAGAGAGAATGAGCAGAAGTCAAAGATAAATGATCTGTAGGACTCCAGTTATATTTAATCGCCACTGACATGAGGATCAAGAAAATGGGCTCAAATCATCTACAGAAGAGTAGATACAATACCATAAAAACCTCTGCTATAAACTGGCTACTAAGAAGTCCTCTGGAAGCTCTTTCCTTGATAGCTAAAATAGAGGACAGGCAGACATTTCACTGTGAATATTCTTATCACTCTGACAAGATTATCGCCTGCCATTTAATTAGTGCAAGTCAGTGATCTAAACAATAGCATTTCCCTTAGTAAATGTGAAAAATGAATTTCATTCACCAACCTTCAAAACTAGATAACCCAAACATCCCCAGCATTTCACTGGCTTTCAAATTCAAACCTAATTTGCTGTAAAATCCCAACAGTAATCAGTGCAGAGCATCTCACTGAGATAAATATAGACTTCACTATGATTTAAAATACCAATTACCAAACACTGTTTTTCTAATAAACAACCAGGTGAAGAACAATGACACCATAATATGACTTTATCTACAACACAAAAAAATTTCACAGACACCTCCTTGGGAATGACATTATTTTTCAGAACCTTTGTAAAAAGCAAAATAAAAGTATATACAAGTCCTACCTCTCCAAAGGCTGCTGGGTTAAATGGAAGGACAGTGGTCCCTGTCACGTACTTGGCTGGAGTTTTCATTCGATGGGAAGCCTAATAAAAATAAGCCCCAAACAAACACAATTCCTGAAAAATGGAACATATGTGCCCCTCCCGCATTTCTAGCTACATTCTTGTTTGCTACTGTTTTTTCTAGTGAAAACATCTCTGTATTAATCATGCTGATTATATATGTTCTTCAAACCCTACACGACAAGTATGTTGTCTTTTTTTCCCCCAAGTTTTTACTGGGTAGTTTAAAAAGAATAAGCCTTCTCCAAAGATCTAACGACACAGTCATCTGAGGCTGCTTCATGCCAGTTATTTTTATTAATAATGGAAGTCAGTAGAGAAAATATGAGCACAAAAGCATCTTCTGACCTATATACGTATGACGGTGCTACAGAGAAGAGAATCATGGCTGCTTAGTAGTGACCTCCCACTCTCATAAGATGTTTAATCTGAGCAAAAGGCCAGAACCACCAGCAGTGGCAGGCAGTAAGGTATTTCTCTGGGCATACTCAAAGAAACACTGATGTAAACAGTGGGACAGGATCAGGGCTGGCCGTCATGGCTTGCCAATACAGCTGTCTGATCTACCAGCAGAGAACACAGTGCAAAAACAGCAGACTTGCAAAAGCCAATGTGATGCTCTCATACGATCACAGTGGAAAAATTTTAATTGGTCCCTGAGCATTCTTAAACTTACAGTGTCCTAAATAATGTCCCTAAAAATAAAAAGAAGTACTTTTAAGCATGTTATATCAAGAGGAAGAGTTTTCAACACAGCCGAAATGTTGAAGAACATAAAAGGAATTGTAAGTAATTCAGATTTGGGCAAAACAGATCGATTACATTTGAGAACTATATTTTCCCCCTCATTTTATACCTTCCACTTATTGTAAATACTAACATTGTTAGAAACTTTATTATTTATCACTTAGTAATAGCATTTTAAACGTGTCACCTAAAAAATGTTACTTTCATTATACAATATATGACTCAAACTCCTTATCTGAAGTTAAATGTCATACCTTTTCTTGGATATAATATACCATTTCTGGGAAAGAAGGCATCTGCTTAGAACCACTTTCTCTTCTGTTTCTACCAGGAAGACACCTTAATACTCGTTGTGCTTCCCCATGAACTTCTTCCCGTCTTTCAGAAAGATAAATAAGAATAAAAAATGCATTTCACCAGTTAGAGAATGATCATTTGAAAATTAAGAACAGCACTTTCATTTGGCAACAGGGGTTCTGAAAAAATGCCTTAAATATATTCTTGCCTATCTAAGCAGGAAGTCACAAAACACATTATAAGAAGTTACTTCTTCTTGGAAATTTCAGGAGATTTGAAGAGCTGTGTGACTTGGCACCTTTAATTTACCCACAGAAAAAGAAAAAAAAACTATGACTACAGATCTAATCCTATCAAGGGCCATACTTTTAACTCTTTTAATAAATTGCTTCTAAATTCCATAGACCAACATTGCAAACAACATAAATTTTAGTAATTTTCAAGTAATTTAAAATGAACTCAAATTCAAATAAACAACTTTTGAAACTTACGGATCTCCTGCAGCTAGTAGGAGCAAATATCTGGAAGGTATATGATCTGAGGGAAACACCGTGCTAGCAAATTTCACAGCCACCTGTCGAACTTGAACTTCTGGCTATTTATCACAAAAATGCATGCACACACAAACACACATACATTAAGGAAAGAAGAAGAATTAATTACCAACAACTCATTCCAGTCAAGATAAGTCATTTTAATTATAAACACAATTTAAGTTACTATTTCAAATTGTGTCTAACTACATAAAACCAAGATAAATCATGTGTTCAAGATCTTTAATCATGTTGTTGAAAAGTCTTTTGAACAAAGACATTACTGACAAAGTACTTTTATGATCTAAAAGGACCCTCCAAGTGAAGAAGGAAGACCCACAAAGACCAGAGCCAGGGCACCCCTCTGTACATGCACATCCTTAGCCCAACCCTGGGACCAACGAACATCACTGGGAACAGTTTCAGGACACCACCTCTGCTTCCCCAACTCTTAAACTCTCAGTCACATGAGTGAAATTAAGATATTTTGTGGGGAACACAGAGGTTACCTAGAATCCCTACAAATTTGAAGCAAAATACCTCCAACTTTTTAAGATTAGCTCTGAAGTTAAAATGGATTCCAAAGCAAAGTTTCAACTACATAAATATATTCAATTAACTTAAAATGATGAATAATCTATGAATACAAAGTTCAACCAGAAAAGCAGTTGTATAATCTATTGCTGCTCAAGCTTTATTCCCATGTACCTTCCCCCTGGGTCATTCCTTCAGTCACAAATGCAAGTGAGATGAGAGAGATATTAAGAAATATATACTATCCTATCCATTTAGGTGTTCTTGCTTTTCAGCATTCCATGAGCTACAATAAAGAGTAATGACATTAAGGACAAGTCCATATGATTTAGCCTAAAGTCTGGTTGCTTTAAATGTAATCTGAGAAAAGAATATAGAGTAGCTTTGGTTAGTAATATTGTTACACAATTTGATCTGCCTGAGTACAACCAGCACCCACCCACATGCATTATAAGAGCATCACATCTCCTTGTTACCTAGGGAAAGTTTTAAGTAGTGTATCCTAATAAGCTTCCAAATATGCCTACACTTCTTTGTCCATGACATATGACCATGAACCACACTAGACACCAAGAGCATTTGACAATGGAACTGTACATACAGTAAATTATCAGAGTGTACATAATTCTTATTTCAATAGAAACAAGATACCTTTCTGAAACCTTTAATCATTCCTTCAATATAAATGTATTAAATATGCCAGCCAAGTTTCAGTAGGACACAACTAGTATCACCAATACTTTTTAACATCATTCCCTCTTCTAATCTTCCTCTTTCTACTCCTAGAAATGGAAGACAAAGAACTAAAGCAAATACATAATATTTTATTTTGTACTTTATACTACATATGTATTATGCATACACCTGTGTATATATGTGTACATATCTACAGGTAGTCAAAATTCTCCTTAAAAATCCCATAACAGCCAAATAAAGAAGACAAGAAGGAAGAAAAGTATATACGATGGCACTAGTTTTCTTCCTACAGACTCACTTTGATACATAAAATTTTTCTTTCTTTCTCTTTTTTCCCTCAATGGTTCCTACAGAACTTTACCCAAGTGGACTCCAGTGCTCAACTACCAGGTAAACAAAACACTTGCAACTTGGAGGACATGACATGAAGAACAGTTTTCCAACACAGAAGCTTTAAACTAAAGCCTCTATGAGTATTCCTCTCCGCTTAAATCAGATTTCTATCATGAAGGATGATAAACAGATCATATATCACAATCCAAATGAAAGCATATATTCCTCTTGTCCAGACAGTTAAGAAGAAAACCAATTTGAATTTTGTTCTTCAAAATGTGAAATGTATATACATTTATTGGTTCTATACATAGTTGGACCTACCTTTATTAAGTATGAAGCCACAAGTGCCTCCATGAGGGTTCGCTGTGCTCCTTCCAAAGTACTATAAGCCCCGACCATCATGGATAATGCTTCTTGAATAGCAAGTCGAGTCTCAGGCTCTTCCTACAAAGATGATAAAAACAGTGTTTCCCTCCTTGTCGAGTTTCCAGGTGAGCATCCAAGCAGAAAGCATAAATTTGCCAAGGGTCTACCTACCTTACAAAGGGCTTCAAAAAGCTGCTGCACAAGAGCTATATCCTTAGTAAATAAATGGGGCATTCGACTGTAAAAGAATACAAGACTGTCATTACTACCATGCGTTTCCATGAGATGGGAGGAAATGAAACTAAACACAAACTTTCCTAGACTTGTATATTCACCTTTAACACAATGTCTGCATTATCAGATTATCACCCAAAAAGCCAAATATTTTTGTAAGTAAATATTTATTTCTTCAACTGTCTAATTCAAGTAGCCCTTGATTAACACACATACTACCCAGATATTCCCTTTATAATATTCCATGCATTCAGTTAACATTTCTGATTTTGATATAAAGAAAATAGATAATTAAGACCAGATTGCTATTTAAACTAAAGGCTATCATGATAAAGGGCTTTGTTACTTCATGTCAACAGACAAAGGACAAGGTGCTGACTACCCTGTGCTGCATTAGGTGACCTGGGGTGTCTTTTTTCTGAGCCTCAAAGCTCCCTTCCCTGCACAGTACAGAAGTTCGAGACCTAGTCCACACCGGCCAATACAGAACCTGGGCCAGAGGTGGAAGCCCCCCACATGGTGCTACTGAGGCCACTGTGCCTCTATCTTTCTGCTTGGAAATACAATGAGGGAAGAGGAAACAAGGAGGAAACGGAAGGAGGAAATCAAACTAAGCAGAAGAAAAAAAATCCATGTTTGAATATAGGGCCACCCAGAATCATAATAAATCACCATTAAAGAGAGTCACTAGAGAAAACCTTAATTATTAGGGGTATGAAGACTAACAGTAAATAGCAAAAGAGACCCCTAAGATTAAGCAAATGCCTCTACAGCACAAGAAAACAGAACCCATTATGACACAATCCAGTTCAAAATCTCATTTCAAGACTACCATTTAATATGGTAATGTATCTTCAAATGTAAATTAAATTTTCCACGTCACTTTCCTTTTACAAGGAAGACATTTCTAAACAACTTAAGGCTATGAATTACATTTCCTTTCAGAATCACAAATTTATTCTCCACCTTTTATCAAATGCCACATAATTTTTCTGTTTACCAAGAGGATATCTCTCACTGAAAAAGAGTTTACTCACCTGGAGAGTTTTCCAACAGCTGAATATGCCATTGACAGTAGCTTAGGGTCCTTGAAATTAAGGGGAAAAAAAAAGAACAAAAAACAGACAAAACAAAAAACACAGTAAACGGCAAAACCTTTTTGCTGCAATTACAAGCATTGTTTTACTCCTTGTTAACCTGGTTTCACTTTGCCTAAGTACACGATATTAACATCTGGACAAAACAACCAAACAAGAAAAAGTCCAAACCCAGAATTCATTACACTACTTTAAGGAAAAATAAAATGAAATCTTGCATCCCCAACTCAGTCGAAAATGAAAATACAATGGTCTTATAGGAAAAGGTTCTCTTAGCTGGTGCTAAGCTCAGGATATTTTCAACACTATGTAACCTTCAAATACCAAAATTCATCAACACATTCAGAAAACAGCTTAATTTATTAGAAAATTCACCACTGGTTCTCCAGGATTAGCATCCTCCCTCTCTCACCCAAAACTGAAGGAAGCTGGGAAACAATCCCCTAAAAATCTGTACCATAAACAACAGCTTCCTCTCATGTCTTCTACTATAAAGAGTTAAAGGGATCACAGTCATCAAAGAACTCAATAAAGTTTCCTCCTCAGACAGAGGTTTACATGGTTTCAGGAAAACCAACAGTCTGATTACTCAGAACAAAGTAACACTTCTATGAATTAAAGTTTATATATTTAACACAGGATTCACTCTTCCCCAGCTAGATGGCCACTTATGGATTCATTTGTTGGGAAGAAATACAGGGGTCATCTGGAGGTAATGGGCATCAGGCCCTGTCATTTATCTGGCCTCTCCATCTATTTTTAAATATACAGAATTCTCCTAAAAACCCCAAAGCACTATTCTACCAAACCATCCAAAGCAGCCATAAAAAAAATGTGAAAGTTTCTCTTGGCTTTAAGAAACATGCAAGCACTATTCAATAAGAGAATAAGAAGGGAGAACCAGACCTATCACTGCTCCCAAAGCACAGCTGTACAAGAAATGAACACTAACAATATTTTTCTCTAAAATGCTATCTACTAATGCACCTTCACTATGCTGAATAATGTATGTGTATCATCTCAACCTTCGCAGTAATTCAATGAAGTCGTATTATTATTTCCATTTTTCTAATAAAGAACAGAGGTCCAAAGAAATCAAGACACTCACCAAAGAACAAAACTTGGATTCAAACCCAATTCTAACTCTAAAGTGGCAAAATGTTGATCACTATACTTCTACCAACATGCATTCATGTTTAGCTAAGACTTAGGAAAATAATGCTAAGAGTTCTTGAAGCCTTATTTTTTTTAGCAAATTCCTCTGAAATACTGGAGGTGGTGAGAGTGACACAGCAAAGACAAACAGGATTCAAAAATCTACAGTCCAAGGAATCTTCACCCACTTAGCTTAAGGAATCAAAAATTTACTGAATGCATGTTTTGACAGAATTTTGAATCAGTAAAGTCTTAGCCTGTAAGAATTAACACTCTCAATATAAGCAAATCCAAACAGACATCCATATGGAAATAAATCATGAAATAAAATTTAACTCTTT
This sequence comes from Manis javanica, assembly GCF_040802235.1. NCBI lineage: Eukaryota > Metazoa > Chordata > Mammalia > Pholidota > Manidae > Manis > Manis javanica. The sequence goes on along the minus strand of NC_133157.1, from coordinate 21,182,569 downwards.
CCATTCCATTTTGCACAGGGCCTAAAAGCAGAATAAAATGCCTTTGCTTTAAAAAAAAAATTAAGAAGTTGTTAAGACCCCTCAAGATTCAGATTCATTTTTAACAGTTATTTCCTCAAGAAAAGCAAAAGTTTGTGGCAATTTCTGAAATTTGGACCACTTCAAGTAAAAATGTTAGGAAATGATGGAACAATAGCAAACTGCAACTAACTAAACCACATGTAGACCAGAAAGGTTTTAACAGAAAATACTTTAAAATATAAAATGGTAACAAAATTTAAAAGACAAGTCACTTACGTCTTTATATTCATTGATTAGCTTGGTGAGGCCATTCAAAAGCATTGGACCTAATGGTTTAATCTTGATTTCTGGACAACTTTAAAAAAATAGCACACATATACAAAGCAAGATAAGAATCTTATAATTACTTATCTTCTCAGATGATTATAATAGAGACATAACTGAAATAAGTTAAAACATTTATTAAAACATGGTATATTTTTATAATGAGCAAGCACAATTTCTTTCTAGGTAAGATATACTTGAATTCACTTGAGCACTCTAACAGCTTGAAAACTTTACAGTCAAATAGTTCAAAAAACTTACGTTATACAAATGTGATGCACAAATTGCAGAGATAATGTTCTTAATTTTGAATTTGTGTTTGTACCAAAAAGTCCATCATACACCACCTATGAGAATGGGACAATGTCAAGAACAATTAACAGTAATTTCTATTTTCAAATACTAGTCAGGATTCAATGGCAGACCATTTGAGCTACAACTAATTTTTCAAAATCAACACAGTTTTTTTTAGTACAAACATTTTAGTTGACCAACTTAGGCAGCCTATCAGTATCTCCAGTCAACAGTCTGTGGAGTAACAAACACAATGATTGATCTTACAAGTCTGCAAAACTTATGCGTCTACTGCTAGAAAGCAGCACAGAGTTCTAGTTTTATCATCTAGAATGAGGGAACAGCCACTTAAACAAATAATCCTTCAAAGGGAGAGACGCTAAGTCTGTGCCCACTATTCAGTGACTGCAAAGGAGAGAGTTCTCTCTGGAACTGGAACAGAAGAAAGGCAGGAAATGTGAACACTTGAGGTAGGAGGCAGCACACCTCAACGACCTTGAAACATGAGCAGATGTTTACCAGGCAAAAGGGAGAAAGGGAGCTCTGCCAGGGAGAGGGAGGGAGCATCATGAGTGCAGACGCAGAAGACAGAAAATAGAGCCATGAAAACGGAATTATTTAAAGCACACAATCTTTTGCTAGAATATAAGGTGCGGCAAGGGGGTGGTAACATATAAGACCAAAAGGCAAGTAGCCACTAACTTTTCACCATTTACTGAGAACTTCATAACTGAATGAGTCAAGCCACTGTGCTCCCTCTAAGCTTTCAATTGTCCCATTCAGTCTTTACAACATCACTAGGAGGTAACTGATATTATTACACCCATCTTACAAATTTTAAAAAAATGTTTTTTAAGAAAAACAAAAAACATGAGGCTTATTTAAATCAAAAGCAAATAACTAATGACAAAATTGGTTATTGGGGAGGGGATTGTATCTCACCAACAGAAAGTATGAGGATTTCCCATTGCTAAAAAACTCTGGTGGCAACACAAAACAAACTGGCTGTGAACAAGACTAGAGGCAGGGAAGCAGGATGGAAGACTGCTGTGATGACCAAAACAAGAAATGACAGTGTCCATTTATGTCAGCATTAGTTAGACATAGGAAGATGGAAACAGTAAGACAGAATCAAGAGGATGCGGCCACTGCCCTCATATAGGGTTTCAGTTAAGGATGACTCCTTTTCCCCTCAAGTGATCAAGTCTGGTAGTGTGTTTTTAGAGAAAAGCCACTCAGAAAAACACTAGTTGAAAGAGATTATTACCAAACATTTAGGGTTAATGGTAATCATATATAGTATATACTGTAATAAAAAATTTTAATCATTCTTACAGGTAAACAAGATAGAAAAAAGTAGGAGTCTCATTAATATTGTCTCCATCAACCTACCTTCTGTTTGTCCATTAATGCAGCTTTCTCTAATTAGCAGAAACAAAAATTGGAAATAGACCGGTTTTCTCTGAGAATTAATTACCTGAATGTTAGCTGGGAATGTTTCCGCAGCTTGTCTAGAACGAAGGAGATGGGGAACAATCTTTAACTTGACTCTTGTACTGACTGGGTCTCTTTTCAGTTCTGGCTTCAGAACTGCTCCCTGTTGAAAATATGTCTGATTATACTTAACATTTCAAAAGTATTGTAAACTGAAAGTCATGAGATCATTTAAACCAGTGGCCTCTCAAAATTGTCTCAAGATCCCTCTTAAATGCTTAAAAGATCCCTTTTTTTTTTTTTGAGAGGGCATCTCTCATATTTATTGATCAAATGGTTGTTAACAACAATAAAATTCTGTATAGGGGAGTCAACGCCCAATGCACAATCATTAGTCCATCTCAAGCCTAATTCTCATCAGTCTCCAATCTTCTGAAGCATAACGAACAAGTTCTTACATGGTGAACGAATTCTTACATAGTGAATAAATTCTTACATGGTGAACAGTACAAGGGCATTCATCACAGAAACTTTCGGTTTTGATAAAAGATCCCTTTTTTAACTCTTAAAATTACTGAAGACTCCAAAGAGCTTGTTTATATTGGAATACCTACTAATTTTACTATGCTAGAAATTAAAACTGATGAATTTTTAAATACCTATTCACTCAAAAAAAATTACATATTTTCATAAATAACATTTCTAAGAAAAAAAAAACGTTACTTCCCAAAACAAAAAACTGTACTCAGAAAATGGCATTGTTTTATGCTTTCTGTAAATCTATCTTGTCATCCTCCTCCTTATAGGAGAGGTGATTTTTTTTATCTTCTGCATTCAATTTGTGACATGTTGTTTGGTTAAAGTACATGGGGAAAAAAGCCACCTTCACACAAATATATGGATGGAAAAGCGGGAATGATTTTAGCCTTTTCAGGTAATTATGGATATTCTTTGCCACTACACCAAAACTTGATGAACAGTAGTTTCTTAAGATTAATTGCCACTTGGATTTGAAACCACATCAACAAACTTGTGCATACTCTGTTATACTAAATCCACTGGTCTATCTTGCACATCGAATGGCTGCCTTACCCTTGTGTCATCTGTAACATCACTGGTCATTTAGGAAACATTGGCTTACTGAAGCAAGCAAATATTTCATTATAAAACACCTTCCCAAAAACAGAATCACATCAATGATAATGGTATCCCCACCAATCTCACATAAAAGTCTGTAAGTACTGACAAACTGTTCAGTTCATTCTGATGAACACAAGTTTCCCAAAATTCTAATTTTTGCTTGAAAGCTCAACTTTTATCCTTGCCAATAAATCATGTTAACTGCTTTTCTTAAGACCACATTTTTTCATTTTAGAGAAAACATATGCCAAATACCCATCTCAATAACAGCCGTTTGCGTGTCTACTCTTCGACAATAATTTTTACCATTTCATCAAGGATATTCCTAAGTAAGACTGAGCTTAATTCTTTCTTTTTTTTTCTTTTTTACCATGAGTGCTAACAGTGGAAAGCACAATAACTGTTAGTATTATTTCATGATACAGCTTCTGATCCATGCTAGGACCCTAGCAGTCACACCGCATTGCTTCTGCACCATCTGCGCAAATGTCAACACAGGTAAAAAAATAAAGGGCAAATAATTTCTTGCCTTCATGAACCTCTGAATGTCACCCAATAAGGGTCCATGGACCACACTCTGAGAACCACTGATCTAATCCAACCTCATTTTCTACATGAAGAACACGAGGCCCAGAGAAATTCTGTCATTGGCCAAATCTCTCCTCCCCAGTACATTTACATGTAGTACTAATATCCACCATTCCCAATTCATTGTTCTTTCTGCTATATCACACTCAATCTAATCTAACTGTAACTAATATTATTTTCAAAACAACTATTTACGATTTAAAAAGCAAGCAAGCAAACATAATCCTCATATGTCTGGGTTTGAACTTGAAACACTTTTAAACACAATGAACTAAACAGAACTTGTATTATTAAGCAAACCCCTTACTTCAAGGCTTCAGAAGAACCCACCTCTTGTTCTAGAATCCAGACCAGAGGTCAACAAACTATAGCCCCCAGGCCAAATCTGGCCCACCATCTGTCTTGGTAAGGCCTGTGAGTTAAGAATAGTTTTTACATCTTCAAATAATTTTTTTAAAAATCAAAAGAGTAGTATTTTAATAATGTGAAAATTATATCAAATTCAAATTATAGTATCCATAAAGTTTTACTGGCACACAGCTATATTCATTCAGTTATGTGTTGCCTATGGCTGCTTTGATGTTATGGCAGAGTTAAGTAGTTGCTGCCTCACAACCTATGGTCAGCAGAGCCTAAAATACTAACCAAAACAGTTTGTTGCTCTCTAATCTAGATAATGTATCATCAATATTTGAGCATCTGAATTAAAAACACCAGATCAGGTATCTAAATTACCCGGAGATTTTAATCTACCTAGACTAGGATGGCTTAAAACTAGTATTTCCTATAATACAAGTTCAGCTTAAATCAAAATAACAAGGAGAAAATGTTCAAAGATGAACACAAGTTTCATGTCTACAAAACGGTTTTCATGATGATATGAGAATAAACCAAAACAACTTACCTCTTTTGTCTTCAGTGGTATATCTCCAAGGTATACCTTGTACATCTTATTAATGATGGTAGGATTATTCCAGTCAATCAGGCTATAGAAGGTTTCAACACAGCTTGTTAAAATTATTTTTTTCTCCAACTTCAATGATTTCAAAAAATCACAGCCCCAATACTTGTTACCAAAGAAAAATGTTAGAAATACACAAATGAAATGGGCAACTGACATGGTAGGAAAGGAGGAAAGTGATTAACTTCTATCAAAGTTAGTTTTTAAACAGAAAAAGAAATAAAAGTCACTTATCCCATCTTGATTCAATAGATCACTGTATCCAATGGCCTCATTTAGTGCCATACAAGAAAACTGGACTGTATTCCACTCTCAGGGCCAATGCCATGGAGCAATTCCAACAGAGCAGAGCCATTCTACACTTGTTTTAAAAAGAGCCCTGAGGCATGATTCTTCTGTTTAACCACTTGGAAATTCAAAAGTGACACAAAAAAAAACTTTCACCATTCAAACTGCAATTCTAGGAAGCTTGCATCCTATCATGTTTCTCCAATATTGTGTCACTAGGATTCATAGCATTCCCCTTTGTCCCTATCTACAAGCATACATTTATAGTTTTAGCACCTGATTCTACAGAGCAGCCATGCTGCCATTAGTCACTAAGACTGTTTCTACTTTAAGGTGAATTAGAATATAAAGTGATTGGTGATGGCACCCAATCACATTCTGCAGGAGCCCCCACCCAGTCATTTTATAAACATTATAATAATGCAACCCTGCATTTCATTTGATTAGTGAGATTTAACCATTCTATCTTCTCTGTAACTTTTGACATTGGTTCTGTTTTCAAACTATGCTGTTTGTGCAAAAAACAATTTATCATGCTGCTTTGACTGTTTTTCTAATCCACCTCTTCTTTCATAGTTTATCAATCTGCCTCTTCTTTGGAATCCACAATTCCACTATCTCAGGGACATTCTACAATTCTATTGTAGTTTTTCACCTATATCTTTCCTTAGTTGATTGCTAATTAATCCTCAAACTCCACCTTTCTTTTAAAACACTTCAGGTTTAGAGATTTTTGATAAAACTCACAAACACACTTTAGTAAAACAAACTAAAAACCTCACAAACTAAAACTAAATAGTAAAATAGTAAAAACAAAAAACTTTAAATTAATAAGGATTGTTTTCACTGCTTCTACTTTTCCTCTTGCCATCTTTCTAAGTTTGTTTTCTGATTATGTCAGAAACAAATAATAGAGAAATTTATACTATATCTCTCTCCTTTTCAGTAACGATTAACTTTTGTGTACTTTTTCTAGACTTTTTTCCTACACATGTGAAATAGGTGGATGGATATGGTAAGTAGGTAGATAAAGAAATAAACAGATAGATGTATCACTGAAGAGATACTTTGGGATTTCCCTTTAACAAAATGGGATGCTATCTACATATCGTTCTCCGCTCACTTTTTAACAATTCATGTTCTGTTATTTTATGGAAAAATTCATACACTTGTTTTAACAGACAAAACCAAATCTAATTAGAATACTTTAGCACCACATTTATATTTCCAACAATCCAATCCACTACATGGTGTAAAGAATGAGGCCAGTTCAAAAAACACCAATAACACAGTCAAATTAACACATATTTTATGTTATAGGTATTTTGTACTGTATTCTTACAATAAAAAGAAAGTGTTTTTTCAAATTGCTGCAAATCTCCAAAAAATTTTCCAACGTATTTGTTGAAAACAATGAATAGTTTTAATGGAATATTTTTTTGATACTTTTAAACTAAATAAAGTCCTTGAAAGGGATACCAGGAAGATACAGTTATAAGCAGCAAGAAGGAATTTTAGACTTAGAGAGAATGTTAAGTACAGTCTGAAACAGGTTTCTTATTTTACAGAGTCCAAGGCCTGGCAAGGTTAAGTGAGTTATCCAAATTCAGACAACCAGCAAGAAGCATGACCAGAATTAACTCCATGACAAACACACTCCTCTTCTATGCCGCCTCAATGCCCTTTAGTGTTAACCCATTCTGAACCACCATCACATACACACAGTTTGTTTATACAGTTGACCCCTGAAGAACACAACGGCTGGGGCACCAAAACCCTCCACAGTTGAAAATCCATGCATAACTTGACTCCCCAAAAATTTTCCTGATAGCTTATTGTTAACTGGACCCCAATAAAACACTCAATTAATACATATTTTGTATGTTACAGGTGTTACATACCATATTCTTACAATAAAGAGAAAAGAAAATATTTTTTCAAATTGTCGCAAATCTCCAAAGAACTTTTCAATATATCGTTTGAAAAAAATCCACATATAAGCAGGGAAACATAGTTGTTCATGGGTCAACTGTATTTCAACAAGTAAACTAAAACACATGAAGGTAATTTCCTTATTCTGTTACAAATTTATACTGGTTTCTTTAAGAGGGAAAGCTACAATATATGCAACCTTCATAAAGCTTTATTGTCTTATCTACAGTCCACTTTAAGCATGTTATTACATTAAGCATTTAAATAAATTCAAAAAAGAACTAGTTCACAATTTGACTTTTTTCACCTAAATATCTTCAATTTTTCATGTTATTCTTCAGCCCTTGCACATGTCATTTTTAAATTAGTACACATAACTTTGTATTCTGTCTTATTCATTTACCATTACTTGGGGGCAATTTACATGTTGCTTTATTTTTTTTGTTTTTTTTTTGTTTTTTGTTTTTTGTTTATATCATTAATGTACAATTACTTGAACAACATTATGGTAACTAGAGTCCCCCCATTATCAAGTCCCCCGCACATACCCCATTACAGTCACTGTCCATCAGCATAGTAGTTGCTTTAAATTTTTATAATTATTTTGGCAGATAAATATTCTACATAAATACACACAGTTAATTTAACTATTCCCCTATTGTGGAAATCTGAACTTGTTTCCATTTTTTTTGGAATTATAGAAAATGATAAAATGCTTCTCCAAACAGTTTCTCTTCTTTATCTTATACAGAATCCTGCTCTTTAGCAAACTGTCTTTATTACTGACTAGATGTATTTCATAATGGCATAATGGCATAAATTGAATCTTACTACACAAAATCCTGAAATAACAAATATGTGCTGAGTAAGCATTCAGAGATCTACACTCTCTTCAGATTGAAAGTTTAAAAGGAAAGTACGTAGTTTACCTTTGCTTGCTTTTCAATTCTAGGTCAGCTGCTGTTGCTACACTGTGGCGTGTGTCGCTAGAAGCAATCACCAGGTGGAGAACTGCTTCAAGTTCAGGCACCTGTTCAGCTTCTATGAATTTCACTATACCCAATTTGCACTGTAGATAAATGAAGGGAAGAAGACAGTGATCAGAGAAACAAAGACCACCAACCAAAAATACTATTTATTAATATTTGGTCATAAACCAAAGGTAAATAGTAACAACAGTAGCAGCTCCTACTTAGGCTCACAACAGCCAGGGACTGTACTCAGCTATACATATTCATAAATTTCACCTAACCTTCACAGTCTATGAGGTAAGTATTATTACACCCATTTTTCTGATGAGGAAACTGAGGCAACACTTAGGAGATTCAGATACATAGTTAATAAGCAATGAAGGCAAGATTCAAACCCAAATCTCAAACCTGAAGACCATTACGATACACAGTCTTCCTACTTAGGTTACAGAGCATCTCAAGAACAATGAAGGCTTGTACAGAAGTCCAAATTTGCAGCCTCCACTTAAGAGAGTGGTACATTAAGAATAAAGTACTCCATGGATTGTTCTGACAGTTCATAAAGATAGTTACTAAACAACTCACATTCTATAAAGTTTCACTCTATTGTTAACATACTAATTCGGTCCTCAATATTCTTACATACTGAAAACAATAATTTCAAACATACTCCAGTCAATTCAAGTGAAATTCTAATCAAATAGTATTCAATCTAATTGACTGGCTAAAATGAAACAGACTAAAGACAGATTCTGCTTAGAACTTCCTATGATGTGAAGGAGCTAAGAATTTCACTATAAATAACTCTATTTAAGATAGTATACCTGGAAAGTAAAACTTTACCTTTACCTTTAAAAATCAGTTATATAATAGTTCTTATGTATATGATTAGGACTGATGAATGTACAATTATTAAATAACAAAGGGTGCGATTTTAAAAGGTACACAAATGCCTGCCTCCCCTCCCCGTGTTCAATATGACTGACTTGTAACAAGAGCTACAACAGAAGACTTTTTGAGTCATAAAAAGACAGATGTGGCAGTCAACTATACAAAGATACAAAAACAAAAATACGCAAAAAAAATGAGAACAATACTCATGTCCATCAATAAGAGACTAGTCAAAAATATATTATGTGGCTTACAGATAATTAAATTTTATGCATACATTAAAAAGGATGACATTTTTTTAAAAACTAGTATTTTGTTAAATGAAAAACGCGATCTACAAATAACACTACATATGTAAAAATGTTAGTGGGCAAAACTATTTTTGTGCAATCACACAACACACACACACAGAACAGGCTATAGATGAATGACAAATGACAGCTATAAAGCATGGCAGGATTTCAGGTAATTTTTAATTTCTCTTTATAAAGTTCCATAAATAACTGACTGTTCATATTATCATTAATTTTATAATTAGAAAAAATAAATAACAGCTGTCTTATCTGGAAGACAAAAAATGTAAAATGAAAGAGAAAAACAGCTTTCATCCTTGAAACTCATTTCAATTCTAGATTATGAAGTTGACAAAGGCATACAGAGGCCCTTAGATAAAATTAGCAAATAATAACCAACATAAGATTAGAGTTTAATATTAACAGTTATTCTCCAGCACTTACAGCTCTTAGCCTTCAGAAAGACCCAGACCCAAAGCCTGTACTAGGAGTGGGAGAATGGCGAATCTTAAGACCTCAGTTCCTTTTACAAAATGGAACAATGTCTATACCTCACTGGGCTGCTGCAAAGATGGAATGAGATATGTATATTGCCTATCACATAGCTTATACTCTTTATGAGCTTCTTCATTCTTTACCTCTCTTTCTTACTTACATCGTGGTTTAAGAAAAAAATCCATAGAACATGAAGAAATAAATCTAACCAAATGTAACGCTCACTGAACAAATCACTCTATAGATCTGTGAGCGTCAAGATTGCCCCACTTGCCTTTTTCCCTCTCCTGGGAACAGGGTTTGATCAGCGGTCACTTATATTCACAAAAATGAAAGGATCGGATGATTTAGAGGGCCACGGAGAGATAAGGAAGGACTGGAAGACTAACCCATGTTGCTTGAATCCCAAAATAATTACATACTGATCTCATCTGTTCTTCCCTGAGGTGCCTGATGGCACAGACACAGTGAGGCCCCTTCTCTGAAGAGCACCAGTCTTTTTAAAAAGCTGCTCAGAGAACATCTGTGTCCTGTTTAAATCCAGAATAAAATTCTTAATGCCAATTTTTAAATTCCCAGGAATAAATATAAAAGGGAGTCATGCTTTTCCCCCATATTGTCACTTGTTCATACAATTCTTCCCTTTATACAAAATGTGCAGCCCTAAAAAGCTGAATAATTAAAGATAAATTGTATTTTAACTGCACCAAAACAGCTAGATGATTATTAAACCTATAATTAAACACTAAAATGAAGAAGTTAAGTATACTCTATTTATAACTGGGCTTTATTTTATATTGAACTAAGTTAGCAAAATCATAAAAACTGAGGAGCATTTCCCACTCCTCCCTTTCCCTGGGGCTTTACAAATAATGGACATGATGAAGAGAACACATTACATCAACTGCTCCTTTCAAACATATTTCATTAGAGCCTGTACACACTGGAATTATGTTACACGTGCTTGCATGGACTTCATAGGGGCGAATGTCAGAGTTAAGCTCCACTATGAACAAGCAGTGTGTGGTACCTGTTCCAGCTGTTCAGGTGTCCATGGGTTATCACCAATAACTCGTTTAGCTGCATAAAAACTCATTCCTGGGGGAGGCTGTGGTATTCCAGAACCTCCCCCACTACTTGAAGAACCCTGTGCTGTAGATGAATTTTGGCGACTCTGGGATTCATTTAACACATATCTGGAAAGAAACAGAAATTTAACCCCTTTATTAAAACACATGCATATACACATACATACGTAATACATCCAATTATACACTTTCCTCCCACAGAACTTTTCAAGAAAAATAAACACTTGAACTCAAAATTTCACCATGAATAAAACTCTTAGAAGAAAACACAGGCTAAACTCTTGAGTATAAATATGAGCAACTTTTTCCTGAACACATCTCCTCGGGCAAGGGAAACAAAAGCAAAAATGAACAAACGGGACTACATCAAACTAAAAAGCTTCTGTACAGCAAAGGACACCATCAGTAGAAGAAAAGGCATCCTACAGTATGGGAGAATATATTCATAAATGACATATCCAATAAGGAGTTAACATCCAAAATATATAAAGAGCTCACACACCTCAACACCAAAACCAAATAACCCAATTAAAAAATGGGCAGAAGATATGAACAGACACTTCTCCAAAGAAATGCAAATAGCCAACAGGCACATGAAAAGATGCTCCACATCGCTAATCATCAGGGAAACGCAAATTAAAGCCACAATGAGATATCACCTCACACCAGTTGGGATGGCAAACATCCAAAAGACAAGCAACAACAAATGTTGGTGAGGATGCAGAGAAAGAGGAACCCTCCCACACTGTTGGTGGGAATGTAAATTAGTTCAACCATTGTGGAAAGCAATAAGGAGATTCCTCAAAAAACTAAAAATAGAAATACCATTTCACCTAGGAATTCCACTCTCAGGAATTTACCCTAAGAATGCAGCAGCCCAGTTTGAAAAAGACAGATGCACCCCTATGTTTATCACAGCATTATTTACAATAGCCAAGAAATGGAAGCAACCTAAGTGTCCATCAGCAGATAAATGGATAAAGATGTGCTACATATACACAATGGAATATTATTCAGCCATAAGAAGAAAACAAATCCTACCATTTGCAACAACATGGATGGAGCTAAAGGATATTACGTGCAGTGAAATAAGCCAGGTGGAGAAAGACAACTACCAAATGATCTCACTCATTTGTGAAGTATAACAACAAAGCAAAAACTGAAGGAACAAAACAGCAGCAGACACACAGAACCCAAGAATGGACTAGCAGTTACCAAAGGGATAGGGGTTGGGGAGGGTGGTGGGAAGGGAGGGAGAAGGGGATTAAGGGGCATTATGATTAGCACACATAAAATAGGGAGGGCACAGGGAAGGCAGTATAGCACAGAGAAGACAAGTAGTGACTGTAGCATCTTACTATGCTGATGGACAGTGACTGTAATGGGGTATATGGTGGGGACTTGATAATGGGGGTATCTAGTAACCACAATGTTGCCCATGTGATTGCATAGTAATGATACCAAAAAAAAAAAATGGGCTGAGGAGCTGAACAGACACTTCTCCAAAGAAGAAATACAGATGACCAACAGGCACATGAAAAGATACTCTACATCACTAATCATCAGGGAAATGCAAATTAAAACCACAATGAGATATCACCTCACACCAGTTTGGATAGCCACTATCCAAAAGACAAGAAATAACAAATGCTGGTGAGGATGCGGAGAATTAGGAACCCTCCCACATTGTTGGTGGGAATGTAAATTGGAGTAACCATTGTAGAAAGCAATATGGAGGTTCCTCAAAAAACTAAAAATAGAAATACCATTTGACCCAGTAATTCCACTACTAGGAACTTAAACAAAGATAATAAAATCCCTGATTCAAAAAGATATATGCACCCCTGTGTTTATCACTGCACTATTTGCAATAGCCAAGATATGGAAGCAACCTAAGTGTCCATCAATAGATGGATGGATAAAGATGTGGTCCATATACACAATGGAGTATTATTCATCCTAAAAAGAAAAGAAACCCTTCCTTTTGCAACAACATGAGTGGATCTAGAGGTTATTATGCTCAGTAAAATAAGCCAGGTGGAGAAAGACAAATACCAAATGATTTCACGTATTTGTGGAGTATAAAAACAAAGCAAAACAGAAGGAACAAAATAGCAGCAGACTCAGAGACTCCAAGAAGGGACTAGCAGTTACCAAGGTGGAGGGACTGGAGTGATGGGGGGGAAGGGTGAGGGGGGATAAAGGGCACAATAATTCACAAACACAATATATGTTGGTCAAGGGGATGGTAGTACAGCATGGACAATATAGTCAATGATTCCATAACATCTTAGTACATTGATAGATAGTAACTGCACTAGAGGGGTTGAGGATTTAATAATATGTGTAACTACTGAACCACTGTGTTATATATTGGAAACCAACATAACATTGTATATCAACAATAATTTTTTTTAAAAAGCAATGAGCAAAACATAAATAAATAAATAAATAAATCCACTGGAAATTGTCATTTGGTCTTAAACACTTCCATAGCCAGATGCGATGTCATCTAGGATCAAGATAAGGAAGAACCGGTGACACAATAAAGTTTGTAATGGAATATGTCAATAGTTATATTCTTTCATTAAATACATATTGAGGGAAAAAAAGATTGAGTATCTGATATCTGGAGCAAGTTGTAACAGTAACAACACAACACAACACATGTAAGAGCATTTGAGATTTGGTCAAATGACAAAGAAACCACAGAGAAATAAGAAATTATATGAAAGAGATAGTGGAAGTGTTTGAAGGTATAGAAAATAAAGCCACCAAAGTAGAGGGGTCGGAGGGGAGCAAACTAGAGAGTAAGGAAAATCCTACAGCATGAACTCTCTCTTGTCTGGATCAAGGAAGAGATGATATGGCACCCACATGCCAAACTTACAGTGTATACTATATTTTGATCAGGTAAGATATATAATGAAAGTAGCATTTTAGAAAAATACCTCTAGCAGCAGGACAACCTAGAAAATAAGTAGGCTGGAAGCAGATCACAACCCAGGCAGTATGCCAAGGACCAGAGCTAGCTACAACAGCTCTTGACTTCAAGGAGCTCCCAATCATTAGGGAAAACGGACATGTCTACAATGCAAAAAAAACACAAAGTGGCAATATCGATGGCCATTTAGTGTTATGAAGACGTGGAATATAGTGTCCTCTGTCTATAGCAAGAAACTAAGTCAGAGACACACATATTTAACATGTAAGCTAGTTTGAGATTTCAAATTGGTTTTTGACTGTTGTCTCATTTTCTTTCTTTCAGCACTTCTTTCTTTTTGACGGACAAGCATTCTAATCAAAGAACTGTACTCTTAAAACATAGAAAGGCAAGGACACATAAGAGTGCAAGAAATGCAGGTCTTTATGTAATGACTGGAAAAAAATGGCCCAATGGTTTTAAGGTATGACTTGATAAGATATATGTTTTAAAAATTAGGAAACTGTGTGGCAGTATACAAAGCTCTGAAGAAGAGCAGCTGTTGACAAAGTCATGACAAGAGTTGAAAAGAGCCAAAGCAAGATGATGGCAGTGGGAACGATTCTAGGAAACACCGAGGAGGAGTGGGGACGTTTTATGAAACTCACTGTAGCAACAAGGAAGAGACAAGCTGGAGATAATTCATAATTACACTTCTATACGGCAAAGAGAATCATCACAGCACCACCAGAAATTAAAGGAGAGGAACTATTTTTATGGGGAAAGACTGCTTTGGGTTGGACAGGTTGAGTCTGAAATCACAGCAGCAACTCCCCATCTGTAAGGTCAATAAGCAGTGGGGCTGGAGTTAAGAGGAGGCAAGGCCTACAACAAAAAAACCTGAGACATCCATCTTCAAGTGAAAGCTGAATCATTTAAAATAGTACTTAACTCCCCACAGTAAAAGCAGCCAAAAACAAGGTTGCTTTGTTTTGCTTTTACTTTTCTAACTTACCCATAAGGCATCAGAAGGACGTCTAGCATGAAGTCCAAAAGCAGCTGCACAGTCTTTGGTTTCTCAGCAAGATTAAATGGAGAAGCTGATTTTGATGATTCAACAGGGTATTTCATGTGAAAAAGGGTTGGTATTAAAAGATGCATTAAGCTGAAAAAACAATTACATTTATTGCAACTACTTAAAAATTAAGGTCTTAATACATGCAAATAAGAGACAAAACAAAAAATATGTAACAAAAATTGGTAATTGTAGCTAAGGCCATTCATTTTCAACATCACTAATTTACAAAGTTTTAACCTACGAACTGGCCAAGATTCCTTTCTTCTTGAAAGCTTAGTATATTGAGTGGTAAGTAGCATTTAGCCAATCTGGCTCATCACCAAAAACACCTGAGAAAAAGTACACATAATATGCACTCAGTGCTAATATCTGAACTTACCACAGGAGATTTTATGTTAAACCTTAGGTAAAGTTCATCTTATATCTTTTCAATGAAATTTTTCATTTCCACAGTTAATTAAAATAGTTATTCTAAAGCTAAAGAAATTAAAAATCAGAATTGTCAATATTTTAACATAATATTAAAATGTCCACTGTCTGAATTTAAGTATTATGGCTTCAATAATTCCTTCTTTCCAAAACAAAATGAACAAAACAGCAGGCGACTCAGAGACACTGAGAAGGCACTAATGATTACCATGGGAATGAGTTGGGGTGGGTGGGTAGGGAAGCTGAGGGGGATAAAGGGGCACAAAATAATCATAATGTAGGTTGATCATGGGGGTGGTATCACATCATGGAGAATACAGCCACTGATTCTGTAACATCTTCCTATGTTGACAGATAGTAGCTGTACTAGTGCAGGTGAGGATTTAATAATAGGGTAACGGTTGGACCACTGTGTTGGATATTTGAAACCAATGTAAGACTGTGTATCAACGATACTTCAATTAAAAAATAAATATAAATTTTAAAAATAATCCCTTGTTTCATAATACCTTTTGCTCTTCTTAAAACACATGAAAATTTCAAACAGTCCTTGTTATGTTTATTAAATTTATTTATAAGTATCTGTATTACAGTCTCTCTTTTAAGTATATGTTCTAAAAAGTAAACTGAAAAGGGTTTTTAAACATCTTTCCTCCACAACTTCTGCACTCCGCATGCAGAATGGTTCTCACCACTACAGGGCTACAATACAGAACTGAGCTAACCTAGAAACTAAGGGTGTTATCGAAACCTTTCACCTCTCCAATCTCCATACTAATATAAACAAGTGATCTGTTCCTCAGGAAAACTACTCTGAAACTTTAGATCCTCCAAGATGGAAATGTTTTGGTGAAATTCTATAAGTGTAACTGTGCAATAACATGAAATCAGTTTCTTCAAAATAACTGACCCAAAAAAATGCATTTAGATTGAGAAAAATGTTAGCTCTGCACACTTTTCAATATGCTCACATGAAGAAATCTTGTAATAACAGTAACAGTAACAAAACAGTAACGTTAGGGTAACACAGAAAATTCAATTATTTGTCAGCTGAGAGTTCAAGCCATGCCTTCACATCTGCCCAAGTGAAAGAGAACATGCAACCTTATTTTTGAAAGGCAGCTGTTTACACTTGTAGGTGGAAGATAAGGGAACTGAGAAAAGCTTACCTATCCTGCTGTGGCTGAGGTTTCCCTTCCATGGCAGTAAGGAGCGTAGGGGCCAGTTCACATTGTTTTTCCACTGGTAGGCGAGGATAGCCCATCTTAACATAAATTATAGTAAAATTCTAATGCAATGAGAGAAAAGCAAGTGAATGTGAAGGAAATACTCTAGGATATCAATGAAAAGACACAGTTGGTAATTCAGGGAGTTATAACAAAGAAAGAACATCGTCTCTCCACATATTTATTACAGCTTGACCAACTATTGTATGTCAGATAGAATTCCAGCCCCACTTACTTAAAAAGCTTACTTTAAGAAGGGCTTCATGGGAGGAAGCATGTCCCATTTTAAAGCACACATGTATACTTACGTCAAATCATCACATTGTACATTTTAAATATACACCATTTTATTTATCAAGTATGTCTCAATAAAACTGGGGGGAAATAAAACACTGACACATACAATTACTTTTTACTGAAAAGAAGTAATCATTCTACCTATATAAACCTACATACTACACATTAGCTTCAGCCACCCCAGTCTGTCACATTAGTCCTTTCACACTAAGAGGAGAACAGGTAAATCTCAGGCTGCGGGTTCTCCCGGCCAGCCAGTCATTCCATCCGCCTTAGAGTATGACAGCACCCTGGCTCCTCCCTCCAGCAGCCGACCAACAGAGGAACCAAAGGCAACGGAGGGCTGTAGTGCATCTGTGCCACGACATTCCAAGTGAGTACCTCATTTTAAGTAAACCCATAAATGCATATCTGGACTTATGCTTAAAATAAAGATTTGCTCTTCTAAAGGACTCTTCACTTTAAAACAGGCTTTATTCCTTTAAAGACATTCTATTTGGCAGTTTTATCAGCACATAATGTTTCTATTTGCTTAAAGAAACATCTGTAATAGAGCTGTTAATCCAAGGCAGGCAAAGACAGATGTCTGGACCAGTAAGTGGTTCCAAAGGTTTGTAATCCAGATATTAGGTGAGACCCAACAGATTCTGCCTCAATGCCTGGAAAAACAAGGACCAGGAAAAGAACATCACCTGCTATATCACACAAGCCTCAACATTTTTTTACATTTAATTTTCATGAAGATGACAACTTAGCAGGAATATTTCTTACTGGGCTGTTTACTCGACTTTTAAAAAGAATACCTTTCTGAACAGATAGATAGATATAGATACCCGAAATACAGATTTTTAATTCATCTTTCCTATCTCTTCTTGCCATTTCTCTTTTTTCTTCTACTATTATCCTTTATTCATGCCTATGCTTACATAACCCTTCTTTCTATTCAGACTGGTCTCATATATCTTTTACTAAGAATCAAATTATTCTTTTATATGTCAAAATAGCTGACAAGTCAATTCATCAGCATTCCCTTGCCCAATGTAAACAGCCATGCCTTATCCTGCTCCTACCATTTCCTCCGGATAGGTATTCAATGGGAAAACAGCATGTCATCTGAAGAAAAACATCTCATGTTTCATTTGGAAACGTCTAAGGTAAAATTCTAAGCTTGCCAATATACTGATGACATCCAATAAATGTTATGAAAAAAAACTATACATCAGAAAATATTCCAAGATAATACTCACTGTGACAAAAGAAACTGCCGCAGGATCCTGGTATTGAACCAACAGTGTCTCTACTGGGAGCTGTATTTTGGGGCGGCTTTTTATACGCTTATTCAGATGGACCAACAGTTCCATTACCTAACATACAGAGAGACATGAACTGAAATTATTGATCATATCTGAAAAACAAATTTATTTCTCAGATACTACTTATTTTGATGAATAGTACTTATTTTGTCCTTTTAAAGGACAAACGTACAGAGGAAGTACACAACATCACAATCTCAATCTCTCTCCCCTCCTCCGTCTGCCATATGAGGATGCAGCAAGAAGGCAACCACCTGCACACCAGGAACAGTTTCTGCATCTACAACCTGACTGTGCTGGATCCTAGATCTCGGTCTGAACGTCTCCAGAACTGTGAGAAATGTTTGTTGTTTAAGTCACCCAGTCTATGGTATTCTGTTACAGCAGCCCAAAGGGCCTAAGACACACTATGAACACAACAAAAAGAAAAATGTACAAGATACTATGGGTCTCCAGAAGAGGAAGTATCTGCCAGATCAAGAACTTCACGAAGGAAGTGACAGGAACACCAAGTCCTAACAATCAGGTGAATTTCCAAGCAGAGAATCAGTTATAAGAAGGTATAGAGGTCTAAAAGAACATGGCACACTGCATCTGACTTAAACTCAGTGGTTTAACATAAAAGCCGGGCCCAGCTATAAAAGGATTCAAGTAAAATGCAGAGGAATTTTTACTTTATTCTGAAGATCATCTGATTCTACTAAAGAGTTTAAAGTAAGAACAAGCTTCCTTTTCCTTTGAGTGGGAACAGAGAACAGAAATAGATATCAGCAAATCAACAGTTTCTGAGGGTGGAAAGCAAAATACAGAAGTTCATGTCAAGTGGTCCCAATCTTACTATAGTACTGAGGTTATCTTGCTAAGAGAGGAGAAATAAGAAACTGAGCATTGAAAAGTAAGATTAGAAAGCCTCAGTTAGGAAAGATTCATGAACCTAAAGGTATCTCTTCTGGAGGGCCAGGCCTACACTATTCTCCATCATTTCTGAAATTTGTGCTGTAACCTCAAAGCAAGTATTAAGAGCTTATCCCTGTCTACAGCAATTGCAAAATTTCAAAGGAACCTAGAGCAATAATTAAATAGGAGAATTATAAGAATAACAAATCTATAATCAATGCCTGTTAAACGAATGATAGTAATAAAATAGCTGACATTTATCAAGCAGTTTCTATACAGAACACACTTTCGTATATAGCACTCCGTATCTCATCTGATTCTCACATCCACCAGAGAATGGTACTGTCATTCCCATTTTACAGGGGCATTAGGAAACTGACAGTTAGAAACCCAAAAATTACATAACTGAAAGTCAATTAATTACTAATTTCATCAATAATAAAACTTCACATATTGAAATTATTTATACATGAGGTTTTGAATCCCTGCCCACTGGAATCCCGGTTTCCTCTCCGCAGTGCGGGACGTCCTCTCACTCTTCTCTAGTGCACTGGGTGCATCCCTAGGCTGCCTTCGGCTCCCGGAAGCCTCACCTTCTGTTTCAGCTCAGAGCCTCCATATATGCCTTCTCTATTTCTAACGGTCTCCCAGTCTCTTTGCCTGGCTACTTCCTACACACCACAGAGGCCTCTCTTACACTCACACTCAGTTTAAATAAAGTCCCCTAATATATTCCTTTGTAGAATCCCTTTCCATCTTAGCAATTATTACAACTTATAACTAGATATTATTTGCCTTATTATTTAACACTGCTCTCCCCAACTAGATGTTTCTTTCACATACCAATAAAATAACCGTAACACATGGCATCTAGAATGCACTCAGCAAACATTTGCCAAACAAATCATGACACTGACGAAGCCAAATAAGTAAGCAGACAACACCAACTCATGAAGGACCTTTTATGCTATAGACATAAAGGCCATAGAAGGCCATAGAAGAGTTTTAAATAGGATAGTGACATGACCAAATACATATTCACATCAGCAAAGCAGTATTAACAGGCATGTCAAATATATGACAAGAATGCCCTATTCCTTCCTGCAAATAAAACAGACATTCTTAAAAATACTTTCTCCAGTGAACCCAAATCGAACCTCAGAATCCCTCTAGGGCAGACTTCCAGGAAGCCACTGCCAATCAATTAGAGTAGCCCAAGGAATGTAACCTGATGATAGCTCAAAGACCTGAAGGTCTAGTTTAAAAACACTAGAAGACTAATGATCTATTTTAAAAATGAAGGGGCATATGTTCCACACAGAACATTTAGGTTAGACAAGAAAATCCCAATATGACAGTTATCTAACTTTGGTAACAGTACTTTACAGAATCCTAAAAAGGAGCTATACAACATTATCTTGTTTTAAAAGGAGTTATTTTGATTATTTTAATTAAGGTTATATTCATAGTCAACCAGTGATTAAAGAATATTTTTGCTTCTATCACATGACTTTCATATTGGAATCAAGAACATGGATTTTAGACCATGCCCCCATACATTCCAGAATAATTATTCCAATTATATCATCTAGCACTGATGCCAAGTATACAGCTGGTACTAAGTGCTGCTATGCTAAGCATACACAAGCTACTTTTAAATGTTAATTGGTCCTAGACTTACATTCCATTTGACAAGCGATAATTAGGATTATGAACCTTGATTCAATAATGGGCACAGAAAACTCACTTCATAATATGTATCCATTTATTCATCATTTAATTCCCCCAACTGTCCCAACATGCTTACCTTTTTGCGTACTCCTTCTTGGGTGCTGGACAGTTTAAGTAAAACAGGAGGAAGAAATTTAGATATAATATTCTGTAATTGTTCATCTGTTTCAGCATGGCCAAGTCGTAAAAAGACCCGTTCAAGCTGATCTATATATAAAAAGAAAAAAAGGAGAACTTAGCAAATCAAACACAACCAAAACTAATTACTTTTATAGCTTAATACTTTTTATATTAGCAAATCTTTTGGTCAGAACTTTAACCATAGCTATCTCTGTATTCAAATGATTTTGATGCAGCTATAAGTCAACTCTAATGAGATTTACTAGCTAGTTATACTATCTCACAACTGTCCTGGTCATTTAACCTCTAGAAGAGGGGAGAACAAAGCCAACAATAACAAAATTCCCTCCTACCTACAGTTATTCCATTTTCCTAAAGAATTTGGATACCAGAAAGGATACAAATTTTGTGAAGAAATCTGCCAGATCCAGCTAGCAGAGTGAAGCAGAACTTCATTCAGACACCAAGGAGGACAATACACATTCGGTGGAACCATTTTACTGATGAAGTTTCTCTAAAGATAGAATCCCTGCCCATTACTGTGCTGGGACCCAACCAGAATGTATGAGAGACAAGTTTTCACCAAGAATGCCACTGTGAGAGAAACATGTTAAACAGTACATATCCAGTGATGCTCTCAGCACAACCCAGATTGTGAAAATCCACAAATAGCAGCCAATACACTGTAGGGGATGGGAGAGGGAAATGAGAAGGGAACCTACTGACTGGGAATGACTGGATATTTGATTTTAAGGAATTACTGTTAATTTTTTAGGTGCTATAATGGTTTGCGGTTCTGTTTGTTTTTTAAAGGTTCTTACAAAAACTATCAGTAGTGATTAGAGAGACTTCTAGGGAGCTGGAAATGTCCTGTATCTAGATCTGTGGGATGGTTACACAGATACATACATACATAAAAATTTGTTAAGTTCTGGTACTTTATACTTTCTATTGTATCTACTATATCTCAATTTTAAAATATATTTAAGAGTCTTTATTTCTCAGAGATCAAAACAAATATCTACAGGTGAAATAATACAGTTACTGGGATTTACTTTAAATAATTAGAGGTTTACTAGAAATCTGCTAAGAAAGTAGATGTCAGATGTTACCACACACAAAAAAAGGTAACTATATGAGAAGATATGTTAATTAGCTTGACTGTAATCATTTCACTATGTGTATGTGTACATATATACAATCATGTTGTACACCTTAAATATATACAATTTTTATTTTTAAAAACACAAATATAGAGGACCAGATAAAAGATGGCGGCATGAGAAGTGGGACAGAGGCTTCCTTCTAAAACTGCATGTAATATGAAAATATAATTAATAAAACTAATCCTGAGAGAGCAAAAAGAAAAAGGACTGCGCCAGACTGCATACACCTGGAGAAAAGAGCAGACATCACGGAACAGGGTAACGTACCAAAGCTGTGGCCCAGTGGGACCCAAGACCTTCCCCCACCCCAGCTCACCGGTGGGAGGAAGAGAAACTAAGCAGGGAGGGAGGGAATGGAGGCCTGGGACGGCTGAATACCTAACTCCAGAGATCTGCTCTGGGAGCTCAAACCTACATTTCATGGTGTTTAAATGATACTCTCATGATTACGGGATTGGAAAGCTAACAGAGGCAGAATTCCTGGAGAGACTGAGATTCCAGCCACTTGTGGAAACCAGGGATCCATATCTGGCTGCTCTGGGACAAAAGCTTATACCTGTATGCTCGGTTCACTGTTTCAGGCAGTGGAGACAGGCATAGCAACAGGGAAGCAGGAAACAGCTCTTTCTTCCCCGCAGGCACCAATACCACTCCCCTGCGACCCCCAACATTGCTTCAGGGGCTGAGCAGCTCCAGAGTAGAGTGTCTGGACACTAGAGGACGCCATACACAAATATTAAACACCAAAGAAACCTGGTACAGAGTAAAATTAATATAACCCCTGAGAAAGATGACATGGACCTCATGACTCTTCCTGAGGGGGAGTTCAAAATAAAAATCATTAACATGCTAACGGAGGTAAGGAAAGATATCCAAGAACTCAGGAACGAAATCCGGTCAGAGATCCAATCATTGGAGGAGCACAATGGAGGGTATTTAAAGCAGATTGGATATGGTGGAGGAGACGATAAATGAAATAGAAACCAGAGAAGAGGAATACAAAGAAGCTGAGGCACAGAGAAAAGGATCTCTAAGAATGAAAGAATATTGACAGAACTGTGTGACCAATCCAATAGGAACAATATTCGCATTATAGGGGTACCAGAAGAAGAAGAAGAGAGAGAAAGGGATAGAAAGTGTCTTTGAGGAGGTAATTGCTGAAAACTTCTCCAATCTGGGGAAGGAGATTGTCTCTCAGGCCATGGAGATCCACAGATCTCCCAACACAAGGGACCAAAGGAAGACAACACCAAGACATATAGTAATTAAAATGGCAAAGATCAAAGATAAGAACAGACTGTTAACAGCAGCCAGAGAGAGAAATAAGATCACATACAAAGGAAAGCCCATCAGGCTAACATCAGACTTCTCAGCAGAAACCTTACAGACCAGAGGGGAGAGGCATGATGTATTTCATTCTATGAAGCAGAAGGGCCTGGAACCAAGATTACTTTATCCAGGAAGATTATCATTTAAATTTGAAGGAGGGATTAAACAATTTCCAGATAAGCAAAAGCTGAGAGAATTTACCCCCACAAACCATCTCTACAGTCTATTTTGGAGGGACTGCTATAGATGGAAGTGCTTCTAAGGTTTAATAGCTGTCACCAGAGGTAATAAAACCACAGTAAAGAAAGTAGAACAGCTAATTACTAAGCAAATGCAAAATTAAATTAACTATCCCCAAGTCAATCAAGGGATAGACAAAAAGTACAGATTATCATACCTAATATATAAAGAACGGAGAAGGAAGTAAAATGAGGGGAAAAAGAAAAGCACCCTTACATTGAGTTTGTAATAGCATATTAACTGAGTTAAGTTAGACTCTTAGATAGTAAGGAAGTTAACCTTGAACCTTTGACAACCACAAATCTAAAGTCTGCAAAGACAATAAATACATACCTATCGATAATCACCGTAAATGTAAATGGACTGAATGCACCAATCAAAAGACACAGAGTCACTGAATGGATAAAAAAACAAGACCCATCTATATGCTGCCTACAAAAGACTCACTTTAAACCCAAAGACATACACAGACTAAAAGTGAACGGATGGAAAAAGATATTTCATGCAACTAACAGAGAAAAAAGCAGGAGTTGCAGTACTTGTATCAGACAAAATAGACTTCAAAACAAAGAGGGGGCGGAGCCAAGATGGCCATGAGTAGGACAGTGGGAATCTCCTCCCAAAAGCATATATATTTTTGAAAATACAACAAATACAACTATCCCTAAAAAAGAGACCAGAAGATACAGGACAACAGCCAGACTACATCCACACCTGTGAGAACCCAGCGCCTCGCGAAGGGGGTAAGATACAAGCCCCGGCCTGGCGGGACCCGAGCGCTCCTCACCCCAGCTCCGGGTGGGAGGAGAGGAGTCGGAGCGGGGAGGGAGAAGGAGCCCAGGACTGCCCAATAGCCAGCCCTAGCCATCCACACCCAGAAGGCAGAAGCACAGTGCGAGGAGTGCGGGAAACTAGCAAAACGGGACAGTAAAACCTGCAATCAGGTCCCCACAGCCAGCGCCCCTGGGACAAAGAAAATCGAGTGCTTTTTGAAAGTCTTAAAGGGACAGGGACCCCACAGCTGGATGGAAGCATCCTGGGACACTTAGCCCAGCAGCTGGGAATCCCAGGGAACTCTGAGCGCCCTAACCCCCTGGGCGTCAGCACACCTATGAGACCCCTCACGGCGATAAACAGCCCCCCGCCCATTCCCCCTCCAGCACGTCCGCCTTACCAGAGTAGCAGCCTGAGGCTGGCCACGCCCACAGCAAGGGAGCTTCCTCAATAGCGGCCGGGCAAGAAACAGAGGCCCAGTCTATGCGCAGCTACCCAACACGAGCCATTAGGGGTCGCCACTGTCCAAGGAAAGAAAGGCCAGGAGCAAGTGGAAAGGGTCTTGGTTCTCCCACCTGACAGACTAGCCAACAGCATACCACTGCATTTATCAACATGAAAAGGCAGAAAAATCTGATCCAGACCAGACTAACCCAGACATCCTCCACATCCTCACCTGAGAAGGAATCTGGGGAGATAGATTTAACCAATATTCCAGAAAAAGAATTCAAAATAAAGTCATAACCATGCTGATGGACTTGCAGAGCAATATGCAAGAGCTAAGGAGGGAGAATACAGAAATAAAACAATCTCTGGAAGGACTTCAAAGCAGAATGGATGAGATGAAAGAGACCATTAATGGACTAGAAATCAGAGAACAGGCACACACAGAAGCTGACGCAGAGAGAGATTAAAGGATCTCCAGGAATGAAAGAATATTAAGAGAACTGTGTGACCAATCGAAACGGAACAATATTCACATTATAGGAGTACCAGAAGAAGAAGAGAGAAAAAGGGATATAATTGCTGAAAACTTCCCCAAACTGGGGGAGGAAATGGGCTTTCAGACCACGGAAGCACACAGAACTCCCATGACAAGGGACTAAAGGAGGGCAACAGCAAGACACATAATAATTAAAATGGCAAAGATCAACGACAAGGACAGAGTATTAAAGGCAGCCAGAGAGAAAAAAATGGTCACCTACAAAGGAAAACCCATCAGGCTATCATCAGACTTCTCAACAGAAACCTTACAGGCCAGAAGAGAATGGCATGATATATTTAATGCAATGAAACAGAACGGCCTTGAACCAAGAATACTGTATCCAGCACGATCATCATTTAAACATGAAGGGGGGATTAAACAATTCCCAGACAAGCAAAAGTTGAGGGAATTTGCCTCCCACAAACCACCTCCACAGAGTATCTTAGAGGGACTGCTCTAGATGGGAGCACTCCTAAAAAGAGCACAGAACAAAACACCAACATATGAAGAATGGAGGAGGAGGAATAAGAAGGGAGAGAAATAAAGAATCATCAGACAGTGTTTATAATAGTTCAATAAGCGAGTTACGTTAGACAGTAAGATAGTAAAGAAGCTAACCTTGAACCTTTTGTAACCACAAACTTAAAGCCTGCAAGGGCAATAACAGCATATCTTTCAATAATCACCCTAAATATAAATGGACTGAATGCACCAATCAAAAGACACAGAGTAATAGAATGGATAAAAAAGCAAGACCCATCTATATGCTGCTTACAAGAGACTCACCTCAAACCCAAAGACATACACAGACTAAAAGTCAAGGGATGGAAAAAGATATTTCATGCAAACAACAGGGAGAAAAAAGCAGGTGTTGCAGTACTAGTATCAGACAAAATACACTTCAAAAAAAAGAAAGTAACAAGAGATAAAGAAGGACATTACATAATGATAAAGGGCTCAGTCCAACAAGAGGATATAACCATTATAAATATATATGCACCCAATACAGGAGCACCAACATATGTGAAACAGATATTAACAGAATTAAAGGAAGAAATAGAAGGCAACGCATTCATTTTGGGAGACTTCAACACACCACTCACTCCAAAGGACAGATCCACCAGACGGAAACTAAGTAAGGACACAGAGGCACTGAACAACACACTAGAACAGGTGGACCTAACAGACATCTATAGAACTTTATATCCAAAAGCAACAGCATCCACATTCTTCTCAAGTGCACATGGAACATTCTCCAGAGTAGACCACATACTAGGTCACAAAAAGAGCCACAGTAAATTCCAAAAGACTGAAATCCTACCAACCAACTTTTCAGACCACAAAGGTATAAAACTGAAAATAAATTGGAAAAGAAAGCAAAAAGGCTCACAAACACATGTAGGCTTAACAACATCCTCCTAAATAATCAATGGATCAATGACCAAATTAAAATGGAGATCCAGCAATATATGGAAACAAATGACAACAACACAAAGCCCCAACTTCTGTGGAATGCAGCGAAAGCAGTCTTAAGAGGAAAGTATATAGCAATCCAGGCATATTTAAAGAAGGAAGAACAACCCCAAACGAATAGTCTAATGTCACAGTTATCAAAATTGGAAAAAGAAGAACAAATGAGGCCTAAGGTCAGAGGAAAGATGAACATAATAAAGATCAGAGAAGAAATAAATAAAATTGAGCAGAATAAAACAATAGAAAAAAATCATTGAAACTAATATGTGATCAAAACTGAAAGTTTCTGTGATGACTGCCCTTGTACTGCTCACCATGTAAGAACTTATTCACTATGTAAGAACTTGTTCACCATGTAAGAACTTGTTCGTTATGCTTCAGAAGATTGGAGACTGATGAGAATTAGGCTTGGGGTGGATTAATGATTGTACATTGAGCATTGATTCCCCTATACAGAATTTTATTGTTGTTAACAACCATTTGATCAATAAATATGAGATGCCCTCTCAAAAAAAAAAAAAAATCAATGAAACCAAGAGCTGGTTCTTTGAGAGAATAAACAAAATAGATAAGTCTCTAGCCAGACTTATTAAGAGAAAAAGAGAGTCAACACACATCAACAGAATCAGAAACGAGAAAGGAAAAATCACGACGGACTCCACAGAAATACAAAGAATTATTAGAGAATACTATGAAAACCTACATGATAACAAGCTGGAAAACCTAGGAGAAATGGACAACTTCCTAGAAAAATACAACCTTCCAACACTGACCCACAAAGAAACAGAGAGTCTAAATAGACCAATTACCAGCAATGAAATTGAAGTGGTAATCAAAAAACTACCCAAGAACAAAACCCCTGGGCCAGATGGATTTACCTTGGAATTTTATCAGACATACAGAGAAGACATAATACCCATTCTCCTTAAAGTTTTCCAAAAAATAGAAGAGGAGGGAATACTCCCAAACTCATTCTATGAAGCCAACATCACCCTAATACCAAAACCAGGCAAAGACCCCACCAAAAAAGAAAACTACAGACCAATATCCCTGACGAACGTAGATGCAAAAACACTCAACAAAATATTACCAAACCGAACTCAAAAATACATCAAAAAGATCATCCATCATGATCAAGTAGGATTTATTCCAGGGATGCAGGGATGCAAGGATGGTACGACATTTGAAAATCCATCAACTTCATCCACCACATCAACAAAAAGGACAAAAACCACATGATCATCTCCATAGATGCTGAAAAAGCATTTGACAAAATTCAACATCTATGCATGATAAAAACTCTCAACAAAATGGGTATAGAGGACAAGTACCTCAACATAATAAAGGCCATATATGGCAAACCCACAGCCAACATCATACTTAACAGTAAGAAGCTGAAAGCTTTTCCTTTAAGATCGGGAACAAGACAAGGATGCCCACTTTCCCAACTTATATTCAACATAGTACTGGAGGTCCTAGCCACAGCAATCAGACAACACAAAGAAATAAAAGGCATCCAGATTGGCAAGGAAGAAGTTAAACTTTCCCTGTTTGCAAAAGACATTATAACAAAAAACCCTAAAGACTCCACTCCAAAACTACTAGAACTAATATCTGAATTCAGCAATGTTTCAGGATACAAAATTAATACACAGAAATCTGCTTCTTTCCTATACACTAACGATGAACTAGCAGAAAGAGAAATAAGGAAAACAATTCCATTCACAATTGCATCGAAAATAATAAAATACCTAGGAATAAACCTAACCAAGGAAGTGAAAGGCCTATACCCTGAAAACTACAAGACACTCTTAAAAGAAATTAAAGAGGACACTAACAAACGGAAACTCATCCCATGCTCTTGGCTAGGAAGAATCAATATTGTCAAAATGGCCATCTTGCCTAAAGCAATCTACAGATTCAATGCAATGCCTATCAAAATACCAACAGCATTCTTCAACGAACTGGAACAAATAATTTTAAAATTCATATGGAACCACAAAAGACCCCGCATAGCCAAAGCAATCCTGAGAAGGAAGAAAAAAGCAGGGGGGATCTCGCTTCCCAACTTTAAGCTCTACTACAGAGCCACAGTAATCAAGACAATTTAATACTGGGACAAGAATAGACCCACAGACCAGTAGAACAGAATAGAGAGTCCAGATATTAACCCAAATATATATGGTCAATTAATATATGATAAAGGAGGCATGGACATACAATGGGGAAATGACAGCCTCTTCAATAGCTGGTGTTGGCAAAACTGGACAACTACATGTAAGAGAATGAAACTGGATCACTGTATAACCCCATACACATAAGTAAATCTGAAATGGATCAAAGACCTGAATGTAAGTCATGAAACCATAAAACTCTTAGAACAAAACATAAGCAAAAATCTCTTGGACATAAACATGAGCAACTTCTTCATGAATATATCTCCCCAGGCAAGGTAAACAAAAACAAAAATGAACAAGTGGGACTACATCAAACTGAAAACCTTCTGTACAGCAAAGGACACCACCAACAGAACAAAAAAGCATCCTACAGTATGGGAGAATATATTCATAAATGACAGATCTGATAAAGGGTTGACATCCAAAATATATAAAGAGCTCATGCACCTAATCAAACAAAAAGCAAATAATCCAATTAAAAAATGGGCAGAGGAGCTGAACAGACAGTTCTCCAAAGAAGAAATTCAGATGGCCAACAGACACATGAAAAGATGCTCCACATCACTAGTCATCAGAGAAATGCAAATTAGAACCACAATGAGGTATCACCTCACACCAGTAAGGATCGCCACCATCCAAAAGAGAAACAACAACAAATGTTGGCGAGGATGTGGAGAAAGGGGAACCCTCCTACATTGCTGGTGGGAATCTAAACTAGTTCAACCATTGTGGAAAGCAGTATGGAGGTTCCTCAAAAAACTAAAAATAGAAATACCATTTGACCTGGGAATCCCACTCCTTGGAATTTATCCAAAGAATATAACTTCTCAGATTCAGAAAGACATATGCACCCCTATGTTTATCACAGCACTTTTTACAATAGCCAAGATATGGAAGCAACCTAAGTGTCCATCAGTAGATGAATGGATAAAGAAGATGTGGTACATATACACAATGGAATACTATTCAGTCATAAAAAAAGAAACAAATCCTACCATTTGCAA
Organism: Manis javanica; assembly: GCF_040802235.1. NCBI lineage: Eukaryota > Metazoa > Chordata > Mammalia > Pholidota > Manidae > Manis > Manis javanica. The sequence goes on along the minus strand of NC_133157.1, from coordinate 21,152,687 downwards.
CAACATGGATGGAGCTGGAGAACATTGTGCTCAGTGAAATAAGCCAGGCAGAGAAAGACAAATGCCAAATGATTTCCCTCATTTGTGGAGTATAACAGTGAAGCAAAACTGAAGGAACAAAATGGCAGCAGACTCAGAGACACCAAGAATGAACTAGTGGTTACCAAAGTGGAGGGGCGTGGGAAGGCAGGTGGGGAGGGAGGGAGAAGGGGATTGAGGGGTATTATGTTTAGTACACAGGTGTGGGGGGATCACGGGGAGAACAGTGGAGTACAGAGAAAGTACATAGTGGATCTGTGGCATCTTACTACACTGATGGACAGTGACTGCACTGGGGTATGGGGGAGGACTTGATAATACGGGTAAATGTTGTAACCACATTGTTTTTTCATGTGAAACCTTCATAAGAGTGTATATCAATCATACCTTAATAAAAAAATTTCTTTTTAAACATAAATATAAAGTCATAGCCTGATTCAGGTCCTCATAAAAATAAGATCGTCTTCTGGGGTGGAGTAAGGAATGGGGAGTGGCCATATAAATGAAACCAAGATTGGCCACCAATTAATAATTATTCAACTGCATAATGGAAACTGAGACTACCTGTGGGTCTACTGGAAACTTTCCATAATTTTTTAAAGGAAGATAGGTATAACAGACACAGACATTTTGAGTATCTTTATATATATCCACCTATGTATATCCTGAGAACCTAGAGGCAATGACACCCAGTAGCACCAAGCACACTTAACACCCAGATTTTGGTTTTTAAATACCATTCTACCACGCTAGGCTTCTCAAAAAAAAAAAAAAAAACAGCTGAATCTAGGGTTGGAGCAGGGAAAAAGCAAGATGAGTCTGAAACAAGTTAAAGTATGAGAATGCAAATGGGGTCAGGAACATGTCAGAAGGATAAGGGAACCACCCTGAAAGAGTTACTTCATGGCCAAGGCAGGAACAATTTCAGGAACAAAATAACACAGTATGGGATTATAACCCAAAGTATAAAATAAATGTACATGAGTCCATATTGATATAAATAAATGATTAAATACACTAGAGAAAAGTGACACATCTTCCTTATAGAAGATTCCAAATAATACATGTAGTTAATTCCCCTATAAGAGGTAGAGCTTAATTCATGCCTGTACCCCCCTTTGAAGGTAGGCTAGATTTAGTAACTTGCTTCCAAAGAATACAATAGGGAAAGAGGAAAACATTAACTTTGCAGTACAGGAACTTGATAAATACCATTTCACCCAAGTGATCAAAGTCAGTGTCAGCGAGGCCATGTGGGTATCATGATCCCTGATACGATATGACAAGAAGGGCACTTCATCTCTGCGGTATTCTTTCAAAAGCCCATAAACCCCATCTAAGCATGAGTAAAACAACAGAAAAACCCAACTTGGGACACCTTCCACAGGACACCTGGCCAGTACTGCTCAAGACTTTCAAGATCATGAAAATCAAGGAAAAAAGACTAAAAAACTGTCACAGACCAGGAAAGACTGGGGAGACATTTAAACATGTCACATTTTGTGACAACTAAATGCGGTGTGAAATCCTGGACTGGATCCTGGAACAGAAAGAGGACATTAATGGAAAAAAAAAAAACGTGAAATCCAAATAAAGGATTGAGTTTAGCTTTTAGAATTAATAATAAAGGAAGAAAAGAGTAAGGAAGGGAGGAAAGGCAGGCAGGCCAGCTCTGTGAGATTACCACCAGACCAGACACAATGATTCTACTGAGTCACTGCAGAACACTGCTGTGCAAGAAGTCCTTAAGAACAGTGAGCTTAACCCACCATGTTGTGCACATTACAGCCAACAAGACCCTGCCCTGGGACCTTACAGATCTCAGACAGTGAAAACTGTCTACAGATTTTAGCTACAGAAACTGCGAAATTGTTCTGTGGAAGAAGGCGGAAAGCTAAACTCTTCCACCAAACTGACCTAAAGAATCTGTACCAAAGACTTTAAAAAACCAAGTGATATCTGGTCCCCTTTATTTTTCAAATAACAATCATTTGGTTATTTCCTATGTATCCCCAGTGTCATGCGTAACACTTTCCACTCTCCCTCACTAGAAAGGAAAACAGCAACCTAAATGCAAAAAACGAATTTATGATGAGAATGTGGGAATGTCAGAAAGGGCATCAAACATTATGTGTAGCCCTTCTAAAAAAGCCAACTGCAACTAAGAGTTAAAGCCTTCTACACCCTTGGAGGAGGTTCAACCCACACTGTTACATCACATTTAGATACACATTTATATTTTGAAATAAAAGATAATCATGTTCAAACTTTATGAGAAGAAATGTAAAGAAATGCAGATATAATAAGTACTAAATTTTTCAACTCTCAAAGTTAACAAAATAAATAGCAAAGATTAAGCAACAGTATGGTCCCTGATCACTGTTTTTAGAGTCATAGAAAGAATCTGAACCCTGGGCCTTTACCCTCAACCCTGGAAACACAGCTTCATGAAAACAACAATCCAAGTCAGCCTAGAATCTCAAAAGCATCTGTTCAGAAACCAGAAAGAATATAAACAAAAGTTGTGAAAATTCAGGAAGAATCTAAAACTCAAGTTCACCTTTCACAAAGACTCAGCTTTTAATTGTAGGAACCAAAATGCTCCAGGTCATCACAAAAGCATCTGAGATATGACAAACATTACTTCAGAGTTAGAAGCAAGTTCCATCCTCTCCACAATTTAAATGCTATTTATTTCATCCAAACTCATACTGAATTAACTTCACTTATGAGGAAATTAAAGACAATGCCATAACCTCATAAAATCACTGTTAAATGTGAGGAATATATCCTGAACTATTGTTTTTAACTGTTCATACACTAACATTTAAACTTAAAACTGGAATATGGCATATACTATTTAACAGCTTGCCTTTGTTTCCTTTTGATTAACACAAATTCTTCATCTGAAACCCTTGTAGCAATATATATCTCAGAACTTCTGATTTTTAGGGTGATGATATAGTACACATACTGTGCATTTCAAATGACCCTATCCACTCCATGGGTTCTAAGGCAGAACCTGTAATCAAATACAGTCATGTATCTGTAATAAACATGGACACTCACACTAAGTGGGATAATCAAGATTTAAAAGAACCTCACATTTATTCAGTCAGGCTTTAAATACCAAATGAATATATAAAAAAGAATGTTTGGATATGTATAAAATCTTTATGGCTACAAAAAGGTCTAACTACATAAAGATCTAACTGATAGTAGCTACATGGCAGCTTTGTCTATATAAATAGTATAATTTATCTAACTACTCCTCTATTTGTGTTATTACCAGGTTTTAGTGTTTCAGAAACAATGCTCCAAGAACACCTTTACCATTCATATCTCTGCACTTGCATGGATTTTTGTAAGCTAAAACCCTAGAAATGGAACTGCTGAGTCAAAGGGTGGGTGTACCATCAGGCTTAATAAATCCTGGAAAAATGCCCGTCAGAAAAACTGCTTATACCACCAGCAGTGTATATAAGTACCAATTTCTTTATAGCCAATTCTACATGGAGCAATCAGTCTTACAAAGATCAGTCTTGACTGAATATGACAGATGTAAAACGATCACACTGTTGTTTTGCTCGCTATATATTCTATCACTAAGGCAAAGTATCTTTTCAAATATTTATTGGACATTTGAAATATCTTCTTCAGCAAAATGTTCATTATTCTTTTGAGTTGCTGACTTCTAAAAGCTTTTATATAGGGAGAAAAAAGCTCCCTCTTTTCTCCTATACATTACAGATACATTTTTCCTAGTATGTTCTATAGCACTTTCTTTCCAAATCTAAGTTTTTAATATATAAATCTACCATTCCTCCTTTTTATGGCTTCTGAGTTCCTAGTAGTACTTGAAATGCCCTTTCACTCCAAGATTATACAAAAAAAATCTTCTACAGAAAAGAGTTAAATAACAGGCCTGAGACTGCTGTCCTTAGAAATGCCTGCTTGCTCAGGCTGGCTCTTGGCTGGCATCTGGAAACTTGAATTTCCGGAAGGTTCCCACCATTCCCAGAACTGATAAGAGTGGCTTACTGTGCCTGAACTGTTCATACAAACAATATGGTTTATACTGAACACCTGTTTTCTTTCTGAGACTATGGATTTTTGGTATGTTAGGCAGAAGGTGCCAACGTGAACAGCACCAAATTAAAACCCTTGGCACTGAATCTCTGATGAGCATCTCTGGCGAACATTTCACAGGTGTCACAACAACTGCTAGAGGAAGTGAGCATGTCCTGTGTAATCCCACTCAGAGAGGACTTTGGGAAGCCTACATCTGGCTTCCTCCAGACTTCGCCCCATGTACCTTTTCTTTCTGCTGATTTTGCTATTTTCCTTTTGCTGTAATAAATTTTAGCCATGAGTACAAACACATGCTGAGTCCTATGAACTTCCTAGCAAATCACTGAACCTGGGGGTGGTTCTGGAAACCCAACACATATTTATCTATGCTTTCTTCTAGCTCTTATGATTTTGCTTTCTATATTCAAGTCTTTAATCCAGTTGGAATTTTTTTGGCACACAGAGGGATGTGAGAAATCTTGTCTTTTGTAATTTTTTCATATCTTTTCCACTCCAAAGTAAAACATTTAGAAAAATGTACAAAATATATAGGTAGTTTAGTGAATTACTATAAAACATCCAAGTAACTACTACCCAAGTCAGGAAAATATATTTATTTTCAAACTTATACCAAGACAGATTTCTACTGGACTAAGAATTGGAAAGGACTGAAATATTATTTAACATTAAAAAAAATAAAGGGTACAGTGAGTTTTAAGAATCTGACTGAGGTCACAGAGGTAATAAGCAGCAGAGTGAGAGCTAGAATGGAGTCTTCAGACCTTCAGTCTAAAAATCCTTGCATATACCATGCAACTATCTATGACAATGACCTGATTTTCTACAGGACCACATACTACCCATACTAACCCTTATACAGGAAACCCTGTTCAAGAGCATCACCAAAAGGTCAGAGGAATTTCCCCTTTTCAGGTGGTATTTATGACAAAAATAATGTACAAATTCAGAAGTCAGAAAACAACACTACCAAAAGCTCATTACTGTGAATAAGAGGATAACCTAAAGGCATCAAGCTGCGATTCACCCTTCCTCCTTCTCCCTGTTAATCTAAATTCTCTGTTCCTTCGAGGCTCAACACCCTCGTACTTTCACTGTGAAGTACTGACTCCCCTACCTAGACTATTCATTTACTCATGTGCTTATTCAAGTATTTACTGAAATCCCACCAAGTGTCAGAGCTTGGTGGTCATGGATATAAAGACTGAAGAAGGAAGAGGTTAAGGATGCTGTGCTGGTTTACTGCATATGCTAAAAAGTAACAGAGGCCTGAGACAAACTGTCAACACAACAGCATTCAAAAACAAAAGAGGGAGAGTCTGAAAAAGAGGAATGATAGGTAATATACAAAAATAAGAAGAAAAGTGAGCATGGGGTCACAGAACTAAGGAAAGAAAAAATGGGTTGGTCAATGAAAACTGGAAAAAATTTGCTTACCCATAAAGAGAAAAATACCTATAAGTACCTTGCAGATAGATTAATGACTTGAGTGTAAAGAGCAAGATTTTAAAGATTTGAAAAGGAAACTGACAAAGAAAAATTAAAACTCAAGCACAAAACATGAAGACTACCAGATTAAGATTTTAAAATATTAGAAAATATACCATAAAGTAAAAAGATAATCTATAAATAGCTATAATGCTTTCAAATGAAAAGGAATTGAATACTTAAAACATTTCTGAAAATGAAGAAAAAGCAAATTGAGCAAAAATTTCTAATGGAAAAGGATACAAGTAGGCAATTCAGAGATGAGACCCATATACTAATAGTATAGAATGTGAAGATCTGACACACACAGGCAGGACATACATAGTGTTCTTAAGATTACTCTCTATACTTTTCTCCATACTTGAACTGATTCATCATTTTAGAAAGAGTATATATACCATAATAACTTTGTTTTATAATACTACTAAAAGAGGTAAGTAAATCAATAATTTTTCTTCTTAACATACTCATGTACTTCTCAAAATACTTCAGTTAAAAACATTTTTAGAAAACATTACAAATTTTATAGTAATCTACATTAAATGCTCACAGTAGTGCAGTTACAGTCAACACAGAATGATGTTACACAACTATTATTCTCTATGCTCTACTTTCACCCCCATGACTAATTTTTTTATGACTCAAATTTTGTGCCTCTTTATCCCCTTCACCTATTTCACCCACCCACCCCACAGGGCAAATTTTTTAAAAGAAGCTATGTTTCAAGGATAAAGAAACTTAAATCACAGAATTTTGAAAATTAAAATGGAAGAACAAAAATAAAAACATTTACTGATGGGAATACAAAATGGTACAAAATAAAACAAACACAAATGGTGTAGCCACTTTGGAAGACAGTGTGGAGGTTTCCTACAAAACTAAACATACTTTTACCATATGATCCAGCAATCACACTCCTTGGTATTTACCCAAGGAGTTGAAAATTTATGTCCACACAAAGACCTTCACATGGATATTTATAGCAGCTTTATTCATAACTGCCAACAAACTTGGAAGCAACAAGATGTCCTTCAGTAGATAAATGGATAAACAAACTGGTACGTACAATGGAATAATATTCACAGCCAAAAAGAAATGAGCTATTACTTTTTACAATAACCAAGATATGGAAGCAACCTAAGTGTCCATCAGTAGATGAATGGATGAAGAAGTGGTACATATACACAATGGAATACTATTCAGTCATAAGAAAGAAACAAATCCTACCATTTGCAACAACATGGATGGAGCTGGAGGACATTATGCTCAGTGAAATAAGCCAGGCGGAGAAAGACAAATGCCAAATGATTTCCCTCATTTGTGGAGTATAACAATGAAGCAAAACTGAAGGAACAAACTGGCAGCAGACTCAGAGACTCCAAGAGTGAACTAGTGGTTACCGAAGTGGAGGGGTGTGGGAGGGCGGGTGGGGAAGGAAGGAGAAGGGGACTAAGGGGTATTATGTTTAGTACACATGGTGTGGGGGATCACAGGGAAAACAGTGTAGCATAGAAAAGGCACATAGTGGATCTCTAGCAACTTGCTGCACTGATGGACAGTGACTGTATTGGGGTATGGGTTGGGACTTGATAATATGGATAAATGTAGTAACCACACTGTTTTTTTCATGTGAAACCTTCATAAGAGTGTATATCAATCATACCTTAATAAAAAAAATTTTAATGCCCTAATTAAAGGCAATATCTGACTGAAAAAAAAAAAGAAATGAGCTTTTAAGTCATGAAAAGACACGGAGGAATTCCTACTATATAATATTCTGGAAAAGGCAAACTACAGAGACAGTAAAAAGACCAGTAGATGTCAGGGAGGAAAGGGGAAAAGAGGGATGAATAGGAGGAGCACAGAGGATTTTTAGGGCAGTGAAAATACTCCATATGATACCATAATGATGGATACATTGTCATTATACCTTTATCCAAACCTATAGAATATAAAACACCAGCATGAACAGTAAAATGAACGATGGCCTCTGGGTGATGATGGTGTGTCAGATGCAGGTTTATCCTTGGTAAAAAATGTTCCAGTCTGATGGGTGATGTTGATAATGGGGCAAGCTATGCAACTGAGGGGACAGCAGCCATATGGGAAATCTCTGTGCCTTCCTCTTAATTTTGCTATAAACCTAAAACTGCTCTAAAAAATTTAAGTCTTTTTAAAAACAAGTAGTCTCAGAGGAAAACATCAAAACTGAGATTCTTAAATCCCAAAACACAAAACAATTTCCACTTTAGCTTATGTCAACTATTAAATTCATGTAGGGAAAAAAAATCTACTAAAAATAAAATTATGGAAATTTACTCTCCATTAAATAATTCTCTAATTCATATTACTAACCTATCTCTAGTTTCTGTATCTAAAAAGAAAGAAGGGACCTTCCCTCTTTCTACCCTACCAAGGAAGAAATAACCAGTAAAAGCTGAGGGACTTCACTTGTGTTATCCACCATTAGCCACTGATATTTCTGAAAATGTGTAATTATTTCTGAGAAATAAAACTGTCCATATAAATCACTCCTTCTTCAGACCTCTCCAAAAAATACAACCTTGCCTTCTGAGTTGAGGTGAAAAGGCTATTTTCTCAAAGGATTAGAAAAGGCAAATACTGGTTTTTCACTCGCATCATCACTTATGGCAAAATGTAAAAAAAAGAAAAAGCAATAAATCAGTGTCCTCAGATATATCACATTTTCATGATAATCTGAACATCAAAATGTTCCTCAGAAAGTATGCAAGAAAGGCATATATTATCAGAAAGAGTAGGGAAAGGACTGTACTTCAGGCAGTGATTATTCTCATGTGGGAGAATTTCAGAAGATTCTTTCTGGCTTGTTTAATTCTATGTCATTACTAATTTACTTCATGAGCATGAATTACCTGTGTGAATTAAAAAGAGAAAATGGTTATTTCAGGGTAATAGATTTTGGATTTTTTCTTTAAGGTTGTTTAAATTTTCTACAAAGAACATTGTTTTTTCTGAATATGAAAGAAAATTTTAAATTATAGATCAGGTTAGACTAGGTCTTCAGTGGAAGCTGAGATTGAAAGGGAAAGTTGAAAATACCTAGACTACTGTCCAATGCATCATAGGTCAATTAATAATCTAAAACTATAGAGTATTTTGAGAAAAATTTGTCAAGTTACCATGGAAATATACTAGACTACCATAGAATAATTTTACAAGGAAACAGTCTCCCTTGGTATTTGCTTTCTTCTGATTCACACACATATAAAAACACTACAGTCATAAGGCAGTTTTACATGGCCTTTTGAGCCTCAGAGAAACGCTGTGACATGGGCAGCTATTGTCTGCATTTACAGATGAAAAACTGAGGCTTTGGAATCTAAATGAGTACTTACCAAAGTCAATTAGTCAGAGGCTTGACTTACCAAAGTCAAAGTACTTACCAAAGTCAATGAGTCAAAGTCACCAAGTCAATGAGACAGAGGCTTGAACCTAGAGATCTTTACCCTTTAAGTACAAACTATAACTAGCACCTCCCTCTAAAGTACTCTTTATTGAAATAGGTAATACTAGCTCCAACTTACATTTGAGGAAACAAGGCCTAGAATTCATTAAGAATGTTGACTAAGATTACCAAACGCAGGCAGTAAGTGGCAGGGCAAGGATTCAAACTCCAGACAGTCCAACTCTTATGCCAATGCTCCTACTGGTATGCTAAATAAGAGTACAGCTGAGGCAGAGAAAGTGGATAGAGATGTTACTAAACCTCACCAAACAACTATGTACAACGTGATTCTGTATGCTGGCCATAGCCAGTGTGTCAGGATGGGTCCCTGACTCAATTCACCCCTTCCTAAGGAATTCAGAATTGGGACCAAAGAGCCAAGCCTCCCTTGAGTGTCTGGACCTATAAAAGTAAGCCAGGAAGTTATGACATGGGCCCCGCCCCTTCAGCCTACCCCTGGAGCACAAAGCACAAAATTGGCAGAAGATGGCCTGAAGAAAGAATGGGATGGAGGCAGAGAGGGAAGCTGGAAGAACTGGAAGACTTCTAGTCCTTAGCTCCAGGCCCCTTCTGAAAGGTCCTCTTGTTTCCATAAGACTCTGATTCCTTATAGTGCCCCATTTTTGCTTAAGCTAGCTTACAACTGGGTCCAAATACAAATGGAAGTCTTGGCCAAGGGAAAAATAAAAGACATAATTCGACAAAAGTACTATTTAAAAAAAATAATAAGCTAGCACATCCTAGGGTAAGCATCAGATCAGACAGGGAGTCCTTCCGAAGACAGGGACAATCTACCCCAAGGGACCTTCTCAATCATGAGCCCATTACTCCCCAACAGCCACCCAAATTGCAATAGCTTCTTAGGTGTAAGTCCTTGCCCAATTCTCAACCAAGGGCCTCAACCAGGAATACTCATAAACTCTCCTGACCATGTATGTCTTCAACTCCACACACACACATCCAAGTCCTCTCCAAGGTCCAGCTCAAATACATGCTCCGCACTTGCACATCCCATCCTGGCCCTCCAAACTCTCACAGACCTTTTCTGCATCTCTGCTGGCACTCATCTTTCACTGTACATTATGTACCTGCCCAATCTTACCTTCCCTAGACCTTCACAGCTCTGAGGTGTGACTTGAATCTGACGACCTGACTGCTACTCATTCATTCCAACCATCTCCAGAGCTCCTCAGGTTGAGAAAATGACTTAGACTCTTGGGATCCAAGGCTTAACTCAGTGCCCTGCAGAGAGTAGTTGCTCAAATACCTGTTGAATGTATGAAATATTAATTCCTCAAGCATTAGGGAAGCTATTTAGAAGTTTATACATCTAACATCTATAGCAAGGGAAAAGAGGGGATTGGTGGTAATTTACAACACATGACATCAAAATCTCTTGGAAAACGGATGTACGTTTTTTAATACCATGACAAGTGCTTAGGGTTTTAAAAAGGAAAGAAAGAAAGAGAGAAATTCTAGAGGGTCTGGTTTTTGTGGCAAAACTGTTCTGCTCCAAATCAGGAGGGATGCAATAGTTTTTGCAGAGAGAAAGAGAGGAGAAAAGAAAATGATGGAGAAGGACAGACCAGCAAAGAGGCAGAAAATCAAGTACGCAGCGGCAAGCCTTTCCCCATGACTCATCACATCTTCAAGAGTCAACTAAATTCCTGAAATGCTTGGGAAAGGGGCTTGTGCATGTGTGTATGCGTGTGCACCGGTAAAACAGGTGGGTTTCATGTCCCAGCTGACATGGATGAAACCAAAACACCTTTTTCAGAAATGAGAGCCCAGAAACTAAGTGAAGCATAAGTAAACTAAATTATAGGAAAGTCACAAAAATTGGATGGGAGGAGGAATTCTCTGGACTTTGACAGCCTCTGCAATCAGAAGTTGGAAACTAAAATTATGAAGAATAAGGAGCCCTAGCTGGCATCTGGGTTTTGTATGTAATATTAAACCTGGTAGATCAATCCTGTGAATCATAAATCTAACCAGATACTAACCAGTAAAGTCCACATCATCTATTGATTCCTATACACCATTTCAATTCATTAATTGCCACTCTAATTGGCAAAATCCAAATAAGGCCAACAGGGTACTTCTTAAAGAATTAATGCTTAAAATTGTGATCTCTACTCTATTTTTAAATACAACCTTGCCCCCCTTTATACCTTTTTATTTTTAAGAAACTCATTAAATGCAAATGTACTTAAAAGGAGAATGTCAGGAAGTGCAGCAGTAAACACAAACACATTAAGTCAGGGGTGGGGAGACAATCCATCATGGTTCCTGCAGGAGCTGCCTGGCCAGCCCAAGGGGGCAGCAGATGAGAACCTGTGCAGGCAATGAGGTCCTGAGCAGGAGGTTCCTACTGACACAAGTCCCTGCTGGTACCCCTTCCCTCTGGAACTGAGGCAATTAAACAGGCCATTTGCCTACTTAAGCCTACCAATCTTATGCCCAGGGCCCAGGCAGATATTCCTGCACCAGGGAAGCCCTGCACCAGAATGCACTAGTGACTAGACTCTGAGCAAGGAGGGGAAAAGAGTCTTTCTTCTGCCACTTTAGATGTCCCAGTCATGCTACTTTAAGTCTCCTACCAACACAGCATAGCCCAAAGCAAGGCTAACCCTTCCTGCTTCCACACACACACACCCCTGCCCTGCTGCCATCCCCCCACACACACAGAGGGAGGGAGGGAAGAAGTCATGGGGCTAGCTTGGCAGGGCCGGGCCAAATGAGGAGACCAGCCCTAATCTGTACCCTAGATTTAATGAGTAAGTGCCATTAACTCCAGATGCCCTGAGGTCCACAAACACTCCCACCTTCCAAAGGGGCCCTTTCCCCTAGAGACAGCAGCTGGCAGATACCCAGGTAGAAATCAGTGTTAGTAAACTGATGCGCAGAGAGATAAGTTCAGTTTATGAAAGTCAGCTTAGAGGAGATAATATACTATTCAAGAGTTCAGACTGCATAAAAATAAAATGCATGATAGATGAGATCCACCCAAAGCAGCTAATTACTTAGGAAATGCTTATTTGGATGTATAAACTCTAGAATGTTCTTTATTTAAGTCCCAGCATTTGTAGTTTGACCTGCTTGCCTTTGGTATATCATAATGACATGAACACATCCATCACAGACCCAAAAGCTCTAAGAAGGAAAGAATCTAGGGGCAAATAAACAACATCCTCATTTCTCTTCTAAACAATTCCTCCAACCTCCCAATTTTTCACTTCTCTATAATGGAATAAAGATACATGAAAAAGCAAAAATAACCAAAGTTTATTCTAAAGTTGAACTTCGGTTTATAAAATGTTCCATCCCTCAAAATTCCATCTAAATGAATTAAGGCATCATACACCGTCATCAACAAAATACGTAACAAAAAAATAGTAGAATGCCCTGGTGGAAGGAGGATTCAGTAAATTAGAAGAAGCAATGAGAAGCACCTCTGGAGAAGCTACAAATCCCAGGTACTCACTGGATATTTAGTTTATGATATCAGAGAATTACAATCTGAATGTACAGAGTTTCAATCAAAGGACTATCCAATATCATCCAAGAGTAAAACTGAGCCCTTATCTTGTTCAGATTCAGAATGGAGTAGAATTAAATGGCTTTTCCATCAAAGTAGAGGTTAAATTGGCAAAATTAGGAATACCCAACTACCACCACAATGCCTCTCTCAATACCTCTTCATGAATAAAGCAATTAACTCTATGATGACATTCCTGGAGCATGTAAAACCATTTTTTGTGGTTGTGGCAGACAATACTACTTGCAAACTAATACTCAGTCTTTTCCTTATGCAAACTGCTAAATACTTTCTTTAAGTTTTATCTGTTTCTCTCTTACTAATTTTATGTTTATGTGATAACAGAGAAGAGAGGCTTTAGGCATATATAAACTAACATGAACTTCAATGATTCTCTCAGAATAGCTAGGAGAGGAGAAAAACCCACGATGATCTTGGGAGAAAACTGCTATTTGATAACCTATGCATTTTTAAATGCGATTACAAAAAAAAATGCACACATCCTAAGGAACTAAATCTACTAACCTCTACAATCAATGTGATACATGGTTTATCCAGTCTTGACAAAAATCCTCTGGATCACCAATGGTATGTTCATCCACTCGTACATATGCAATTGTATAAAGAATCTATTATTTAGAACACCAGGAAAAAAAACAATTAAAAGATTTATACTCACAGCTACTGTTTTTAAAAAAAGCACTTTTCATTTCTATGCTAAGATCTCCTAATTTGCTCCTAATTTGATGTCCTGCTTTACAAATTCAGAATGAGGGGGGAAAATTATAGTGATTATCAAATTGAAGAAAGAGTAAGGAACATGTCCATAAATAAAACTGTGTAGAAGTAATAATGCTAATACTTTTAAAAAATTACTCCAGTAATTCCTCACTAAAGACTAAAAAACTCCCAATACCAATACAACATGTATTTTATGTGTGTGTGTGTGTGTATATATATATATATACATATACACACATATTTAGAAACATACAAAGTCTTACATTAAAATTGGAAGAAAGTGTCTGATTTATACAACAGTTTTACAAGAAGACTATTAGTAGGTAGGCACACATATCAGTACATTACAACTGAGAATGTAACTCATAACCCTGGGAGCCTTTGCCCTCTCTCAGCACCCCTGACCCCCTACTTCCCTGATTCTTTTTTCTTCTCACCCCTGCATATGCATAGCCCCCAGACAGCTGTCCTCTGGACAACCTGTCCATTCCCATGATGCTACCATCACCCACTCCTCCAAGCTTCAGAACCAAAGTTCCACACACCTGCAATCCACATGCCTAGCACTGTGCCAAATGCCAAATTCTTAACATGCATTATTTCTTCCCATTCTTATAACAATCCTGTAAAATAGGTTTTATTGTTATCCCGTTTTACAGATGAGAAAACCAAGGCCCATAAGTTAGGTCCCTTGTTCAAGGACATTAACTAAAAAGCAGCAGAGCCAGGATTCAAAACCAATTCTGACTCCAGTGCCTGAGGTTTTAGCCACTAGTCAAAACAGTTTCCCTAAACAGCTCAACACAGGCACTTTGATAACTCAACTCATTCACTCAATAAATAATTTGTTAAACACAAACCTATTCTCTCTTCCCCACTTGCACCTCCCTAAATCTGTCTACATCACTCCATACCTGCAGTTTCTCAGGTAGATTCTTGGAATAAATTTCTAACTCCTCGCTCTCCTGAATAACCCTCATCTACTCAGCAGATAATTTCTGCCTATTTTAGGATTCTAGATTGCCTTCTTACCAAATCCATTTCCACTGTCCCAATCAGACCAGACCCTACATTTCTTTTACTTAGCCATTGTGACACCCTCCTAATTACTCTTGCTGTTCTCAGTGCCTAGATCCTTGTAATCAATGTTACACCACTGCCTCCTGTTATCCTTGTAAAACAGATCTACTCATGTTACACCAAAAGCTAAAAAGCCTTTGATAGCCCTCAACTGTGGGCAGAACAAAGCCCAAACTAATTGCTTCTGCATTGCTACACAACCTGATCCCAACCTACCTTTCCAGCTTCATCTCCTACTACTCCCCAACCAAAAATAATAATAAAAATTCATACAGAGCTTAACTGTTTATACAGTGCATTTTCACATACATTAATCCTAATACATTCTGATTTATTTCCTATTATCCCAACTTCATGGGGAAAAAAAACGAGACTTAGGACGGCAAGGTACTTTGCCCAAGATGTCAAATCATAAAAGGCAGAAAGGGCCGAGTCTCTAACTCCAAATGTTATCTCTTTTCCCAGAACTTCACACAGCCATAGCATTCCCATTTCAGTGTATTAGACTTACTCAGACTTTCTCTGAAAATGCGCAATATTTTCTAACCTCTATGTCTTAGCTCAGGCTATTGTTCCTTTAGCCTGGAATGTTATTCTGAGTTCCCTGATGTTTCCAAAGAACTGTGCTAGGCATTTTTCACATCATGCATATTAGTTACTTTCATTTATATATATTTCTGTTTCTACACTGAATTATAAGCCCTGTGAGGACAACACTGTAAGTTAATCACTCAATTTCTAAAGTCTGCTTTATTCAACAGGAAAATATATGGGGAAAATAAGCCATATTAGATGGCAAGTGCCTTGGCAGAGACTGGCTAGGCCTGAAACCAGAGACTAGCAACTAGGATCAGACCATCTGAGCATAGTGGCAGTGCCTACAATTTTAATGTCCATCTTATGAACAAGGTCAAATGCTCCAGTACCAACTATTCTCACCAACATTGACCTTTACTAAATATTACAGTTTACTGAAACCATAATTTAAAACAGGATGGAAGTGAAAAACTAGCATAGATGTTGATGAAAAACAGATACATTATTGTTATTTCCATTTTAACCTCCCTATTTGGTTAAGTAACCAAAATTTAAATGATACAGGCTTGATTTAGCCTTTCTACAAAAATGAGCTCAGCTGTCATTAAAGCAGTCATCTCTCTGGGGTTATTTCAGTATACCACAGAATCACATTCATCTACACACCTACATACACAGCTGCCCATGTCTCATATCCTCTAATAAAAGAGTCACTAGGCTTTCTGGCACAGGCAGAGACTCTCTCAGAGGTATCTGACAAGTTGACTAGCTGGCCAACTTTTCCAACTGAAGCTTCCTATGGCTACGTTAAATGGCAAAATTGGGTAGTGTCAATGTGCTTCAAGATTACAGCCATTACTCCTTCATGAGTTGTCTTTATCCCAGTAGGATCAGATTCTAATGCCTTACAATTATAAAGCCCAGAATATGAAACCACTAAACAGCTGACCAGGTGAAAAGTCTCAAATGCTTCCTTCCCCCTGTCAGAAATCTCCCTACCACTGCTGAAATATAACCACAATGTCAACTTTTCCATGAACTGGCAGAGGATAAGATTAGAAGAAAAACTAGCCTACTTGCCATGCATTAAATTTCACTTCATTCCAAATAGTTATACTACCCCCAACTCTAAAAAAAGAAAACTACAAACTATGACCTTAAGTAATTTAAAAGCTCGATTTCAGAACTCTAAAAATTGAAACTAATCTTTTTCTATTTTGGCATCTTTCCCACAAATCTAATACACTGTATACAATGAACATCAGAATACTGCCACACTTCATACACTACAGATTTCTCCTGGAGGCTAGCAAGACAGGTGAAAGGAAAAAGCCATTTGATCTTGCTATAAACTGTATATCTGGCTTTTCAGAGAAAGTAATACAGTTGTAGAGCATAATTAACATAAACTTTGGAATCAGAATTGAAGATCAAGCCCTGAACTGTAATATGAGGGAGACTCCACCACTGAGACAATAACAGTACCAAATTCACAGGATTGTTGTAAGGATTCCATCAGTTAAGATGCACAAAATGATTAGAACACAGGAAGCTAAACATTAACTTTGCTACTATTTTATTAAAATCACCTGGTTCAAAGTAACAATTCCAAGTTTGTAAAAGGGTAACACACTCTTAACAGATCCCAATCCTAACCCAAGATTATCCTGCTTACCTTTAGACAGCTTTCATTGTCAATGGTACTACTCAAAATAAATATATTAATTAATTAATCAAACGACCTAATAGTCAATTCTGCTCCTCTGTAGCTCCTGTAAAGTGTGGTGGGAGATACAACTGAAAGCTGCTCTAAATTCAATTTAAATTCATGACATGTGTATCACTTCAAATACAAAGGTAAAAAAATGTTGATCTGAAATCTATAGAAAAGTACTGTTACCAGCTATACATCCCTAAAAAACAGGACTGGGAACCACAGAGAGTATTACTTTAGCATTATCTATATCAAACAATCACACGATTTGGTCCTTACAAATGTTTACTTGTACTATTACTCTTTCTTCTCAATAGTATATATAATTCTGTCCGCGGACTTTGGTGTTTCTTTTGCAGCCCCCAGCAATGTTAAAACAGCAGTCACACAGCTGGGTTAAGGTACACCTAGATGAGAATTTAGCAGTGCATTTGAGTTGATCTTTTCAACAGCATGAACACTCTGATAATGGTACACAGAGGTAATATAGCCTACAGGCTGGTTATGAGTGCACACTGGAGTCTGAGACACCTGGCACCCAATTCCAGCTCCACTATATACTAACCACAGGACCCTGGGAACCTAAAAACAAATTCCATAAAAGAATAGTAGTAATTTTACATACCTCTTAAAATTATTTTGAGAACTAAAATAATATATGCAAAGCACTTAAGAACAATGCTAGTGCTGAAATATTTAGGAGAAAATGTACTGATGTCTCCAATTTACTTTAAAATGCATCAAAAAAAAGAGGATTTGAGTACTTAATGCCTGAACAATACACTTAAAAATGTTGATATGATAAATTTTATGTTATGTGTATTTTGCCACAACCCTTTTAAAATAAAATTAAAATAAAAATTTTAAAGGTGGATTGAGAGAGGGACAGATATGTGATAAAGCTACAAAAATATCAAATGTAGAATCTAAAAAGTGGGTATATGAATGTTCTCTTTCAACTTTTCTGCCGTTTTGTAGGTTTTTACAATAAAATGTTAGGGAGAAAAAAACAATGCTGGCAGCTAGTAGTTTGCTTTTATTATCATCTACTAGTCAGAAATAATAGCCAGCAAATATTCAGATACTTAGCTCCTTTTTTTATGGTGGAATTTTTTTAAGTAATTTCTTTTACCAACCACCTCTCCACTTATAACAGCCATTCTGAAACTAAAAGCAGTTTATTTGAAACTCCTTAGTCAGTATATATGTGTGTGATTTCAAGTTATTCTAAGGTGCCAACTGCCAAGTATTTAATCTCTATTGAAGAAATACAATTAACATATACCTGTGGTCAGTAATTGATGATCTGACCAAACAAGACAATAGAAAAGCAAGTATTGGAATTATTTGTTCCAGTAGCTACAAAAGCCAGTAAATTCCTTAACCAGAAGTATTACCAACACCTTAAGGTACCTGATATAAAGGAGTGCACTGCATATATAAAAAAAAAATCAGTCACTTTAGAGTGATACCCAATTCTTCCTGTAATTTTGTTCCCCATTCCAACTGGTAATTCAGATTTTAACATGTGTTCAACAGGAAGTTAGGTATCATATAGTGTAATAACAGTTTAAAAAGTCAGACCATCTCACACCCATTGGGATGGCTACTATCAAAATACAGAAAAGAACAAGTGGAAGATGTGGAAAAATTGGAACCTTTGTGTACTGTAGGAACTTAAAATGGTACAACCACTATGGACAACAGTATGGCAGTCCTTTAATAGTTCAATACAAAGTTACCATGTGATCCAACAATCCCACTTCTGGACATATATATCCAAAAGAACTGGAAGCATGGTTTCAAAGATCTATTTGTATACACATGGTTACAGCAGCATTATTCACAATAGCTTAAAACATACAAGCAAATCCACATGTCCACTGACAGATGAATAGATGAGAAAAATAAGACAAAATGGAATATTATTTAGCCTTATAAAGGAAGAAAATCCTACCACAAGCTACAACATAAATAAACCTTGAGGACATTATGCTAAATGAAATAAACCAGACACAAAAAGATAGATCCTGTATGAGCCCATTTATGAGACACCTAGCACAGTCAAAATCAAAGAGACAGAAAGTACAATGGTGGTTGCCAGGAGCTGGGAGGAAGGCATGGAATAGGGAGTTAAAGTTTAATGGGTACAGAGTTTCAGTGCTACAAGATGAAAGGAGTTCTGAAGATGGATGGTGGTGACAGTTGCACAACAATATTAATGTACTTAATGCCACTGAATTGTAGACTTAAAAATGGTTGTGATGGTAAATTTTATGTGTATCTTACCAGAATAACAATGAAAATGGAATAAAAAAAAATCAGTGAACTGATCTCCCCTGAAGCTCCATCTAAGCGCTCCATCTAAGAACTGACAGAGAAGCAATCTGCGCTGAGGCTATCAGCCCACGTCTTTCTCTAACCACACCACCAGACCCTCTTTGCTCACTCTCCATCCTCACCACGTCATAGCTATTGTTTATTCCAGCTTCAAAATGAGTAAACGTTACTCCTCTATGCCAGTTTTTTGTCAAAGCAGCAAGGAACTTAGTCTCTCTAAACCTGCCTCCTCTTTAAAACAAGGATAATTCCTAGTTACCTGCCTCACAAGGTTGTTAATGAAGGCAAAAGTGAGATCATGTATATAAAGTAGCTTTAAACTGCCAAGGACCAAAGACACAAATTATAACAACTACTTTCATATGTAAATTCAGAAAGGGCTGTAGCAAAAACTTCACAAACTTGCGGCATCTCACCTATGCTTCATTCCATTTAAAACTCAGTATCATCCCGAAACAACACCTTTCTTGATTTTGACATAAACTGGAAGACAGCACTGGGGAAATAAACGAACAACAACAAAAAAACCCTCAACCTAAAGCATTTCATCTAGCCACCCCAAACGCCATCAGAAATTATTCTTGCATGTCCTAGGAAAATTCAATTTTTATGACCCCAGCGTGGGCCCGCGGCGCCCTGGGACTACACTTCCCACAAAGCACCGAGCGAACGCGGGCGGCAGGCGGGGCGAATTTAGGGTGACCAAGGTTCTTCCCCCACGCGGACCGCAGTCCCCTGGAAAATTGCAACGTTTATAGTTGAGTGTGACCTGCCTCTCCCTTCTGAAAGCGCTGTCACCCTGTGGTTTGTCTGGCGGCTAGCGCCGCGATCCTCTCAGACCTCCCGTCCTTCCTACTCCGCCTGAGGGTCACCACCTACTCTTGACCTCTCCGCTGATTTCTAGGGTGTCACTGAAAGGCACCTTCGCCCCCTCCCCGAAGCTCCATTTCTACAACTCGCCCAACAGTCGGCACCGGGGGCCCTGGCGCGGTCAAACTGGACGGGCAGTCCCGGGGATCGGCCCGGTACTGCCCGTCCAGGCTCCGCGGAGAGGGGGTTGGGCTCCCCCACACCCGGGCCGGGGCGGATCGCGGGCAGAGGTGGCTCCGCCCGGGGCTCCGGTTTCAATTTCGCAACGTGACGGTGCAAACCTGAGGCCTACAAACGCCGGCGGCAGCGTCCCGCGCCCCGCCCGCACGCCAGGCCCGAGTGCCCTAACCCCCCGTACGCCGCCGCCCACCCGGCCCGGTGCCCCGCGGCGGCAGCGCGCCCGGCCCTCCGACTGGGCCCCGGCCGCCGGCCCCGGCCCCGCGCAGCGCTGATTCCGACCCGCGGCCGCAGGCTGGCGGCGGCACTTACTCAGCTCGTCTTGGGAGGCGGAGGCGGCGGCCGCAGCCATGTTGCGCCAGGAAGGGAGGGAGGGGCGGGAGCGGGAGGGCGCGGGCAGGCGGCGCGGGGGGCTCGCCGCTCGCGGTTCAGCAAGGCCCGGGAGCCGCCTCGGGTCGCTCCGCTCGGGCCGCGCTGTGCCCACGAGGCCGGCCCGCCGCTGCCGCCGCCTGCGTCCTCCTCCCTGCACGCGTCGTCCTCGCGGTCCCACGCAAGCTCGCGACCCGGGCGCTCCGCAGCCTCGCGCCTCTGCGGAGCAGCCGCCGCGTGTCGGCCGAGGACCTGTGCGCCCAGCTTGCGCGGCGGCTCTGCGGCTCCACGCCGCGCTCGCCCGACTCACGCCGGTTTTATATTTAGAAAGAGCTGAGCCATCCTCCCAGCGGCCCCCCCGCCGGGCCCCTCACGCCCGCCCGCCCTCGCTCGCTCGCGGCTCGTCCTGCCCACCTGCCGCCGCCCGCCCCGCGCGCGGGACCCGGCCTGCGAGCGCTCCCCGCGCGGACCCGACACGCGGCGGCCTGCGCGGGCGGCCGGGCCTAGCTGCCCCGCCGCGCGGGCGCAGCCTGCAGCGGCCCCGGCGCGGAGCGTTCGCGCGGGCCTCTGACCTGAGTCGGAGCCGGTCTCCATGCTGGGACGCTGCGCGCGGCGCCGCGAGTTGGGAGCCCAGAAGCGAGGCTGTCGGCGGGCTCGGCCCCGGGGAGCCACGCGCCGCAGTCCGCGAGGGGCTTGAGCGACCGGCCCGGGGAGATTCTCGAGGTGGGGCCGAAGCTCCCTTTTAAAGGTCTGTGGCTGTCACGTTGACTGGTCCCGACCTGAAGAAACACGCCTGTCCAGAGGAAGAGACGTGGACTCGGAAAAGTAGAGCCGGGTTCGGAGTCGGCGGGAGGAAGCCCCGCCCTGCGCCTCCCGCCGAACTTGTCGGCCCCGACGCCGCGAACCGCCCGGGAGCCGGCTCCCTGGGCTCCTTTCTTAAAGGCAGTAATAAAGTGCACGTTTCTGATGCTCTTAGAAACTAGCACTACCGGCTGAACGAAAATAACCAAGCCCTTCTAAAAGTTAAATGAACTAAGATTTTTAAAGTTCAAATTCAAGTATATATGCTTATATGAGATTTTTTTTTTATTTTTTATTCTAATATCTATGTTCTTTTTGGTAACCTGAGTGACTCATTTTCAATATTCCGATTTTAACTTTATGCCTTAAATTCGCCCGTGAGGTCATGCATGTGAAAAACCCTTGCAAAATGGAATTCAAATTCAGAAGTTGCATAATTGCTGTACTTTTAAGTGATGGCACAGTCATAAATTAGATACAAGATGAAATACCTTTGAGGGAGGAGGATATAAGAGGAAATCAAGATCCTAAATGGACTGAAATTGCATTTATTCCTAAAAGCAGAAATCTATAAAGCCCTAGTTAGTGTCCTGAAAAATGAATGTCATTCCAGATGTAATGTGGGCATGAGCAAGGTACTTAACACACATTAAAAACATGTATTTCCTTTATTGCTTTTATTACAGGAATTAAACGTGATCTCCATAAAAATTGCAATATTCGGAGTATCATAAAATTAAAAGGCCAACATCCCACTCTCACCATCCCACTCCTCAGAGAAAACAGGAAGAGTTGAGTGTGACTGCCCCAAGGCGGTGTCCCTGCACAGTATGTACAGCCGCAAAAGCATCTAGGATGAGGAGGTGGTTTATACCTGTGATAGAAAGTGTTTTTCCCCCATGCTAATTCAAAAAAGCTCTACACCACCACCACTTTTTTGTTAATGACTTCATAGCATATTTTTTTAGAGAATATTGGCTCTTTTGTTTGAGGGACACAAGGTACCATGTACTATTTTCAAAGAATAGAATACAGAAGAGTATAAAGGCTGTCCTCCATCTCACTGCCCACCACCCCCTCACCCTAATCCCTCCAAATAACCCCTGTGAAGTGTGGTATGTACATCTTTCCTGACAATTTCTATAAATACATAAAGTGACTGCACCAAGGAGTGGTTGGGGAAACTGACTTCCCATAACCTCAAATAGATCCTTCTAAAGCCACTCCAAAAAGTACAGAATATGTTTTTTAAAAAATGTGTTAGGCAATTTTAACTTCCAGACAAAGCTAGTTAGCAACTCATAATTTTCTCCTGTATAGAATTCCAGAGTCCACACATGTGCAAATCACATATATGTGTGTATGTGCATTTTTATTTGTTTTGACAAAAGTGGAATCCTACTGCATATTATGTAACTTTTTCAATAAACGGTGTATCACAGGTGTCCTAACATATCGGTAATGATACTCATAGCTAATACTAATTGTGCCAGGCACTGTTTAAAGTGTTTTACATGGATGAACTCATTTAATCCTCACAGTTCTATGAAGTAGGGATTTTTTACATTCCTACTTTTACATTCCTCCATACCAGATGGTTGAGGAATGTATATGAAGTGCCATAAATGAGAAATTGGTGAACCTGGGATTTAAACCCATACAGTAAGTATCCAAAGCCTGCATTCTCAGCCAATGTCATCTATAGGTACACAACTACCTCATTCTTTCAAATGGCTGCATAAGTACATGACAAAATTTATTTAGTCATTCCCTTATTAATGAGCATTTAAGTTGAATATAATTTTCTACTATTGCAAACAATGCTACTGGAAAACATTCTTATCCTATATCTTTATGAAGTCACACATTTCTGTATGTATATATGGAATTGTTAGGCAATAAAAGATGCTTTAATATTTCATTATGTACAATGTCTGTAGCAGCTTACAATGCTGCTTCTAATCACTAATGTTGAAACCTGTAAGCTTTTTTATAATTGCTTCTCCCTTCACACTACTTATATTTTTCCCACTAAATCTCTCCATATTCTTACTGGGTACTTTGATTTTGAATAGGGGCCCTGAGATACCTCCTATCTAAAATTTACTTCAATTTTCAAAAATAGACAAGAAGGAACTAGAGGAAGGGGTTGAACAAAGGGCAGGGAAAAGGCCACTGAGAAACCAAAATAAGATATCACAAAATCCAAGAATTAAAAACTTAAGCCTTTTACTCCTTAGAAGTTCCCTCTGTCCTCTTGTAGACCCTAGTCACACTAAATACATGCACAGTTCTAATGAGATAATTAATCGTGTTTCCATAGTCAAAGCAGATTACAAAACAATGTTTGAAAGCACTCTTCTGGGCAGGAACACGGATGACAGAAGTACTAAAGGACACCCTAAAAACAAAGGAAGAGGCAGGAAAACTATGCAAAGAAGCTGTAAGAATTTGAAAACAAAGCATTCTGGGATTATTTACAAAGTACAAAAGCACTACCCCCACCATAGGCCCTCAAATTATTCGCTTGAAAAACTGATGATCATGGTGATAATCCTGACATTAAGAAATACTAAAATATGTCTAGTGTATCAGCATAAAAAACCAAGATAGAAACCAAGGAAAGAAAGACTTGAAGATGCTAGTCAGAATTCATAGCCATCTTTGGACTTTAGGCTAAGAATGGACTAAGTGGTACTTAGGAAAGGACACAGACCAGAAAGCAGTTGAAACGTTGAGGTGATGATGAGGACCTAAGACGTATTCTAAATCCACAGGAATTAAAGAGTAAAACAGTGGAAGGATTCTATACTGTAGTTAGAGACCAATGTTTCTGAGTTCAATGTTTAGAAAGTGGAATGTTTTGAGTCACACATTTTTAGGGTAGTAGTTAAATTTTCCCTCAAAACTTAAATCATTGAAAAGAAATTTTGGCAAGGAAGTCTGTCATAAATATTAGTAATTTAAAAATAAAGACCATTCTATAACGTTTTAAAAATATGGAGAGAATCCCTAAACACCCAAAAAGCAAATAACCCGATTAAAAAATAGGTGGAGGATCTAAACAGACACTTCTCCAAAGAAGAAATTCAAGTGGTCAACAGGCACATGAAAAGATGCTCCACATCGCTAATCAGGGAAACGCAAATTAAAACCACAATGAGATATCACCTCACACCAGTTAGGATTGTGAATATCCAAAAGACAAGCAACAACAAATGCTGGTGAGGATGCAGAGAAAGGGGAACCCTCCCACACTGTTGGTGGGATGTAAATTAGTTCAACCATTGTGGAAAGCAGTATGGAGGTTCCTCAAAAAACTGAAAATAGAAATACTATTTCACCCAGGAATTCCACTCCTAGGAATTTACCCTAAGAATGCAGCAGTCCAGTTTGAAAAAGACAGATGCACCCCTATGTTTATCGCAGCACTATTTACAATAGCCAAGGAATGGAAGCAACCTAAGTGTCCATCAGTAGATGAATGGACAAAGAAGATGTGGTACATATACACAAGGGAATATTATTCAGCCATAAGAAGAAAACAAATCCTACAATTTGCAACAACATGGATGGAGCTAGAGGGTATTATGCTCAGTGAAATAAGCCAGGCGGAGAAAGACAAGTACCAAATGATTTCACTCATTTGTGGAGTATAACAACAAAGCAAAACTGAAGAAATAAAACAACAGCAGACACACAGACTCCAAGAAGGGACTAGCAGTTACCAAAGGGAAAGAGGGTGGGGAAGGTGGGTGGGGAGAGAGGGAGAAAGGGATTAAGGGGTATTATGATCAGCACACATAATGTAGGGGGGTCGTGGGGAAGGCAGTATAGCACAGAGAAGACAAGTATTGACTCTACAGCATCTTACTACTCTGATGGACAGTGACTGCAGTGGGGTGTGTTGGGGGGAACTATATAATATGAGTGAATGTAGTAACCACAATATTGCTCATGTGCAACCTTCATAAGATTGTATATCAATGCTACCTTAATAAAAATAAAATAAAATAAAATAAAAATATGTAGAGAATCTAAATAAGATATTAATTTGATGCCTACCCTCATATATTTCATGTATTTAAGAAATACATGAGCAAGTTCTTAATAATCAGAAATTTTACTTAGTTGTAGTTTCTCCCTGAATTTGTATTTCAGTTTTACTTTCCCCACAATAACTTATACTAATGCAATGTAGTTTTAACCTTTAAAGTCTTATTGTTCATTTTATCATTTTTCTTCAACAAAAATATGTATACAAATTAAAATATTTTAAAACCTCTCAATGGCCAATTAAAAAGTTGTTATGATTGGGTGGTCATAATTAATAGCAGTATACAACTTATCAAAACAACATAAATATATTACATCTTTTTTAGGGCTTCACCTGTTAGTGAATAGCATATTTTTTATGTTATACCTTTAAGAGTTATTAAACACAAAAAGTACAATTTTATTGGAAACTCTTAATGAAAAGAACAGGGACTTTTGGCAAAAAAAAAAAAAAAAATACCCAGTCATTGTCATTCACTTCCTCATGTCCTAATTTGATATATCAAATCGTCCTTTTGATGGTAATTTTGGAATTCTTCCTCCAGGGACAATCAACCACAGTTAGAGTGAAGATGGCTGAGAGGTATGGCTTGCTTTCGTACAGTGAGAGAAGGACCATTGTGAAATAGGACATCTTGACTTTAGAGGTAGCCTTAGGCAAAACAATTTAAGAAACAAGATATATGATCTAGAGACTGAATTTTAATAGTATCCATGCCAATGTTTCCTAAGAAAAACTTCATGTTTTCTCAAAGGATACTGGCTCCAGAGCAGTGACTCTTCAGCATTCTTATCCCATTCTGTCCTTCAAAAATAGCCTATTCAATCCTTCTCTTCTGTTCTCATACTCAAGTTGCACCTTTATTCTTTTCTCAACCCACTGGACTTCCCTGAAATTAATCACTTGAGGATCAACCAGCTACAGACTCTGGCAGACACTTTTTCATCCCAATCTTATTTGAACTATCCAAAGCTCTCCTCTATGTATTCTCCTTACACCACTTTCTCGTGATTCTTTTCTACTCATCAGTTCCCTTCAGTGCCTTCTCTTTCTCTGCCACCCCTTTAAAGTCAGCATTCCCATGGGTTCTAGTGGCAGACCACTTCTCATGCTACCTGCTCTTTCTTTGCAATACCCTTTCCCTCATCTTCAATTACTAAATAAATAATTTCTCTTGCCAGTTAGTCTCTTGGACATCTCCACCAAGTGTCCTACATGTGCTCCAAACTCAGTGTATCCCCAAATGAACTTAATCTTCCTTCTCAAACCTACTTCCTGTATCCCTCAGAGCATGTGGAGTCAGCGTCCCATTGACCAAACCAGATAACCAGGGAGCAGTCTGTAATACTATCTTTTCCCTTGCTTTCACTCACTATCTGCAGATCATCATGGAGTAGTATCTTAGGGTTTCTCTGGTTCCTAGCACAGAAACCAACTCATGTAAGTCCAAAAATATTTGAAAATGAGTACCGGACTAGTTCACAGAAACAAAGAAAATCAAGTTAGCTTCATGAGTAGGAAGCAGACAGCTCCCAGGATCTCTGCAGCAGAACTTGAACATCATCACCTCCAACTGCAACCAGAAGATTCAGCAACAACACAGCCTTTCATTTCTGGATGTTATGGAGAAAGAGTTATGAGCCCCAAATTTCAATTCAACCTTGATTAAAATTAAAAGATAATAAATTACACATATTTAAAGAGTACAGTTTGATGAGTTCTGACGTATGTGTACACCCATGAAAACACCACTACACTCAATATACTGAATACGTCACCAAAAGTTTCCTCATGACCCTTTGTAATTTCTCTCTTTCCTCCAGGCCTTCTTCCCTCCCAGGCAAGGACTGACCTGCTCTCTTTCACTATACATTAGTTTATCTTCTAGAATTTTATATAAATTTAGTTATTTACTATGTATTCTTTGTTGACTTCTTTCACTTTGAAATTTCATCTAGGTTGTGGCATGTATCAATAGTGCATCCCTTTTTCATTGCTGAGTAGTATTCCACCATATGACTGTGCTACTATTTTCTTATTTAGTTATTCACCAGTTGCTGATCATTTGAGATATTTCCAGCTTTTAACTACTGTGAACAGTCATATACAGTGGATATCTTTATCCACAAGGGATACATTCCAAGATTCCCAGTGGATACCCGAAACCCTGATACTACCGAACCCTATATATACTATTTTTTCCTATATGTACATACCTATGATAAAGTTTAATTTATAAGTCAAGTAGAATAAGAGATTAACAATAACAATAGAACAATTATAACAAACTGTAACAAAAGTTATGTGCATGTGATCTCTCATTGTATTTTACTCACACCTCTTCTTGTAATGAAAGTGAGATGATAAAATGCCTTAAAATGCCTATGGGATGAGATGAAGTGAGATGAATGATGTAGGCACTGTAACATAGACAATTTATTACTGACCTAATGCTCCACCAGAAGAATGATCATTTGCTTCCAAACCACTGTCTACACACGACTGAAACCACAAAAAGTGAAATTGCATATCAGTAGGAACTACTGTGCAAATATGCTTTTATTTATATGGATGTATGATTCACTTACAATAAAACTGACATTTTTTAAGGTGTACAGTTCTATTTGACAAATGCATGCAATATGCAATTTGGCAAACATACAACCATAAAGACCACCATAGTCCCACTATCAAGCATTTTTATCACCCCAAAAAGTTCCCTTGAGCTCCTTTTCTCTACTTCTACTGCCTGTCCCTATAGCTCTGTCTTTTCAGAATGTCAATAAATGGAATCATACAGTATGTACCACTTTATGACTGACTTCTCTCACATAGCATACCACTTCTGAGATTCAGCTATGTTGTTGCACATATTCATTGCTTTTTGTCGCTCAGTAATATTCCACGGTGTGAATGTCAGACAATTTGTTCAACTGGTTACAAATTGCTACACATTGAATTTCCAGTTTTTGGCAGTTATTAATAAAGTGGCCACAAACATTCCCATGCAGGTCTTTTTTGTAGGCATATGTTTGCATTTCTTTTGAGTAAATACCTAGAAGTAGGATTGCTGGGTCATAAAGTGAGATGTTTTTAAAAGTACTTTGGTTATTAAGCTTTTATTTCTCATATCCTTTGATGTCTCTGCTCTCTCCTTTTAAATTAGCTAACTCTTCTCTTCTCTTTCTTACCTAAATTGGATCCCATCTTTCACCAGTTCAAACATATTTTTTGTTCTTCAGCTTCTTGTCCCATTACTTTCCTGTCAAACTCACCTTATAAAAACCCCATTGGTTCAACCCAACCATCCCTCTTCTCTGTACATATTCTGTGTTTGCATATCTTGAGAAAAATCATTCACCATACATATTGATGTGACACAAATTGGTGGTCTCTAACACTGCAGGAAAATCAGTGTTTTTCTGGTCAGCTCGTATTCTCTCCTACTCTACTCTTATGAAGCCTTAGATCCCACTCAACCTACATCTCTTGCTGAGCTTTCAGTAGACAATTTCTCAGTAGACTCCATCAGACACCCACTTGTATCTAACACCTTTCCTCGTTCCTTAACTCCTTCCCTTCTGTCACAATGAACAGTGGACCCTGGCTCTGGCTGTTTAAGACCAGTATGTACATCTGTGTTTCCTCCTAGTTCCTGAGTCCTTGCTCTATAAAGTGCTCCTTTGCTCTGTACCTTCATCCTCTTTCTCTCTAGTAGATCCTTACTGTAGCTGGCTAGCTTGCTGTTTGTTCCTTCTTTCTTTCTGGAAGATTCTTATCCCACCCCCATGACTCTACAGAGCCAGTCAGAAGAAGTTTTAGATTTTTTCTTTCAAGGATATGGTCGGCTCTCCCAGAGAGGAAGTCAATGGCCTTTAAGTGTCTCTGGGATCCTTGAAGTCCCAGCTGAGCCAGGGCCAGAGGCATTACGAGGCAAAGACGGGGTGTCCCTGAGGCAGCTCAGACTACAGGAGCTCTGGGGCCTTCAGGGCCCTAACAAGGCAACTCAAAAGCTGCCTGGGGTGGGGATCCCAAGGCTTCAGTCAACAATTCTCCTCTTTCACCTGTAAAATTTCTTTTGGAGAGAACCTGGTACTTAAATAACAACTTAAAACTTCTGTCCTGACTCCTGATTGGAGTCCTAGGCTGCCCTCCTTCCTCCAATTATGCGGGAAGCTGTGCTGCCTCTCCTAAAAGTCTTTTGCTCACAGCCAGGCAGCTGCCATTTGCCAGCTGAATGACCTTTGGGCAAGCCCCCTCCATACCCTGGGCATCATTTTATGCCCAATAGGGGTGAAGAGGAGCAGGCAGGACCTGGTCTCTTCAATTTCTTAAAGTGTGATGATTCTAGAAGGAAGACAAGAAAACCAGACAGCCTCGGCCCTTCACACATACACACACATGCACAACACACACACACAACTTCTTCCCCACCTCCATAAAGGGGAACAGAAGGTGGGCAGTGGGCTATGAAAACAGGAAACGCTAGTGTAAGTAGCAGATAATAGAGGAATACTATGCATCGATGAAAAAAAAGATTTTCCTTGATTTATAATCACATGCAACACTAGTGATAGAGCTCACAGACATAATGTGAATGAATGAAGCCATTTACAAAGAGTACAGATCTAGACTCTAGATTCTAGGGTATGAAATCAAGTCAAACAGTTCTATTCCATTTACAGTACAGAACAGTGGCAGCTTTGGGAAGGCAAATGAAAGAATGAAGGGGAAGTGGTGCTGGGATGCTGGGTGCTAGTTACATCTATGTATTCGATCTCAGAAGTCAGGCATCATCACTTCCACTGTATGCTATTGGCTTAGGTGGTTACTAAAATCAGCCTAGGTTCAAGCAGCAGGAAACGTCATCCCATCTGGATTATCACACAACCTCCTAATGAAACTAGTCTTTTTGCTTCCAGCCTTACCTCTTTTCAATCCATTCTCTATATTGAAGCCAAAACAGCTAAAAACCAAACTAACAAAAAAGCCCACTTCTTTGTTTAAGTATTCCTAAGTATACTTAGGGTGCTTAGAGGTCCCACCAGCATTGCTTACAAATGAAACTAATTGATTTGTGATTTTCTCTTTGTTCACTGATGCACACCCCATCATTCTTTACTATGACGTCTGCTTTGAACTCAAAGTTACTGTTTGTCCACCAGTTCCACAAAAGGGTCATTCTTTCCTGGTAACTTACTCATATGTAGCATGTCATTTAATTAAAGAATATTCCAACTAGCGTAGTGTTTTCAAAGTGTAGTCCAAGGATCATCACCTGCAACAGGTTGTAGTGGGAAGGGTACCAGAGTTTGTATTCAAATGAAGAATATCATGTATTCTAAGGTACATTAAAGCTTGAGAACCACTAATTAAAGATTCTCTGTCTTGCCCAAACTAATAAGTAAGTTTCATTCCATGTTTGTCTACTTTCTCTAGCTTTTCTCCTTCATGTCCCTTCCACTTTCAGCCACCCAGGGGGAGGTGGGTAACGGAAAAAATATGCATTTAGACCCATGACTGGTATGGTTTTTTCTTGACTGTGGGGAGACCTGTTTCCTCAGCTTGCCTTGCTGCCCGTGAGATGAACTCAGTGGTTCATTTAGGTGAGCTTGCTCCATACTTTTAAAGTCTCAGGGCCTTGTATAACACTGCTAAATTTCAAACAATACTACAAAGTGACAATAATCAGAACAGTATGGTACTGGCACAAAATAAACACATAGATCAATGGAACAGAATAAAGGGCCCAGATATAAACCCACAGTTTTATTTGATTACAGCATAGGAGGCAAGAATATACAATGGGGAAAAGGCAGTCTCTTCAGTAAATGGTGTTGGGAAATCTGGACAGCCACATGCGGAAGAATGAAATTGGGCCACTTTCTTACATCATATACAAACATAAACTCAAAATGGATTAAAGACCTAAATGTAAGAACTGAAAGCATAAAACTCCTAAAAGAAAACATAAGCAGTTAACTCTTGGACATCAGTCTTAGCAATATTTTTCTAGATCTGTCTCCTCAAGCAAAGGAAGTGAAAGCAAAAGTAAACAATGGATTATAGCAAACTAAAAAGCTCTTGCAAAGGGAAGGAAACCATCAACAGAATGAAAAGGCAACCTACCGAATGGGAGAAAAGACTTGCAAATGATATATCTGATAAGGGGCTAATTTCCAAAATACATAAAGAATCCACAGAACTCAACAGCAGAAAAAAAAAAGATCACAATCCAATAAAAAAAAATGTCAAAGGACCTGAACACACATTTTCCCACAGAAAACAAATGAACAATAGGTTCATGAAAAGGTGCTTAACATCACCAGTCATCAAGGAAATACAAATCAATACCACAATGAGCTATCACCTCATACCAGTCAGAATGACTAGAATCATAAAAACAAGAAAAAACAAGTTGACAAAGATGCAGAGAAAAAGGAACCTTCATACATTGTTGGTGGGTATGTAAATTGGTGCAGCCATTACAGAAAATGGTACGCAGTTTCCTAAAAACATTAAAAATAGAAATATGATAGGATCCAGCAATTTCACTCCTGGGTATTTACCTGAAGAAAACAAAGACACTACTTTGGAAAGATGTATGTGTAAGGCTGAGGGCACTGACAGAAAGAGCAAGCACATCAGACACTGACGTGCCAAAGTCCCCAGCTGCTGGCCCCTCCCACATCAGACACTGATGAGGTGTCAAAGTCTCCAGCTGTTGCCCCCTCCCAACCTGAAAAATGTGCCTTGGGCTAGCGAATCCTCACACCGCTGTAAATCTAAGCTGTGCCTCCCCCTACCATCTTTAAAAACTCGCTGCCTGTCTGCTTAAGCGCGAATTCCCCAGCCTCCATTTCTATAGACTAGGAAAATCTCGCCCAGGTGTTTGCATTCAAATAAACTACCTGGCCCTTTGTTGCCTCTCTTCACCTGCTTATTTCAGCTGGAATTTATCTTACATTTGGTGCCAAAACCCGGGAAGGAGCCTGAGTGTGGGGCCCTGACCGGCCACTGGCTGCCCCACCCCCTCCTACCCCGACTCAGGACCTCAGCCTGCTCTCCGCTGCATGGACTATTTTCTGGTGAGTCCCTCAGTTTCCCCCAGTCTGCTTCCCTTCCTAACTCTGTTTCACCTGGTTCATTAGAAATCATGCGTATGTCCAGGTCTGGGTATTCAGCCCATCTGTTGGGAGTATCCAGGATACTCGCCCCTGGCCCTGCGGTGTGGGTGACATCCCTCACCCAGGCTCCCAGGCTGTCTCCCCTGACTTGGTGCACTTGGGACACTGGGCGCTCCTCTCAGCAGGATTAGTTGGGAAGTGGCGCAGACATGAGGAACCAGCCCTCAAAAGCAGAGGCTCAGACCCTGTTGCAGTGTCTCATTTCTAATCTGGCTACTCTATATTTGTCCTGGGAAGTTCACAAATGGAAGCTAATCTTTCTTTGCTCTGAGGCCGGACCTCAGTATCCCTTGGACAATCAATCTCGCTGACCCCCTGAGGGAACTTTTGATTTTGGCCTCCTCACCGACTTAACTAATTATTGCCACCAGAGCAGAAAGCGGAGTGAAATCCCATATGTGCAGGCCTTTTGGACTTTGTGCACCCATCCAGATCTATGTATTAAGTGTATTCCTTCTCAAGTTTTGTTGGCCCAGGCCTCCGCCAAGGACTGCTTATCTCTACCACTCCTGTTACTGGGAGGCTCTTCTCTGACGGACTTGGCAGAGGATCTCGGCTACCCTCCTTCCCGCTCCTCCAGGCCCACCACAGGGGCCAACTCCCTTCCTCATTGTTCATGTCCTCCACCTTGTTCTCCTTCTCTCCCGGTCTCTCCTCCACCTTGTTCTCCTTCTCTCCCGGTCTCTCCTCCACCTTGTTCTCCTTCTCTCCCGGTCTCTCCTCCACCTTGTTCTCCTTCTCTCCCGGTCTCTCCTCCACCTTGTTCCCCTTCTCTTCTGGTCGCGCCACCATTTTACTTCACAGGTGCTGACTCCACTTCGATAAAACTCCCCCATATCCTAGTCCCCTGCCTTCAAGTTCTACACTGATTCCCAGGTTGTATTCCCCCTACCAAGGTCACCTCCTCAGTCCCCTCCTTCAAATCTGCCACCGTCTTACTTGCCGCAGCTGCCGCCCAAATGGTCTAGCCCTCCTGTAACTTGCTCTAAGTCATGTTGGTCTCAAGCTCACATGATAGCTCCTCTGAGAGAAGTAGCAGGAGCTGAAGGAGTAGTGCAGGTTCATGTTCCCTTTTCCCTGGCAGACTTGTCCCAAGTAGAACAGCAATTGGGATCCTTTTCCTCCAATCCCATAATGTTCGCTAAACAGTTTAAATATCTTACTCGAGCTTACAAGCTCACCTGGCACGATGTACATGTAGTCCTCCAGTCCACTCTAACCCCGGAGGAATATGACCGTGTCACGCAGTGGCACAGCACTGTGCCAATGAGGCCCATGCCACAGATGAATGGGAACCTGTGGTCAAAGAAGCTATTCCTCTACAGGAACCCCTGTGGGATTATAATTCTCTCAAGGGTGAAGCATGCCGGGATCGCATGGTTCACTACTTATTGGCAGGTATGAACTCAACTGTCCAAAAAGTTATCAATTATGATAAGCTTAGAGAAATTACCCAGAACCTGACGAAAACCCAAGAAATCCACCTACAGACTCACATACAACAAAAGGTTAAGACCCTTCCCTTTTCTTGGTTAAGTCTCCTACAAGAGGGGCTAGACTTATTCCGACACACCCTCCCCAATATGTCCTTAACACAATGCTTCCTCTGCACTTACTTCCCTTATAGAAACCCCTGTGGTGGCAGTTCAGATACCACCAAGAGAGAGCCTACCCTGCCCCCCAAGCCCTCCCTCAAAGCCGAAACCTATTGGTGAGGTACCGTTATTCGAAACACCTGAAGCAAATGTAACCTCAAAACATCACTATAAGCAGCCTTCCTTTCTCTGCTCCCCATGAGGCACTTTCCTGTGGTGCAATGGGACCCTATACGAAACCAACTTTGCAAATGCCTGCTAGTCACCCTAATCCCTAGGCTGAGCCTGTACAGAGGAGCTGAGTTCACCAACTTCTGGACCTCAGAATCCCGTCACAAGAGAGCAGTCCTCCTGCCTTTAGTGGCGGGGATCTCCCTCGCTTCCTCCATTCTAGCCATGGGAGTGAGCGCTGGTGCCCTGGGTTACAGTATTTCAGCCCTAGAAAAACTAGAATGATGGCTCAAAGTAGCTGTTCAAGCATCTGCAGCCTCTCTGGCATCCCTCCCGAGGCAAATCACCTCCTTGGCCCAAGTAACCCTCCAAAACTTCCATGCTTTAGACCTCCTTACTGCAGAGAAGGGAGGGACCTGTCTATTGTTCTCCTTCTCTTCCAGTCGCGGGAAGGGGAACGGTGTTGTTACTCTATCAATGAGCCAGGACTTGTAGAGCAGAATGTTCACAAACTACAAAAACTAAAAAGGGAACTCCAAGGAACTGGCATATCAGGTAATAATCCATACAACTGGTTTCAATCCCCTATTATGGCCTGGTTAGTGCCTCTCCTAGGCCCTGTTGCAGCAATCTGTTTCACACTCCTTATTGGTCCACGTGTTTTTAAGTTCCTTCAACAGCGCATAGCAGAATTGACACATAAAAATCAATCAACTGTTGCTGTACAGATACTCGCCCCTCCCGACTGAGCTTCCAGCTGTCAACCAGCCTTAAACACCCCCATGTCACCCCTCCTGAGCCAGAAGTAGCCAGATCGAGTCGGCGCCCATTATAACCAAAAGGCTGAAATGTAAGGCTGGGGCACTGACGGGAAAAGCAAGCACACCGGACACTGATGTGCCAAAGTCCCCGGCTGTTGACCCCTCCCAACCTGAAAAATGTGCCTTGGCTAGCCTTGCACCACTGTAAATCTAAGCTTTGCCTCCCCCTACCTTCTTTAAAAACTCGTTGCCTGTCTGCTTACGTGGGAATTCTCCAGCCCCCATTTCTATAGACTGGGAAAATCTCACCAGGGTGTTTGCGTTCAAATAAACTACCTGGCCCTTTGTTGCCACTCTTCACCTGCTTATTTCGGCTGGAATTAATCTTACAGTATGTACCTCTATTTATTGTAGTAGTATTTACAATGGCCAAGGAATATACTATTTATAATAGCAACCTAAGTGTCTATTGATAGATGAATGGATAAAGAAGTGGTATACATATACAATGGAATATTACTCAGCCATAAAAAGGAACAAAATCTTATCATTTGTAACAACATGGATGGACCTAGAGGGTATTATATTAAATGAAGAAAGTCAGACAAAGACAAAATACCATGATTTCACTTATATCTAAAACACAAGACAAATGAATAAGCAAAAGAAAATGGAAACCAATACAGAGAACAAATTATCGGTAGCCAGAGGGGAGGTAGGCAGGGAGATGGGTGAAATAGGTGAAGGGGATTAAGAAATACAAACTTTCAGTTATAAAATAAGTCACAGGGCTGTGAAGTACAACACAGGGAACATAGTGAATAATATTATAAGAACTTTGTATGGTGACAGATGATAACTATACTAATTGTGGTAATCATTTTGTAATGTACATAAATCTTGAATCTCTACTTTGTATACCTGAAACTAATACAATGTTGTATGTCAACTATACTTCAATTAAAAATAAATTTTTAAAAATTTCACCTTGTGAAGAAAATAAAAAATTTAAAAAATATTTCAGGGCCTTGATGCACCCTGCTCCTTCATTCTAAATGTCTTTCTCTCCCAACTCCACCTTTTCAAAAGTCATCTAGTTGTTAATTAATTGTTAATTATTAGGACCCAATGAAATAAAGCTTTTGGAGTTTCTCAACCTCTTCGCTATACCCCTAGCAATCAATACAAGTACCTATTAATACAGACAATAAATACCTATTGGGCACTTAGTATGTGCCAGATACTGCTCTGGGGCCTTGAGAGCATTATCTCCATGGAACAAATCAGAATAAGTCCTATCCTTGTGGAATTGATATTCTAGTGAAGACGATAAATAACATTTACAATGAGAAGATGTGAAGAGGTGGCCAAGTAGGCCACATGGCTACCTAAGGGAGGAGTAAGCATCCAGAAGGTTGGAGGACAAGGAGAGGAAGTGGGGAGAGAGGTCAGGGAGGTTACGGGTGGCCAGATTCCATGGGCCCTTGTAAGCCACTGTAAAAATCTGGGTTTTTACTCTGAGTGAAATGAGAAGCACTGGCAGGGTTTTAAGCAGAGGAGGCACGTAGTCTATTTTACATTTTTAAAGGATCTCTCTGGCTGCAGTGTGTTGAACACACAAGAGTAGAAAAGTGGTATCAAGAAAACTATTGCAATAATTCAGGTGAGGGATGATAGTAGTTTGGACCACGGTGGCAGGTGTAGAAGATACAAATTAATGTCAAGCTGCGGCATGAATTATGGCTTGCTTTGAATGCATCACGAATACTCTTCTGCGGTGGGTTTTTCCAGCCTGAGTTTCAGGGAAAGGTAGGGAGAGGAGGAGGGATGGTCTGAGGTTACCAAGGAGACAGAACATCCTAGAATTGAAAACCTGAGAAGGTTCTAGGCCTTCAGGCCTTTTGCGCAACAGTAATTCTACAGTCGAACCCACCAACCGCTTCCCAGTGACCATGCGCAACAGGCCAGGGTGGGAACCTATGGAAAGCACTGGACTTTAGCAAACTGGGACAAGCGCATTCCGGGAATCGTAGTTCGGGGCCCATGCGCAGGCGCAGTGTCCCTACCGCGGGCTTGCGCGCGCAGCTCCTGCAGGCTCGGCTTCTAGAAGCTTATTGCGGTGGCGCTGATCCTGGCTGCAGGTCCGGATGCAGGTAGTGGTTGTCCCGGGCCCCTCCTCTGGGGACGGCGGCCAAGTCTCCGGTTCTGAGGGCACACCTGGGGCGGGGTGGGGGCCGAGGGCAGCTGCCCGACCTCGCTGCGCACTCCCAGTGCCGCAGCTTGTGTGGGAGGTGGGTACTGTCTTGAATGATGGAGCTCTCATCCATCACCCCAGTGCAGCTGTGGTCTTGCAACTTAAGTACTTTGACATTCTCGGCGAGAGAATTCTTTGCGTGTGTGTGTGTGTGGCGGGGTTAGTGGTAGGGGTCCGGGAGTGGAGCAAAGCTGTCCAGTGTTTTGCAGGATATTTAGCAGCATCCTTGGCTGTACCCACTAGGTACCCATGACATCCCTCCTCCCCAGCCGTGATAACCGAAATGCCTTTAGACACTGCTAAACGTCCCCTTATGGGACATATCTCCCTTCCCCCGCGTTGGAGAACAACTTCTTGCCTGCGTCACATTTTCGCGGATCCTTTCTTATAAGCTCCTTGGAGACCGAGACGAGTGTCTTAGTCACCGCAGAGTCTCAGGTGCTCAGCACAACGCCAGGTACTTGGTAGGCGCTTAGTATTTGGTAGAAGAGTAAATGACGTCATTCATACTGTGTGCTAGGCTCCGTGCTAGGAGGTGGGTAATTAATGGTATCACACCTGCAGTAGGAGATTGTCTTCTCACTTGTTGCTTTGTAGCGCATCTCAGGCTGTATTGTCATTTCATGGGTGCCCTGTGAGGGTGGGAACACTTTTCTTACCTGTCCACGCCTGCCTCCGTAGTGTCAAATTTTCAGCTCATTGTAGATGTTTGGCTATTCGTAGAATGAAGAGGAAAAAAAAGGCAATATAGGGCAGGCTCTGCAGAAATGCCCTTGGGGATCAGAGAAAGCTTCAGGCAAAAGGTGACAGTTGAAAGCAATCTGCAAATTTAAAGAACCAGTAAAAGTTAGGCAGGAGAGGAAAATGAGGCAGCGTTTGGAGACGGAATGGCTCTAGTGTAGTGCAAAAGTGGCGGGGTGGGGGTGGGGGTCGAGAATGTGGAATGCGGAGATCGTTCTTGAGGCTGCAGCGTCCACCAGGGGTAGCTAGAGCTCAAGAGGTAAGATTATCAGGGCAGGATCTCTATCTAGGTCATTCATTGTACTTGGTCTCTATTTGACTTTTATCTTGAGACAGTTGGGGAGTGGTAGGACCATCTTTTGCATATTAAAAGGAATCCTTAGGCTACAGTGTGAGACTCAATTGAAGAAGCCTGTACTTAGGTAGTTTTACGAGGGTAGAATGGAGAGGTTTTTAGGAAATAAAAATATAACTTGGTTATTGATTGAGAAATTTGAGAGGCAAGTATGAAATCAGGCTCCTGAGTTGAGTGGCTGACTGGTGAGAAATGTGTGGTCATTCATGGGCACGTGGGCAGCAGTTGTTGAATGGATATGTCACTGGATCCATTTCTGAAATGTGTTGCTTATGAATCTTTAGTCTAAAGAAACTGTTTTCTTGGAGGGATACCTCTAATTACTTCTCAGCTTTTCACCTACAAAGATAATTGTAATTTTAACATAGTAGTTGGGCAGGGCTGTTCTAGGCCTTGGAAAGGGGTGTGTGTATGTATATGTGAACTATGCCAAGAATAGTTTTTTGGGGGCTAACAATTGTTTCACTTTTTAATATCTTATATTTCCCTACAGTTTCTGTAAGACTGTAAGCTGAAGCCTTGGAATCCTTGATATTTTGCTGTCTGCAGTGCCCGTTGGTGGACTGGACTGATACTCAAGTAGGATCTAAAAGGGGCTGGATCCTGCTGGTGATACACACTGCAAGCTATAGTGAACAAGATGACAGCCGTCTCCCCAGACCCTCTAACTCTGGCCTCAAGTGAACACAACAAGGTCCTAAGAATGGATATTCCTGGGGATCAAGAAGCTGTCCCAAGAGAAGACACTGCTGACCCAGAGTCTTTCAGACAGAGGTTCAGGCGATTTTGTTACTCAGAAGTGACTGGACCTAGAAAAGCCCTGAATCAACTCTGGGAGCTCTGCATTCAGTGGCTGAGGCCAGACATCCACACAAAAGAACAGATTTTAGAAATTCTGGTGTTTGAGCAGTTCCTGACCATTTTGCCTGGGGAGATCAGGATTTGGGTAAAGTCACAACATCCTGAGAATAGTGAGGAAGTGGTAACTCTAATAGAGGATTTGACACAAATGCTTGAAGAAAAGGAAGGTGAGCCTTATGGATGGAGGGAGGAAATAAGAGCAATCTCAAGATATGACAGTAAATGCCCCCAAAGAAAGCAGTTTATTGCTAAAGAGGAGTCTAAGCTTGGGTTTAAATCATTCTTGCCTTGTCCTGTGTGATCTTAGGCAAGCTGTGTAACCTCCCAGAACTTTAATTTTCTTATCTGTTAAAAAGAGGGTCCCAAGTTCTCTATAGTTCTGTCATCAAGACTAAACAAGTGAAGGTATAAAACAGGGAGGATTCTCAAGAAGTACTCATTTCTCTCCCTTCACTCTTCAGCAGAGGACACCTTAGAACACAGGAGAGAAAGAAATTACTTGAAAATACTTGGAGTTATAAGCATATCAGCCAGCGCAGACCTTACCTTCTAGCTACAGGGTGTGCAGTAGCGTGGTTCTAGAATGGGGCTGCCCCATATCAGCAGGGCTGGAAATGTGTCCTGCACTGTTTTACTCTCCAGGGTAAGCAAATGAACATGGCTACTGCAAATAAGGAATAGAGGATTTAATTTAAAAAGCCGTATGTGGCAAGCAGCTTCCCTATTGGATAGTGCGGTTCCACAGCATTAGGGGAGGAGCAGGGGACTTACATTTTCGTAATTACATTATTATGCATTTTATATATAAAGTATAAAATATAAACAAAATTATGTCATTGTAAAACAATGATGAAAAGTCTTCTAGGGTGGATAGCCCTTTGAGGGTATATGGTTCAACTTTTATAAAATCCCTCTAAAATGCTGTAAATATTTCAAACATTTATAGCATACTACTTACCATAAGGTTCCCAATAATACATATGTGACAGTTCGTATTCTGCCAAAGGTTCTGAGAGAGGGGAAATAGTGTTAACCTCCACAGGCTTAATTTGTGGTCTTGCTGGTAACAGTATTTAAAATTGGGTTCCCTGACTCTCTTACTGGTCTGTCACTGCAGAATAGGGCTTCCCCAAAATTAGGGCCTGTGTGTGGAGGCCTCTATAATAAAGAAGTTCATGAATTGATGGCTCTAGCATCAATTCATGATGCTAAATCAATTCTAAGATTCCATTCTAAGAATAGTTTCCTTAATCTCCTTTCTCCTTGATTACATAATTTTAATTTCTCTTGACTAATCAATATGTGTAAAATTCTTTTCATAAGAAAGTAAAGTATGATTTAAAGAACTTCCCTTTTTAGAAGAGCTGTTGACATCTCAGGATATTTAAATACATATCTTCAGATGTGTGGTTTCAGTCTTTAGGAATCTGCTGGTGATCCCGGAAGAGGAGTCAGTCTTGAGACCAGCTTGGTGCTTTCATTCAATAAGTGACTCTTGTGCAAGGCATTGTACTCGGACTATGAAAAAAACTAATACATAAAGCAAATAGGCTGTTTTACCTTAGTACATCTTATAAATATTTTTAAAATAGTTATTACTATGCAGATTATATGCATTAAAACTGTAGGTGTAGGGAATAATTGAAACCAGTTTTTGTGAATTTAAGAATCTTTTTTATGGGGTGGGAGGAAAAGCTTTGGTTTAGTAGGAAGCTCGATCTCTGGTGGTTCTTTGTGCTTAAGTAAGAGTGGGTAAAACTTATTTTCTGTTCCTTTGCACCTTTTCCTCCAAAGAGATGTATGTAAGAATTACTTGTCTGAGAAATTTATTTGAAAGACTGGACTTTTGTTTTTACCCCCTTCCTAGATCCAGTCTCTCAAGATTCTGTTGTTTCCCAAGAGGAGAACCCTGAAGAAGATAAAATGGTTTCTGTCCTTCCAAATATTGAGTCGAGGGTAAGCTTCCCTTCTCTGGTTTTCATTCTTAAGTGAATACCTGCTGAGCTCCTCCTAATGGTATAAAGATACTAGAATAATTACAACAGGCTCCATTTCTTCACATTCTTCACATCTCTTCTAGCTCCCTCCTCACATGCTATTTTATTTCAGTGACCAGAATTGGTCACAAGTCTGACTCTAGTAAAAACAGGAAAAATTTATTTCCTAAAATTCAAGAATTAGTCCTGATAAAATTAGGTGGAAATAGAACTGCTTTTCTTTAACATGATAAAAAAATCTCCAGCTGACAAATGTTGGAAAACTTATTAAAGAGTAGTTCTCACAATGCTAGTAAAAAGATAAGGATGTCTAACTTTACTTCTATTTATATTTCCTGAATATTCTAGCCATGCAGCAAGATGAGAAAGAAATGAGATTAAGTATTAGTACGAAAAAGCCAAATGTGCATTATTTGCAGATAATACTGTCTATTTGGAAAAACCTCAGAGAATCAACTGGAAAAGTATTGAAACTCTTGAATAGTTGAGGAAAGTAGCTGGTTACAAATCAGTTTCCTATACACTAATAATTTCCAGTTAGGAAAAAAAATTCTTACAGTAGTGTATAGGAGTGCTACAGTAGGCTGACAGTGCCACCCAAAAATATGTCTACTTCCTAATCTTTGGCATCTATGAATGTTACTTTCTTTGGAAGAAAGGTCCTTGCAGATGATGATTACACTGAGGATTTTGAAAGGAAATTATGCTGGATTATAAGGGTGGTCTGTACATGCCATTACAAGCATCCTTTTAGAGAGACAGAAAGAGATTGAACATACAAACAGGAGAAAACAATGTGAAGATTGGAGTAATAAGGTCACAAGCCAAGGAACACTCGCAGCCAGCAGACGCTGGAAGAGGCAAGGAACAGGTTCTCCCTCAGAGGCTCTGAAGGGAGTGCAACTCTGCCAACACCTTGATTTCAGACTTCTGGCTTCCAGAGTTGTGGGAGAATAAACTTCTGTTGTTTTAAGCCACCAAAGTTACAGTACCCACAGGAAGCTAATAACAAGTGCTAATAACCATTCTGTTATACTGCCTCAAAATGCCATGCAGAGGATGCTATAGAAAATGTATTTTAACTGTACTCCTTTGCCATTTGGAGTGATTGCAAGTATGAATATGTTACTGAGCACAGATTGTGTTTGGTTGTGATAGAAAATAATTGCTACTTACAACCAGCTGAAAATTAGAATTCGGAATGTAGTCACTGATATTTCTCGTATGTATTTAATTATTGCCTATAGTTTACGTTAATGCTGTGAATTTGGGGCTTGGGAATGTAATTTGTATCCTCCTTTTAATATTTTTCTGTTAATCCTACAAATCAGTGTGTTAGGGTGGACTTAATCAATGTTAACCATTCCAGGGAACTCTTTTAAAACATTTCACACCAGGTGCTAAATGGAAAAGGCAGGGATTGTGTTATGATCTTGATCCATATCACTTGTAGCTTGCTTTGGAATTCTTACAAATTTAAATACTATCAAACTATTACTTTATCTTAACCACTTCTCTGAACCCTTAGGATCTATTTGGGAATAATTCAATGCAAAAGACTGTTCGGTTTTCTAGGACTTCATCACATTCAAGGATGTGGTTGTAAACTTTTCCAGAGGAGAATGGAGGAAACTGGAGCCTTTTCAAAAGGAGTTATATAAAGAGGTACTACTGGAGAACTTCAGGAACCTAGAATTTCTGGGTAAAGTCATCTTTTCTTCATGATGTAGCATCTAAGCTGGGTATTTTTTTTGTCCACTGTTATTGAAAGAAAAGTACTAGTAACTCTTTGGTTGGCCATGAAAGGATAATATGACTTAATCCTAAAAATGGGTCCTGAAAATGTACCTTTCTGCAGTGTTCTCTCCATAAAAGGGTCTTTACTTCATTGAACTGGAAATGCTGAGCATCATTTTGCTGTCATCAAGGCCATACCTTCCCCATTTTCTCCTCACATTCCAGTATTTTTTTC
Source organism: Manis javanica (assembly GCF_040802235.1). Taxonomy (NCBI): domain Eukaryota; kingdom Metazoa; phylum Chordata; class Mammalia; order Pholidota; family Manidae; genus Manis; species Manis javanica. The sequence goes on along the minus strand of NC_133157.1, from coordinate 21,109,466 downwards.
TGTGATGTTAATTTTTTTTAATGGAATATAGTTGATATATTGGTATCAAATATACAATATAGTGACTCAATAATTCTGTGCATTACTAAATGCTTGCCATGTTAAGTGTAGTTATTCCCTGTCATCATACCAATGTACTGCGGTATTATTGATTATACTATGTTGTACTTTGATTCCTATGGCTAATTTTTTTTGTAATTTGAAGTTTGTACCTCTTTATCCCCTTCATATATTTTCATTCCCCTCCACTATGATGACCTACAATAGGTGTCAGTATTTATGGGTCTATTTCTTTTTTTTTTTGCTGGTTTGTTTTGTTTCTTAGATTCCATGTATAAGTGAAATCATAAAGCATTTGTTTTCCTCTATCTGACTGACTTTGCTTGGCATGGTCCATCCATGTTACTGAATATGGCAAGAGTTCCTTCTTTTTTGTGTCTGAGTAATATTCCATTGTGTATATGTACCACAAATTCTTTATCCGTTCATCTATCTGTGGTCACAGGGATTGCTTCCATACTTTGGCTATTGTTAATAATGCTGAAATGAACATAGGTGTGCATATATTTCAAATTCTAGTACTGATGACTCTGTTTGGCAGCATCTTCTCTTCCCTGGAGAATCAGAGGCTATGTATGAATGCTGGAATGTCTTTGTTTTATGCAAAAACAGCCATTTTCTATTATTTTCTCTATGAGCAGGCTTCCCAGTGTCTAAATTAGATTTGATTTCCCAACTGAAGTGGGTTGAACTACCATGGCTGCTGGAAAAAGAAGTGTCAGAAGGCTCCAGACCAGGTGAGTTGGTAAAAAGTAGACAAGGAACTTAAAACAGTTGCTTACCAAGTTATTTGAGAAGAGTTTTTGAAATGTTGGGTGGGCTAGATGCCAAAATAGAAAGATGATTAGAATATACCCCTTGGCTTTTTGGAAGGTTCATTTTAACAGGGAAGACTGTTAGTATGCGTCCTCCAAAAAGTAGGTACCAAGACATGATTATCCATGCCGGATACTTAGAAGAATTCTACTGAAGGAAAATGGGACTGGGAGCTGGAAGAGGTTGAGAGAACTTTCAGCACATGATGCAGGCTAACACCTGCGAGTGAGAAAGGGAAGGAAGGAAGGTTGGATAGGAAGCATGTTAGACCGAAGTTCATTTTAGTCTTGACAAGGCCAAAAAAGAGTCTTCCAGCCAGAGTTGTCTATCAGAGTCAACGCCTCATGGAAATGGGCCTGCCTAAGTATCCTTTTAAACTTGTCATTAACTGCGTGCAGCCCATGGGAAAGGGTCCTTGGCATGAATGCTCTGGTGGTGTCACGGAGCAGCAGCTGAGCTGTTAGGTAAGCACCAAACTAGGAGATGAGAAAGGTACATTTTTATGGACTCCATAGATGCAGATACCAACGAAAAAAAATGTGCATAATGGGATACATGCTACAGTAATGCCATATATAAGGAGCAATGGGAAAATAGAACAAGAGCTTATTTAACCTTTGAGTTGAGTCTTAAAGGATAAATAGGAATTTATCTCATGGACAACATATGTAGTATAATCTTGTTTCTATTAAAGGGAAAAAAAGTACATATACATGTAAATGCCTAAATATATAGATGTATGTAGATTTTTAATATCTTGAGGACATTCATGTGAACACTGGTTTTCCTTGAGGGATTACATATTTTTCTTTATCTTTGCCTTAAAATTTAACCATAAATATATTAAATTTATATTTAAAAAATAAATGATTACTTTCTGTATTAATACCTTGGTTTGTTTATTTTAAAGAAGAAAACAGTAATTTGCCTTATACCATCTTCTTAACTATTCATGTTAGCAAAGTTATTATTGTTTCCAGTATAGTTCCACAAATAAAGTACAGCATTTATCTTATGTTTAAGTAGCATTTGGGAGAATAATTCCAAAAATGGATTCTAAAAATGTTTTGAGTAAAATCTAGCAGTTTTGCTATAAATATATGCCCCTCACCCCAAGAGCTTACATAAAAGAAGCATCATTTAGAGGTACAACCAATTCAAAAAGTCATGTACAACAGACTGGAGAAAAAGCTTTGGACACAAAGCAGAGTCAATAGCCATAATATACAAACAGCTAGTGCAAGTCAGTAACAAACCCTGAGTCTTTCAGAAAAATGGGTGAAGAACTTGAGCAGATGGTGACAAGAGTGACAAAATTTAGCTGTGAACATGAAGAAAATGTTCAATGTCATTGGTCAACAGTGAAATACACATTTAAACAATAATACTATTATAAATCAAATTTGCAAAGATTTAAAGATATTTGATAGAAATGAGTACTCATCTGCTCATTATGTATCATGTGGTATAATACTTTCCTACCCTTTGGTTCAGTAGTCCCACTTTATGACTCTCTTTTGAAGAAAGTCATTTGATAAACATTCAGCAAGGGAATAAACTATGCTATGTATAAGGGATAACTGATTAGAATCATCTTTATGAAAAATTACCAATGAGATGGGAGAGAATTACACATAGTTTTATTCTAAAAGATAACAAAAATTCTAGAAGAAAATACACCGAATTTTTAACAACGGTTAACTTCCAGAAAATAGGATTTTGTATAGTAACTTTTCTAAAAAAGTTTTACAAAAGTGATAATATAATCTCATGATTAAGAGCTAGGATGAATGATGTGATTAATAAATGAATTCAAAGTTCTGAGAAGAGTATAAACAGTGAGAGTATGGTATTAGAGAAAGCTCTGTGTGGATTATGAGACTTGAACCCTAGGCCCTGTTAAATTTATACATTTGTAGTAGTAAAGGTGTTGTAGGATTGCATTCTAGATAGCATGAAGTATTAAGACTTAAGAGAATAGTACTGAACATGCTGTAGGTTAGTAGGGACAGTAAATGGATGCCTGATTAGAGTATCCATAAAGTTGATCAGGCCCAGACTGTGGTAACCTTTGGAAGTCTACTATAGTTGTTGCTACATATCTGTGATGTTTTTAATATTTTCTACAAATTTAGTGCTATTGGCTGCTTTGAAGAGAGGCAGTATGGTATGGGGACCAAAAGTGTGGATTTCAGTGTCAAACTAGGTTAAAAATCTCATTCTATCACACATAATACATGTGACCTTGGGCAAGCTACTTACATTCTATGTGCCTAGTTGTCCCATCCATAAACAGGGATAATAATAGGACATACTTCATAGGACTGTTTGACGAGGAAGTGAAATACAAGTAAAGTGCCTGGTGTGGAACCTGACATTTGCTTATTCAGTAATGTTGGTACTATCATTATTATTTGGAAAAAGGATAAATTGGATATTGAAAGAATAAGTTTGAACCTATTACATAAATCTGAAAAGAGTGTGAGAACTTGCACCTCAATTATAAAACACAAACTTTCCACCTTCCTCAGTATTTTTCCTAAGCCCTATATTTACCTAATTTCTTTATATCACTTCTCCTTTCCCTGTTTTATAAGCTTCTCTTTGAAAACTGTCCAAGCCATCCATGTTCCTTATAGTTATTACTGTCTCTTCCTGTTTTAGTCCTGAATACAGCAGTTGCCTTTCTTGCAAACAGGAAATATCTATATTTGTTATTTCTTTTAGAGGATGAATTGAAGGAATCTGTTCGAAATCAAGATGTTCTTATGGAAGAATCGACTTTAGATAAAATAATAGAAAGATACCTAACGGGTGGTGATTATGGCTTGAAGGGAGAATCCAGAAAACGTTATGGCAGATTAGAGGATCGTAGTCATAAGGAATATTCACAAGTAGCAGTCACACAAAAGAAAAGTCATGGGAGAGGCAGTAAGGGTGAGGAATTTGACCCAGACAAGAGCCCTTTTGGAAGTAATTTCAAACAAAATTCGGACCTAATTAAACATCTGAGAGTCTACTTAAGGAAGAAATCTCGGAGATATAATGAAGGCAAGAAACCCTTCAGTTTTCATTCAGACCTTCTGACCCGCAAAGAACATACTGGAGAAAAGCCACGGAAATGTAACGAAGGCAGGAAAGTCTTAAGTCACTCTTCATCTCTTACTGAACATCAAAAACATCAGAAAATTCATTTGGGGGGTAAGTCCCAGAAGTGCAGTAGCTGTGGGGTAGCCTTTACTCAAAACTCATCTCATACTAAGAGAAAAAACTCCTCTACCTGTGAAAAGTGCAGGAAGGATTTGTGTCAAGATGAAACTTTAAATAAAGATGAGGGAAGTGAGACTGGAGAGAGAACCCATAAATGTAGCAAATGCGGAAAAGCCTTCAGCTATAGTGCCTCACTGACCAAACACAGGCGAATTCACACCGGGGAGAAACCATATATGTGCAATGAATGTGGAAAAGCTTTCAGTGACAGTTCCTCACTCACACCACATCACAGAACTCATAGTGGAGAGAAACCCTACCAATGTGATGATTGTGGAAAATCTTTCACCCTGAGTGCCCACCTCATTAAACATCAGAGAGTTCATACTGGAGAAAAACCCTATAAGTGTAAAGAATGTAGGAGACCCTTTAGTGACAGTTCATCTCTTATTCAACATCAACGAATTCATACTGGAGAAAAACCCTACACATGTAACAATTGTGGAAAGTCCTTCAGTCATAGCTCATCCCTTTCCAAACATCAGAGAATTCATACTGGAGAGAAACCCTACAAATGTGGTGAGTGTGGAAAAGCCTTTAGACAGAATTCTTGCCTTACCCGACATCAGAGAATCCACACTGGAGAGAAACCATATTTGTGTAATGATTGTGGGATGACTTTCAGCCATTTTACATCTGTAATTTATCATCAGAGACTTCATTCAGGAGAAAAACCCTACAAATGTAATCAGTGTGAGAAGGCCTTCCCTACCCATTCCCTCCTGAGTCGTCATCAGAGAATTCATACTGGTGTGAAACCTTATAAATGTAAAGAATGTGGAAAATCCTTCAGTCAGAGTTCATCTCTCAATGAACATCATCGAATTCATACTGGAGAGAAGCCCTATGAATGTAACTATTGTGGAGCGACCTTCAGTCGAAGCTCAATCCTTGTAGAACACTTAAAAATTCATACTGGCAGAAGAGAATATGAATGTAAGGAATGTGAGAAAACATTTAAAAGTAATTCAGGCCTCATCAGGCATCGAGGATTTCACTCTGGAGAATAATTCTTGGAATATAGTAAGGTCAGGGGAGATTTAGTCAAAATGGCCCCTTACTTTAAACCTGCCATGTAAACCAACACAGTGTTGATCAGTAGCTGCAACTGTGATGTGTTAGCAGCTGGGAAAAATACACTTTCCATTTACCCATATTTTTTTGTCAGCTTTTGGTAGATAGTAATAACAGTTTGTAAAGTCATGTGGAAAATGGAGAAAGCAGAATGAGATGTGAAATAATTCGAAAAGGCTAAATGTGAACCTAAGCAGGAGAGGGTGCACAGACCCCACTTACTAACCACTTTTTTTCAGGTTTCCCTTTCTCCTAGCTTCACCTTCTGTTACCAAGTAGTATAGTAGAAAATGACAATTCACATAACCTGGTTTCTGTCCCAGTTTGCCAATTCACTGTATAACCTTGGGCAAATCATTTGACCTTTCTAAACTAGGTTCCTCACTCGTAGAATCAGAGGGTAGAACTAATGATTTCTAAGGTTTTTATTTTTGGTACCTCTGATATTCTCTAAAGCTATGGGAATAAGCTAAACATCTTTGATTCATTGGAATTTCCAAATTTCTCTAGTAGAAAATTATTCATTTTGGATACTGAACATCTAGTTTAATGAGAATGCAATGTACTTTTTGAGTATTTGAGCCAGAAACAAGTCAGTAAAGCTCAAACAAGTTTGTCTTCAGGGAATGTTGTATTGAACAAATCACCCCAACCTGTGTTGCTCTGGGCATTGGCTAAGGGGTTTGGGAATCTAGAGGGCATACACCTGAGCCATTGAGCCAGGAGAGTAGTTCTAGAAAAATAGATGGGGCGGGAAGGAGGAGGAAATGGGAGCTGAACCCAGCTATTCTGGATGGATTGTGTTTTGCGAAATAGAATCCTATTTTTTAAAGTTTACCTATACTAAATACAGATTCCTATATTTGGAGTGTAAACATTCTGTATGGTAAAGGTTACAAACTATATTTGGGCCATTTGACATGTTTTAGTTGATCTTTATGGTAAGGTGTGTGTGTGTGTGTGTGTGTGTGTGCAATTGGCACCATTTAAAAACCAGGAAATTTTATTTTGAAAACTATAAGGGCTGACAACACTGGGACCATGTATCAGTGGGGCAGTTAGCTAGTTTTGTGTAGCAGCTGCTTCCTTCATTTGGGGAATCTACTCTTTTACGTAACAAGTTCTCATTTATATTACTTGCTCACTTTAGGAATTTGTTACTATGATCTCCTACCATCTGTAGAATACATATTCTAAAATCTATAAAGAGACTCCATTGATAGTAAAATTCAGGAAAAGATTGTAGAAAGGGTACAGAATAAATTTTCAGTTACATTTTCTGTTGTGAAATTAGACGTCAAAGGAATGGATAGGTGGTAGGAGATTATTCCTTGTAATTTCACTGGTAGACTCAGAATAATAATTTCTAACCAAAAAAGGTACTAAAAGCCCTGAGGCAGTTAGGTTTGGTCTCAGGTCGTAGGGTCCTGGAGGATCCCCACAGACTCAACAGTAGTACAAAGTTCCTCCAGATAAAAGTTGAGGTCACTCTTATAAAGAGAGAATTAATCCAGACAACTTCAAGTGTACGAAAGTGTAGAGCTCCTTAATGTTTTATAGGAGCCACCTCCTATAAAAAAGAGAACTAATCTAGAAAACTTTCAGTTTACGAAAGTGAAGAGATCTTAAATGTTCTGTGACTCAGCAATATTTGCTGTGATTTAATGAGTTTTGGTTTACAGTGCTACCTCTGGATAATGTTGGTTCTTCCCTGTGTCCCCACTTCCCCCCAAGGCCTCGAGTTCAAATATTGCTGTGTGATAAACCTGCATAGTTATTGCCAAATGGACTAATTAGAGACGTTCTAGCCATGAAAAGAATATGGCTGAGGAGAGTCATTTACCCTCATTTTTCTTCTGAAAAGATACAAACCCTGGTTTTTTCCTGAAAATATGTAATTTATAGGAATAATTAAATACATAACATTCTTGAGGTTTGTTCCAGGATGCTTACTGTAGTTTCATCTCCCACATTCATCAGAAATGTTTTATACCAACATCAGTGGGGAATCTGGAACAGAAACTTTTTTTTTTTTTACAACTTTATTGAGGTGTAAATTATCTTGTAATTTCATAAAAGGCCTTCCAGGTATCCAATTCAGTGAGTTTTAGCTAATTCATGGAGTTGTGCAGTCGTCGTCATAATCCACTTTCAGAGCATGCCATCACCTCGTTAAGATCCCTCATGCTCATTTTCAGTTAATCTGCAGCCCCACCCCTAAACCCAGGCACCACAAATCAGTCTACACCCTGACTCTGTAGAGTTGCTTTTTCTGGATGTTTTACACAAATGGAATCACAGGTGGTCTTTTTCTAGTTTTTCACTAAGTGAAAAGTTCACCCATATTGTAGCATATCCATCCTACATTCCTTTTATTGTGAAATATCTCATGTTATGGGCATACAATATTCTGTCCATTCACCAGTTGAAGGACATTTGGTTATTTCCAGTGTTTGACAGTTAAAAATAATGCTGCTCTTTGAACATTAGCTTGTTAAGTCTTTGTGTGGACTTGTTTTTATTTTTCTTAAGCAGGTGTCTGAGTTGCTGGCTCTAATGGTAACTTTTTTGTTTACCTTTTTAAGAAATTGTCAAATTGTTTTCAAAGGGACTGCAGCATTTTACATTCTGAGCAGCAGTGTGTGAGGGTTCCTGTTTCTCTACTCTCTCACCCATTCTTGCTACTGTCTGTTATTTTAACCATCCTAGTGGTTGAAGTAATATCTTTGTGGTTTTAATTTGCATTTCCCTGGTGGCTAATGATGTTATGTGCTCTTTAGCTATTCACATACCTTCTTTGGTGAAATGTTTATTCAATATTTTATCCATTTAAAAAAGTTGGTTGTTATTATTGAGTTGTAGTTCTTTTTCTACAGACAAGTTTTTATCTAGTGTGAACTTAAATACCATGTATTAGCTACCGAGGGCAACCTCAAACCCTGTTGCATGATAGTTATCAAAAGCTTGTTTTCAATAACTATGTATAGTTGCCTAAAGGATATTTAATCCCTCTCATCTACATACTTAAATTATTTTTGTATTACATCAAATCATACAAAGGTTTTAAACTTCTTTTGACTCCATATAGAATTGCTTTTATTAACCTGTATTTGTGCTATTTATCTTCATTGGGGTGTATTAAAATTGTCCTATGACACATTGTACTTTAAAATGAAGACCTTGCTTCTTAAAATTTTGCCTCTTAATGCTGAAGGCATTTCTTTCAGGTCACAGGACAGGACAAGGCTTCTCCTGTCAACAAATTACTCTAATTTACCATTAAATTCTTGTTGATGTGGGAAAATACACATGACATAAAATTGACCATTTTAGCCCTTTTGGGGGGTACAGCTCAGTGCCATTAAGTACATTAAGTACATTGTTTGTTGTGCAACCATCACTACCATCCACCTGCACAGCTTTTCTATCATCCTGAACTGAAACAACTCAGCAATAACTCCTCATTCTCTGCCTCCCAGCCCCTGGTAACCACTATGCTGTTTTCTGTCTCTGTGAATTTGATTATTCTAGGTACCTCATATAAGTGGAATTATTTACTATTTTTCTAGGTACCTCATATAAATGAAATTATTTAGTATTTGTCCTTTTGTGTCTGGGTTGTTTCATTTAGCATGATGCTTTTAAGGTTCATGTTATGTAGCATATGTCAGGATTTAATTCCTTTTTAAGGATGAATAATATTCCATTGTATGTCTGTACCACGTTTTCTTATCTATTCATCCATCAGTGGACATTGAGGCTATTTGCTCCATATTTGGCTATTGTTAATAACACTGCTGTGAATGGTGGTGTAAATATCTGTTTGAGTCCCTGTTCTTATTTCTTCATGAATGTTCTTAATGGCATCAAAAATGGTGAATCCTTTCCAGAAGATTATCAATTTACTGCCCAGTTCTATCAGGGGAAGCATTACCTGTGGCAGGTACAGCCTTTCAAAGTATGTTTCTTAAATAATACTTGAAAGTTGAGATTACCCCTTGACCCACAGTTACAGAATGGATGTTATATGAGCAAGCATGAAAGCATTAATCTCGTACATGTCCATCAGAGCTCTCGGGTGACCAGGTGCATTGTCCAAGAGAGGTAAAATTTTGAAAGCAGTCCATTTTTCTGAACAGTAGGTCTCCACAGTGGGCTTAAAATATTCAGAAACCCATGTTGTGAACAGATGATGCTGCCATCAGGCTTTGTTCATTTATACAGCACAGGCAGAGTAGATTGAGCATAATTCTTAAGGGCCCTGGGACTTTCAGAATGGCAAATGAGTATTGGCTTCAACTTTGTTATCAGCTGCGTTAGCCCTTACGGGAGTCAGCCTATTCTTCAGAGCTTTGAAACCAGGCAATGACTTCTCTGTAGCAGTGTAAGTCCTAGTGGTGTCTTCCAGTATAAAGCTGTTGTTTCATCTACGTTGAAAATCTGTTCAGTGTAGCCATCTTCATTGACTATCTTAGATCTTTTAGATAGTTTGCTGCAGCTTCTACGTCAGCACTTGCTGCTTCACCTGCACGTTTATGTTATGGGAACAGCTTTTTTCCTTAAACCTCATGAACCAACCTCTGCTAGCTGCCAGCTTTCCTTCTGCAGCTTCCTCACCTCTCAGCCTTCATGGAATTGAAGAGACGGCCTTGCTCTGAATTAGGTTTTGGCTTAAGGGAATGTTGTGGCTAGTTTGAGCTTCTATCCAGAAGCCAAAGCTTTCTTCCTATCAGCAACCACACTGTTTCACTTATCATTCATGTGTTCACTGAAGTAGCACTTTTAATTTCCTTCAAAAACTATTCCTTTGCATCCCAAACTTGGCCCATTGGCATAAAAGGCCTAGGTTTTGGCCTGTCTTGACTTTTGACATGCCTTCCTTGCTAAGCTTAATCATTTCTAGGTTTTGACTTGAACACTTAGAGGCCATTGTAGGATTATTAATTGAGCCAAATTCAATATTGTTATGTCTCAGGGAATAGGGAATCCCGAAGACAGGGAGAGAGACAGGGTTTGGTTGGTCAGTAGGGCAGCCAGAACACACATTAAGTTCATTGTCAGATGGGTGCAGTTCGTGTTGCCCCAAAACAATTATAATAGTAACATAAAATATCACAGATCACCATAACAAACATAATAATGAAAAACTTTGCAATTCTGTGTGAGTTGTGAGCAAATGATACTGGAAAAATGGCGCCAATAAACTTTCTCAGCACAGGCCGCCACAAACCTTCAATTTATAAAAAACAGTATCAGTGAAGTGCAATAAAGCAAAGCACAATAAAATGACATATGCCTTATATCCATTTTCACAAATTGCACAAATATTTATTAATGCCTAGTATATACAGGGAACTCTAAGAGATCAGATGAATAATATATGTTTCCCACCCTGTAAAAGTCCAGTTGTGTGTTAAGACTATGTGTGTGTAGAATGAGGATGCGGGTGACAGTATGATTGCAAGTAACAGCTAAAATGACCCATATTAAATTCTGAAAAGGAGGCATAGATAGGGCTGTGGGAGCACATAGGAGAGTGGCTCAGACTTGAAGTGCAGGTAGTCAGTTTCACTCCTTGTCGCCACAGTTCAGGGCCTGCATTTTAAAGACATTTGCAGCCCTTTTGTGGAGCTGTGCTTTCATTATGAGGTCAGTGGGGAGCCAGTGGAGGTGCTCTGTGTGCGTGTGTATTGGTAAGCACTTCTGTTTCTGTTGTTGCTGTTTTGTGTTTTTCTCAGAATTTGTCTCATGTGGGACCGCTTGATCGAAGGGGAGAAACATTTCAAGATTCTTAAAACACACTGTCAGCTTATTGCCTATCGAGTGTAGCATGTTCGTGGGCTTTTCCCCCTTGTGTGGGAACGACGCCTGTAAAGGTGTGGCCTGAAGAAACGGGTGCCCAAAGCCGGGGCACTGGTGAGGCGTCCCTCCAGAGTTTATCTTTAGGTGCAGTAAGTTTCAACTTGCTAGCTGAACATTTTCCACCCTCAGGCCATGGGTGACAGCTCTCTACAGGAGAGTAGAGCTCCTAAGGTTGAGAGTCTTCCAGGCTGGAGTCCCGGGGTGTCTCTCCCTACAGAGTGATTCTGATAATCCACAAGCTTTGCTAAATCTCTGGATCTGTTTTCCCCGTTGACGTTCAGCATGTCCGTTGTCTTTTTATAAAGTGGGACCAAGGAGATCATTGCCCTCTGAAGTCATAATGGATACATACTCCCCTGTTTTTCCTGCTTTAAAGAATCTTCATTTTCTTTCTTGATCTGCTACCATGATCAGAACCTCACCTCAGCTCTTGGAGCATCTTTAAGACAGTTGGTTCACAGTCTTGGTCTAGCAAGTCTGAAATCTGGGCTTCCTCGGGCACATTTTCTAGTGACATTTCGTTTCTTTGAATGTGCCATCGTTCCCTCTTTCATTCTTTGCACTGTGAATTTTTTTTAAACTGGACATTTTAATCATACAGTGTGCTAGCTCTGGAAATCGGGCGTTTGCCCTCTTCCCAGAGTTATTATTTTTAGTGTTTCAGGGTGTCTCTGTGCTGAGGGTCAGTCTGGTGAATGCTTAAACTTTTCTGTTTTTTTCTGACCCTGAATTTCCTGAGCACAGGCATTCAGTTCCTAAATTCTCCCACAAATGCATTTTTTCCCTCATGTCCCAGAAAACAGGTGCCACCCCTTTAAATCCTCTGGAAGCTAGTTTAGCCAGTGGAAGTTGAAAGAATGGCAGCTGGCCTCTGCTCTTCCTCCATGACCAGAAGTAGCCATCCTGCCTAATCAGAACTCAGAACCTCAGATATTTGGAGTAAAAGGTACTTTATTGCCTACCGTGGGTCTGGGTGAGGGGGATTAGGTAGCTGCTGCTGTGCTGAAGACTAAAAATCCACCACTATTAATAATTGCAGTTTATCAGTCAAGGTTTCCCCTGGACATTGCAACTTTTTAAGTAAACTCCCTGTGTGTCACAGTAATCACGGTAGATACTTTGTTCAAGTACAGTTGTTGTCTAGGTGGGGATGTGGATTCCTGGCGCTTCCTACTCCTCCATCTTCCCTTCCCTGACATGACCCCAGCCGTGTCTGATTTTTATCCTGCTTTTTGGAAGATTTCTTCAACTTTATCTTCCAACTCTACTACTAAATGTTTGGAATGTTTGTTTCTGTTGTTTTATTTCAAATTGCATTTCTGAATCTCTGTTCTTTTTTAAATATTCTGTTTCCATTCCATGGGTGAAATTTTTTTTCTCTGGCAATGCTAATGTAGCATCTTCAGTGTTATTCTGCTCCCTGCATTATCTGCCCTCTGACTTGTTTTCCTTGTTTCCTTTCACATTGGAAGTTTCATATTTGAAAAGAGGGCTCTAAAAAGCTGACCAGAAGGTGTTTCAGTTATTGCAGCATTGTCCAATAGGAATACAATGTGAGCCGCTTAGGTAATTTCACATTTTCTACAAGCCTCTGTTAAAAAGTAAAGAAAAACAAGTGAAGTTAATAATATATATTATTTCATCCATAGAGCCATAATATTATTTCAACATAGTCAATGTAAGAATCATTGATGAGATATTTTATATTACTTTTTACATTATCTTTAAAATCCAGTGGTGTGTTTTATAGTTGGAGCACATCTTAATTCATACACTAAGCTTTCATTTGAAGTAGTTGATCCATGAGTTGAGAAGAAGATTCACATAGTTCTTCCAAATGTATTTTGTTCTAAATACAAAGTTTTTCAACAACTGAATCAAGTATCAAAAAATTATTTTCCTTTGATTTTTGCATCCACATTAACAAAACTGTTCACCTTTTTATTAGAACTGATTTGAATTTGAAGCAAAAGCATATCAGTTTAAAAACTCTTAATCTGTTTAAGTAATTCACTAACACATGTGCCAACTCAGTGTTACTAACATCAAATTCAGCAAGGTTTTGCATTAATGGAAATAATGAAGTTTATCAGTATCAACAAGCCATTCTTCACATTTGTCTCATTTTTTACAGCCAATTTATGCAATGCTATGTGATTGTTTAAAATTTGCATATTGACTAATATTTAAAGAATGAGTAGTTTATTTTTTATTTGTATTATGAGATGTTTCAATTTTAACTAATTTCTTTTATCTGCGGTCACATGTTTTTCCCATTCTAAGTAGCTTCAAATTTACCTTGTTCATATGCAGTTGTGATATTAGGGAGAAGCATAAATCACACTCCTACTTTTTGTCTTTGATTATTAAATATTTGGTAAGCATTCCTTTTGTTTCAAGAAAAATTGTGAGTTGGAATTCCTAGTAAAGGAAATCTTTGTAAGATTCTTTTACAACTCAACCAAGGAACCTTGGTCAAGAACCTACAATCATTAAAAACATTATTTTCAACAGTTCCATAAACTAGCAATGATTGTTTACAGCATTTGCACATATATGGTGAAGAATTTTAACATCTGTATCTCTGACTCTTTTTTGGAATCTGCTTCAGAAAACAATACAAATACTTTCAATATTTATCAGACAATGGAATAAAGCAATGACAAAAACATTCTTGTGCTTTAAAATCCTGGTATACACCTGGTCTTCTGACTTAACATAGAGTCCCAGTCTTATGGTAGAAACTAATTTTTCTATCACTGGTGAAATTCTTTGACAGATATCAAAAATATCTGTCATGAGCTTGAGTTTTTAGGCAATGAATTGACATTTCTTTGTAAGTTTAGATGTTCTTTGAGACACAATGTACCCAAAATTTTCATTGGGCAGTATCTTATAATCATTCACCCAAAGTAAAAGATAAATACTTGAAATTTTTCAAAATTTCAATCAATTGATCTTTGATATTAGAAACTTCTTGTATTCTGTGAGCAAAATTGCTTAGAGGGCTAATTGAAAATTTAAATTTTTGTAGATGTCTTTATAAGTGTCATAATTTTCTAAATTATGATAATTAAAATTTCTTTTGTCATCTATCTAAGATTGTGTGTAGGTGTGTGTGTCTGTATGTGTGTGTGTGTGTGTGTGTATGTGCCAGAATTCAAACTATTTTGTAACTGGCCAAGTTTACCAGCTCAAAATCCTATTAAAAATCATAAAAAATTTTTTTGATGAAAATTTTATTTTCATTTTCATGTGACTAATCTTGTGGATTATTTTTGACTATTAGAATACTTACCAAGCTTGTTCGTTAGATTGTCACTAAAAAAATGACATATTAGCTATTGTTAAATATTGTCTACTGTATTTAACACTTTTGTGTACCACAGCTTTGTCACTGTGCCTGCAGTAAGTTGCAATTGCTATTCATCTTTGAATATGCACTGTGCCCTCTTCTACTTTTTTTCTTTACTAGTCATAGTACTAGCTTCTGTATTGCACTGAATTTCTGCCTAAGTAATATGCCTTCATTTGAAATTTAAAATATTTTTCCATATTTTTTTAATCTAGAAAGCAATTCAATTATATTAAAATAGCAAGTATCTCAATTTGTGACTGATTTACATAGGTATCACTGTAACTTGTGCTGTCTGCATAGGTACACCTCAGCTTATGCTATCTATATAAAATATCCAAGTGAACAAACACATTGTGGTGTTATTTCAGTGCATAGAAAAGTCACCTGAGCTGAATCAATCTGTTAATACTGACTAGGTTGGTGAAGTGTTTCTTTGTAATACTAGAAATAATGCACGTTCTTGTACAAGTATTAACAATATGACAATGTCCTATGCGATGCAACAGTTAAAAGTGAGTTGTAGTTCTACCTAAAAATAAAGTGGTGTTTAATGGAAAAATATTCACTCTGCTTCAGTTTTTTACATCTTGAAATGTGGTGCTCTGTGTTTTCCGTTCTCAGTAGCTGTAAGTGGCTGCCTTATTAGACAGTAGAGTTAGTTGTACTAGAGAACCCAGCAAAACAAAGTGACTTAACTCAATGAAAGTTTATTTCCCAGGCACACTTCCAACATTTAGTTGCTTTACGTCATTTTTTAGCTACACTATCTGGAGGTCCCAGAGGCAGGAAAAGCAAGGATTAGAGCCTTATACAGTGTATTTAAGCACTGGCCTAGACACAGCTTAGAACTATGGATCCCAACTAGATGTGAGGGGGTCCAAGGGTATTGCAGAAACTTGTTAGGGCTTCCCAGGATATTTGAATTTCAGGGAAACACAGCTTAACTATTAGACATGGCATCAGTTACTACTATTTTATTGTTTGGACCTATCTAGCAGATGAAACTGTCAAAGTACTTTTTTGGCCTAGGGACACTGTGGTAAGATGATTTTGGTACAAAGGGTGCTGTAACCAAGAACATTTGGGAACATCTGACTTAGAAATCACTTCTACTCTTTTCCATTGACCAGGAATTAGTCACATGACCCTAATTTACCTGCAAGGGGGGCTGGGAAATAAGTCTTCCTCTCATGTGAGCACATATTGTTTCTGCCCAAATCTGTCCTGATCACGACACCCTTTCATTCTTCCCTCACACAGTACCTACTTTACTCAAGAGAGACAACCCAAAATCTGATCTGATCGATGTTTCTTCCTCAAAAGTTCAGGGTTTCTGTCTTAGATGCTTGAGTACTTGGGAACAGTAGGCCAAATATGGGTTTCACGGAAGGATGATTGGGTGTTCACTTAGTTTTTGCCTTTGGAGACCCTAAATGTGTCTGGCACTCATTCTTAGAGCAGTGTAAATTCTCCAGAAGGTTCTACAATTTTTCCAGAAAAGGTTCTAATCTACCAGGAGCTATAAGCCTGCCTGTTGTGCAGTAGGCAGGTGGCTGCATAGCAGGATGACAGTAGGGAGTTCATCCCCCCTTATACAGACTTCCACTTACCTTGTTTTCATCCTGGGAGGCTTTCCACAAAGTACGTATCTCATGGTTGTAGATCTTACAGACTTCAGCCTTACCCTGGCTGTCTATTGTACTTTATGCCTATGAGTAAGCTAAGGGGTCCACAGCAGTTTGGTAGCAAGTAAGCTCCTGACTTGTGGCTTACATTTTGTACTGGATGTATTTTTCTTTTTATAGTTTTATTTTATTCAAGTATAATTTACAATAAGATGCACAGGTTTAAATGTACCATTTTATGGTTTTGATAAATGTCTGCCCTTGTGTAATCCCCACCCCAACAGAACACTGAAATCACCCCAGAAAATTCTGTCTTGCCACTTTCACAGTTAGTCCCAATCCCCTAGTCCCTGCTTCATCACTGATCTAACATAAAAGCTAAACGTGTAAAACTTACAAAATAAAATATGGGATCCCTCAAACCTTGCTACAACACAGGCACATTACCCATCTGATGTGAAGGAAAAGAAAAAAAAATCATGTGCTATTATTTGCTAGGGAGTGAAAATCTAATATTTTTTGAAGAAAATAAATATGGGAGAAAAATTTCATGGCTAAGCTAAGATTTGTTAGGTGATTAAAAGCACCAACACTCAAGAAAGAAATATCAAAATTTAAAATATATGCTCTTGACTTCTGTTTTCTGGTCCTAAATATGTTGTGTTTGGAAGGTGTCACTGTCCTGACGACAAGAAATAAGTTGAACAAACTGAAATATCAACTTTTTAGATCCAGCAGAGAACTGAGGTCACAAACCACTGTCCCCAAAGCTGGAGGGTCAGGCAGGCAGATACAGACTCCCAGGTCACTGGAGTAGAAGCCCAAGGCCAGAAACCTCTGGGAAACACTGCTCCAGTAGGAACACTTCAACTGTTACCTCCAAATTGCTGGAGGCTCAGTGGGGACAAGTTTGAGTCAAAAACACCAGGGGGCGCCCACACACTTTCCCTGAGTTCAATTTCACCCATTTTATTTCCCCCCCATAGGGGCAGGGGACACAGAAAGGCAGGGACTTTTATTTTTTTAATGTATTTGTAATAGTGAATAATTTGAAAATTCGGAATTCAAAAAGTACAGAAGTATACAGTGTGACGTTTTTCTCGTCCCTCTTTTGGGCAGTGGTGTTCTCTTCCCTGAGACACATCACTGTAGTCAGTAGTTTTCTTATTATCTTTCCAGAGGTTTTACACACATGCTTTTTTTTCTCCCATTTTGTCACTGTACTACAATTAACCCCTCCTCTACTTGGCAACGGATTTGATCAACAGAATTGACATCTTTATTATTCTGAATCTTCCTGTCCAAGAGTCTGGTACCTTTCCATATATTCAAGTCTCAGTAATGTTTTGAAACTTCCTTCCTATAAACCTCACGTATTTTGTAGGTTTATAACCATGTGTTCTCTTTTCGTAGCTGTTGTGAACGATAGATTCCTTCCTTGGTCTGTTGTGTTACTAGACTCACCTGCAGAGGACCGCTGTGGGCTGTCTCAAGACCCATCTACATTAGCAATGGTTATTTCTTTTTGTGTAATCATAAGCAGAAGGTGTGGTGATCTTAGGACTTCAAATTCACTGATTTCTACAGGGAGGGAGCCAACACTGAATGCCTAATATATGCCAGGCATTATGCTGGTGTGCTTTGTTTTATTTTTGTTGTTGTTTGTTTTGTGTCCTTTTTTAATTTTTATTTTTTTATTAAAGTATCATTGATATACAGTTATGATAGTTTCACATAAACAACACAGTGGTTTCAACATTCACCCATTTTATCAAGTCCTCACCCCCACTATTGCGGTCACTGTCAGCATAGTAAGATGCTGTAGAGTCACTACTTGTCTTCATGTTGTACTGCCTTCCCCATGATCTACCTATATTGTAATTGCAAATTATAGTTATGCTAGTGTTTTAAAAAATGTATAATATGTGTATGAAGCAGATGCTACTATCCTCACTTACTAGATGAAAAAGCAGAGATCCAAGTTCACAGAGGCAGTTAACTTCTGGACTCTAAAGCTGTTATTTTCTACCATAACCCAGAAGGAGCTGTAGTAGACATTGAGGTGACTGGCTGTTCTCTATGAAAATTTCATTCTCTGTTGCTAATTACATACCACTTAAATGTATTTTAATAGGTAGATCAAACTAATTTCAATTACTTTTTCTCAGAAAATGAAAACAGTATACAGTTTTACTAAATGGTTAAAAAGAAAGTAGGTAATCAAATGATTTCTAGATTCCATGTGTCATTTTTTTCACACTTTCACTATTGCTTTCCCCAAATTATCTCCTTTTAGCATTCCCATAAATGCAGCTGGCATGTTTTCAAATCCTTCAGTGATGTATTCATGGTACTGGATCTTACCCTGCATCAAAACAACAACAGGTAGATTAATTTCAGATTCTAAATGAAGTACTCTTCTCATCACAGCAACAAATTTATCAGGTGACATCATGAGAGACTTGGAACGAGAGGATGAAAGCCCTGTTCTCTGGGAACCTGGTCATTTTGGGGGCACATTCTACATACACAGTGTATGTAACAGATTATAAACTACACATAAGAATTTAATAATGGGCATCAGATCACAGTATAACAATAGGAGAAATGTCATAAGGAAGTGATTTAGCAGTTTCTAAGCTAATTGTATGGAAAAGTTTAATGTTTTCAGAGAAGATGGAAGTAGGTGGAAAAAGAGGTACCCTGCCAGGGTATTATCTGTTTTAATCCCATCAGCAGCCCGACGATGTAGCATCGTTCCCTCTACTTGACCCTGAAGAGGCAGATCCTGTTCAGGAGATAGAAATACCATGGCAGTCTGATATTAATCTTCCCTTCAAGCCAAGATTCTTTCAAATTGTGTTTACCATTCATTCAGGAGTGTGGGAGGGAAGGGTTCATTTAGTGAGAAAGGTTTTTCATTTCTCTTTCTATTAAAGGGCACAGTCTACTAAGTGGAACTAATTCACATTTTCAAGTCTCTTTTTTTAAGGGGTCTGATGTGGAGACCTGAGCTACCCAATTCCTTTTATTTCCCTAACGTATCCCAGTGGTGGCTTAGCACCCTTTATGGATTTATGGAGGGACTATTTCCTTGAGGTCACTCAACCAGTAGGTAGTGAAGCTGAGATGTGAACCCTTTAGAGAAAGCCCCAGCTCAATTTTTTTTTGAAGAGTCAGAGAACCTAGAAATGGTCAAAAATTACAATCAAAATGTTAAGTAGAGGATGAATACTAATATAAAATGTTAATAATATGGGAAATCAGGATATAGAATACAGGGCATTTGGAACACCCTGTACTTTGTACTTTTTCTGTAAATCTAAAGCTATTCTAAAAGGAGGAATGAGAAAAAAAATAAGTAGATGAGAAATTAGGCTAGTACACTAGTTACTTAAAACAAAAACTAGACTTAGGTTCAGTGTGTTTGCAGGAAGCATAAGGGGCGCCAGCACAGTGATGTCTCGTCAGCTGTGATCAGAGAGGGAGCACATGAGATTTTGCCGACAAGGACTAGGAGGCCACAGCCTGGGAACTCTCCCTGGGAAGAGCCCAGCCCAGCACTCCGGACTGGGAAGAGCACCAAGCTTCAGTGGCTGCCAGAGGAGTGGTCTGTTTCTTTGAACTGGGAAATAATTCTAAAGCCAGGAGTTAGGAAGTGGGACTGATAACTTTTCCCCTCTGAAACTAAAATAATGCACCTTCATTCTTCAGGTTTCTGTTGACTAAAACTCCACATGGTGTTAGGGGGTAAAATGATCATGGTGCAGGACAAAGAGATGGCCTTCGTAAAGATCTCAAGGCACGGCAGTAAGAGGACTTCCCAGTCGAGGACCTGGAAGAGCCATGGCACAAATACATGCCCTTCTAACATTCACTCGTTCAGCAATAGTCATCCAGGGCCTACATTGATTCAGACACTACCCTAGGTGCCGGGACACATCAGAAAATAAAATGCACGAACACTGCTGCCCTCATGGAGGTCACATTCTCATGTAAGGGAGATGGCCGATAGACATAGTAAGTGAATTATAGTGAAGTATATTATGTTAAAAGATAATTGCTATGGATAAAAGTAAGATAAAGAGGATCAAGAATGAAGGGGAATTGCGATTTAAAATAGGGTCATTTTAAAAGTTGCCTCATTCCAAAGGCAGTTTATAGCAAAGACTTGGAGGAGGTGAGAGAGAAGCAGTAACGGAGGGGTGGCGGGGTGTGGGGAAGGGTTGGGCAGAACGAGCCAGGGGTGAATGTGAGATAGGAAGAATGTAATGGAGGCCAGCTCGTGGACAGCCTTGGAAGTTTGAAATGGGGAGCTTTGCAGGGTTTGAAGCATAAGAACAACATCATTTGATTTATGCTTTAAAAGATCCTTCTGTCTGCCATGCTGGGAATTGTCTGTAAGGGCGCAAAGGTGGAGACCAGATAGAGGCTACCAGAACATGCAGACCAGACAGGAGAGTGGCCTGGGCCAGGGCAGGAGCAGTGGTGATGGGAGAACTGGTCGGATTCTGTATGCATTCTGAAGGTTGAGCCACCAGAATTTCCCAACAGATTAGACACAGGAAACAGAGAAAGAAAGAAATCCAAGATGATTTCAAGGTTTTGGGATCGAGCAACCAGGAGAGTAGAGTTGCCAGAAGTCAGATGGTGAGGTCTGTATGCGGAGCAGGTTTGGCAGGTAAGATCAAGACATATTTAGTTTCTTGCATGTTAAGGTGGAGATGTGGATCACACATCCAGGTGCAGCTGTTGAGCAGCCTGGAGCTCAGGGAGAGGTCCCGTGGGAGACTGAGGTCTAGGAGCTGTGCGCATACTGACGATTCTGAAAACCAAGAGCCTGGAAGAGCTAACTAAGGGATAGAGAGTGTGTGGATGGAGAAGAAAAAGAGGCCCAGTACTCATGCCCTGGGACACTCTATTATTAATTTGGAGAGAAGAAAAGAAGCTAGTAGAGGAATCTGAGGAGGACCAACCAAAGAGGAAAACCAAGAGCCAAGGGAAGAAAGTGTACCAAGGAGAGAGTGATCACCGCTGCCCAACGCTCCCCACGGCCAAACGATGCCAAGAATTGACCACTGGCGACCACAGTGTGAGAGACACTGGCGACCTTGAAAAAAGCAATTTTGGTAGAATGGCAAGAGTGCAAAAGCCTGGTGTGCAGGGTTAAGAAAGAATGAGAGGAACCGCAGCCAGTGAGCGCAGACAACACTTGCAGGTATTTTGTTATGAAAGGGTCGCAGTAACACGGATCTGTACTTGCAGTGGAAATGAAGCCCACAGCATCACAAGGGAATGGGACCTTGTGTACCACCAGAGGCAGTGGCTCTGGAGCCGCTTACCTCTAAGACCCATTTCATCAAGTCCTTGAGAGCCTTCTGGCGTTCTTCGCCTTGCCAGCGGTAGACGATGAACCCTTCCATGTGGAGTTCCTGATAGATTACAATCTCTGGGGGTGGGCCTGCGAAGAGGAGAGCACATTTAGGTGACAGGGTCCAGGGAGGTGGCTGTGGTGAAAACACAGCAGTCCAAGTCCCACCACTGGTCTTCCAGTGCTTCCCTTCCATCTCCTCTACTCTTTGCTGACCCACAGTGCTGCCCACACACCAAAATGTCCACTAATAAGTACAGAATAACCACCCCCAAATATGTCCACACCCTAACTCCTGGAGCCTGTGAATGTTCATTACCTTACCTGGCAAAAGGGACTTTGCAGATATGATTAAATCAAGAAGCTTTCAATGTGGAGTTTATTCTATATTATACAGATGGGCCCAGAATAATCACAAGGGTCCTTGTAAGAGAAAAAGGGATGCAGAAAAGTCAGTCAGGCAAAAATATGTCATGATGAAAGCAGAGATGGGGCCATGAAGACAGAAGAAGAGGCCAGGAGTCAAGGAACACAGCAGCCTCTAGAAGCTGGAAAAGACAAGGAAACAGACAACCCTCTTGAGCCTTCAGTAGGAACACAGCCCTCCTGACCCATTTTAGACTTCTGACCTCCAGAAATGTAAAACAATAAATCCGTGCTGTTTTAAGCCACTAAGTTTATGATACTTTGTTACAGCAGTTAACAGGAAACTAACACATCCTGGAGTCCCTGAACAGGCCAGGCAGCCGAAGCAGAGCCCATCAAAAACTCTGCGAGAGCTCTGTGGAAAGAGGTCCTGAAGATCACATGTGAAGATGTGTCTGCACTGCTCAAGGATGAACACCCTGACACTCCTAGTATTTAGCATGCTCCTCCTCATGGCTTAATGTAATCACTCTAAGGCATAAACCTGCCTCCTGTTCTGTTCACAAAGCAGGTGGAATACAACTCCCCACCCCTGGCCTAAGAGCCAGTAGGAGAGATCAAGAGGTTCAGCGACTCCCACCCCCCCCTCACCCCCGCCCCGACCCCTGCAGGATGTGAGGAGTTAGCCGGAACAGAGGGTCTCTTACTTCAGTGTGTATCAGAATCACATGGAGGGCTTGTGAAGAGAGATTGCTGGGCCCCACCTCCTAATTTCTCATTGCGGATATGGAGTGGGCCCCAAGACTCTGTACTTCTAACCTGTGTTAGGAGATGGTGATGATGTTGGTCCTGGGCCCCCACTTTGAGAACCATCAGCCTAGACAGAGCACAGGGGCTACCCCTGCAGCCTGCAGAGAAGTAGTGCTCTTCCATGTGAGAGAGAAAAGGTTGTGTCAGTTGCCTGGCTTGTTTTCCCCAGGATCCTACATGACAGGGAATGACACCTGAACATAGTCTTATAAGTTCCAGGAAGTCAGGTGAAAATGTCTGGGGAATATCAGGGCCAGAAGAGCCAAGGCAACTAGCAGAATCTGTATTTGAGCATCCTTGATAAGTGGTACCACGCAAGCCTAAAGCTGCTCACTACTTTGAAAAAACATTAGTCGTCAGGAAAACAGGGTTTGGCCTGAACCAAAAGAAACTGACGCAAAGGTGAATGAGACAAGAGAGTGACAGGACAGAGAGACACATCCAAATACTGCAGTGGTCTTGCAGAAAGCGCACCTCCAAAGGCCCGCACCAACCAACCATATTTCTTTTCAAGTTAGGGATTGGAATCCTCATTTCCTCGTCTTGGAAGAGGATGAAATACTGTATCTAGGCTTGTCTACCCGATGGGAATGTGGTTTCTTTACTGAGAGCAAAAAACAAATGTGGCACAAAAATTGGAGAAAATGACTACTTGACTTTGAGCTATCCTAACAGTAAAATATATTAGAATTTCTGGAGATCAGTGGCAGGGAAGAATCACGTCTGATTAAAATGGAATGGACAGGGTCAGTGGATATCTCAAAGATCTGAGCAGCTGAACTTTCAAAGATTAATTGTTAAAAAGACCAGATCAAGTTACTGTATCCACAGTATTTGGCTATACCTAATTGGACCGTGGTCAAGAATGTGCATCCTGGAGTTTTGCTCAATTGGCAGGCAGAAGATTTCCAATGATTCTAACTTACCATCAATTAGAAAAATATTGGGGGGAAGAAGCCCCTAACAATAAGATTATCAAGTGCACCTAAAGTTTCCTTCTTGAAGAAAGTAGTGTCTTTGATTTTTCATAACCCACAAGAGAATTTACAAGTTGACTTTCCTCAGCCTCTTCCACTCCCACCCCCTTGTCTCAGCAGAGCTGTGGTGTGGCTAACTAAGATAGCTATAAGGTTTCATTCCCATGAGCAAAGCCAATCACAGAATGAATAACCAATTTATTTACGATTATCATCCTAGATCCTCATGATAATCTGGAAGATTCCTTTTTTAGGATCACAGGTCAATTTGTAATCTCACCAATGGCACAGAATTACTGTTGTAGAAAAGGACTCTGTATGAGTCCAGAAAACCTGTCTTTGTTTTGCGTCTGTCATTAATAGGATCTAAAGAGCCTCTGGTCCTCTAGGCCATTCATCTCCCCCATCTGTAAAATAAGAGGCCAGAACATCTCTCAGAGACTTGGGATTGAATGAATATAGTTCTCTAGTTGATACTGCTTTTGGACCTCTATGGATGTGGAGGTGGGAGGGGGCAGTCTCAGCATAAGAGAGTGGAGAAGTGAGGGATGGAGGGCATGGCAGGGTGCAGGAGAAACCAAACAGGGGCAGTGCAGGCATGGAGGGAAAGCAATGCTCCTTTCCCTTGTAGTGAAGACTGTCAGTCTGGGGAGGCCAGAGTGCTCTGGAAAGTGCTTTCCACTGCTGCCTGAAGGAAATGGCAGCCTGTTTTTCCCTTCACCTACATCAAGTCACCTTCCAGCAATGTCCCAAATATCCTAAAGACCTTAATACTTTACTAGTCAGACCAAGGTATTCTGGTTCTAAATCAAATCATGAATGCCTTTTTATAGCTTTGCAGAAAACAATAGATAAGAAACCAAAACTTTTAGTAACCAAGAGTGTTATTTCCATATTTTCAGACCCTGTTATTTCTCTATATCAAAATATAATACAAACTGATTTAGGATAAATATATAAAATTATATATTTTTAGTTTAATAAATACTAGTTCATCAAGAATATCAGGGACTCTTTTTAATAGTCACTGGCCTATACCATATCTGTGAATCTTGTCCTTGTCTAGCCGTTCTACATCTGTGGTCATGTGCATAAGCTTATTACCTGGGGGAGGTGGGCCAGTTCTGTTATATACTGAGATGGCCCCACACACAGCAATTCTTCCGAATTTCTTCATCTGGGGGATAACGGTGTTTGAAAACTCTCCACCCACCTAAATAAGACCAAAACACAAAACCTTAAGTAATCTAAACATTAAACGATTCAGAGAATCATTAAGTCACAATCATCATTTCACAATACTTGTTTTAGCAGCAACACAACTGACTGAATCAGTATAGCAGTGCCAAAAATTGCAGCTGGAAAAGACATTAGAACTTGGGCATTTCCACTTGACTATAAGAACATACCTTATATAACTTATACATTTTACTTTACTATATTTTAGGGTTCCCTTTCTAAACATTGGAAAAATACTTTTATCAAGAACAAAATTGGAAAACTCACAGTTTTCAATTTAAAAACCTACTACAAAGCTGTATTAACCAAGACTGAGAACAGAAATACAGATCAACAGAACTAAATTCAGAATCCAAAAAAAAAAAAAAAAGCCCTTACATTTAAGTCAACTGATTTTTAACAACAGAGCTGAAACAATTGAGTGAAGGGAAAGAGTCCTCAACAAATGGTGCAGAACAACTGGATATCCACATGGAAAACAATTAAACTGGACTCCTTCCTTACACCATATACAAAAGTTAACTTAAGATGTAAGAGCTGAAATTATGAAAGTCTTAGAAGAAAATAAGAGTAAATGTTTGTGACCCTGGGTAAGGCAAAGTCTTAGAACATGACACCAAAAGCCCAGGCAACAAGAGAAAAAAAAAATTGGCCTTCATCAGAATTTAAAACTTTTGTGCTTCAAAGGACCCAGTCAAAAAAAAAGGAAGAAAAAGAAAGAAAGCAAAAGACAACACACAGAATAGAGAAAATATTTGCAAGCCACATACAACTGATCCTCATTTCATTATTGGTGCATTCCATTTATGAGAATCAGACTACTTGCTAACATTTATTTATAACCCCAAAATCAATACAGAGCATTCCCTGGTTATTTGCAGACATCCACAGAGTGGCAAAAGACAAAAAGTTCCCAGCTAAGGCCAAAGCTCTGCTTTGTTTTCAGCTCTGGGATTGCCAGGCTGAAGGCAGTAGGGGGCAGTGCAGAGTAGCTCAAGGAGATTGGCTCGGGGTCTAATAGAATGGGGTATGAATCCCTGCTCTGAGAGGATTAGATAGTGGGGTAGCCTCAAGCAATTTACTTAACACTTCTGAACCTTATTTTCTCTTTTGAAAAATAAAGAAAATAGAAGCTATAGGAAGCATTGTTTTTAGGACTTACTATTGTAATCTTTGTGATAAATGCATATATGTACATACTTCCTCTGAGACCAATGGATCAGTATTTGTGGTGACTATAGAACATAACTACCAGAAGTACTGAGAATTCACTGTATTTGGTCAGGGACTTGTATCCAGAAAAAAAAAAAAACTCTTACAAATCAATAAATAATACAATGGAAAAATGGCAATGATTTGAACAGATATTTCTCCAGAGAAGATATACAAGTGGCCAGTAAGCACATAAAAAAGATGCTTAATATCAGTAGCCATGAGGGAGATGAAAGCTGCAATGAAGCATCACCCTACCCATCAGGATGGCTATAATCAAAACAACAGATAATAAGTGCTGGTGAGGATGTGGGGAAATTAGAACCCTCATATATTGCTGATGAGAATATAAAAGAGCATGGCCATTTTGCAAAATAGTTTGCCAGTTCCTAAAAATGTTAAACATGGAGTGACCACATGGCCCAACTATTCCACTTGTAGCTGTATGCCCAGGCAACATGAAAATGTGGCCACGCAAAAACTCACGCATGAATGTTCACAGCAGCATTACACACAATAGCCGAACAGTGAAAATGACTCAAATGCCCATCAGCTGATAGAAAAATAAAATGATATATCCATACAATGGACTATTACTCAACCATAAAAAGTAATGAAGTAGCGATTAAATATTAAAACATGAATGAACCTTGAAAATATGCTCAGCGTGAGAAGCCAGTCACAAATACCACTTCTTGGGGGAAATGGAGAGTAACTGCTAATAAGTACTACATTTCTTTTTTGGGGTGATGAAAATGTTCTAAAATTGACTGTGGTGATGGTTATATAATTCTGTGAATATACTAAAAACCACTAAATTCTATAGTTTAAATGGGTGAATTATATAAATAAAATTTAATAAAACATTTTTTTTAAAAGCATATATGCTTTCTCCTAATATTTTAGATGTAAACTCTAGAAGTACATTCCTTGCATAGTATTTTGTTTGTAAACAGGTGGTATTAAGTCCAGTTTGTACTTACATTATCAAAATAACAATCATAACCATCAGGAGAGGCTTTCTTCAAAGTTCCTTCCAAAGACTCTGTTGTTTTGTAGTTAAAGGCAACATCAAATCCAAGTTTCTTAAGATAGGCAATCTTTTCGTCAGACCCCGCAGCTCCAACAACTTTGCAGCCCTAAATGGGGAGAATAGAAACCAACTAAATGGACCAGGTCCTCCCGCCTAGTCTAGTCTGGTCAGGTTCCCCAGGAACCCCCTTCTAGGTGCTGAGCCACATGTATGAGGGTGCCATAAGGACCAACAGATCCCACAGGTGAAATTAGTCCCTGAACCAGCCTACAACCCAAGAACTTAAGCTTGCCTCTGACCACCCAACAGAGCCCCTCTGTGTTTATGCGGTTTGCAGCTCATTTCACCTGCAGGCTTGACAACCTATTCATTTGATTCCCTTGTTTCTTTACTTTGGGGCTTTTCTTCCCCTGCAGTGACTTGCATGCTATCTCTTGGTGCAGTGGCTCTTTAGACTGTAATTTTGGCTCAGCTCTGGGACTCGTATCATAGACAGCCCCCCTGGCTGCTGCCCCCTTATTCTTTGATTTGGCCCAAAGCACTGGACTAGATGCCACCTAATCGTGGAGGAACTGAGGGCATTCTGAAAAGCACTTTGTGGATGAGACCACAGATTATATTAGTACATAGAGAGTAGCTCTTCAGAAAGCTCTTTATATTCTGAATGTGTCTCCAAATTCTAAACAAGATTCATTAGACTAAACTCTGTGAGATGAGGGAAAGTCTGTTGTATTCACTGCTGCATTTCCAGTGCACACTGTGGGTGCTGAGTAAATGTTGCTGGAGGAAGACACTTACCTTGAGCTTAGCAATCTGCCCCACAACAGAGCCCACGGCTCCTGCTGCAGCATTAACCATCAGTGTTTCTCCACCCTTCACAGCACAGATGTTGAGTAGGCCAAAGTAGGCCGTTAGGCTGAGGGAAGACAATTAAGGATATGTGGATAGATTTGCTGCTTTCCCTATAACCATTCAGATATAGCCTGAAGGCCTTCTCAACAACCAGTACCATGAGTCCAGGTAAAAGACAGACAATACAGGGAACAAATATTACCTGTCCTTACCCAGTCTCAAGTCTCAAAAAAAGATAGGTCCCCTTAACCTTTAGGGATCCAAGCTTCTGCCTCATTCCCTGTGATTCCTGGGGAGATAGTGAGCTTCATGGGGAAAGCCTCCATGTTACCAAGGTGCCGTAGACACAGAGCAGGTATGTGATGTCTAGGCATGAGAGGGGCATAGAGAAACACCTTGAGTTTCCCTTGGATTCAAAGTGGTAAGGAAGAACTTCTGAAATTTCACCCTGAGTGAGAGATTGAAGTTAGCTTGCAAGGAAAGAACTCTAGGGCCTGCATAAATGCAGCTCAGGCAGAACTGACAGGGATTGCGTAAAGAAACCATCACACCTGAGGGGACTGCCAGCTTGGAAGGGCATATGGCTGAGGCTCAATGGGAGAAGTTGCATCTCGAGCAGGAGACCAGCGTAAGACTAAGATAGCTCAAGATCAAGAAGTTGTCATCCCCCCTCTACTGACACTGAATTTGTGTTGGCCCTTGGAGCTTTGCATCAACCCTAGGAAGAAACAGGAAATTCTCAGTTTTAAACCTGAAATGATGTGAGAAATCACCAAGTTTAACTGAAGTTTTATTTTACTACACCAGCCAAAATGAGGGCTTGAGATAATAATGAAGTACAGTAGTAGAAAAATTTTAAGTTGTATTTTTGCCCTGAGTCTGAACACATGAAATCTATATTCATTATGACTATTAAGCCACTTGCAAAATTTCAGGCAAATTCATGTAAAGTCATTTCTATATAAACAAACTACCTGTTGGCATAACTTAAGCTTACTCAGCCTCTGGCAGTATTTGGGGGGGGTCCATTAGAGTAGGGCATAGACGGCAAGGCAGTGAAGGGCACAGACAGCATATTTGCTGAAGACCCCAACATCTAATATTCCTTTAACCCAAAGTTTTTCAAAAGGTGGATGGAGCACCACCGCCTCAGAATCACCTGGAGTTTTATTAAAAATTTAGATTCCCAGGCCCCACTCATAGCCACTGATTCAGAAATACTAGGACATGGACATTTGAATTTTAGTAAGACTCTACATGATTCTTAGGAATGCAAACAACTGAGACCCACCACCTCAATGAATGCGGACACCAGAGTGTGCTGTGCAAGTCAGCATAACCCCAGCAGAGAAAAAGGGACATTTTCTGATTGTGTCATTCCACCCTCAACAACCAGTAATTCCCTCCATCCCAGTTTCCCTTCTAGATATTACCAACATGAGCTTTCAATTAGACATATTAACCTAAGTTATACAAAGCCTTTCCCAAAAGTCCCGTCCTTTTAAAATAAAATAGAGACAAGATGGAGAGGCCAACAGTGAAGAAATCTCAGAGGGAAAATTAAAGGTACACTTTGGACTAAGGGGGACTTGATAGGATCAACAGGTTGGAGAGCAAAACTCACGAACTCTTCCATCTTAACTGAGAAAACAGAGGTCGGTCCCATTGAAGGAAAGAATGCAATACTTTGGGGGAACATTAAATCTTTGGAGCCTGGATTGCTGAACGACACCCAGTGTATTTCAAAGATTTCAAAGTTCGACTACTTTAATGGCTACAACAGAAATTCCAGCATTCTTGAAAGGCTGACCCATCCCACTGGCTGGTGGCTCATACTGTCAGAACTTCTCAAAGAATGGGTGGTGTGTCACTAGAAGGGGCTAGACACATGGCATAGCTCCTCCCCTCCAATCATGGAGACCCATTGGAGTAAACGTGTACTCCTTAGAGGCTTGGAACAGATGAATGAGAAGTATACACACAAATGAAAAAGTTATTCTCCATTTTAGAATTCAAATCTCCTATTATTTCACAAATTACTTTCTCCCCAGCTAAGTCATGGGAGGTTTGCTCATGCCCATCTTCACCCTGCACTCCTACACCTGGCTGGCAATGTCAAGAGCACGGGTGGGGTGAGCAGCTGGGAAGAAGCTCTCACTGGGAGAGGGTACAGAGCAGGCAGGAAAACATGGGAAGTGCTGTGACTCTGTTTTATGCCCACTCACTGAATGGCAGAAGGTACTAAGCACCCTCTAACTTCACAATATTCTCTCTGGGCTGTCATAATTCTGAGGAGCTCAAATTCTGAGTGTGATATGAACTTGGGGCATATGGAACTAGTTTTTGCTAGACGCTGGTTGCTTGGGGATATATATTTCCATTTCATTCTTTAGAAGTCCTTCAAAGTTTGAAAAAGAATGAGTAAGGGAGGACAGGAAAGAAGGAAGGAGGGAAGGAAAGAAAAAAAAATCTCACAACTTACAATAAGAAAGAAAATAAATGAATTTCAAGCTAGGAAGTTTTGGGGACTCCAAAAGGAATTCAATCAACCTTGCCTCTCTGGGGCAGAAAAGGAAACTTGAGGCCCAAAATGCAGCTGAGACCTAGAGTAGATGGAAGGAACTGATCGGGACTCTTTTTGAGGGGTAAGAACAAGAGATGCTTGAGTGTTTTAGATCTGTGCCATGCTGAGTACCTATACAGCCATACTTGTGGTTCATCTCAGTTATTTAAACTTCAGATCCCCTTACACCTCAGGAAACTCACGTGTGGCTGGAGAAAAGTGAGGAATAAGAGAGAAAGTACTGAAAAGCCAAGGCAGCCTGAACTCTTTCTCTCTCCAGAGCTCTGAAATGGAGGCAGAGAGGACAGAGGCGTGAAGCCAGGAGCCTACCAGAGGCGGAGGAGCTGGTCCCCTTGGGCCACCACTCACCGGCAGCTTGAGAGGGGCCATGCCCCTTGTTGCCCCTCACCGCCGCCTTCTCTGTGCCCCAGGGGCCTCTCCCCTGTCTTCCTCTCTTTCCCTCAGTGCCCAGGCTAGCTCTGCCCACTCTTCTTCCCTTTTGGCCCCACTATCTTCTCTAGTCAGCCCCTGAACCTACATTGCCTCAAGTCTCTTCTTGTTGACCAACTTTTGGACAAACCATTTGGAAAACCCAAATATCAGGCATTCAAACACATGAAATATATCCCGGAAACTGACCCTGGCATGCCAATTGTTCCCAGAGCCAAAGATACCGGTAATGTGTCTGGCCACTCTGTAGGCAGCTTTTCCAGTTCTTTCCCATCAGAAATGGAGTGCGTTGTCCAGCCTGAAGAAGCCACTACGATCGTGCCTGTTGGTAAGGCTGAGTTTTTACTTTCCACAACTCTGAAAGATAAAGCGCATGAAGACATTCTGTGAAACCTTTTCTCTTTCAAGGGAGTCAGGATGCTGTGTGCTCAGTGCCCATGAAAGGGCACCGAAGTGGATATTCCATGACAGAATACTCCACCACATCTCTCCATCCCAACTCTCAGCCATTGGTTTCTCCTCCTCCCTGAAAAAAAATAAGGGCCATCAGAGGGGAACTGGTTCAGCATCTGTCCCTGTCCTTCTCCACTTTTCTCTCTGGCTCAAGCTGCCCTGGACACCAGCCTCTTTTGTTCTTCAGGGGCTGCTGTCCGTCCGTTAGTCCTTCTCTCTTGAATCTTTAACGTTTTCCTCTCTACTGCCCCTTTCCTCAGCTGGTAAGTGTGCTCCAGTCCACCACCTTACAATCCCATCCTCTCCCTACCTCCTCTGTCTCCCTTCTTCCTCTGAGAGCCAGTCTTACTCACTTCCCATTCAATAGATAACCCAGTGCAACCTGCCTTCCAACCCCCCTCCACTAAAGTCACAACAACTCCTTACTGTGGAATCCAGGGGACACTCTTCGCTCATTACCTGGTTTTACTTTTCTGCTGTATTCAACACCCTGAGTCACACAACACTCCTCTCCCCTGGCTTCCAATTTCTCTGGGCTTTTTGCCTCTCCTAAGCCGTTCCTCTTCTGTCTTATTTGCTAATTCCCTTTCTTCCATCTTCTCTCACTCTTACCATTTTTTACTGTCATTCTCCCGGAGATCACAAACTTACATAATATATTTATTTTAGAAAGCTTTAAATATATAAAATAAAAATATCAGTTCTAATCCCACAAAACAAAGATAGCTGCTAATATTTTGGGGTATTTTATGGCAATCTCGATATCTTTTTAAATGTATTTTATACGTTCACATAACTGAAATCATTTTATTGTGTTTTCTAACCTGATTTTTCTTTTAAGTTTATACAGGCATTTACATTATTTCTAGTATTTTCATAATTCAATTAGATGTCAATTAATGTTCATAAATAAATTTATTATTTCTTTAGGAAATATTTCTATAAATGGAATTAATAGTCCAAAGAGTATTAAAACATATGTGATTCTTGCTGCCTATTGCCAAGTTCCTTTCTAGAAGGTTATGCCAACTTCTGCTTCTACCCTCAATGTATGAGTGTATCATAACAACATGCCCATCACTGGGTAT
The DNA here is from genome assembly GCF_040802235.1 of Manis javanica. Lineage (NCBI taxonomy): Eukaryota > Metazoa > Chordata > Mammalia > Pholidota > Manidae > Manis > Manis javanica. Next base: position 21,076,987 of record NC_133157.1, on the reverse strand, counting down.
TATCTTAAAAAAAAAAAACTTTGCCAATTCAGCTAATACAAATACATGTAAAATTATTTGATTATTAGCAAGAAATGTATAAGAACTATATGAAGAAAACTGTTAATGAGTTGTAAGACAAAAATAGAGAAATGGAGGGGTGTACCTTATGCCCAGAGAAATATTGTAAAGATATGAGTTCCTTCTAAATGAATCTGTAAAGTCATTGAAATCCCAATAAAAATCCAAGTAAGATTCCAATAACTGGTATTCTGGTTAGTCATTCGAACATAAAGTAAACACTCATTATTCCAAAATAAAAATTAAATGACTCAAAGAATTAAGTGTAAAATATTAACATATAAAATAGAAGAAACATAGTAGAAAAAACTGGACAGGAGCAGATTAGTTAAATGGCAGTTAATAATGGAATAATTGGCAGCCCCTAAAAGGTAGGTAGTATATTCATACATTGTCAACAATCCCATAATATACTAAATGAGAGAAAGCAATTTACTCAAAAAGTGAGAATAAAATCCCATTAAAAAATTTATAAGTAGTAGTAGTGTACTGAACAATTTTTGAAATAATACTACATTGAAAATAGTCATCTCTTAGATTCAGATGATTGGGACAAGATATAAAATTTTGTTTTATTTGACTTTTTACAACAATCATAAACTGGACAAATACAACTTTTTAGGAATTAAAAGCAAAGTGAAGTTGAAATGACAATTTCACAGGCTTCCCTCTCTCCCAATTAGCCAGGAAAGGGGCAGATTTCCCAAGTTGCTTCCAAGATCAGTGAGTGAACCACACAAGCTGAAGAAATTGTAGGAGTAATGGACAGAGACAGGGCCCAGCAAGAGGAAAGTTGGAGATATTATTTTCCAAGCCCTGGGAAAAATGGAAATTACTACCTGGCCACCTGCTGCCCCATCATCATATCACCTTCCTTCAGTCTTTTGGCCGCCAGTCTGGAAACAAGAAAAAAATCGATTCTTAATATATAAGAGCATCTGGGAAACGGTGTCTTGAGTTTCAAGCCAAATGGAAAACTGGTGGGCAAGTGGATGCAGATTCCTGAAAGCAGGACAACTAGGAGAAATGTAGGAGGAGAAATGAAAAGCTGTTAAGAGAGAGTTCTGTCCTGTGACCCCGAGAAAGCCTTCTGTGAAATGAACATGAGAGTCTTACCATCATGTTCAATCGTGGATGAGCTCCTACCAGGGACTTCGAAAACATAATCCAGGCACCGCTGAGCACTCATTACCCAAAACACTACCTGTGATATTGTGATTTATAATAAGAAATACATATTTGGTTTACATCCAATTTCTTGCATGGAGCCCCTAAAACCCTTAGGATTTCCTAATTGATGAGATTGGGAATGGTCTTTTGTTATGTTAATGAGGTGACTTTTCCACTGCACCTAAGGATTCAGGCTGGTTGCCAAAACCAACCACGTGATTACAGGGTTGGAATATAAATTCTGCCTCCCTCTTCCCCCACCCTCCCCCATCCAACCTCTGGGGAGGGGAGAGGGGCTGGAGGTTGAATCCATCACCAGTGGCCAATGATTTAATCACTGTGTCAATGTAATGGAGCTCCATAAAACTGAAAGGACTGGTTCGGAGAGTTTCCGGGTTGGTGGACACATGGGGATTTGGGGCAAGTGAGCCTGGAGAGAGCATGGAAGCTCCACCCTTTCCCCATACCTCGCTGTGCATCTCTTTCATTGACTGTTCCTGAGTTATATCCCTTTATAATAAACCAGTAATCTACTGAATCAACCAGTCTCCTGAATTCTGTGAGCCACTCTAGCAAATTAACTAAACCCAAGGAGGGGGGATCATTGGAATCTCAGATCTATAGGCATTCAGTGATAAGTACAGGTAACAACTGTATTTGCCAGTGATATCTGGAGTGAGGTGGGGGACAGTCTCAAGGACTGAGACCTTAACCTACAGGATGCGATGCTATCTCCAGGTAGACAGTGTCAGAACTGAGTTGAATTGTAGGACATCCAGGTGGTATCAGAGTAACTGCTTGGCAGGGTGGGGTCAAAACCTACACATTGAAATTGGGATCTCAGAATTGTATTACAAAAGGGATGCTATTAACATTTTTTAAATTAAAGTGTTGTTAATATACAATTTTATGTTGGTTTCAAATGTACATCACAGTGGTTCAACAGTCCCTGTAATCAGCTTATACTGTGATTGCAAATTATTGTGCCATTTTATCCCCCTCCCCCTTGGTAACCAGTGGTCAATTCTCAGTGTCTGTGTCTAATGATGTTTTGTTCCTTCTCTTTTTCTTTGTTTTCATATTCCACAAATAAGTGAAATCATATGGTACTTGTCTTTCTCTGCCTAGCTTATTTCACTGAGCATAATACCCGATCCATTCATGTTGCTGCAAATGGCAGGATTTCTTTTCTTTTTAGGGCTGAATAATATTCCACTAGCTACTTAACGTTTTGAAACATATTTTTTCACTTTAGATCTGAATTTCTATGGATCAGCTCTGAAAAAAAGTATTTAAAAGAATGATGACTACATTATTTTCCTAGGCTAAGAATTACTGAGAAGTTAGTGCCCCATAAAGGCTTTATTCCCTTCCCTCCCTGAATTGTTTAGTGAGTACACACATTTGAGTCAACTGAAAATTAATTTAAAAGAATACAGGTAAATGGGAGGCAACAAAATCTAATTTTAGTCTTACCATCTTCTACACAAATTATGCGCCAGCAGTGAAATGGACAAATTGGCTTTTGGCTTTTCTTGGGGGGATGCAGTTCTGGTGAGCAGTGAGTGGCAACTACGCACATTAAGACAGGAGATGGTTATAAAATTAAGGGGCCAGGCTTATCCCTCATCCAGCTTCTCAGTCCTTTGTAAAAGATCAGCTTCTCCAAATCCCATCACTGATATGCTGGGAGAAGTGGGGGGAAAGGACAGTGTTTTGAATCAGTTGGATATTTTAAAAACTGGACTACAACAGAATACAGTCCAACACACAACATAAGCATTTTTTGAAGGAAAATAATACCTCATGTAAGGATCCACAGTGAGGAACAAAGCTTCCAGCAGGACCTCTACAAAACAAAGCATTCATAGGCAATTAGCAGCTCAGAGCCTGTGATGCCTTCCTTGTTCTGGGCATTCTAAATAAACACAGATAATCTTGCTGCTTCAGGATGGCCCTCTCATCTCTGCTTTCTACTAAAGAAACACCTGCTCTCACATTTGGTGGAGCCAGTTCATCATCACATTATGGACTCAGCACTCATTTCATGCCTTACACGGATTATGTCATCCGATGTTCTCAAATATTATTGTTCCCATTTTGTTTAGCTTTAGGTTAAGTAACTGGTCCAGTGCTGCATTTGCAGCCACTATGTTACAGGGCTCACAGAGGGTTTCATTAAGAGGGTTTCATAAAACACACATTTTGCTGGAGTGACCTTCGTGCATGCATTCTCTGAAAATGTTGAATCTGAGTCCTGGCTATCTCAACTTACATGGGACTGATTAACTCTGCCATGCTATTTGACTGCATGCCCTTTTCTCAAAGCCTACTTACTTGTTAAACACCCCTTACAGTCTGCTCTAAAAAGCCTAATCTCTAAGTGTGTGGCCATTTTCTCCCCTAGATTTCTTTAGGTTTGCCTTGTCCCTCCACTTCCCCAAGGGGATGGAAGGCTCCGCAATGAAGGATGAAGATTTTTCCCTCATTGTCTGCTCACAGACGGTCTGAGCTCTGTGCACAGCTGCCAGGCAGTGCTTACCCCATTGTCATCACCGGGCTCACCAGGACAGAGGGGGAATCCTCCCTACAGTCTGGTCACAGTCATGAAGGACAATGCACTCAAGCATGGGCTTCAATTACTAAGGAAAGCAGGCGGATCTTCAATGACATCGAGGCTTCACACAGAGAACCTGGACAAAGTCTCCATGGCAGACTGCAAAATGGCCACAAATACCTCCCATGTGTGCCTGCAGGCCCAGGCCTCTTTGCCACTCCTCCCATCAAGTCTATTTCCCATTCCTTGAATCTGGCCTCGGCTCCATGGCTTGCTTCAACCAACGGCATATTAGCAAACATGATACGAGCAGAGGCTTCAAAAGTACTTGAACACTGGCGCTTGCCAACTCCTACTGCTCTATATCCACAACACCTCCGTAAAAACGAAAAGCTCAAACTCGCCTGCTAGAAAGGCCAAAAGGAGAACCTAGGCATATGTATCTCAGCAGAAAACCTGCTCATCACCAGATGTGTTAGTGAGACCCATCCTGGATGAACCATTTAACCCAAATGAGACTTAGAGAACTACCAACTTAACTCAGCCCAAGTTCCCAACCCATGTAATCATGACCTAATAAACTATAAATTGAAGTCACTAAATCTTGGGTAGTTTGTTATGCAGCAAAGGCTAACTGATACAGTGTCTTCCAACTCAAATTTTATAAGTATGATTTACCTCCATTTTTTAAGGGTGGGAGTTCAATTGTCTTCAACTCAAAGTTACTTTTAATAGGGTAACCTTCAAAGTGCTTCTTTAGGATCCAGCTCTTAGCAAGAACCATCTTGAAGCTCCTAGAACACAGTAAACATGTAGTCAACTGCAATGAAGTGACTGGATTATTTTGGCCCCCCAGCCATTGCACCAAGGCCGGACGGCAGGGTCTACTCATCATTTACTTCTTATCATTATCATTTAACATCAATCACATTTGTTTAGTATTTACTGTTTCGATAGCTGTGCTAAGCACTTCATATGCATTCTCTCATTTTACCTCATTACTTCCCTATAAGATGGGTATTATTATCACCACCAGTGTTCAGTGTACAAATGAGGAAACTGAGGTGGCCAGAAATCTCCAACGCAAAGACAAATGTAAACCAATACAGAAATTGTTCACAGCCACAATTTCACTAGTGCACCGAACAGCTATCTGGCGTGCAAATATTTCGTTTCTCACCCCACAGGAAGCGAACCTAATAAGAAAAGGCGTCAAAAAACTTCAGATGCCTCGAGGACCGGGACCGCGTCGTAAGGCAGTCTCGGGAAGACCCGAGCACCGCGGGGTGGCACTGCTGCTCCGCCCCACCGTCGGGGCCAGCTTTCTGTGCCACGGAACGGGAAACCCAGGATTTATTTGGGTTTAAACTTTGCCTCCATACAAAACCAAATAAGACGATACAGGTCCCCTGAGCTCTGGGGTCCGGACCGCTGTGTGCTGCAGCAGGTGGGAGCCGCTCATTCCCCACGACCGCGTAGCTGACACGCCGGTCCGGGACCAGTGCCGCCAAGAGAACACTTTAGCCTACAGAGGACACCTCGCAGTGCAGGGGTGAGGTCGGGGCGGTCCGGTCCGCAGCCCTGCTGATCCTACTTGTCTTTTTCCCAAAAAAAGGCAACTACTTGAGAAATCTGAACTCGCTACAAATCCAGAAGTCCCTGGAGAGAGCGAGGAATCCGGGACAGGGGCGGTTCAGGGAGTTTCTCACCCACCAAAGTGGGAGCCGGGCAGGGACCGTGCAGGGCCCAGCACAGGAGCCCCTGGCTCCCGTCTCCTCGCCCCGCGCACACCCAAGCCTGTTACCCGAATTCCGACCCCTGTCCTTCTCCCTCCACACTTGTCCCAGTTTTGCAGTCCCGCGAGTTGCTTGGCTGGTGGCCTCCCCTGTGCATGCCGTTCCCTCCAGCCCCCGTCGCGGGTCTCTCTCCAAGAACCCTCAAGGGACCAGGGGTATCGATCGGGACATCCTGCTTCCAAATTTCCTCCCAGTGCAAGATTCAGAAGTCATTCAGCCTAGGGAGAGGGAGGGTATCGTACAAACTCCCCAGCAGGGAAAAAGGTGGGGCAGGGACGTTTACTCACAGAGTCCGCGGGCTGCACTGCCTAGAGGAGACCGTCGGTGCCGCGCGCCGAGGGCCCGGGGCCGCACTTTATGGCCGCGCGGCGGAGGCGGGGCTTCCAAGGCGGAGTTGCCCCGCCCCGCCAGGGAGGTAGGCTGGGGGCCCGGCTCTGAGGGCCTCTGGAGGGGAAGCCGCCGTGCTTCCCGCAGTACCATCCTCGCCGGAGCCCTGCCCCGTGCCTGCAACCAGCGTCTTAACTCGGAACCGTTGGGAGAACGAGCCGCGGCCTCCGCCGCTAGGCAGGGAGGAGCCCCGCGCAGGCGCCCCGAGCCGCCGCTGTCCGGGTCGGGCCCAGGGCGGGGTCCAGTCCGCGGGCACCTCCTCAGCCTGGCTGCCTGGCCAGAGTCCATGCCAACACCTCGTATCCAGGTATCGACCGCACCCTGTTCGCCTGTTCCCAGTCTTCCTGATGAATGCCTGTTTACCTACCGCGGGCCAATACAAAAGTCGTCTCCTCTCAAGAGTCCTTTTCAGACATCCCAGGCAGCCGAGAGCGCTTTTGCCACTGAGGCGCCTCACCCCGTCGCGCCCTGCACCAAGGCCTCCCCGGGACTCCTAGAGGGGAGGTGGGCTAAGGGAGGGGCTGTGTGCAAAGCCAAGGTTTTAGTCCACCCCGGTTGTAATCCTGCGGCCGCCTCCTTCTAGTGGGTGCAGCCTTGAGTGAGTTACTTAACCTCTTCCTGCCTAAATTCGCGCATCTACAAGACGGGAAAAAGAATACTGCTTTAGGAAAATTAAGTGTCTTTTTAAAGAGAAAAAAAAACGAGTTCCCAGTATCAAGTGCTTAAACCAGTACAATCGCGAGGCAAGCTGAATCAACTCTAGATCCCAGTGACAAATCTCTGGACCTCCCCAGTGGCCCTAAGTCAGTCCCAGGCACCCCACACTGCTTGAATTATATACCCCCAACTCGTAGCCCAATCCCTATCAGGTATGTAATGTAAAGAGTGAAACAGTGCAAAGACTTTTAAAGAATTTTAAAACTTCCCCTCAATTTCCTCCATTACCCTCTCCTTAACATAACCAGTGTTACCAGTGCAGGGTTTTACCGACCTTTTCACTCCCTTGTCCGTAACCATTCACACATACACATATAGAAGTATATACATATAGAGGTTTATTTCCTGTTTTTATAAAAATGGGATCATTCTGAAGATGGTACTCTGCACCTTTTTTTTCTGATTTAACATCATTGACATCTCTCTAAGTAAACAGATACAGATATAACTCGTTACTTAAATAGTTCTTGGGTGATATTCCATAATTTGGGTGTATGGTAATTTATTCCCCAATGTTGAGTTTGTTTCTAGTCCTGTTTTGCTTTGTCACCATCTGCAGGGCTGCAGTAAGTAGCCCTGTATGAAGAGCTTTACGTTCTAATGCTTCTATTCCTATAGGCTAGATTCCCTACCTGAGTTAGGTGAAAGAATGTGTGTTTTTAATGCATTAAGTTGAATCATATGACACTGTTGATGTTCAACCACTTTGACCTGAGGAAATAGCAATTTTATAAGATTAAACCTAGTATATTGCTAGATTTTTTCCAAAAATATTGTAGCAATTTACACTCTTACCATCAATGTATGAGAGTTTCTGTTACCCAAAGCCAACGTCAGGACTGATGTTATTGCTGTACTCACTTTTTGCCAGTCTGATGAGTGCAAATGAATTTATGACCCCAACCTTGTCCAAGGGCTGAGATTTGACTTTATTCACATCTGTGCCATTGCACCTACCTGTATCATTTAGGATATTTTTTCTTACAAGTTATAGAAGACTCATACTGGCTTTAAAAATAAAGGAGATTTTTAATACTTAGTCTATAGGCACAGACCTGATCATCTACATTTGCCCTCTTACAGCACTAAATTATGTTTTCTACCTTTATCTTGCATCTACCTACCACTTCAGCATTTTATTAAAAAAAAATAAGGGAGAAATGTGGGATTCACATATAAATCAAGTATAAAAATCAAATGAATAATCATATCTGACTTGATTGTTTATAGTTCATGATGCATGATCAAAACCGAGAGTTTCTGTGATGACTGCCCTTGCACTGTTCACCATGTAAGAACTTATTCACTAAGTAAGAACTTGTTCACCATCTAAGAACTTGTTCATTATGCTTCAGAAGATTGGAGAATGTTGAGAATTAGGCTTGGGGTTGATTAATGATTGTGCATTGAATCCCCTATACAGAATTTTATTGTTGTTAACAACCATTTGATCAATAAATATGAGATATGCCCTCTCAAAAAAATAAATAAATAAATAAATAAAGGAGATTTGTTGGCTCATGTGACTGAGAAAGCCAGAAGCAGGCCTGGCTTTAGCGTTGGTCTGAATCAAGACCTAGCATATTTCATCCTTACACACTGCCTTCCGTGGCATCAGCATGATCCTGAAGCTTGCCTCCTTCAAAGTTTCAGAATGGCTGCAGCAGCTCTACTAACCAAGAGGGGAGAAAAATATCCAAGTCCCCAAATTCCTAACAAAAGCCCTCTACCTCTCATTAATTAGACTGTCTCTAAACAAATCACTGGCCAATTAAAGACTGAAAAGCTTAGGTCTGAGTTCTTTAAGCCAGTCAGTCATGTGTCATGGGGATAGGATCCCCTTTTCTCTTTGCCAGGTTTTCAGTTAACAAGGCACTGAGTGAACAATTCAGAACTCTGAGGTCTCTACAATAAGACAGACTTCTCAGGTCTCTACATAAGACAGCATGAAGTAATGATTCAGTGTTAGCTGTACAGTATGGTCAGTTTTGCAGGAAAGGTTTATTTGTTGACTTCAAAGTTTTCAACAAAAGAGCTAAAAGAAATCTGGGGTGTCACTAAGAGAGTGTGTCCTGGATTGCTAGGATTGCCCATAACAAAATCTCATAGAAGGGGTGGCTTAAGCAACGGACATTTATTTCTCCTGGTTATGGATGCTGGAAGTCCAAGATCAAAGTGCTGGTAGGTGGAGTTTCTCCTGAGCCCACACCCCTTGGCTTGCTAATGGCTAGCTTCTTTCTGTGTCCTCATGTGGCATTTTCTCTGTGCACACACATCCCTCTCTCTTTCTTCTTTAAGGACCCAGTCATGTTCATTTACGGCCCCACCTAATGGTATCAGTTGAATTTAACCATCACTTTGCAGGTCCTGTTTCCAAATACAGACACATGGATCAGAGCCCAGGCATTACCTCATTTAATCTTAATGACCTCTTCAAAGGTCCTATCTCCAATGCTAATTACATTCTGAGGTACTGGAGTTGGGACTTTATATACGAATTTGGGGGGAACACAAGTCAGCCTTTAACAGATTGTAGGGGTAAAGTGTGGTAGATGCACAGCTGCACAATGTGAGGCATGCGGCAGCAATCAGAAGCACTAGGTTAGTAATACATACAGCAACCTGGATAGATCCAGAAACCCAATGCTGCATGAGAAAAGCAACAGATTCAGGCAGGTAACCCAATGCCATTTCTATAAATTAAAAGTATATGCCCACAGTGCACGTTATGCAAGAACATTTACAAAAAAGGACAAAGTACACATTAAGCACATCACAATAGTCTATAGTAGGAACAGGAGAAGAATAGGGGTTAGGGATTTTTTTTAATTCGATTTTTTTGGTATCATTAATGTACAATTACATGAGCAACATTATGTTTACTAGACTCCCCCCATCATCAAGTCACCACCACATACCCCATTACAGTCACTGTCCATCAGGTAGTAAGATGCTATAGAATCATTACTTATCTTCTCTGTGTTGTACAGCCCTTCCCGTGCCCCCCTACATTATGTCTGCTAGTAGCAATGCCCCTTTTTTTCCCCCTTATCCCTACCTTCCCCCCCATCCTCCCCAGTCCCTTTCCCTTTGGTAACTGTTAGTCCATTCTTGGGTTCTGTGAGTCTGCTGCTGTTTTGTACCTTCAGTTTTTTTCTTTGTTGTTACACTCCACAGATGAGTGAAATCATCTGATACTTGTCTTTTTCCGCCTGGCTTATTTCACTGAGCATAATGCCCTCTAGCTCCATCCATGTTGTTGCAAATTGTAGAATTTGTTTTCTTCTAATGGCTGAATAATATCCCATTGTGTATATGTACCACATCTTCTTTATCCATTCATCTACTGATGAACACTTAGGTTGCTTCCATTTCTTGGCTATTGTAAATAGTGCTGCGATAAACATAGGGGTGCATATGTCTTTTTCAAATTGGGCTGCTGCATTCTTAGGGTAAATTCCTAGGAGTAGAATTCCTGGGTCAAATGGTATTTCTATTTTGAGTTTTTTGAGGAACCTCCATACTGCTTTCCACAATGGTTGAACTAGTTTACATTCCCACCAGCAGTGTAGGAGGGTTCCCCTTTCTCCACAACCTCGCCAACATTTGTTGTTGTTTGTCTTTTGGATGGTGGCGATCCTTACTGGTGTGAGGTGATATCTCATTGTGCTTTTAATTTGCATTTCTCTGATGACTAGCGATGTGGAGCATCTTTTCATGTGTCTGTTGGCCATCTGAATTTCTTCTTTGGAGAACTGTCTGTTCAGCTCCTCTAACTATTTTTTAATTGGATTATTTGCTTTTTGTTTGTTGAGATGCATGAGGTCTTTATATATTTTGTATGTCAACCCTTTATCGGATCTGTCATTTATGAATATATTCTCTCATACTGTAGGGTACCTTTTTGTTCTGTTGATGGTGTCTTTTGCTGTACAGAAGCTTTTCAGCTTGGTATAGTCCCACTTGTTCATTTTTGCTTTTGTTTCTCTAGGGATAGGGATTTTTTTAAGGTATATTAATTAATGAGAGAGAAAATTCAGCAGGCCAGTGATGATAATGTACCATAAACTCTGACAAGTATGAAGAACTCGATACTCTGGCCATGAGGTCCAAAATCAAATACAAGTATGGAGAAACCATGGCACTTTACCCTGTCTTCTCAGCAGTGTAGACAGACTTTGCCACAGGCCAGCCATGGACCCAAGACAACCAACCTCCCTCTTTTTTTTTTTTTTTTTAGAGGGCATCTCTCATATTTATTGATCAAATGGTTGTTAACAACAATAAAATTCTGTATAGGGGGGTCAATGCTCAATGCACAATCATTAATCCATCTCAAGCCTAATTCTCGTCAGTCTCCAATCTTCTGAAGCATAACGAACAAGTTCTTACATGGTGAACGAATTCTTACATAGTGAATAAGTTCTTACATGGTGAACAGTACAAGGGCAGTCATCACAGAAACTTTCGGTTTTGATCACACATTATGAACTATAAACAATCAGGTCAAATATGAATATTCATTTGATTTTTATACTTGATTTATATGTGAATCCCACATTTCTCCCTTATTTTTACTTTATTTTTTTAATAAAATGCTGAAGTGGCAGGTAGATGCAAGATAAAGGTAGAAAACATAGTTTAGTGTTGTAAGAGAGCAATTGTAGATGATCAGGTGTGTGCCTGTAGACTATGTGCTAATCCGAGCTAGACAAGGGCAATAAAACATCCACGGGTGCAGAAGCTTTCTCTCAAAACAGGGGGGGTGAGATTCTAAGCCTCACCTCTGTTGATCCCCAATTTCTCACCTGATGGCCCCCCTGCGACTGTGCCTGTCTTAGGTTGTTCCTCCCTTGAGGAATCTTACCCGTCTCTGGCTAACTAGTCATCTTCCGGGGCCATACAGGGAAATGTTAAGTTGGTAAGTGACAGAGAAGCCATATTGTTTGAAAAGGTTAGCTTTTTACTTCTTTGCAGATTTATGCCCTGTGGCTTCTATGCCCAGCACTTGTCTCAAGGTATCTTTACCACCTGGAGGAATTATGATACTCGGTAGATTTGATATGAGGCATGAATTCTATCAACCTCCCTCTTTTTATCTAAGATACTTGACCCAAAGGATGACATCCAAGTGCAACGTGTTCTTTACCATTTGGGGCACAGAGAGTTTAAGGTTTCCTCTTTTGCGAAGTAACCAAAGTAACAAGCATGTACAGTTAGTGGCAGAGAGCCAGATAGACTCTGAAAAACATTTCATCATTGACATAGCTAGTGGCAGACCAGGCTGCTTGCCTGTCCAATATCCATTCTCCCCTTCGTCTTTCCTACATACATACCCCAATTTTGTTCAAGGTAGCCTAGTTAAAGAACTCTGTTTCTCAGGCTCCTTTGTAATTGGGTTTTTGACACAGTTCTGGTCAATAAGACATAAGCAAAAATCTCAGGTAGGGCTTTTAGGAAAGCTATTATTTTCCTGATTAAAATAAAAAGTGACAATGTACCTTTTGTTTTTTGTCTTTCTTCCTGCCTGGAATGTGGAGACACTGCCCCAGGGTGTGACAGACATTTTGTGACCATGGAGAAGAAAGCAGAAGTCTCAAGAGGAATATAATAAACCTAAAAGTTATCTTGTCACTAATTATTTACTAAAGGGGAAAAAGGTAACTTCACAGTAGAAAACCTGGCAGACAAGGGGTCAAAGCCAGCATCATCAGTAATGAGACAGATATTATCTTGTGCTTTCTGTTATGCATTGAGAAGGACACAAATGCATAACCTGGACTTAGTTATGAGAAACATCAGAAAAACTCAAATTGAACTTTCTGCAAAATAACTGGCTTGTAATCTTCAAAATTGTCCAGGTCATGGGAGTCCAGGAAAGACTGAAGAGCTAGTTTTCTAAATTAAAAGAGACTCTAGTCTTTAGAGATGTGATGATTAAATGTAGTGCAGGAACCTGGGTGGGATTGGGGATGAGAGGGCAATTCCAAAGGGCGTGATTGAAACACCTTGCAGAAATTTGGCTACATGCTATAGACTAGATCAGGAGTTGGCAAGCTGTGTATTTGGCCGTCTAGGCAAATCCAGCCCATTATTTTTGTATAGCCTGCAAGCTAAGAATGGTTTTTACATAAAAAAAAATTTTGTGGTGAAGAACACATAAAGTTAACCACCTTAATCATTTTTAACTGTACAGTTCAGTAGTATTAACTATATTCACATTATTGTGTAACAGATCTTGAGAACTTTTTTGTCTTGCAGAACTGCAACACTGTGCCCAATGAAACCCCATTCCCCTGTCCCTCAGTCCCTGGCAACCACAATTCTATTTTCTATTTTTATGAGTTGGACCACTTGAGATGCCTTAGGCAACTGAAATCATGTAGTATCTGTCTTTTTGTGCTAGCTTCTTCCATTTAGCGCAATATTGTCAAGATTCATCCATGTTGTAGCGTGTGACAGGATTTCCTTCTTTTTTTAAGACTGAAAAATATTTCATTATATATATACATGTCCTACTTTTTATCCATTAATGTGTTCTTGGACTTCTGGGTTGCTTCCACCTCTTGGCTATCGTAAATAATGCTGCAGTGGACATGGGTATGAAAACATCTCTGGGATCCTGCTTTCAATCCTTTGGATGTACGCCCAGCAGTGGGATGACTGGGTCATACGACAGTTCTACTTTCAATTTTTTGAGGAACCTCCATCGTAACTTGCATAGCAGTTGCACCATTTTACATTCTCATCAGCAGTGCGTAAGATTCCGATTTATCCACATCCTAAACAACAACTTTTTATTTTCTGGCTTTTTTGATAGTGGCTATCCTAATGGGTCTGAGGTGATATCTCACTGTCATTTCCACTTGGTTCCTCTAATGATTAGTGATATTGAGCATTCATGTATGTGGCCATTTGTATGTATTCTTCAGAGCAATGTCTATTCAAGTCCTTTGCCTATTTTTAAATTAAGTTATTTGGTTTTTAAAATTTGATTGTAGGAGTTCGGTTGTATATTCTGGATGTTAATCCTTTATCAGATATATGATTTTCAAATATTTTCTCCCATTCTATAAGTTGCCCTTTCACTTTTTTGGTCATTTCCTTTTTAACATTTTTAATAGTTGAAAAAAATCAAAAGAATAATATTTCATGACACATGATAATTATATTAAATTCAAATTTCAGTGGCCATACATACGTAAAGTTTCATTGAAATAGTCACACTCATCATTTACATATTGGCTCTGCCTGCTTTAGCACTATACCATGGCAAAATTGAGTAGTTGAGATAGAGGCCATCTGGCAAAGCCTAAAACATTTACTGTTTGACCTTTTACAGAAACATTTGCTGATGATAGCATAGTGTCTATGTTAAATATCCTGATTTTGTTAATTTTACTGTGGTTATCAAGGCGAATGTCCTTGTCCTTAGGAAATACTGAAATATGAATGGGAATACAGGCATGTTGAATGCAATTTACTTTTAAATAACTCAAAGGAAAAAAAAATGTGTATACACACACATACACATACAAAGAGAACACAAATGACAAGCAAAGGGGAAAATATTAATAATAATTGGTGAATCTAGGAAAAATGTATATGGGATAACTTCTAAAAGTTTGAAATTATATAAAAATAAAAAGTATTTTTAAATGGTCAAATGTTAAAACTCAAGCTTTACAGAGGACTAATAATACAATCTTCCAACTCAGTGGCTTTTATGGGGCTTTTGTAAAATTTTAATTGAAAATGTTGTCCTAATAAATTTTGGCTTGGCTTCAGCAAAGTTTATTTCTGCAAAGTAGTCATCTGTTGGCCTTTTTCTTTTTGGGGGGAGGTGGGTAGGTAGGTAAGAAAATTAAAAACAAAAACCAAAAAAACAAAGCAAAACAAAAATAACTTGGCATGATTTCCTGCTTTACATTAAAATTCAGAAACTTAAAGGTTTAAATCATCAACATAATATGTGGTTACATTTCCTCTGCTTCCTGTAAGTCTCTTTCACTCTTTTTAAATATCATCAATTCTTCATATTTAATTGATATGCTTCAAATCCTTTTTAGAATAGGCAGTACTTCTTTGAATTTGAAAAAAATATACTTCTATAAGAAACATTTAAAACAAAGGCTGTCAAAGGTTAAAACTGATCAACAGGCTATCAAAGGATAAAATTGATTATCAGATAGTCAATGTTTCATTACAGTCTCTAATCTACACCAAATGTCCTTAAGTGACAAGTATTAGAACACTCCCCCAAAGAAAACACAGACTAAAGATTGAAGGGATTCAAGGGATAAGAATGAGAGCAACAAGACAAGAGCAAACTGAAGTTTCAAATTTTCATTCAAATAACTAGAAAATACAGATTATAGATCATTCCTTTATATAGATTACTGCAGACCACCTTTCAATGGGAACCTCTGATGCATGCACCTGACTCATAGGAAAATGTGCCTCCCCAGAGTAGGTAGAAGAAAGGGAGGAAAGAAGGGGAGGGAGGGAAGGAGTCCAAAGAGGAAGAAGAAAGGAAAAGAAATTACCTGCAATTTTGGAATGTGAATTCAGAGACATTTCAAATCTGCCCTAACTTCTACTTATCATAGAATGAAATCTGTCCCAAGGCTTCTTTAGTGTGAAGGCAAATTATTTTTGGAGTGCTCTTGTTATCCAGGTTGAAGTTGCTAGTGATCTAGAACTCATAAAATATAGACTAACAATTTGTCTTCTTCTCATTGTAACATTAAAAATAATCTAAGTAGGAGAATTAAAGATGGTGGCATGAGAGGTGAGACAGAGGCTTCTTTCTAAAACCACATATAATATGAAAATATAATTAATACAACAAATCCTGAAAGAGCAACAGGAAAGATGACTGCACCAGACTGCATACACCTGGAGAAAAGAGCCGACCTCATGGAACAGGGTAACGTATCAGAGCTGTGGCTCGGCGGGACCCAAGCCCCTCCCCCACCCCATCTCACTGGTTGGAGGAAGAGAAACAGAGCAGGAAGGGAGTGGAGGCCTGGGACTGCTGAATACCTAATTTTGGAGATCTGCTCTGGGAGCACAAACCTACATTTCATCATGCTTTCATGATACTTTCATGATTAGGGGATTGGAAAGCCAAGACAGACAGAATTCCTGGAGAGACTGAGATTCCAGCTGCTTGTGGAAAGCAGGGATCCATGTCTGGCTGCTCTGGGACAAAAGAAAGGCGGGCAGTCTGAGAGACTTCCTAATAAGGAAGCCCTTAGCAAGACGGCTGCTAGAGGGGCAAGGATTGGACAGAGCTTACTGCTCAGGAGAAAGGACAGGTAGTCAAAATTGTCTGGGTGCACTCTGAGCAGGATGGGAGCTTTCACAATTTCCAGGTGCTCCAGCTCCCTGGCTGGCTACACATCTCCAAGGACCCCCCTCTGTGATAGGCAGCCTACTGTGCCTTTCTCCCGGCCAGCCCCACCTGGCTTGCAAACCAGCAAACCCTACCCTTGTGTTAGGCCAGCCAGAGGGAAGATCTGTCTACAGCAACTACAAATGCAAAGCATACAGGCTTATATCTGTGTGCTCAGTCCACTGGTTCGGTAATGGAGACAGGCATAGTGGCTGGGAGGCAGGAAACAGCTCTTTCCTCACCCAGGCACCAGTACCACTCCCCTGCAACTCCTGACATTGCTTCAGGGGCTGAGCAGCTCCAGAGAGTAGAGCTTCTGGGCACTAGAGGGCACCATATACAAATATGAAATGCCAAAGGAACCTGGTTCAGAGTAAAATTAATAAAATGCCTGAGATAAATGACATGGAACTCCTGAGTCTTCCTCAGAGGGAGTTCAAAATAAAAATCATTAACATGCTCATGGAGGTATGGAAGGATATTCAAGAACTCAGGAATGAATTCCGGTCAGAGATACAATCATTAAAGAGCACAATGGAGGGTATTAAAAGTAGATTGGATACAGTGGAGGATACAATAAATGAAATAGAAACCAGAGAAGAGGAATACAAAGAAGCTGAGGCACAGAGAGAGAAAACGATCTCTAAGAATGAAAGAATATTGAGAGAACTGTGTGACCAATCCAAGCAGAACAATATTTGCTTTATAGGGATACCAGAAGAAGAAGAGGGAGAGAAAGGGATAGAAAGTGTCTCTGAGGAGGTAATTGCTGAAAACTTCCCCAATGTGGGGAAGGACATAGTCACTTAGACCATGGAGATCCATAGATCTCCCAACACAAGGGACCCAAGGAAGACAACACCAAGATATATAGTAATTAAAATGGCAAAGATCAAGGATAAGGACAGACTATTAAAAGCAGCCAGAGAGAGAAATAAGATCACATACAAAGGAAAGCCAATCAGGCTAACATCAGACTTCTCAACAGAAACCTTATAGGCCAGAAGGGAATGGCATGATGTGTTTAATGCAATGAAGCAGAAGGGCCTGGAACCAAGATTACTTTATCCAGGAAGATTATCATTTAAATTTGAAGGAGGGATTAAACAATTTCCAGATAAGCAAAAGCTGAGAGAATTTACCTCCCACAAACCATCTCTACAGTGTATTTTGGAGGGACTGTAAGGATTGAAGTGTTCCTAAGGTTTAAGAGCTGTCACCAGAGATAACAAAACCACAGTAAAGAAAGTAGAACAGCTAATTACTAAGCAAATGCAAAATTAAATTAACTAACCCCAAAGCCAATCAAGGGATAGACAAAGAGTACAGAATATGATACCTAATATATAAAGAATGGAGGAGGAAGAAAAAGGAGGAGAAAAAGAAAAGAGCCCTTAGATTGTGTTTGTAATAGCATATTGAGTTAAGTTAGACTCTTAGATAGTAAGGAAGTTAACCTTGAACCTTTGGTAACTAGGAATCTAAAGTCCGCAATGGCAATAAGTACATAGTTATCGATAATCACCTTATATGTAAATGGACTGAATGCACCAATCAAGAGACATAGAGTCACTGAATGGATAAAAAAAAAAAGACCTATCTCTTTGCTGCCTACAAGAGACTCACTTCAAACCCAAAGACATACACAGACTAAAAGTGAAGGGATGGAAAAAGATATTTCATGCAACTAATAGAGAGAAAAAAGCAGGAGATGCAGTACTTGTATCAGACAAATTAGACTTCAAAACAAAGAAAGTCACAAGAGACAAAGAAGGACATTACATAATGATAAAGGGGTCAATTCAACAAGAAGATATAACCATTATAAATATCTATGCTCCCAACACAGGAGCACCTACATATGTGAAACAAATTCTAACTGAATTAAAAGGGGAAATAGAATGCAATGCATTCATTCTAGCAGACTTCAACACTCCACTCACTCTGAAGGACAGATTAACCAGACAGAAAATAAGTAAGGATACAGAGGCACTGAACAACACACTAGAACAGATGGACCTAACAGACATCTACAGAACTCTACACCCAAAAGCTGCAGAATACACATTCTTCTCAAGAGCACATACAATATTTTCAAGAATAGATCATATACTAGGCCACAAAAAGAGACTCAGTAAATTCAAAAAGATTGAAATTGTTCCAACCAGTTTCTCAGACCACAATGGTATGAAACTAGAAAAAAATTATGCAAAGCAAATGAAAAATCCCACAAACACATGGAAGTTTCACAACATGCTCCTAAATAACCAATGGATCAATGACCAAATAAAAACAGAGATCAAGCAATATATGGAGACAAATGACAACAAAAATTCAACACCACAAAACTGTGGTCACAGTCAAGGCCATCCTAAGGGGAAAGTATATTGCAATACAGGCCTACCTCAAGAAAGAAGAACAATCCCATATGCACAGTCTAAACTCACAATTAATGAAACTAGAAAAAGAAGAACAAATGAGGCCCAAAGTCAGTAGAAGGAGGAAAAGAATAGAAAAGAAATAAATAAAATTGAGAAGAATAAAACAATAGAAAGAATGAAAGCAAGAGCTGTTTCTTCAAGAAAACAAACAAAATAGATAAATCCCTAGCCAGACTTATCAAGAAAAAAAGAGAGTCTACACACATAAACAGAATCAGAAATGAGAAAGGAAAAATCACTAAGGACACCACAGAAATACAAAGAATTATTACAGAATACTATGAAAAATTATATGCTAACAAACTGGATAACCTAGAACAAATGGACAACTTTCTAGAAAAATACAACCTTCCAAGGCTGACCAAGGAAGAAACAGAAAATCTGAACAGACCAATTACCAGCAACAAAATTGAACTAGTAATCAGAAAACGACCTAAGAACAAAATCCCTGGACCAGATGGCTTCACCACTGAATTTTATCAAACATTTAGTGAATACATAATACCCATCCTCCTTAAAGGTTTCCAAAGAGGAAGAAGAGGGAATACTTCCAAACTCATTCTATGAGGCCAGCATCACTCTAATACCAAAATGAGGCAAAGACACCACAAAAAAAAGAAAATTACAGACAAATATCCCTGATGAACATAGATGCAAAAATACCCAACAAACTATTAGCAAACCGAATTCAAAAATACATCAAGAGGATCATAAACCATGACCAAGTGGGATTCATCTCAGGGATGCAATGATGGTACAACATTCGAAAATCCATCAACATCATCCACCACATCAACAGAAAGAAGGACAAAAACAACATGATCATCTCCATAGATGCTGAAAAAGCATTTGACAAAATTCAACATCCATTCATGATAAAAACTCTCAACAAAATGGGTACAGAGGGCAAGTATCTCAACATAATAAAAGCCATATATGACAAACCAACAGCCAACATCATACTTAACAGTGAGAAGCTGAAAGCTTTTCCTTTAAGATCGGGAACAAGACAAGGATGCCCACTTTCCCCACTTGTATTCAACATAGTACTGGAGGTCCTAGCCATGGCAATCAGGCAACACAAAGAAATAAAAGGCACCCAGATTGGCAAGGAAGAAGTTAAACTGTCCCTGTTTGCAGATGACATGATATTGTACATAAAAATCCCTAAAGACTCCACTCCAGAACTACTAGATCTAATATCTGAATTCAGCAAAGTTTCAGGATACAAAATTAATGCACAGAAATTTGTAGCATTCCTATGCACTAACAATGACCTAGCAGAGAGAGAAATCAGGAAAACAATTCCATTCACAGTTGCATCAAAAAGAATAAAATACCTAGGATTAAACCTAACCAAGGAAGTGAAAGACCTATACCCTGAAAACTACAAGACACTCGTGAGAGAAATTAAAGAAGATGCCAATAAATGGAAACACATCTCATGCTCATGGATAGGAAGAATTAATATTGTCAAAATGGCCATCCTGCCTAAAGCAATCTATAGATTCAATGCAATTCCCATCAAAATACCAACATGATTCTTCAACAAACTAGAGAAAATCATCCTAAAATTCCTATGGAACCACAAAAGACCTCAAATGGCCAAAGCAATTCTGAGAAGGTAGAATAAAGCTGGGGGGATTATGCTCCCCTACTTCAAGCTCTACTACAAAGCCACAGTAATCAGGACAATTTGGTATTGTCACAAGAACTGACCCATAGACCAATGAAACAGACTAGAGAGTCCTTATATAAACCCAACCATATATGACCAATTAATATATGATAAAGGAGCCATGGACATACAATGGGGAAATGACAGCCTCTTCAACAACTGGTGTTGGCAAAACTGGACAGCTACATGCAAGAGAATGAAACTGGATTACTGTTTAATCCCATACACAAAAGTAAACTCAAAATGGATTAAAGACTTGAATGTAAGTCATGAAAGCATTAAACTCTTAGAAGACAACATAGGCAAAAATCTCCTGAATAGAAGCATGAGCAACTTCCTCCTGAATGGATCTCCTCGAGAAAGGGGAACAAAAGCAAAAATGAATTCATGGGACCTCATCAAACTAAAAAGTTTCTGTATGGCAAAGAAGGTCATCAACAGAGCCAATAGGCATCTTATGTTATGGGAGAATATATTTGTAAATGACACATCTGACAAGGGGTTAACATCCAAAATATATAAAGAACTTACATGCCTCAACACCCAAAAAGCAAAGAACTTGATTACCAAATTGGCAGAGGAAATGAAGAGACAGTTCTCCAAAGAAGAAATTCAGATGACCAACAGACACATGAAAAGATGCTCCACATCACTAATCATCAGGGAAATGCAAATTAAAACCACAATGAGATATCACCTCACACCAGTAAGGATGGTCAGCATCGAAAAGACTAAGAACAACAAATGCTGGCAAAGATGCGGAGAGAGGGGAACCCTCCTACACTGCTGGTGGGAATGTAAGCTAGTTCAACCATTGTGGAAAGCAATATGGAGGTTCCTCAAAAAACTAAAAATAGAAATACCATTTGACCTGGGATTCCCACTTCTTGGAATTTACCCAAAGAATACAACTTCTCAGATTCAAAAAGACATAAGCACCCCTATGTTTATCGCAGCACTTTTTACAATAGCCAAGATATGGAAGCAACCTAAGTGTCCATCAGTAGATCAATGGATAAAGAAGAGGTGGTACATATACACAACGGAATACTATTCGGCCATAAGAAAGAAACAAATCCTACCATTTGGAACAACATGGATGGAGCTGGAGGACATTATACTCAGTGAAGTAAGCCAGGCAGAGAAAGACAAATGCCAAATGATTTCCCTCATTTGTGGAGTATGATAATGAAGCAAAGGAACAAAATGGCAGCAGAATCAGAGACTCCAAGAAGGAACTAGTGGTTACCAAAGGGGAAGGTTGTGGGAGGGCCAGTGGGGAAGGAGAGAGATAGGGACTGAGGGGATTATGTTTAGTACACATGCTGTGGGGGATCACAGGAAGAACAGTGTAGCACAGAGAAGGCACATAGTGGATCTGTGGCATCTTACTACACTGATGGACAGTGACTGCATTGGGGTATGGGTGGGGACTTCATAATATGGTTAAATGTAGTAACCACATTTTTTTTTCATGTGAAACCTTCATAAGAGTGTATATCAATTGTACCTTAATAAAAAAATTTTTTTTAAAAAGAGTGAATGTAGCAACCACATTGTTTATTCATGTGAAACCTTCATAAGAGTGTATTACCAAAAGGGAGGGGTGTGTATTGTCTTAATAAAAAATTTAAAAAAATAATAATAATGTAAGTAGGTTCAGTGTTTTTGTGACTAGGCATTTGCTGAAGGCAAGGAAGGTAAATTTAAACTGGAGCTTCCCTGCTCTTCTAGTCAAGTTTAGGGAAAATCTCTCTGAAGCAGCCTCTGACTCGGCAGTTTTCTATGACAGAAATTATTTAGGGGATGAATCACTTATCCGCTGGTTATTATTTGGTAAACCTTAACCAAATATATGTTTTGAAGCCATCCCTGCCTTCTTAAATTTGCTTATTTTATATTGTGAGTATATGAAAATAATTTTTACTTTTCTCATTAAAGAATGGGCAGGAAGACCAACAGGTATTTGCATATGTGGTAGGAAGAGCAGAAGAGCTGGACTTGAATGCTGGCCTCACCTCTTACCTGCTTTCGGTAGGTCACACCCTTTGTCCCGGTCGGTTGCTTCATTTGTTGTAACAGGACAATGTATGCGTGTTCATGAACGTGCAGAGTTGAGATGTAATCTATATCAAGGTGATTTCCAACCTCAAAGGGCAATGCGGATAAGGGTTTATAATTATTAATATAGGTACAGAGTGCTCTGTGGTAGAAATTTTTTTTTAAGTACATGACTTTGCAGGAAAAAATAAGTAAAAAAGGTATTTTAGGCAAATGGTTTAAATTAATGAAAATTGGAAAAAGGACCCCCCACCCCAAAGATATATGGAAGCAAATGGCACCTTGCCCTGTCACCATTGTGGGTAAGTATGCAAGCCCACTTCTCAACCTGTAAAGAAAGCTTGCACTATGAAATGTGAATAAAAAGAAAAAACAGGATCATCACCATGCATACCTCTAGTTCCCCAAAACGAATGAAGCTTGAATTTTTCCTTGTAAGCAACTTACTCCCTAATAAAACTTCATCCCTGACATTTTCAGTGCCAACCTTTTGTGGATTTGCAACATTCGTGGCTATCTAGTCATGTAAGAAAATGTTTTTCCACTAACAACATACTGAGTATACACCTGCGAATGTTGGAATGCTGCCAGCTTTGTGATTTTATTTTCACTAAATACATGTTGTATTTTTAATTTAATGAGCCAGTTTTTTTAAAGCTTATACTTTCTTTAAACATCTTCATTGCAAACAAATACTTTTCTTTCTTACACAGTAAGAACTCAAAATCCTGTGTTGAAATTCTTGGCTTTATTAGGTAAGTGTAAATATAGATAGAGTAAAAAGTTTTGCGAAATATTTAAGGGAATTAGAAAGATGGTGTCTATCTTTTTAATTAGTGATTCTTAAGCTTTGGTGACTATCAGAACCACCTATAGGGCTTGTTAAAAATAAACATCATGCTGTTTTCTGACCTATGGGTCAGTCTCCAGTGATCTAAATCATTATAGGCTCTCTACCACCCTATATTATTATAAAATTCAACTTTCACTCCTGCGAAATGGCGATGATCTCATAGAATTGTGAGGATTAAGTGAAACAATGTGTGTAAACCACTGAAGTGCTCAGAGCTGTTCTGAATGCACAGTATGCACTGCATGAGTATAAGTTACTATTATTTTTGTCCAGAGACATTTCCCCATGTTCCTGCATGTCTTATGAGCACTGACAATCTTTGTTTGGACTGTCTTCCCCATGATGTCTGTATAGCAAACAGCCTTAGAAGAGGTTTCCCTCCAGAGCAGAGGGCAGGTTTGTTTTCTGTCTCATGCAATATGTCTGTTATAACATGTCCCTTTGGTGCAAATGTCTCTTATAAAAGTTTTGGGTCCCCTAAGCTCAGAGTTCTCAGCTCTGGTGAAAATCCACTGAATGCAAAGCATTCCTCTGGGCTCCTCTGTGTTGCCCCAGTGGGCTGTGGGTGCCGGGAGAAACCAACATGAGCATAAACTTCATGCTGCTTGCTTGCTGTGCTGTAAGTAATCAAGTCCTTTGTCTCTGACCCAGGAGTCTTGTATCTTCTGCCAGCATCTGTAAAACTGCAGTAGGCCCCTTCACAGTTCTTGACAATTATAAAGTACAAATGTGTGCAGTCATGTGTAAAGATGTGCAATTTGGCAACCAAAAGTAATTAAAAAGTAAGTTGATTTTTCACTCCCATCTCTTAATGAATATTTAAAAGGATTCAATTCATAACTACCTTACTGTACAACTAGGGCACCATCCAACTCCTTCCACATGGCACCGTGGTCCTCATCTTACCTGGTTTGAAGGGCACAATGATGACCCTCAGAATCTAAATCCACCTGTCTGTTTTCCAAAAACACTAATCAGTGGCCAAGTGGTAGAGCCACATAAGTTGGTGAAGAGAATTTTCATTTCTGGACTTCCTTCAGTATCTCAGTTGGTTGTTTCCTCACCATCCCAGCATGTGATGCCCAATTCCCAACATCTTCTTCCAGAGCACCCCATTTCATAGCATCTAAAGTTTTGTCCCTGTTTCTTCCTCAGTCTACTCAGTACCACTGACATCCTGATGGCTGACTTGTTGCTAAGAGAAATATAGACCACCAAGGACATCTAGGAACCCCTCTGGGGAGAGTAAACACTATAGAATAGTGATGACTGGTATCAAAAAGAGATTAGATATTGCCTGGCCTTTCACCATGATTTACTATGTCCAGGCCTGAAGCTGGAGGACATGACTTGGGTTCTTTGAAAGTGATGGATGTTGTCAGGCCTTGGCCTTTAGACTAGAATGTGTCTACTCTGTCTTTTGCTGTTCTTTGTCAAGCCAAGTTCAGTAAGGGCATGGAATAGATAACAAGAGAATGTTTTCAGGAAAAGCTGGACTTTTGGCAAGCCCCAGTACACAGAGGAAAGGTGGTAGGACTGGAGCACTGCTAAGTGTCTCAGGCTCGCTCCTCCAAGTATGGTCCCCGGACCAGGAGCACCAGCACCAGCTGTGAGCCTGTTAGAAACACAGAACCTCAGGCCCCACTTTAGACCTCCTGAGCCCTGGGTGATTCACATGCGTGTTTTACACTGTGAGAAGTAGTGTCTTAAAGCTTTCTATGGGGGGAGCTCAGGGGAACACTAGTTCTGCTCTTTTTGTGATGATATGTGTATGTACCTGTGTGTGTTCCACATGGCCTTGTGGCCCCTATTACTCTCCTGTTCACACATCATTGTGGGCTACACTCCGTCATCCCAGGAAACATCTCCCACTTGGGCTTAGCGCTCTGAAGCCATGTCATCTGTTCTGGGATCTCTGCTTGCTATCTCATTATCTTGTACCAGGTTTATCATCTCCCTGATGCCTAATTGTCTGCTTCACACAATCCTGCTTTATGTCTCCTCTCCTCCACAAAGCCATGGGACAATCTCAACCTACCTGCGTCCCCTGTGGCCCTCTCAGATTCAGCTTGTGTGGGAGTAGGGCTTCATGACAAGCACCCATCTCCCTGCTAGAGCACTACATGCCCAGCAAGAAGCTTTTGTCTGGAAAAAGTAAGAAAGTGGTAGATACAGATTCTTTGATCTTGCTGCAAGGCTTGGGAGAAGAAACATCTCTTGGTTGTTTACCCGAGCAGAGGCTAAAGGTTCTGCCTCAACACACCTGGGCATGCTTGTTAAGATATTAAATCTTAACAAAAGGTAAACATATATCAACAACACCTGTGTTGGCTGAGGCTGACATGCACCACTGGCATTGGCTAATGTCCTGGCCAGGCTTTGGGAAAAGCCTCTTGCCAAGAAAGGAACAAGGAATGAGGAGCTGGCAGAGTCGCAGAGCATAAAGCTCAGTTTTAATAACCTACTGGGTCTTTCATTTATGTGCTCTTCTTGCCCTTCTTTTCGAATTCCTGGCTTTGTATCACCATTATTATAGTGGGTATGAATTTTAGTCCAATTTTGTTCAGGTAAGTTTCCAAGGTACTTTGTTTTAATTACTTCCTGGCAAACGCTCTCAGCTTCCTTGCTTCTCTCTTCCTCCGGCAGACACCTTGACCTTATCCTAACCCTGCCTCAAACCGAAGGTTGCTTTTTCCATGCCTTCTCATGAGCAGCTGAACATGACTGGAGAAAATTGCACAAGAAGACTGACCAGTTTTACTGTATCACAAAAGCAGATAGGCACATCCCATGCTGCCCAGTAGCTGCAGCAATTTCCCAATCAATTTGCTTTCTTACACAATGTGGTGACACTTTCATACTTTCACCTCTGTTCTCAAACCCCAACCTTAAGAGATAACCTTGCCTTATACTTCATTGAGAAAACAGAAGCCCGTAGACCAGAGATCTTGTCTTTTCATGGTCAGAGTTACAAACTTCTGTGCACAGCATCAGTCTTCTCTTCTCTCCTGTGATGTTGGAGGAAGGGTCTCTCCTTTTTCCAAAGGTTAATGTACTTGGATCACATCTCTTCTAACCTTCTTAGGCTACTTGGGCTATTTCTGTTCTGTGTCAACTAGAATGCTTTCTACTATAAGTAAAAAGACTAAAGCTACCTATAGACTAAAGGTTCCCAAATTTATATCTCCTGCCCATGTTCTGGAACCAGGCAGCTCTGAGTGGGTATTATGCTAATTAGTAGATGCATATGTCCTTATGCTTCTTGTGTAAAACCTTATCATAGAGAATATTTCTGAAATGACTGTTTACCTAACTTCACAGATTATTTAGAAAAAAAGGAAAGAGGTGTCAGCCCGCACATTGGAGATCTCTTTTTTCTTTGCAAATGTTTTTCCTCCCTTTAAAAACAGAGACACACACCAATGTTTAAATTGTATATTTAGCACAAAATCCTCTTAATTGTCAGCCTGTTATGAAGCATGCTAAGGGGGTGGACACTGGAGCTCTGTTTAGCTTTCCCTTTTGTCTATGCAACTGACCAGATAGGTTTATTTTCCCTTTGTAGATGCTTTGTTTTTAGAAAGTGTTTCATTCATGAATTCTGACAGAAGGCTAAGAAAATTTGAAACCATTGTAAAGTGTGGAATTTAGCCATCAGAAATCTTTAACAGACTTGCAGGAGTGGGTAGCACCTTCTGATAAATAATTTTGGAATGGGCGTAATCTCCAGTGCACTGGGACAACTGGAGAGATACAGGGCCAGGGTCAGGAGTTCTCTCCAGAATCTCTGCTCAACAAGATTTTATTTGTGGCTTTCTAGTGGTCAGGAAATAAGCCACTGGCATCCAGGATATAAACCCACTAGGAGTGGGCGATGTGAGTTGTGTCATTTTGATGTGTGCCCTAAATAAGAATGCCAGAGGAGTGGGAGAACTGTAAAATGAGTTTCTCCACAAAAGTGGCCGAGCGGGCTGAATAGTAAAGGGCAAGTGGATGTGAAAAAAAAGAAACTAATACAGTCAGGATCCCTTCTGCTTCCCCCCATTATTCAAGTGAATGGCTGATAGAAGAGATAAGGAGGAAACATATTAAATCTTAACAAAAGGTAGGCGTATATCAAGAAAGCAGAGAGAGGTTATATTTATGCAAGTCTGACAAAATTAAAAAATGGGTTGGCAATGAAATTGTGGTGTCCCAACTCCATATACCACCTCACTCACACTAGCAGACCTCTGCGCTAGCAGATATGACCAAAAGGAAGTTCAAGAGCAATGCTGGTTTGAGTTAGCTCCCTGCCAACCCAATTTTATAATATTCTTTAATTTTTAAAAAAGATCTTGTAGTGCCAATTCCTTGCCTTCTAAATATAGAGAACTTTAAAATACTTTAATATTGCAAAGTCATATATGAAATGGTTGCTTTTCAATTCTTGATTTGTGGGTATGTGGGTATAACTTTTGCTCACTTAGTACAACACAACTTTTAGGCCAAGCAAGTGAATGAAAGTATGAAGAAATATTCAATTGAATGGAGAGACTTTTAAAAAGTCTTTTAAGTCTACTAATTCATTGAGGTCTTTTGGCTTAAGGCTATCTGTGAAAAAAATCACTATTTACTAGGCTTATTAGTTCTTCTTTTATATACCTTATAAAGAAATTCAAGGTACAGATAAATAATTATGGAATGGAATGTAGGGACTATTTCCACCTGAGATCATCGGGAACTTTGGACTAAAAGAAATAGAGTCAAAGGCCTGAGTTTAGGTGGTAAGGATGTGTTAACTTAAGATATCACTACTCAAATACTTTATACTGGTTAACACAACCTACCCAGGAAATTGTTCTGATTTATTGAATATGTTTTTATCTAAGCAGTTGAGCCACAGGTAGTAACAGCCCTGAGACCAAACTTGTTGCTTGAGCTGTAATATGAAATAACCCAGGAATGATAAGTCTCCCATGCTTCTTCTGTTACATCCTAGGGAAAGAAATCCAGGAAGAAAGTTCTGCTCTGTGGGTGAACATTATAATGGTGTATAGCCCTGGAGCTGCAGTGCATTAGTGTAAGGCTAGAGGCACCAGGGAAAGGGGTGAGCCTGCTGGACAAGCTCAGGCCTCACCAAGCAAGGCAAGAGACCAACAGGTTCCAGTCTGACAACATTCCAGAGCCTGATTGGATAACATTCCTAACTAGAGCCCTTCCCCCAAGCTAGAAGAGTAGTGGTAACTTTCCAGTACCTGGTAAAGGCCAATGAGAGACCCCCACATACCCTAGGTGAGCCAATCCTAGCGCCACTGTATACCTTTGCTCTCCCTCCCGCTGCCTTCTTTAAAAATTCACTGCCTTCCCTGCTGATCGTGACTTCCCGGCCTGTGATAGCCAGACCGGGGAACATCACCCGGGAATTGCGCTCAAATAAACTGCCTGGCCCTTTGTTGCCTCTCGTCGCCTGCTTATTTCGGCTAGAATTTATCTTACAATTAGTAGTACATCAATGCCTACTGGATCAAGATGTAGGACTTTTTACAAACACAGCTGGATTCAATTAGCTGTTATTATTTTCTTGCATTGACCTTACTTGGTTTTGATGCCAGGGTTCTTGTTTGTGGAGTCCAAGAATTAACTTAGCAAACACCCAAGGTAGGAGAGCCAGGGAGAGGCTTTTATTTAGAAATAAAGTGAGAGGAAAGAGCTCCTGGCTCATGCCAGGAGGGGGGGTAAGAGAGCCCGGGATGGTGTGTTGTCAAGGGGATTTATAGGCAGTTGAGGATTTTGGGGAACTGAGGGCCTAGGGTGTGGACTTGTACCACCTGCCCTGCCCCTAAGGTGGGCTGGGTTGTTGTCTGTTTGCTAGGGCTGTTTACAGAGAAGTCAGAGGTTATGCTGAAATATCCTTCTTTATTTGCAGAACACACAAACATTCTGGGCCAAGTTGCTCCTGGCCTTTTGACCTTTAACTGATCTCACTGAAGATGTCTATATTCCTAGTCTGGTATCTTTACCCTAGAGAATTAGTATGACTTTGACTTTGCATAATGCTGAACACAGAGTTTCAATAGGGACTTCTTTACATTGTTACATTGCTTTGACTGTAAATATCCTGCCTTGCTTTTCCTGGAGGCCCTCACCCTACTCTGACTACACTCAAAGTCCCCATCTCAGTTTTGGAATCAACATTACATTAACCTCATAAAATGAGTAAGCAGGTTTTGAAAGTCTTCTCTATTTTGTAAAATCTAGTTCTTTTCAAGAGAGATAGTGTGATGACTTTTCAATTTCCTTAATATTTCTACAAGCACCAATTTTGGCATTTTATATATTTCTAGGAACTTTTGCATCTCATCCAAGTTTTCACATTTCTCAATCCCTATTGATGCTGGGGTTCTTGTTTGCAGAGTCAAAGAATGAATTTCACAAACACCCAAGGTAGGAGAGCTAAGGAGAGGCTTTTATTGAGAGATACAGTGAGAGGACAGAGCTCCTGGCTCATGCCAGCAGGGGACTAGAGAGCCCGGGGTGGTGTGTTGTCTAGAGGCTTTATAGACAGTTGAGGATTTTTGGGAATTGAGGACTTAGGGTGTGGACTTGTACCACCTGCCCTGCCCTCAAGGTGGGCTGGGTTGTTGTCTGTTTCCTAGGGCTGTTTACAGTGAAGTCACCGGTTTTGCTGAGATACCCTTGTGGAACACTCAAACACTCAAACACTCCAGGCCAAGTTGCTCCTGGCCTTTTGACCTTTAACTGATCTCACTGAAGATGTCTATATTCCTAGTCTATCTTGTAAATATCTTGCCTTGCTTTTTTCCAGAGGCCCTCACCCTACTCTAAGCCCATGGTCCTTGTCTCAATCTGATGGTTCCCCTGATATTTTATTCCAGATTCTGTTTCATGGAGTTTCCTACAGTGAGAAAGTTGAAGTGAGCTCTGGGTGAGTCAGCACTTTTCAAGCATATTGCCTAACCTCACAGAGTAGGATGATTCTTTCCGAGAGGTACTTCCCCTGACTAGTGTGGCCTCTGAGCCTCTCCTGACCTGGCCCTTTTATGGTCCTCCCTGGCCGACCTCCAGTTTGCTTCTCTTACCTCAGAGTTCTAACCTTAGATGAGGAACATTTCCTTCACAGTGCTCACCACAGTTAGCAACTATGAGGGTGTTGGAAATGCCATAAAACTAAATATGATTTATTCGTAGAGGAATTAATATTTAAACAAAAGAGTATTAACAAGAAGCCTACATGTCAGAACATGTACCAGGGAGTCACTCTGGCTGGGAGGGCGAGGGAGATTGAGATAAGAAAGCCAGGGCTGTGCATCTCTTTGGAAAAAAAAAAAAACACAGAAAAAGTTTTAAACCAGCCAATGAAATTAAGACAAATGGTAAAAAAGCCTAATACAGATATAATTTGCTAAGATAACATCTGGGAAAGAATGTTAACCCTGTAGTACTCAGTCAATGAGGAGCCAGGGGAGGGACTTGCGTGCTAAGGTTACAACTCATGTGTTGTAACCACCCTGAGTGTGCCTGTATGGGTAAAATTGCAGTATTTCCAGAATCTCTTGCCTAGCCTTAATGCATCTCCATATCATTAGGTGTGTCCCATGGGTGGAGAGAAGTAGTCCATCTCCATATCAATAGGTAATTATGAGGGCAAGTGAGGGTTTATCTGGACCAGAGAGGTTGGGTGGGGTCTCTTCTTCTGCAGCCAAGTTGCAGAGGCATGGGAGAGCAGAGGTGGATGACTGCTTGTAAGAAACAAATGGTTTGTTTATGAAAAGGAGCCTTGAGCCTTGTGCATATGCTGACACACCTTGCTGCCTCTCCTATACAGCTGTATGTGCAAACCACAGAGGAGTTATTGAAGCCAGGATATGGCCAGTAGAGCAACATCCTGCTGCCAGCTCCAACTGCATTAAACCCTGGAGACTCTGTTGAATGGATGTGGCCCTGGACATTTTGATACATGGACCAGCAATGGCTGGCCCTTCTGGCACCTTGGGAAAAAGGCTGGGAAGTTGGCCTCGTGTGTATTCCTGGAGTAACAGCAGAGTGGCCCCCAAAGATCATTGTAGGATACCCAAAACGCCTGGGAGGTAAGAGCATCTTATGGGAAAGTTCTGTTTTATCTTTGTGGCCAGTGCATGTACCTCTCATTGCCCTATATATGGACCTACTGTAACTCCCACAGGGAGCAGGCTGAATGTCTGGTATAGTAGACCAGGAGGGGATCCCATTCCTGCCACTGTCCTATCACAGGACTACTCTCTTACATGCATCCTACCTGATGGACAAGATTTGCCTTTGCTGATGTCATTAAAACATGTATCTTACTGCCCTTCAGGTTATTTTCTACAGTCCCTGTGGCCTGGCCCCACCCCCAGTTACAGCTGCTGCGTGATGATTGCTTTGAACTCCCTACCTGTTCAGCTACTGACTGCCTGTGGAATGGGAGAGCTTTGGACTCAATCTGCACAGGACTTTGAACCTACCTGAATCCTCTGGCTTGAGGATTATCATGATTTTATTGCTGTTGCTATTGTATGTTATTAGTCTGGTTAAAATGTTCCAGTTTTCTCACACAGGAACCATTGTGGAAGTTGGGGAATGAGTAAATTGTTAGGTGAAATTTCAGCTTTGGGTAAAATTGCAGTATTTCAAGAATCTCTCACCTGGCCTTAGTGCATCTCCATATCATAGGTGTTCCCAAGGGGTGGAGAGAAGTAGTCCATCTCCACATCAAAAAGTAATTATAAAGGCAAGCGAGGACTGGAGAGGTTGGAGGGGGTCTCTTCTTCTGCAGCCAGGTCATGAGAGACACGGGAGAGCAGAGGTGGATGACTGCTTGTAAGAAATAAACGGGTTTCTCCCACTTTATTTCTCTCTTTGACTGATTTCAGTTTCAAAGGTATTTTGCACTGGAATTTCCCGCCCGGAATTACAGATGGTTTACCAGTCACCCAATCTTGCAAGACCATCATCATTAAAGCCTCACTCTGCTGTTCTCTGACGAAGTTTGGACCAGTGAGCACATTTCTCACAAGGGGTAAAAGCAAACTCTAAGGGGTACAGAGTCAAACAAGTAGTAATTGCACACTTACCAGGTATAGTGTTTCCTCTTGGGATCATGAAAAGTTCTAGAACTGGGTTATAGAGATGGTTGCACACACTGTGAAGATATTAATGCACTGAAATGTACATTTTAAAATGGTTCAGATAGCACATTCTGTTATGTGCATTTTACCATAATTTAAAAAAACCCATTAATCTCAGACTTGGGGCAAGAGCCTCCTATGAATTTCTGAGTTCCTCATTTGTGTGCTTTCCCCTCAGTTCCAGGGGTAGTTGCCACCTTTGCATTTACTATTGCTCTTTAGTTTTTTATTGTCTATAAACAGAAAAATTACCATCTTAGCCATTTTAATGTGTATAAATTTAGTGGCAATTAAGTACCTTCAGGATGTCGTTCACAACCATCACCACAATCTAGTCCCAGAATTTTTTATCAACCCAAAAGGTAATTCTGTACCCATTAAGCATGAATTTCTTAATTTTATTATTTAATTTCTCTGAGGAGAGAGTGTAGTTGTCACAGGAGCCTGCTGTCTGGTGCCATGGCGGAGGAACTGGCCTCCTTGCCTGCTAATAGCCGCCACCAGCGTGGTGACAAAGACACAGACTGGAGTTGTTTTCATCTCCTAGGGCTGCTGTGACAAACTACCACCAACCTGGTGGCCTAAAACAACAGAAATATATGGTCTCACAGTTCTGGAGGTCATGACGAAGTCTGAAACCGAGGTGTTAGCAGGGTTCATTCCTTCAGGGGCCGGAGAGAGACTCTGCTCCCTGCCCCTCTCCTAGCTTCTGGCGGTGGCTGGCAGTCCTTGGTGTTTTCCTGGCTTGTGGTAGCATATCTCCAGTTTCTGTTTCTGCCGTCACATGGTGGTCTTCCTTGTGTGTGTCTGTTTTCTCATAAGGACATGAGTAATTGGATTAGAGCCCACCCCTATCCAGTGTGACTTCATTTTAACTAATTACATCTACAAAGACCCTATTTCTATATAAGGTCACATTCACAGGTACTGGAGATTTGGACTTGAAATAATCATTTTGGGGGGACACAATTCCTGCCACAACAGGAGCCATCACCAGTGGAGAGGCAAAGAAGCTGGTGCTCAACAGGGCACCCAGCACGTTGATACGTTTACTTCAAGAAAAAAAATGTTGCCTTTTCCTTTTCCAGCCTTGCTGTGCACCTCAAGCACCCTCTATTGGCAGTTTCACATCCAGCCAGCTGGGAAAGCGGATAGGCAGGTACTGTTCCCCAAGGCAAGGAAGAGTGGATTTGTAGCTTAGAGGCAATAAATAACAGCCTTAGACCTAAGTTCTGTCTGCTTTTAAGTGAGCCCCCCTTAGGCTAGTTCGATCTTTAATCACCTGTGGCACTATGGCCTGAGAGGGGAGGAGTCTAAATAGAGGAGACACTTGAGCCAAGTCCTCCAGGATAGAGGGGGTGGTAGGGCACTGCAGCAGAAGAGGGATGGTATTTTGAGGCAGAGGAACTAGTATAAGCAAAAACAGAGCATGCGTGACCCCCGATTGTCAGAATCCTGAAAGCCACGCTAACATATTGGAACTCTCAGGATGAAGCTAGGTAAGAGTAGCATGACCAAATTTGTAATGTAGAAAATTTCCTTTTTCTCAAGGCAGAAGAGGAACTTCTGTTTGAGAAGGCAAGCCCTGAACAGGTGGTGGTGAGCTTCTGCCAGAGGAGCTTGCAGGGACTGAGTGGACTAGGAAGCCTGCATATTGGAAGAGCCCCAAGAGAGGCAAGATTCAATGAGAATCATCAAATGTTTCAGTGTGGAAATAACACGATTCAGTGTGGAGATGGCTGGCAACTCAAATACAACATGTCTCAAATGAAGGCATCACTCTACATTCTACACCATAAGTCTACTCTCCTCGTGTGTTCCTTATTTTAGGGGTGGCACTTGGTAGCCCAGTCCAGAAACCTGGGATTATCATGACTCATTCCTTTATTTCATTCCTCCAGAACCAATGAGTCAATACTGCCCCT
Source organism: Manis javanica (assembly GCF_040802235.1). NCBI lineage: Eukaryota > Metazoa > Chordata > Mammalia > Pholidota > Manidae > Manis > Manis javanica. The sequence continues at coordinate 21,042,796 of NC_133157.1, read as the reverse complement.
TTGCTTCATAAATGGGTCTCAACTTTTCTCCATTCTCAGTGCTACCGTGGCTGGGTAGCTGCGTCTGGGGAGGTCTCTCCCTGCGCACCAGGTGAAGCACGATGAGACACCTCAACCTGGACAGGGGAGGGTGCTTGATTCTCAAACAGGTCAGAGGAGTGTAGGTAAGGAAGGAATTCATTAAAGCAAGAGCAACTGGGAACAGAAAACAGGAAAGTGCAAGGGAAAGAGGGAAAGTTCTCGGCCTAGGGCAGATTCCCTTGACAATTCCTGAAGCCAGGATCACCCGGCATCCTGTGTCTGCTTGGATCTGCATGACGTGGGGACTAGCCCCTACCACTCCAGGATTTGGGGGAGCCCCAGAGCCCAGGATGAAGTGAGATTATGTTCTGATAACTTCCCAAGAAAAGATTTTCAGGCAGGCTACTAAGAGCAGATTGCGTAGCGGCAGTTCCATCCAGGTCATCCAGGCAATGGAAACATGCAGGTCCAAATCTGAGCCCTTAGCAGCCCCTTCTACTTATTAGGAGTAAAGCAGAGACAGAGTGAAGACTTGGAAATAAAATGAAATAGCAAAGAGACAAATTGCAATAAAATAGGCAGTAGGAAAGCTTTATTTGAAAGTATGCACTTAAAGAAAGCGTGGGCGTTCTCAGAGAGGAGGTGCAATGAAAGTTCGGGGATTCTGTCTTTTAGGGCTTTCAAGAATGAGACAAAGAGCAGAGGGGAGGTTGTTAGCTGAAGGCTTGACATGATCCCAAGAGGCTATCTCTGGCGAGACACCATGTCTCCTCTCCTCTGTTATCAGTTCTCCCGCTAATTCTGCTAAATAAACCCAACACAAGGGATTTATTTATCCTGTTCTTCTCCAAGAGAGTGCTTGCCCTCAAACAGTGGGGACATATCACTTAAGACAGCCTGTCCTGCCTTAAGATAGGCTGTTGGGCTATTGTCTGATTACCAGAGAATATGTTAGGAATCTTACTTCTCAACTCTCTGCTTTTTAAAATGGAATCTTAGCCTTAAGATGGGGTCTCTCCTGTTCTCACTATACTGTTTATATCTCAGCATTTTTCCTCATAGGCAGGAAACGTTAATCATGATGCTTGCCCCATGTTCCTGCCATACCTCACTTCTACCTTGAAACAGGCTTGTAGCATCTCTCACTTAGGCTCTTATACACTGTCTCATAATAATCTTACACTTCTTTCGACTCATTTTCTCAGGCAGAATAATGTTCTGAAACACAAACCTGAAGGTGTCACTTTAGTACTTTAAAAATTCTGCACTGGCTCTCCATTGCTCTTAGGATAAAGAGCAATTTCTTAAACATGGACTGAAATGACCCCTCACAATCTCACTTTTTCCAGTTTCCTCCCTACCTCTCCTCTTCCGTACCCCCAGTCCTCTGGGTTGCCTGTATTTTCTTGAAAAGTTGCTTGTTTTCTTGCCTTTGTCTCTCTTCTCTTCCTGGTACTTACTTGACAACTTCTCCCAGAACTCCACCCTCACTCTCATGCCCCAAGTCATCCTCTATTTGGCTTTTAGAGACAGCTAAGGTGTTAATTCCTCCTGGACTTGACCCTGACTCTACTGATTTCAGGTTAGGGGATTCTTCTATGTGTTGCCATTAATTCTCTCTCTCTCCCTGCAATATAATGAGTCATAAGAAATACATAGTTGGTCATTCATATGACCAACTACATATTTCCCAGGTATATTTGGTCTTCAGCCACAGTTCCTGAAAACACTGCAGTGTCTTAAAAGTGAAGTGGGTGCCTTGTCATGTTAATGAGAGACTTTTGGACCCCCACCCAAGGGTGGGGGGCTGGAGGTTGATTCACCCAATGGACAATAATTTAGTCAACAATGACTATGCTGTGTCACCCTCACAAAAACCCAGGAGAAGAGCTTATTGCTCTCTCAGACCCTGCTTCTCTGTCAGAGAGAAAGCTTCCATGCTTGAGTAATAAGAATGCTCCCATGTACTACCCAGCCAGGCCCTGAGCTCCAGGAGGATAGAAGCTCCTTTATTTGGGAGCTTGCCCTAGGTATCTCTTCATCTGGCTGTTAACGTGTATCCTTTACATGTTTTCCTTAGTTCCGTGAGCTGCTCTAGCAAATTAATTGAACCTAAGGGAGAGGTCGTTGGAACCTCTTATCTGTAGCTGGTAGGTCAGAAGTACAGGTAACAGCCTGGGGCTTGCAACCAGCATCTGGAGTGGGTTGTATGCAGAGCCCTTAACCTGGAGAATCTGGTGTTATTTCTCTGCAGATAGCATCATAATTGAGTTCCCAGACACCCTGTAGGTGTTAGAGAATATTTGGTCTTATGCATGAGAAGACCCCCTCCCACACATACACATACATTCAGGAACCTGAATGGAGTTGTACTATTGTTACTGTTGTGTATAATACTATTATTGTTATTGTATATGAAAGAACACATTGCACTCCCTTTTATATATAAAAATATATAATTATATATAAAAATATAACAATGTATAGTTAACATTATATGTAAAATACATTTAATATATAAAACTATATATTAATTGCTATATAATGGTATATATATCTTTACCTTGTTTCATTTTCTTAAAATAATTTATATCTTAAAGTTTATTTGCTTGCTTATTGTCTGTTATCCTCTGCCAGAATATAAACTCCCTGAGATTGAGACCCTTGTCTACCTTGCTCACTACTATGTCCCTAGTGTCTACTACAGTGCTTAGCTCATAGTAGATGCCACAAATATTTACTAAGTGAATAATACAAACAATTTTTTGAGGCAAAGTTCTTCATGTTGCTGTATAGTCCCATGCAATATTTGGGTCATAATTGTAATAAAAGTTATTAGCTGTTTATCTGAAATTCAGTTTAACTGAGCAACCTGTATTTTGTCTGGTAATACTACCTCCAGAAGACATTTGGCAATATTTGGAGACATTTTTGACTGCCACACCTGGGTAGTACTACTGTGGATGTTGCTTAACATCTTACAATGCATAGGACAGGCCCTACAAGGCAAATACCCATCCACTCTAAAATGTCACTAGTGTGGAGGCTGAGGAACTCTGAACCAGATGGTCGTGAACTTCAAGGGTCCCGAATAGGCCGACCACGCCTAGAGTCTCCAAGTTCATTTTCCTTTTGTAAATGCAGTCTGGGGTTAGTGAGAGGAAGTTGTCCAGGGCTGGGGACAGGCTTTAAAATCTTGAGCAGACATCTTAACGCTAGTAACCAGACAGCAAGAAAGCCAGGCTGCTAATCGTAGCAGGTGAGCAGGTGAAGTTACGGCGCCGGTGCCGAAAAGATCGCATGTGAAGGGCGCTGTGGACGCTAAAGGTCTCTGCACACGTTGGTTAGTTGAGCCCTAGACTCAGCGACGTCCTGTAGGTGCCGCTAAAGAACAAATCCTCCCGCCACTGGGACCAGGAAGATGCTCCCTGACGAACCGGAAGCAGCCCGGAGGCGGAGGCGTCCTTCTTCCCTAGCAACGGTGGCGAAGGAAGTGGGTAGTGCCGCCGTTCCTTGTGCGCCTGCGCCGAGGCGCCGCTTGTGACGTGGAGCTGGCCCCGGGCGTCCGAGCTGGGCGAGCTGCCGAGAGCCGGAGAGTGGCTGGGCTGGCGGAGCGGCGGCCGGGGCCGGGATGGCAGCGCCTCTCGTTGGGCGCGGGGGAGCCGGGGCTGCCGGCCGACGCTGGCTGGTGCTGCCGGCGCCCCTGCTGCTAGCCTTACTGCTGGCGCGGCCTGCGGGGGCCTTGGTGGAGGGGCTCTACTGCGGCACGCAGGACTGCTACGCGGTGCTGGGCGTGAGCCGCACGGCCAGCAAGGCGGAGATCGCGCGGGCCTACCGCCAGCTGGCCCGGCGCTACCACCCCGACCGCTACCGTCCCGAGCCCGGCAATGAGGGTGCCGGACGCACGCTGCAGAGCGCCGAGGAAGCCTTCCTGCTGGTGGCGACTGCCTACGAGACTCTCAAGGTGAGGCCCGAGGACGCGGATGGGCTGCGGGGACCCGGCCGAGGAAGCCAGCGGCGAGTAGCCTTTGGCCCCCTGGCTCGTGCAGCAAGGTTTTCTGTGACGCCCACGCCCGGCGTGGCCACCACCACTGCCCTTAGGATGCTCGCGCTTCCCGACGTGGCCCTGTGAAAAAGCCCACATGGCCCATTGACAAAGGTGGGAACCCGATCGGGCCTTGGGGAACAGCCAGCCACGTCCTTTTTGTCAGTCTTTGCAAAGCTTTGGACATCTTAAGATTTAGGGAAAGCATTTTAATAACGTGCAGCTCACATTCGGAAGGAAGGGTGATTATTATTACCAGGGTCTGTGGTGGAACACAGGAAAGGCCTCCAGTATTGAATAACAATGTAATCGCGCCAATTTTACATGACAGAAACTTGGTTTCTGGGGATGGAATTAATTGCGACATTTAGCTCGGGTTTTAAGGATCTAGAAAAACACTAAGAACAATGAACAGCCATCCAGTCAGAAGACCGGATGTTTGACTCTTGGCTCCGACACCCCTCTATGACCTTGGAAAGTGACTTAATAAATCAGTAGCTGTTTCATCCTATGCAAAATTAAGGCCATGAAAATAAACTCCTCAAGGAATTATTGTAAGGATTAAATGAGAAGTGTGACACACCACCTGTAAGACTTGAGGTTCAAGATTCTGAGAATTTCTAGTAGGGAATGTTTTGTAAATATGTGTGTGATCATTTGACAGACCTTTTAATGAGTCCTGCAGGGATGAGGAGATTTAGCCTGGTCCTGTTTATTTCTACTACTGCACAAATCAAACCATGTAAGACATCACAAAGTATAAATCATCGTTGATGGAAGTATTACTGCTTCATGGCCCCATCGTGTTAATGTAACAGCAATTGGTAGTTGTACTTCTTTCCAGCCTTTTTGTTTTGTTTTGAGGTTAAGTTTTCCATGTTGCTATATAGTCTGCTTTTGATAACTACTTTGAGTGAGTACACTATAATTTAACCATGCATTAGTTTTCCAGTTCAGCTTTCCAGAGCTGAAAATACTGAGTCAAGAAGTTAAAGGCTCTTCAGTCGTGCTTTCCAGAGCAGTTTAAGTAACATGGAGTCATAAAATGAGCATGCCTGGCTCTCTAAATTCTTGCTAGCATTGATTGGTGAGATGGAAATTTTTATTAGCAGTTAATGGAGGAATGGGTTGGGGGCTGGGAAAATGCTGAAGCCAGAGAATTTAGTTGCTTATTATTTAGTGTAAGACTTCAGAAAATAGGAAATAACTTCTCCATCCAGGGCAGCCCAGCATCTGAAATCCAAAGGAGAGAGAGTGTTCCAGACAAGCAGCCAGTGTTTCTGCTGCTGGTCCTCCAAAGCCCTAATGGTGCATAAGGAGGCACTAGGGAGATGGAAAACTTCCAGAAGAGCGGGCAGCAGAAACACTGGCAGCTGTTGCTTTCTGTTGGGGTTGGAGTTCGGTAGGTTTGGCATGAGAATGGTGAGTGAGGATGTTAGTAAAACAAATGCCAAGAAATAAAGACAATACAGACATTCTCTCTGAGAGGAACCCCAGAACTGTAAATATTATCATTTTCTTGAAGACAAATGGAGGCTGATCTGGCAAATCTGTAGCGGTTACCTCTAAAGGTATCTACCCCTCAAATTTGTCAGCTAATAAAAAGATAAAATATTTTGTCCCCTCAAGAACAAGGAACTTAGGGGCAGTTAAAAACTAGTATGTTTGGAGAAAGTAACATTTTAAATCTTGATTCTGACAGGTTTGTTGTTGCTACACATGCCTCCAAACAGAAAACTAGAATTGGGAGTTGTAGTGATGGAGGTGGGAGTGTTCTGTAGCTTCCCCAACCCCACTCAGTATTGCTGCAAGAGAGTGGAAATAATCTGTGAGAGAAAAGGGATGTCAGGGGAGAGTTTGGACCCTTGAAAATCAGACCTAGCTAAGCTCTATGAAAACTCCCACTTTAAATTTAGAGATGGGCATAAATTCTACGTCTAAGTGGAAAATCTCCAGAAACTTAAAAAAAAAAAAAAACTTCATTGTAGATGCCCTCTGCTGGAATAAGAAAAATAACTTTGACTTGCTGTGTGTGGAAGAAGTTGTTAAAACCAAACAGGGTAGTCTGATTTTATTTCTATCATAATGCAAAGCTGACAGATATAATTTCTGGGTAACACAAAAATCTAATGGGGTTATTCGATTTGGATGACTTCAAGCCTTCCAAATTATCCCCATAAGGCAATGGGCATGTAACCACTGTTTGCTTGGATTATATCCACAGGCCAGAAAGAGGGCTTGTGAGGGATAAGAGCCACGTGGAATTCCACATATCATCTCATAGAGGCAGCAACTGCAGACCTGGAACCACATTTCATTTCTGTTTGTTATTTTTGTTATATACTGTATTTTCACCACGGAGAATAATGGTAGATTCTGTGAGAGGTGTACTTATCTAGGGAGCCAGCCAAAAAGGAGGAAGGGAGTCGGGAAGACTATGTCCTCCTTCACAGCCATGTCCAGTTACTGCTGGCATATGGTGAAGGAAGTTTGATTTTATGTTTGCTTTGTAGAATGTACAAGCAGATTCCATTTCCGGAATAGTGTGTCTAACAAATTGTTTCTTTCTTGAAATCTAAAATAATTGTAAATTTACGGAGCCAGGAGCCTTTTTTCTCCCCCCATAATTTTTTGATGACCTTAATTTCTTTTATTATTAGTCTGTTCAAGTTTCTTAATATTTTTAACATATGTGATATAAGAAGCTATACTATACCCTCCTTATAATCTTACAGTGGTGTTCCACCAAATTCTAATAACCAAGGATCTGTGTTGATATTAAATACAGCTCCAAAATGGGGGCTATATTTGTGTAAGATATAGTGCATTTATGATTTTGATGTTGTTTTGGTCAAATAAATGCCTCTTTCAGAGAGAGTTTTTTAGGTGATGGTTTAACAACGCTGATGTGATTTAAATACAGTTGGTGAGACAAGGAGGTATCATACTTGGTCATTGTTATTTTAGCAACAGAGATTCTACCTGGTGCATAGAAAGATTGAGGAAAATTAGAAGGAGGAGGATGTTTAATAATGGAAGGCAAAGGCATTGGTCAGATGCCTCCACCAAGTCATGCTTAGTTCATATTCTCAATTAACTTATACCAGATCTTAACAGGACTTCAAACCATTTGTTTCATAGTAGAGGTTAAGAACATGAGATAGTATTTAGTGTATTTGCCTACTAGGGACTCAGGGGATTCATGGACTTTGGAAGTTAAGTGGACTGTCACTCACTGTGTCAACATTGGATCTTTTTATGTGGATATAGCACTTATCACACTGCACAGTAGATATTGAGTAGCCTTTCTCCCCTCCACTAAACCATGCTCCTCCTTTTTGGTATGTATATCTGTGGCACCTAGCACAGTGTCTGGCACATCAGCTAATGAACGTTTGTTAAATAAAAACTCTTATCTGGAGAGAGATTCAGATGGAATGGAGTTTGAAAGTGGATTTCTGACATTTGGACATGGTTATGTGAAACCTACCTTGGCATTTTATCTCAAATGAATTGTAGGTGTAAAGAGTGGTACATGAAGGGTAGATTGGATGGAATGAATGAAAAATTTCTGTGTGAGAGAAAAACTGCACTTGTTTGTAAGGAGACATTATGTTCTGAGGGTTTTTAAGTGAGAACGTAAGTCATTCTTGAATATAGTAAGGACAAAATGAAACATGAAATAAGGAAGATGGTATAGAAGAAGATGAAGGAATGGGTGCAAAGGATGCACTTAGTAATAACTATGGTAGAAAATGGGAAAAGAGAATTTGACAGCATTTTACAATATCATAAGAAACATAGAAAAGGTCTTGGAAGTATTAACTGGCATGAAAGTTGTCTGATAAGCTCAGGGATGTGTAGAGAGAGCCTTCTACTCTGCCTTGTCATGCCAGAGAACTGCAGTTTCTTTTTTTTTTTTTTTTGGTATCATTAATCTACAATTACATGAGGAACATGATGTTTACTAAAGTCCCCCCCATAACGCCCATTACAGTGACTGTCCATCAGTGTAGTAAGATGCTGTAGAATCACTCGTGTCTTCTCTGTGTTGCACAGCCCTCCCTATGCCCCCCCACACTATACATGCTAATCATAATTCTCCCTTCCCCCCTTCCTTTATACCCCCCCCATCCTCCCCAATCCCTTTCCCTTTGGTAACTGTTAGTCCATCCTTGGGTTCTGTGACTCTGCTGCTGTTTTTTTCCTTCAATTTTTTCTTTGTTCTTATACTCCACAGATGAGTGAAATCATTTGGTACTTGTCTTTCTCCACCTGGCTTATTTCACTGAGCATAATACCCTCTAGCTCCATCCATGTTGTTGCAAATGGTAGGATTTGTTTTCTTCTTATGGCTGACTAATATTCCCTTGTGTATATGTACCACATCTTCTTTATTCATTCATCTACTGATGGACACTTAGGTTGCTTCCATTTCTTGGCTATTGTAAATAGTGCTGCGATAAACATAGGGGTGCATTTTCAAACTGGGCTGCTGTATTCTTAGGGTAAATTCCTAGAGGTGGAATTCCTCGGTCAAATGGTATTTCTGTTTTGAGCTTTTTGAGGAACCTCCATACTGTTTTCCACAATGGTTGAACTAATTTACAATCCCACCAGCAGTGTAGGAGGGTTTCTCTTAATCCACAACCTCACCAACATTTGTTGTTGTTTGTCTTTTGATGGTGGCAACCCTTACTGGTGTGAGGTGATATCTCATTGTGGTTTTAATTTCCATTTCTCTGATGACTAGCAATGTGGAGCATGTTTTCATGTGTCTGTTGGCCATCTGAATTTCTTCTTTGGAGAACTGTCTGTTCAGCTCCTCTGCCCATTTCTTAATTGGATTGTTTGCTTTTTGTTTATTGAAGTGCGTGAGCTCTTTATATATTTTGGATATCAACCCTTTATTGGATCTGTCTTTATGAATATATTCTCCCATACTGTAGGGTACCTTTTTCTTCTATTGATGGTGTCCTCTGCTGTACAGAAGCTTTTCAGCTTGATATAGTCCCACTTGTTCATTTTTGCTTTTGTTTCCCTTGCCCAGGGAGATGTGTTCATGAAGAAGTCACTCATGTTTATGTCCAAGAGATTTTTGCCTATTTTTTTTTCTAAGAGTTTTATGGTTTCATCTTACATTCAGGTCTTTGATCCATTTCAAATTTACTTTTGTGTATGGGGTTAGACAGTGATCCAGTTTCATTCTCTTACATGTAGCTGTCCAGTTTTGCTAGCACCAACTGTTGAAGAGACTGTCATTTCCCCATTGTATGTCCATGGCTCGCTCCTTTATCGTATATTAATTGACCATATATGTTTCAGTTAATGTCTGGAGTCTCTGTTCTGTTCCACTAGTCTGTGGGTCTGTTCTTGTGCCAGTATGCAGTTTCTTTTTATCAGTCTGATTGACATGCCAGGGCTTGAGTGCTTAGGAAGAATTTGGCAAAAAGGGGGATTTTGAACTCCCTGCCCAGTTGTTACTGTTTATTGTTCTTCCTCAATATATTCTCTTATCCAACACTTTCTCTCACTGGCACTGACATAGGTGCTGGGGGAGGACAGCATAATAAGGAAAAAGGCACAGTTCCTGTCTTTGAGCTTTTAGCATAACAAGGAGACAGGTACTTACTGTTTGGTTATTATTTATGTTATATAATAAAAATGTGTAGATTATATTGCAGCACTGAGAGGAGACAATTATTTCTTCTTTGGGGATTGAGAAGAATGTACTCTTTCATCTGGATCTAGAACAGTCACCAAGATTGACAGTAAAGGGACATTTCTGGTGGAGGGAGAACTTGATTAACAAAACATTGAGTCATGAGCATGCAAGACTTGTTCCAGACATGAGATGTAGAGTCGTGAGGAATTACAGCAGTGAGTATTTTCTCCATGAAGCAATTTTATTATATTTCTCCCAGGACTTTGTTTTTGTGGCAAAAAAGTTAACTGCACATCTTAGTATTACTCTGTTCTTTTTCCAGCATCAATCCAGATTTTAATCAGCCATTTATAATAATTGGGTATTCATAAAAATAATAGAAATGATATACATATCTGTTAGTTATGATGCTGATAAACAGCCAAACTAAGTAAGTTTATGGCAGTTTTCATTTCACATGCCCACTCTAATCGGCACAACTCCTGGGATCACGTGGAAGGGCTTAGTGGCCTCACCTGGGTTTGCTAGTGTTTTGGGGGCCCAGGTGGGGGCCTTAACTGCCACGGTGCTGCTCCCGTGAATAATCCGTAAGTGTTGTTTCATTTTTATGGAGCCCTTAATTTCACCTCTTACTCCCTGTTTAAAGGCAAGGTTGATTATTTACCAGATGTGGTTAATTCTGATGCTGTGACTACCTGGTGCATGATGGTATTAGCAACCAATCAGAGCTCTTGATTAACGCAGAAGCTGCTGAGTTCATATAATTCTGGCCAGAAACTGGGCACGTAACACTTTCATTTAGCTGGTGCAGATTTGTCAGGGTAAGCAGAGTATTCTGAGCTATTCACAGCACAAAGACCCTTAGTGCATTTTTTCACAGACTTGAGGCATCTCCTTCTTACTTCTAGGTTACCTGTCTAGTGCCTTGTAGGGAGAATGTTTCAGGAGACTGGAACATAGTTTGGGATCAGATGGTAAGCGACCCTTTAAGCTGTCTTCAGGAATTTGAACTTTATGTATTGAATGGTAACGAAAGATCTTAAAGTGGAGAAATTACACAATCTGATGTTTGTTTCGGAAAGAAAATTCTAGGAACAATATTGAGGATGGGTTGGGGAAGGGAAGAAGGTATTCTTGACTGAACACATTTCATTTCTACCATCTTCTTCTAGAATCTCATCATTCCTCTTTGGTAACGTGAGAATCTCTTAGTTGGTTTATTTCACGTTCTTTTTGCTTAATATTGATTATTTTAAAGCTGCAATCACATTTTTTTTTTTTATTGTTTGGCTTCGCCTCCTCATCTCCCATTCTTTCAAGCTGTGGTAGGCTGGCATGTGCGTCAGCACACACGGTCTAACCGTTCTCACGGTGAACAGCGATGCTCTGGGCGTCAGATCTGAGGGCTGCTCTGCACGTGGGCTGCCTAGTATTGTTTGTGGCATTTGGTGGTATTCACTGTAGTTCTTTAAACTGTTCTCCGTTGACTCCCTTAATGTAATTATCTCCCTTTTCTCCTATCTTTCTAGCCATTGTTTTTCCAACTTTATATAGGCTGTTCCTCTGCTTATACTTTAAACATTGCTTTTCCTTAGTGTTCTGCTTTTGGGAAGAACTCTTTTCATTTCCTCGGTTCTTCCTGATGAAACTCAACTACATCCTTGGCAACTCTAAAATCTGTGTCTTCTCTAGGTTCAGTTTTCAGTTGTCTCTCAGCTGTAGCACAGATACTAAAAATTAAACATGTATGAAAACAATCTTGTTTATCTTTGTTAAAACTTGTTTTAAAAGAAAACATAACCATGACTCATAGAAATCCAAAATGAATATGTGCCATATTTAACTTAACTCATTAATTAATGAGGGAACTAATAAGATATTAAAATTGGTTCTAAAGAGAATAAGGGCCACACATGTATATAGTCAGACAAGAAACACTGAAATGCCTGTAAAACTGGCCAGTCTGACAAGGCAGTAATCAGTTGCACTCCACTGGACACAATGTGACTTTCTGTAAACAACAATTATTTGCATTACTTCCAGTTTACTACAAGTTACTTCTGTCTCCTCAAAGTTAAAATAGACTTTTCAAAGGAAACAAAGGTGTACCACTCTTATAGGAGTAGATAATCCCTGGGTTCCAGGGATTGAAAGATACCCAATAATTTTTTCTCCCCATTTTCAAGTCTCCCACAATTTTCCCTTGCATTTTTTCCAAACTTGCCATCCTCTTCCTCTGTTCATTGTTAGAGTAACATGATCCACACAATAAAACTTCACTATAATGCTCAACATGATTGAATCCTCCACCCTTTTAATCAGTCTCATTTGTTTTACTCCTTACTTACTAAAATATGTTTCTCCCTCATTCCATTGTTTGTACTGCTATCATTGCTGTCTTTTCAAAGACAAACTCCTTCTCAATGTATTGTTCTCATACTTTAAAACAGTTTGTTTTTGAATAGCATAGACAGTAACACCCTAACACTGCAGCACAGCATATAGGATCCTCTGCAGTTCTTAACCAAACTCATCTTCCTGGCCACATTTACTGCTTCTTTCTTCCGAAATGTCCCCAGTGCTCTAACTTTATGGCATTCATCATATTCACCAATGCTTCTGTACCTTAACACTTGTTCCCTTTGCATGGAACGTTTTACTACATCTTACTTGCTTTTCGAGATCTAGCACTCATTTTATCTCTTCTGTGGATCTTGTTACCAGTGGTCTCAGGCAGAGTTAGCCCTTTATTCCTTAGTCAATCAAATTGTGTTTTTCTTGCTTGCTAGATTCTTCTTCTAGATGGGAGAGTTCTAGAATCCAGGACCTTATCTTATTTGTCTTTTTATCCTCTGAGTTCAACACAGTACTTAATGCCCTGCATGATGATTTACTAAATTGAAAATAATTAAACTTCTAAAAACTCAGTATCCAAGTAGATGGTGATACTATACTATTATCTGACACATAGAGTCACAGATTGGGGTTTTGAGCATGTTAAATTTGAGATGTTTCTGTTAAACTTAGGAAATGCTCAGGAGATATTTGAAATCAGGAGGCTGCAGGAAGAACAGATATGAATGTCACTAGTAAACAGGTGAACTGCAAATCATGGGAGGAGCTGAGACCATGTGGACTGAGAAGAGAAGATAAGACACTAGTGACTGGTGGGCAGAGAACAAGGAAAGAGATTATACTGATAGCAATTAGTTTTCTTCCTCTTTAGTAGAATGTAATGGCCTAGAAAAAAATTTAGGGAACAGATATATTTTTAAAGGATAATCTGTGTGTATTTCTTTTTAAAAATGGGCTAATCATATATTTTTAAGAATGAGCAAACACTGTTTTCATGTACTATTCATTCCTTGTCTTTACCATCCCAAAATGGTTTCTACTTTCTATGTTATAGAACATTTTTGATGTAAAAATGGCTGCAATACTAAATTGTTGCAATTTATGTTTATTGAGATCAAACAATTATTTTTTTCAAGGGCAAGAATGTAATATATTTTTGCCTCTGGGGAGGGGGGAGATGATCATTTTCATAAGAGAAGGAAGGATTCAGTCTTTCTTTGCTTGTGGGTTTCCTCTTGTTCACCTTTGATCTAGATATTGGTGGTTATGTTCCAGTCCTCCTGCATATGCCCAAGAGGATTGGGAGTGGAGTGAACAGCAGCAGAAACGCCATTTTTTCCTGTAGAGATTAGAAACAAGGAGCTTATTGCCCTGCTTGTCAAGGCTCAGGCCAGAGAGAAGGAAGAAACAAGTGTAAAGGTTTTGGTTTTGGAAAGAAGTTGGAATCTCCTGACCCTGGGACCTTAAGATCCACAAAATTGCTGAAAGAAAAACTACTACCTTATTGAAAGGTAAGATATTAAACTGTTTTAAGGTTTAAGCTATTTTAGCCACAGAAGCATATTTAATAAGGTATGAAATCAGGCAATCATTTCTCCTAAGCTGAAGTTTTGGTCACAAAATCACCCATCCAGCCTTCCTGGTGAGATAGTGACCTGTGTGGCTAGAGGGATATTTTTAGTGAGGGAGAGCTTTACAAAGTCACATTCATTTTTTAAATGACGTTTACTGAATGCCAGGCACTGTGCTAAGCCTTGGATATACAGAAATTAAGGAGTCACCCTACCTGTCTTCCAGAACTTCCCATGCAAGGGAAAGAAAACTGATGGTTATTATGTGATAAGTGCTATAATAAATAGGTACTATATGTAATAAGACTGGTCTAACTGTCTGAGCAGTAATGTTTGTGTCCTAAAAGATTAATGGGAGCTCATGAGGTTGGAAGAAAGTGATGGGCATTTGAGGTAGGGAGAATGAAATGTTCAAAGGCATAGGTATGAAAGAGCATACTGTACTGGAAGAACACACCAAATTCTATAAATTATTATCTGAATGTGTGCTATGGGCAAAAGAGGGGAGAATGATGAAGTGTTGCTATGTAAGATTGGCCAATTATGGAGGCCTTGTTGCATGCCAAGGAAATTTTAACTTACCCTATTAGCCATGGGGGTGAGGGAGGGCACTGGAGGTAAAAAACCCAAAAAGTTGTGGGACTATTTAGTTCAAAATGGGTGGAAGAAAAAGTAAGTGTATAGAATTAAAATAAGACTGTACCTATAGCTGTCTGATTGGGTCCCAATCTCTGAGTTTTCTATTTTGCTAATATTCCTGGTGTCCTTGTGTTCTTACTAGGTTGATTCTAAACTTTGTAGGTTACTGAAGAGTAGGATTTTGACGTAGACTTCCAGCCTTAAAAAAAAGTTGTTGAAGATCTTTTAAAGTGTATTTTGCTTGCCTCAGTGTAAAATCATTTTCATTTTCGAGAGAAAGCTATAATCCCAAGAGTAAAAGACTCTGGTTTATTAAATGCTGTAAGAATGAGGTGGCCAGCCTTCCTGTCTCTAATCATGACCAAAACAGGATCATAAATTTCTGGTAACTCCAAGGAAAAGAAAACCATCCTAAGAGAAATCAGACTTGACCCTGAAACATTTTGCAGGAATTAGGTAGTGCCAGGACTCATTAGAGGGTCCAGAATAGACCCCACAAACCCTTTGCAGTAGAGAAGCCAGACACCAGGTACAGATTTTGGAGTTGTAGATTGCTGGAGATTTAGTTGATCATCCTGTTAGGAGAGCTCAGGACTTGATGAAATCACAAATCTAGGGACCAGCGAGAAGTGGTGTCCCTGGGGGATGATCTCAGTGAAATGCTTGAAGAGGGATATCTGCATTTCTATGGATAAGAGAACAGAGGAGCGGCTAGCCATTGGATGTAAACAGTCACATAGCAGATTTCAGTGACACTCAGAGATGTTGCTGTATACTTCAATCTGGAGGAATATGGTCGGCTGGGCAAAGGACTTTGTATAGATACTGTGCTGGAGGTCTATAGGAGTCTGTCTCAGTGTGCAGTTAGTTTCAGATCTACTTGGAGCAAGGAAAAGAATCATGTTTGCAGAAATACATTTCAAAAGGCATCTGCCAAGATTGGGAGACTGAGTTAAAGGTCAAGTATATCAGGCCAAAAGCAGAGCATTCCTATAAAATAAGCCCAAAAAGCAAACAATGGAGTGAGAATAAAAACTCCAAAAAGGTGAGAAAAGGTATCCGAAGTACTAAAAATTAGATACAAGAGATGTGGATTTCAGTCTTGAGCGCTATCTGTATGACCTATAAAGTTTTGCCATCTTTCAGTTAGAAGCTCTAGAATTATAATGCCTTATAGAAGGAATAATGGACTGACACTTGAGATGTGGCAACTGTCACAAGAAAATCTGTTTTTGAAAGAAATGGACATACAAGGAGTGAATTAAAAAAAAAACACCAGCCTGAGCTCAGCCCTTGTTTTATAACAGACAATTCTTGTATCAGCTTTCTATACAGTGCCATAGAATAATAGACCTTAAAAAGAGCTGACCCTTGAACAATGCAGGGTTAGCAGTGCCGACCGCTCTGCATGGTTGAATATCCATATATAACTTTTGTTTTGGCTCCCCCAAAACTTAACTATAATAAGCCTACTGTTGACTGGAAGACTTATGAATAACAAACAGTTGATTAATACATATTTTGTATGTAATATGTATTACATACTGTGTTTCTATAATAAAGTAAGCTAGAGAAAAGAAAATGTTTTTTCAAATTGTCACAATTCGCCAAAAAATATTCCAGTATATTTACTGAAAAAAATCTGTATGTAAGTGGACCTGTATATAAAAAAATCTGTATATAAGTACAAATCCATGTTGTTAACGGTCAATTGTCTATTTTTATCTAATACTAGTTTCTGATTTAAAATGCTAGTCAGAGGTGAAAAATATTTTTAATATAATGGATGTAAGAATTGTTAACTGAGAATGTGCTCACTCAAATTTAGAATTCTTAATAGAAAATATATAATAATTTTAATAGGTTCAAGGAAGATTTTATCTTTAGCAAACCTGTTTTAAATCTAAAAAACTGCATATTGCAGACTCAGGAGGAGGCCCTGAGCAGATCCCAGCTCCGCTGCAGTAGCAAAGCACTAGGTAGAAATTTTGAAATGTCTTTTAAAAACCTGCAACTGTATGAATGTTAAATTAATTCACCATAGTTTTCATGTTGACTCAATCCCAGAAAGAAATTTTCTAGGTGAAAAAGATTTTTGTTTTTGTATTGGTTTCTGTTATTCTCAGTTACAGAGAATAATTTGTTGTGGTTTTAGTCTAACATTTTGAACACAAGACAAAATAGGTTTCCTGTGCGATTAAAAAACAAAATAGTAGCTCTTCAACCTATGTAGCTCAATGAAAGATCGGCATTTGTCTCTGTTAGAAATTGATTAAAATTAGAGAAAGTTTTAAGAAATGTTTTGAGAAATTTAAGAATATGTGAGCATTCAGAGCATTTCATAATGTTACAATTTTTTTCAACATGTTTAAGATCTGTTACCTTATTTATGAATTGAGCAGTGACAGTGTGTTTAATAGTAAAGTACTGTATATTTGTGACATGTTTTTGTATAATGTATGTCATCTGATACTCAGAACAACCCTGTAAAATTAGAGCAGGTATTATTATCTCTATTTTACAAATGAAGGAGAGTGAGGCTCAGAGAAGCTAAAGATTCACCCAAAGACACAAAGCTAGACTTTGACCATCATACTGATTGAGTTTCCTTTGAGGTGAGCATAATTCAGTTTTGTAGACACAGACTGGCTTTGTGTGCTTTTGTTGTCTTAATGACTGCTTTCAATGGAAAACTTTCAACACAAGGCTTGAAAATGATAATGAATATATATAACAGAGAGAAAAATTTTTTTTCTATCAGCTGTTATTGAGAGTAGGTGTCAGCGTGCTCTTACATATAGGAACATGACGACATCCTTATTAGCACCACAGCACTGACCGAAAAGGCATGGTTAATTGTTATTAAAGTGTTTCTATTTTTCTAGGAGAACTAACAATACCCAAGAATTTGGGGAGATATTTTTATTATGCTTTGTAGCTAACATTAAAGTCCTGGAAACAGATTTATGTGTGAACAGGGATGGGAAATTTTTTGATTTTTGACATATTCAGTTCTTTTACTCAGATTAATCTTAGATAATTATAAAATTCTAGATTTGATCTAAAAGATTATAAACTAAGGCTATTTGATGAAATGTCCTATGAAATTCCATATCTCATTATTTTACAGGATGAAGAAACACGAAAAGATTATGACTACATGCTGGATCACCCAGAAGAGTACTATAGCCATTACTATCACTACTACAGCAGGCGCTTAGCTCCTAAAGTGGATGTTAGAGTTGTGATTTTGGTCAGTGTGTGTGCTATTTCAGTGTTTCAGGTGTGTATTGATGATTATGTCAAAACAGGAATGAATATAATTGCCTGAGTCTGTATCCTGTGATTTTTTTTTTTTGGTAAACAAGTTCCTCACCAGCTAGTTTTGCCACATAACTGTTCCTCTAGTAAGTAAATTACAGTCTAAAAAGGGAGAGAGAGAGAGAGATTTCTTAATACAGTTAACCCTTGAACAACATGGATTTGAACTATGCAGGTCCAACTTACACAGAGATTTTTTTCAATAAATATATTGAAAATATTTTTGGAGGTTTATGACAATTTGAAAACATTTTCTTTTCTCTTAGTTTACTATATTGTAAGAATACATTATATAATACATAGAACATACAAAATATGTGTTAATCAACTACTTGTTATATCAGTAAGTCTTCCAGCCAACAGTAGGCTATTATAGTTAAGTTTTGGGGGAGTCAGAATTTATATATGGATTTCCAACTGTGCAGAGGGATCAGTACCCTTAACCCCTGCATTATTTAAGGGTCAACTGTAGAGATACCTAGTGAAGAGCCAAAGAGTAAAGATGTTAAATCATATGTGTGGTGCGAGTCCACTGACCTATTCTATTCTTTGATCTTGGGTATGTACTGCTTGAATTAAGGGCTTTTTGTCTCAGCTCATGGTTTACCCGACTTAGCCAGCCTTGAGATCCCATATTTACATGGGCATTATCCAACTGTATCTTTTACTTATAGAATAAAATGATTGAGGTCCCTATTTTTAATCAGAATGGGTTTTGGAGGGGCGATGGTATTCACCAAGATAAATTTTGGTAATAGAAATGACCCATTTTTCTTTGTTAAATATTCTAGTTTTTCAGCTGGTGGAATAGCTACGACAAGGCAATCAGCTACCTAGCCACGGTCCCCAAGTACCGGATCCAAGCCATGGAGATTGCCAGGCAGCAGGGGTTGCTCAGAAAAGCCAAAGAGAAGGGTAGAAACAAAAAGTCCAAAGAGGAAATTCGTGATGAGGAGGAGAACATCATAAAGAACATTATAAAAAGTAAAATAGATATAAAGGGGGGCTATCAGAAACCCCAGATACGTGATCTTCTTTTGTTTCAAATTCTCCTAGCTCCTTTTCACCTGTGCTCATACATAGTCTGGTATTGCTGGTGGATCTATAACTTCAACATCAAAGGCAAGGAATATGGGGAAGAAGAAAGACTATATATCATACGTAAATCTATGAAGATGTCAAAGTCTCAGTTTGATAGTCTAGAAGATCATCAGAAAGAAACATTTCTTAAACGGGAGCTCTGGATAAAGGAGAATTATGAGGTGAGTAATTACGGTTCTGTGCTTTTACTGCCATTTTCCTTACCCATTTTAACTAGGTGTATGATAAGGGATCACAAAAGTACACTCAAAACTGAAATGCAGGAGTTAAATAATGAATGAAGATCTAATTGTTATTGAAGGTATGACTGTATTTGGCAGTGAGACAGAGGGTTTTTAAGCTGTAATTTATCTTTTCAAAAGATGACTTTTAAATACTTCTAAGTGACTGATGCTGAAAATTTTAGAAAAGGTCTAAGTTATTGTGTTAAACTGCAATGGGATGATTTTTATGTTTGCAAGTCACAACAACTTTCTGTTAATTGCACTAAGGCCTACCACAAATTTTTCAGTCATGTCAACTTAGCCATTGAGATTAAAAAAACAAGAGAGAGAGGAGTAAGAGGAGGAAGTATTACTGAAATAACTTCATTTCAAAATAAATGAGCACAGACACTTCTGCATAATAACTAACATACATGAGAGGTTACTTTTACTTTAACATTAAAGTTGGCTTCCTGTAATGCCTGTAAGCTTTGTGTATTTTAATAAATGCCTCTTAACTTTGGGCAATAAACAATAACATTTAAGAAATGTAGACTAAATATATTCAACAATTGTTAGCTATAACAATTACTTGGCGGTGATCAGTTCCTAAAGGAACTATTAATGTCATCTTGATATTAAGGCTTTGGGTAAAATTAATTGGCTAATTAATGTGTTAAATAAAAGAATAAAGCAGAGTGAAACCTTAAATCTAAGATGTAGTTATTTTTTCAGTTTTATAGATATTCCTTTTTATATATGGTGTCCTAAATAGATTTTGCTGAAAGTAAAATTTCATTCTGAATATTTTTAAGTTACAACTTACTATGAATTGCCAGAATGTTTTGGCAAGTAGACATATTCAGCCTGCTTATAAATAACATAAAATGGAAGGTAAATGTACTGTCTAGCTCCTAAATTATTTGAAAAGTTTTCTAAGTAGGTTAAGCAGCCCAGTCCACCAAACTGTATCTTTCATAGACTACAAAATGGGCTGAATTATCACATTTTTATATGAGGTTATCTTATTCATTACTTCCTAAAACTTAATGTGGCTGTAAAACTGGTAAAACTTGTTCATTTACCTTCAACTGGCATCCACTAACAGTTACGGAAATGGAGATGTCCTTTGTTCTTAACCTGTTCTTTAGGAACTTAAATAAGCTATTTTGAAAAGCCAATAATTATCTTTGACAATAGTAAGTTCAATTTGGTGACAGATACACACGAGGTCATTTTGTTCCTTAAGATCAACAAATACTGACAGTCATCAGTTAAATTTACAGAGTACCATGTTAAAAAAAAAGTGTGATTCTTTAATATTGGGCATTAGTTATAGAGAAGAAATGTTTAAACCTTTTGAATTCAGTTTATATATGATTTTAATGAGGAAAGACTGTATTCCCAGGTTACAGAAATTGGTGACAAAAAATTACTAGTTTTGTACAAGTTCTTTTTTATTTAACACTGAATGTTAAAATGCTTAATTGTTTAGTATTTTTAGATGCATGATCATCAGAAGACAAACCAGTACACTCATTGGAAACTTTTATCTAAGGTTATATTTGAAAAATGTCAATATGCCATAAAGCTAATGACAGATGTTTCCCTTTGGATTTTAAAGTCAGTGTTATTTATACTTACAGGTTTACAAACAAGAACAAGAAGAAGAACTCAAGAAAAAATTAGCAAATGATCCAAGGTGGAAGAGATATAGGAGATGGATGAAGAATGAAGGGCCTGGACGACTAACATTTGTGGATGACTAGAGATTGCTGGAATGCTGCGATGCCAAAACTTAATTGTGATATTATTTTCGGAACTGAATTATTTTCAAAATGAGTGGACTGTTCCACAACAGTAACTAAAATTCCTCAAGGTTTTGATTAAATAGAATAATGTAGAAATTTAAACTTTTCCTTAAGAAACTTTATACATAAGACATTTATGATCACTTTTTATAATCTATTTGTGGATTTTGTTAAAAGATTTGACATGAAGATTTATTAGTTGTCATTTAAAATTTTTCTATGTTTAGTTAAAAGATTTGACATGAGAATTTATTAGATACCATTTAAAATTTTTATGTGTTAAGTGTTTATTTTTCAAAAGTGTTTTCTTTTTCTGTTGTAGTGCTACATTTTTCTGCTTTCGTGGCCTCTATTTTCACAACACAAACAATTATAACAGCATTTAATTACATTATTGTGTCTTTCTAGACACAAAGTGCTTTAGCAAAATGATTTCGACTGTCATGTCATCTTCATTACACTCAGTGTAGAATTGAAATATGTTCAAAATATCTCTCTAGGAGAGTCTTTTGCTACAATATCTTAATACTATTCCTCCCAGTCATAATTTTCTTAATAAGATCAGAAACTCTCCAGGAGAGTGAATCTACCTTCATGTCCTTGTAGGATGATCTTGATTACAGTCATTATAGGACTACAACTACATTCTCAAACATTTTTTTCATAAGAGTCCTTATAAAAAAGGTCTTTTATACCCACAGTATTGCATTCCGCTCCCCCCATTAGAAAAATGACAGAGCAGAAATAGTGTACTGATGAGTTGTTATATATTATGAAGTTATTGAGTGCTAAAAAATCCACTGTACATATGCATTTACATGCATTTTAAACCAGAAAGAAGACGTGCAAGGCTCTGTGTTGTGCTTTCAAACAATGAAATATAAATGTTTTATACATGTGGAAGTGAAAGTAATTCACACATAATTTGACTGAAGCAAGTATGATACTACAACAAAGTATCAATACACTTGCGGTAGTGATTCGATACTCCTATTGAAGGATTTATCCCATTGCTTCATATTAATAAATGGTTGCAATTTATTACAAGTTTGTTGGTATGACATTTTAAATTAAAGATTAACATAATGCTTTTACCTAATTTTATTATATATGTATTATGTAATTTTAAAAGATTAGTTTAGATAGTAGATATTCAGAGTCTGTTTTTAGCTAAACTAGTCCTTTGAGGAGTTCAGCCCAAGTTTGTGATCTATACAAAGAAGCAGGAGGGAGAGTTCCGTCCTTGCTAATACAGATAAGGCCTGCGGTGAGTTACCTGAGCTGTAAGTGAGGCCTCGGTTGCCTCATTAGAAAATTGGGGGAGGAGTTTGATTAGGGGTTTCATCACTAGGGCCCTTTTGCAGCTCTAAAATTCTGAAATGATACAATATTTATATTTTTGTAAACTTCAAATTTAAGTGTTTTATGCATCTGTTTTTTTTTTAGAAGGGTGAAGAAATTAGAGCTAAATTATAATTATAGGAAGCTATGTTTCAAACCCCATATGCCCACCCACAGATAAATCCCTTTCACAAGTGCTGTGGTTGTAGTCAGCACCCCCTATTTTAGGTTTTATTATAATATATTCAAACACACAGTAATATCTAAGAAAAGATGCATGTGCCATACATAAGGACCAAAACCTAGGCACTTGCCCCTCTGTTAAAATTTCAAAGGCATATCCAAAGGATTATATATGTTAGCATTCGTAAAGGCTGGCTGACAAAATCAATGTGTCTCTGTATATTATTTTGCATACCTGCTAGGTTGCTGCATTTCTTCCTGACTTTCTAGAAATGTCATTCCTGGAATTGCCCCCAGCAATAGCCTGTTCATTTGGTAAAAGTTCTGTTAGTTTTTTTTCAATCATGGCAACTGCATGGGTCAAGATGAATGGACTCTCCTTAACAGAAGGATTATGATTCTTCTCTCTTCTTCTCTCAGAAAAATAACTGTGCTTCAAATTTCTAGAGTGAAGAAAGGGCCATTAGTTGTCAGAACTGTTATTCAAGTATTCTGGGTATTATTATCTTTATACTCTGCCCTTCCCTCACCAAAAAACAAACAAACAAAAGTTCCATTTTAGAAACATTTGGAGAAGAATCCTGGGTAGAGGATTCCACAATCCTACTAGTTAGAAAATTTTGCTTGTATTTCTTTTCAGGGCTATCACCATTTTCTTTTTGCTTGGCCTTCAGAGGTTTATAGCATATAGTTGTTCATTGTTATCTGTTTATTATCACTTCATATAATTGAGGTCTGTGTTAAAATTACTCCTAGGGTTATATTCATGTCAAATGTCTTCATAACAGATCCCACTACGAACTCTTTCCTCATTGATCTTCCTTTGAATTTTTCAAGTTCTACAAATCATAGGTTGGTGTTTCATAACACAGTAAGTAGGTACCATGCCTCGAATCTTGGCACTACAATTGGTGTATAGGATTTTTAAATGTTACATGAAAAAATAGTTGAGATTAGAGAATGAGATTAGAGAATTTAAATGTACTATTTAATTTATGTTTAGAAAAATTTTTTTTTTTGTATCGGAAGTGCAGTAAACTTTCAACACCCAAACCTTGGAGATAATTTTACTTGAAGGGAAGCCATTACGAAGCTAAGCTAATATTCAACTAGTGCTATGACCCAAGTTGGAGGTTCTGTGGAAATTAATAGAGAATAGCTTTTATTAGACATTAATGTAAATAGATCTACTACTTTAAGACATTAAAATCAGACATGATCTCCATTGAGTTATAATTATGCATTTGAGGCAGGTAATGTTACTGAAACAAATTAGTGTATGGATGAAGTATAATTAATCTTATTTGCAAAATATGATACACTTCACACTTAAATATGGGCTAAGCCAAATCTAGAACCTAATAACTAAATACAATTTGCTTAACAAATTATTTGACCTTTGTGGTTTCCTTATCTGTGAAATGAAGGGATCTTTGTAGATAATTAGGATTTAAAATTCTATAGCTTGCAAATTCACACAGGTTTAGGGTCTGAAATAGATTAGATTGCTGGCAATTGAGAAATGTTACTACTATTTAAAAAGCCTACATAATGAGTTCTGATTATGAACTTTAATCAGCTTCCTAGTACTTACGGGATTCAGAGTGTACTTGAATGAATCACACGGTCTTAGGTCAGCGACATACGGGATTTCTTACAGACTCCAGTTTCATTAAGGGGATAGAAGAACTTCATTTGACAGGTCTCCTTTTATAACCTGACAAAGAGCAAGCAGGATGCCGTGGAGTGGCATAGGCTTTGCAGCCAGATAGGCCAAGGTTTGGTTTCGGGCTTTGCAGCTGACTAGGAGCTTAACTTTGGGCAGGTTAAGCTCTGAGCTTCATTTTCTCATTTTTAATAGGCATACTAGCTACTTCATAGGATTATTATGAGAAATAATATTGTTAAGTGCTGCATATATTAAGTGCTCAATAAATGAGTTTCCTCGCCTTCAGAGGGAACAGGAGTCATTCTCATTTGTTAAAGTCCATGATAATAGAGTGTTGTGATTATTTCAATCCCATTTATTCTTTTAATAGGTATTTGAATTCCTCACCTTATGCAAGGTACTGTGGTAGAGTGAACAAGTGATGATGCTCTGTAGTGTTGGCACTGTTTTAAAAGCAACTGGCTGCCCCTTGTGCCTTTCAGTACAAGGTGAAGAAGCTGAGACAACTCAGGAAAGAACAAACTTTCAGAGACAACAGAGTAATCAGCTGCTTGCTAGTTCAAGGCTTACATTTACTGAAGGACACTTATTTCCTCATCTCTAAAGTTGAGGGTGGACTACATTATCTCAAGGCTTCTCCACTCTGAAGTTCCATGATCGATGAAAATCGATCAAAAATAGTCGATGAGAAGATATTGTGGTCAAGTATAAAGCGAAGCACAGATGGTCAGTCCTCCTTAATTACAAGTGGCATCTAGCCTGCTAGTCCATGCATCACTGAAGGAGGCTGTATGCTAAAACCTGGTTGTTTCAAGCCAGACTACTCTCCAAGAAGAGTGCAAAAGTCCATCATAGTGTTTCATACAGAGGTGGGCAGAGGAGGTGGGCTTGTACGGGCTTGAGGGAAGGAGATGGGGCACACCCCTGGACTTTTTCTGCTACTTCATGGCTGACACATAAAGTAAACATTGTGTGTCCCCTCACTGTGGGCAACCCCACAGCCACTTCTAGTTAGAATCTCATTTCTTCAGCTGTCATTGTGCTATGCAAATGTCTCTCACATCAGCATTGTGCCACTAAACATTTTTTACAGCCTAGAGGCACATGGTAGTGCAGTTGATGTAGTTTCTCCTAAGCCAAACTCATCTTTGTTCTTTACTCCTCTCGTAAAACCTAGCCGTTTCCGAATTTCTGTAACAAATGTCAGTTTCAGCCCACTTGCTGCTTCAGACGCCACTGCATCCTTTTCTTTGCATTTCATAACCACCGGAAGTACTGTTGATTAACTCTTCTGAGTTTCTTCTCCTGCCTTCACAGTCCTATCAGGGGCCTCATTCCAGCCAGGCTACCAAAACGACAAAACAAAAACTTTATTGAAGTCATTTTGTCTCCCCAACTTCAGTTTTTTACCTTATTCCAGATTAATATTCCTAAAATGTCTTACCATGTGCCTACCCCACCTTTTGTCACAAACTTCTGTCTCTTTTTGAGGTTTTCTGTGACTTCCAGTTTTAACAGCTTTGTATCTTCTGTTATTCACAAGAGCCTTCTCCATTCATTCGGTCATTCCACGTGTGTGTGGCCTCCTCTCCCCTTGTTGGAAAGTTTCCCCCTGTGCTCTACGCCATCTGCAGGATAGATTGTCAAGGTCTAAGCATCACCATCTATGAAGAGCTTTTTCTAATCCTTCCAGACTGTATCTTTGCTCTGAGTTCTTTGCTACATCTTTTTGACACATGACCATTCTGTCTTAGTAATTTAGTAATGTTTCTAACATGTACTGTCATCTTTTGACTAGAATATATGTTAAGTTATTTGTAGTGAGGGAACTTAACCACTAAAGAGGGCTTTAAAATTTGCAAATCTGCTCTTCTTACAGATAAAAACTCTTAACACCCCAAATACTGAACATAGAGCTCACAAAATGAACAGAAATGTTCAGCCTTAACAGTTGAGACATTTAAGAGACTTGTGAGGGTGTAGAGCAATAGGCAGCCTTTGGTGGGAATAGCAGGTGCTACCACCTTCTAGAGGATATAGTAGGGAAATGTTTTTAAAACTGTTTATATTCTTTGATTCATCAATTCCAATTTTAGGAATGCATCCTAAGGAAGTAAAACAGACACACACAAAGCTATATGTTCAAGAGGGTCATCATAGTGTTAAATAGGGCAGTAGGTAAATAATGATCTAGTACAATGGAATACCATGCAGTCATTAAAAATAACTGATGCAAGGTGTGTTTGTTTTTGCCTCTGGCCCCCTTCTGGTATCAGCATCCTGGTTTTCCTTTGGGGCACCACCCCACTTCCCCTTAAGTCCATGTGGATTAGGTTCCCCAGAAAAACAGACTCTGAGCTGGAGATTTTCATGCAGCAAGTACATTGGGAGTGTTAAAGTCAAGATCCGTGGGGGAGTCCAGGAAGTGGAGATTGGGCAGAGGGAGCTGAACTGTGAAGTGGTTGCCGTAAAGGCCTCAGATGACCCCAGGTCCTCTGGAGCTGGGATCACTCTTAGATGTCCCAAATTGAGGCAAGGGCATTGGGGTTCAGATCTTATACACCCCACATCAATCACTGAATGAGAGCTGACCCTGGAAGGGGTGCTGGGCTAAGGATAGAGAGGGACTTGGCTGCGAGGCATCACCTGCCGCTACTCCCAGCAGCTGGGGGAATGAGTGGCTCCATCCCAAATGGGGAAGTTGGGTGGTGCACCAGAGCACCCACAAGTGGCAGAGCTGACCCTACTCCTCACCCTGTCCTTGGCAGGTTACAGCTAATCTGAGTGGTCCAACTCGACATAACCCTTGCCTTCAAACAGCAATGGGTTCAGGGGTGGGCGCAGACCCAGTACCATCAGTAAGATCCATCATGGGGATTTTCTGCTAGAACAGTTAGAAAGAAAAGGGGTGCTCTTGCTCTTGGGTTTGCTAGGCTGGGACACTGAAAGCATGGAACCTCCCTTCACAACTCTAGTCTATTTACTACTGAAGGAAATGATGCAATACAGAAAAAGCAGAGCCAAGAAATGGAAAATGAGAGCCCTGAAGCAATTAAATCCACTACCTTAAAGTCCCTAGGCTTTAAGGCACACAAACCAAGATAGCACCTTCTTGCACTATTCAATTCAATGACAAATAACAATGGGGTACAAGAATAAGGAAATATTTGTAATACATTAAGCTGGGGGAAAAAAACCCAACACAAAAACGTGTATTACATATAGTAATGATGCCAGGTTTGTAAAACAAAACTAATGTACACACGCAAAAAAAGTATGCCTCACAATAGACACAACGGTTACAGTTGAATGGTGAGATGGGAGTGAGGGGACTGAATTTAATTTTATTCTACAGGCTCCACAGAGATGTCAGGGGCTGGGATTTACTCTGCGTACCTTACTTACCCTACCAAATGCACTGGCAGGATTCCCAGCAAGCCACAGGCTGACTTACAAACCTGCTACTGTTTCGCGGAAATCCTACCAGTTGTCACTCATCTTCAGGAGAGTGGCACAGCATGTGGCACAGAGGCCTTCACGACGCGAACCCTTCTTTCTCCACCTTATTCCCACCTCGGCCCGGGAATCGGAGGTGCGGGCAGGAACGCGCCCCGGCCTCGCCGTCCCCCGGGCCGCCCCCGCTCCGCCCCGCCCCGAGGCCCGGCTCTGCCGCGCGGACGGGCGCCCCTCGCGGACCCCGCCACGCGGCTCCGGTTCCGCAGGCTGACGCCGGGTTCTCTGTTTAGACGCAGAAAGAGTGAAGGAGGCGTCAGTCCGTTCGGCACCCCAAACTCGCTTACCCGAGGCGCGGGGAGCGCACGGGAGGCGGGCGGGCGCAGCTGCTTCCCCGCCCCGGGGCGGCGCCCAGGCTTGGGCTTCGCGGCCCCCATCCCGCCCCGCCGCCTGGCCGCCCGGCGCCGCCGCCATGTCCTCCGGGGCCGGCGTGAACGCCCTGCAGCGCCTGGTGGAGCAGCTCAAGCTGGAGGCCGGCGTGGAGAGGATCAAGGTGAGGCGGGCGGCAGCGCCCTTCGCCCGCGGGGACCGGCCGCCCCGCCGCCGCCGCTGAGGCCGGGTGAGGAGCCGCTGGCCGCCCCGCCGCCGGGCGGGGGCTGCTGAGCGGGTGGAGCTCGAACGGGGCGGCCGGCGCGCGGCGGGCGGCTGTGAGGACGGCGTGCTCGGCCCCGACTCGCCGCATGGCCTCGGCGGGGTGGGAGCCCCTGCGGGGCCTGCCGGGACCCAGGCGCCCGGGAGAGGCGGGCCGCGGAAGCAGGCCGGGCCTGCTGGGCCCGCGGCGAGGCGCCTGCCCCGCGAGGGTGGCCGGGCCGAGTGCCCGGGGCGCTTCCGTTTCCGTGGCGCACTGGGCCTCGGGGTCGGGAGCGCAGGGCGGACGCGAGGAGACAGGAGCGCGGGGAACGCGCTGGCAGCCGGGCCTCTGCGAGTGCGGGAGGGTGGAGTCGAGATGCGGAGGAGTTCGAACGGCCGAGCTTGGCGGTGACGGCCGCGCTGCGAGGGGACGGGGAGACGCGGCGCTCGGGGGGCTGCGAGGGGACGGGGAGACGCGGCGCTCGGGGGACGGCATGGAGGGCGCGGCCGCCCGCTCCGGGGGAGAGCGGGGCCGGGGGCTGGATGAGGGCCGCCTCGGAGGTGCGGCCTTGGAGGAGATACTCAGGAGGTGCCGGCCGCAAGGCCTGAAACCCAGACATCAAGGCTGACTCGTCATTACAATGTGTGCGCGTGAAGAAAGTGCGACAGTGAAGAAGGAGACCAGAGCGTTGCGCCCAGGGACCAGCCGGAGGTCAAGGCCGAGAGAGGGGGGGAACCAAGGGCAGGGAAGGATGCTGGAGCAAGAAAGGAGGGGTTTTCAGAATTTGGGGCTGAGTCAACGTGTGCAGTGTTTAGCCGGTTAAAAAGCATCTGTTTAGCTTTTTAAAAAGTTGGGTTTAGCAACGAGCATAGTAGCACTATTTGCAGAATGTGTGTGTGTGAATGAACACTGCCCAGCTCTCCAGGTGCCTCAGCAGTGCCTTTGCTCTGGACCTGGCATGATGCTGGGTACTGACAATAGGGTGATTCTAATGAGGAAGATAAACCATAAACACATTACCAGTAAGTAAAATAATTTCGGGAAAAAAGTGATGTGAAGATTGTAAAACAGGGTAGAGATGGAGGGCATGCCGAAGAGGTTGCAGTAACGTGTAGCAGTAGAAGCAGAATCTGGATTGCAATAGGGTAGGAAAAATTTTTTTAAAGAAATTGGTTTTAAAGAGGAACCAGCGTTTTCTTTTTTAAATTTAGGAAGTGAGAAAGCCATATTTTGAGGTTGAGGGGAAGGAACAAACTATTTTTAGGTTGATGGGAGGAAAGGGAGAAGGAGAATCGGAGGTGGAGAAGCCGGGTGTCTGTCTGCCGGGGCATGCGGGTGGAGGGGCACCTTCCCAGACAGGAAGAGAGGAGATAAGGGCGTATGTAAAGACAGATGTTTCTAGATATGGGCCTGAGGACTTGTGTGATGGCAATTTTCTTTGGAAAATAGGGGACCAAGTTTTCTTCGAGGGCAGGGGAAAGGGAGCTAGTGAGTCACAAAAGCGGAGCGGAGGGGAGAGAGTGCTGCTGGGAATGGGAGATGAGACCCAGCCACTATGAGATTGGAGACTGATTGCCTACTTGTGTGTGTATTTTTCTCCAGCAGCATTTGGCCACCCAGAAATGTGAGTACCTAAGGTGAATGGTAGTTGATCCAAGTAGTGGGTTAGCAAGGGAAGGATGCCAGAACAATGGACGTGGGAAGGGAGGGCAAGGACTCTGAGCGTCTGGGCAGAAAGAGGCTGAACCTAGGCTAGATAGAGAAGGAATGAAGCTAGTCTCCTGGTGACGGTCAGGATAAAACCAGAGGAGGTGTTCTTCCAGAGGCCAAAGAGCAGGTATAGCGAGAAGAAAGGAAGCAGCACCCTGGGTGGGTAGGAGAAACTGTGGTCAGAAGGTAGGCTGTTGGAGTGTGCAGTTTTAGGGGTGGAGCGGTTACAGGTGTTGGCTGTAACTGTTGGCATTGAGGACAAGGTTGTTTGAGGAGAGGAGGTCAGGGAACTGAAACTAGGCCTTTTGCAAATGTTCAAGATACCGGGACCTGAGGTGGGGAGGAAAACTGTGAGCCGGCTGCTTGTCTTCCGTGTGAAATAGCTAGGCAAGTTATTCTTACCTACACTTAAAAATAGTCACGGGTGATAAAACTGAGATCCAGAGATTTCAAGTGAATTGCTCAAGGTCACATAAATAATAAGCTTATTTTGGGGGTGTCTTCACAGTAGTATGGTTTGGGGTGCTTGGTGGGGTGTAACTCCAGCGAAATGAAATCTCGGAGCAAAATACCTCTAAAACCAAAATCAGCCAAAAGGAGAAATAAAGTTTAAAACCCATTTATTGCTTACAAACTGTGGTCTGGGGCCATTTCTTTTTCCTGCTCTGGCAGAAGCAAGCAAGACCTCCCCCCAACCTCTCAGGTTCAGGTAAGCCCTTGGACCCCCAGGTAATTACCCATTGATTTGGAGATGGCCTACTTTTCTCCACCCCTTACGAACACCTGTTGATATGAGATGCACTAAAGCCATGAGATATTCTGGAAATATTACAATTTTACCCACACAGGGCTTCTCTCAGGCAGCACCTTAGGAAATCAAAACATTCCAAGTCTTGGTCTGCCTTATTTTAGGGCTCACCGATGGATGGATGTTCCCACCACACCCAAACACATCTTCTCTTTGACAGACTTGATCACTGGTAAATAAAGAACAAACAAATGAATAAGCAAGGACACCATTTTATAGTATACATAATGGAGGGCATCCCTTGCTAGTGGTCGGAATGCTCGATAGCCTTCCAAGGACCTCTTCTTTGCTTTGAAGAAGTCTCAGAAATCGCTGGATGAGCATGTGCTCAAACCAAGGAGTGTGATTTCGGTAGGATTATTATTCCCCCTCCAGCGGTAGGCGACAGCTTCCAAGTGTTTGCATTTGTATTCTCCAGAGCAGAATCTCCCTGGAAAGTGCTGGAGAAATGCTGAACACCGTTACTCTTCTCTTATTTTCTCTGTGTATTTCCTCACCATAACTTTTTGACCATGTTCTTTAGGCTAGGGTCCAGTTAATCCCATTTCTTCAGGAGTCCTGGGAGTCTTCTACCCCGTATGCATGGTGTTCAGCTGTTACCCCTGATGCAGATATAGTAATAATCAGCATAATCGGTTCAAAATTTCTTTTGAATTAATAACTGTTATATATCACCATTAATCCCAATTATAATTAATATGAAAATGTCAGAACTTCTATAATGGGAAAAGTAGCTTAGACATTACTTTGATAATATTGTGTGTTTATATAACAAACTGGTATTACATTAACAAAACCAAAATTCCTAACATATTCTAGAAACTAGATTGTAACTGTAACATAAGGATTTGATTTTCTAGTTATTGGGAAGCTTGGAAAATTAACACAAATTAATGATAATACTTGAATGGCAACTGGAACCATTATTGTACAATATGGGTGAGATTTTATATAAAATACCTGTTCAATGCAAGAAAAAAAAAGAAAGTGAGGAAAGCCTCCACATGGAAATATGCCTCATAGTATTGTATCAGTGCTGCCTGATAAACTTCTCCAAAACTCGAAACATGTATTAACTCACAATTCTTAGATCAGCAGTGTGATCAGCTATTTTCCTGCTGATCTTTGCTGGGGTCTCCTGTGCGTCTGCAATCAAATGGAGGCTTGGCTTATTTGAATGATCTGGGTCGGCCTCACACATGTCTGGAGGCTGGCAGGCAGGTGGTTGGGGGCTGGCTGACTGGTTCTCTTCCACAAGACCTCCATTTGGCTAACTTGGGCTCTTTAGATGTTGGTCTTAGGGTTCCAGCCACAGCAAGAGAGTAGCTGCAAAGGCTCTTGAGTCACAGGCTTCAAACTTGCCCATTATTTCTGGTCACATTCTCCTGCCCAGATTCAAAGGGCGGGTGAAGACTCTAGTTCTTGATGGGAGGAGCTGGACAATACTGTCACCATTTTTGCCGTCGTCTGCCATGGAAGTATTGCTGTGTGTCAGCACTATTCTAAGTGTTTAATCTTCATTAACTTAATTGTCACATCAACTCAGTGAGATAGGTACTCTTACTACATTTCATAGATGAGAAAACATGTTCTGAGAAATTAGGTAACTTGCCCAAAGTCTTACAGGTAGTGATAGAGCTGAATTTAAGTCCAGGCTGTCTGGTTCCACAGGCCACACTCTTAACCAATAAACTATCATGCTTCAAAAGCATGGTGGAGGAACCTTGTCACTTGTTTTGAGCAGACATGATAAGGCTGCAGCTTTGTAAACACTGAAACAGTTGGCAAACCTGGCTTTATCAATGCATGCTTTATAAGTGAACATTTCTAAAGGGAACACTAGAATGAGCTATTTTTACTAGTTGTTTCAGAACTAGGATTCTTAAAGGATCAAAGATAGAGCTTTATCTTAACTTTATTGAATAAGCAACTAAACAAAAAATACCGTACAGTTATAAAAATTGTGACCTTTCCTCTTTGGAGTTCAGTTATTAGAGCTTCCAGCAAAATAGAAACTTTTGGAGGTTGCAGAAAGTGTGACCATTATCAGGTTGAATGATCATTTTTCGGAATATCACATGGCTGCTGGAAAGATCTGGCTGTGAGCAGCCTGTCAAGCTGTTGTCCCTTTGTGTCAGGTGTCTCAGGCGGCTGCAGAGCTTCAACAGTACTGCATGCAGAATGCCTGCCAGGATGCCCTGCTGGTGGGGGTTCCAGCTGGAAGCAACCCCTTCCGAGAGCCCAGATCCTGTGCTTTACTCTGAAGACTGGTGAGTAAGGATACACCATGCCAGGTTGGGGCCATGGCATTATCACAGGGCTTCCCAAAAGACTTGGGCAACTTTGTTTTGAATATTTAGTCTGTTGCCTCTTTGGCACTAACTTGTGAGATGCTAATGTCCTTATGTCGTTGAGCTCTCTAACTGAGTTGGTTGATGGTAACTTCTGGACCTTAATCTGCCTCGCCTCTGCCCTCACACCATCCCAGAGTTGTGATTTGCTGCTTGGTGCTATCAGCTGACTTGCTGCTCTTGGGACTGAGGACTCCCCAGAGGAGGAGACCTGTTCCTACCACCAGCTGTGATTTCTTTCCTAGTGGCTTTCAGAATATATGTTTTAATGGAGGAAGAAATGTAGCTACTGGGGAAAAGTGTGAGTAGGTTAAAAGAGCTTTAAACATGGATTGTAGAAATGAAAACACCTCTTTGGTGGCATATTAGAAATTTTATGGGTTCTAATGTGTTATATGGGGTCTCATTCACAATTTCACCTTTTTGGGGGAAGAGGTCAAGGCATAGATTATTAGAGTCTTGGGACCAACATATTTCAAATTATGTTTTATAAGGGGTGTTCATACAGTTATCATCTTAGATCCTTTTTCATATACTTGCAAAAGGAAATTATTCACATTAACAAGAAGGAAGTAATCATACTACTAGGTACTATTGTACCATTTAATGGAAAATGTCTACATTAATGATATCAAATAATTGTCTTATGCTGGCAAAGCACTTTCACGGATGCTACTTAGTTTTTGTATTAACCTTACTCTCTACCTTGAGAACTAAAATCACCCATGATATGATGACTAGTTAATTGTACATATAAATGTTACTAAAGTGAAAACCTACCGAATTCTCTTTCCAATAGGGAAGAAGTTCGCTGAGGAATGCTTTCAAGTGCAAAGTGATGAATAGGACTCCAAATCTCAAGAAAACATTTTCTCTAGCCAAACGACTTTCAGATATTTCAGACCTTTCCTGTGGCCTGATCCCGTAGCCAGAATTCTACAGCAGTTGATGAGTTTCTACTCAAATAAGGAAACTGGATGAAAGAGTAGACTTTAATGACAGTGGCCTGGTTCTTTTATGTGAAGTGCTTTATGTGTAAGACAAACAAAAATATCACTAAACACACCAAAATACACCTCTTTCATAAGTGAATAACTAGTGTTTCTATACCTGGAATATGTGTGTTTTATTTACTGGATGTTTACATTTTGGGAAGGGAAACATTTTCAGTTGTTAAAAAATTGAATATTTATAATTTGTTGTTCCTAAGATTTTTAATAACATAACAAAATATCTTTTCTCATGAATTTACAACTTCAAAATAAAGACAAGTGCGTACATAATTGGGGAAGGAATAGGCTTTGTTAATCAAATAGTATCTTGATTTTTCTGAATGAGATTGTTTTATTTTTAACACTAAACGTGGGCGCTGTTTGTTAGCAAACTTACTTGGAAAGGTTAGTGTTGTGTGGTGTATTAGATTGCCCTATCCTGTGTATGAAGCAGATTTGATCTCTGTATTCTTAAATTCCTCGATAGTTCTGGTTGTAATTTTTAAAAAATGCTACATTATTCATGTCTTTTAAAAAAAGTGCTTTAATGGGATGTATATACAGAACTTTGCAAATAATTAAAAACAAAGTAATGAGAAAATAGTACAACCTAAATACATTCTTAATGTCACAAGTGTTTGATGATGTGCCTTTGATTTAATTTGGAACACTTTTTAAAGGATACTTTGTGTTTGTAATAATCTTTGAAGAGCTTGGAAATAAAATTTCTGCTTAATTCATCATTTTCTGCCATAGCAACATTTTGTGTCTGACAAAAAATCATTTTAAAGCTTTATGGATTTCTGTTTGCTTGTGATATTGAGTGTTGGAAATGGGAGGTGAGTTTTTATTTGTAAGTCCTTGTAGAATTTGTGAAAAACAGGTACATGTGTAACATGCAGAAATCTCTCAATTATTGGTGACATTTGTTCTTGAAATAGCTGTGTGTAAATCCATAAAGAAAGAAAGAAAATACCTTTGAGCTTAAGTAGTGTTACAATAGAGAATATAGAAGGGACTCCCTTAACTGGCCTCTGACCTGAATTCCTGGCATTCAATTACAATTCAGGTGTTCCTTTTCTAGCCCCTCTATTTGTTCCCTGAATCTGTTTCACCTTCTCTGAATGTCAGTTATCAATTTTCCTTTCTCTCCTTAATCTTCAATTTCTCTACTGAGTCCTTTCTCTCAGCATTTAAACATTCCATTCTCCATCTTAATAACAATAAGCACTAAAAAAATACTTCCTTTAAAAAACAAATTTCAGTTATACAAAATGAGTAAGTCCTAGAGATCTGTAGAGCACAGTGCTATGGTTAGTAATACTGTACTGTATACTTAAACTTTTTCTAAGAGACTAGATTTAATGTTAAGAGTGGTTATCATGGAAAATAATAAAGGGCAGGAGGAAACTTTTGGAGGTGAGGGATACATTTATGGCATAGATGTAATAATGGTTTCATAGGTGTATGCTAATCTGCCAACTCAGTTGTGTGCATTACCTATGTACAGACAAATAAAATCTCTTGTTTCCACTTCCTCCTTTGGCACAAACTCGATAAGCTAGTGCAAGAAAATTAGAGACATATTACTTATGAATATACCTGTATATGTCTTAAGTATAAGCAAATCGAATCCAGTACTATTTCAAGAGATGATAACAACCTGACAAAGCCAGTTCAATGTAAGCAAATCTGTCAACATAATTCATTACATGAATGGTTTAAAGAAGAGAATCTATGCCAACAAATCATTTGATAAATTTCAGTAGCTGTTGAGAATAAAAACTAAGTGGATTAATGAAATAGGAAGAAAAAAGAAAGATTATAAAGGCAGTTTATCACAACCAACAGCAAATTTCATACTACGTGGTGAAATGTGGAAGCATTCAGCAGATGAGGAACAAAATCAAGAGTACCTTTTTTATCATCACTGTTACTCAGCATTGCTTTGGAAGTCTTAATTAATGCAGTAGATGAAAAAATAAAATGATATAAACATTTTAGAAGAAATAAGAGTTTACATAATAAGGTTATG
The DNA here is from genome assembly GCF_040802235.1 of Manis javanica. Classification (NCBI taxonomy): domain Eukaryota; kingdom Metazoa; phylum Chordata; class Mammalia; order Pholidota; family Manidae; genus Manis; species Manis javanica. The sequence goes on along the minus strand of NC_133157.1, from coordinate 21,006,891 downwards.
TAATTGTACACTTGGAAAACTCATGCAAGTATAGGAAATAAATATTTGAATTTGGAAGGCTGGTTGGATACAAAATATAGATAGAAAAATAAAAAGCATCTATATTGGCAGTAGCTAGTTAAAAATGGAAATGGAAACGAGTTCATTTCCACTTAGTGATAAAACTATAAAAAATAATTGAGAATATTAACAACAGTGCAAGAGTCAAAAGGTTTTATTGATGTTTATAGAAAACAGGGTCTAAATAAATTTCAAGATACTAAGACAATTTCATTAAAATAAAGTCTTAGGAAAATTCATTTATTAATTTAATGGAATTCCTATTTTATTTTTTGAGGGAAATGGATTAAATTTTCTAAAATTTCATATGGAAAAATCAAGTGTCCAAGAATAGTTTTTAAAACTGTGTGTATGTCTATGAAATATGGGAGGTTGAAACTTGTATTACTAGATATTAAAACTTACTTTGAAGCTGCTGAATAAAAACTGATTTTTTTTTTAAAGTTTTTAAAAAGCCCCCAAGTAATCAATATTGTTATGTTATAGGAATAGGCAAAGAGTTGACTGGATCATTATAGTTCAGAAGTAGGCTCGACTTTTTTTCTGACAGTCAGTGGGAAAGTATGGCTTACCTACTAAATGGTGCTGTCATTACTGGCTATCCAATTGGAAGGAAATAAAATTGGGCCTGTGTTATACTATGTAAAGAAAATTCCACATGGTCAAAGAAAGGTAATACAAAGCGTTAGAAGAAAATTATGAGAAGAATTGTATAATTTTAGGGTAAAAGAGGTCTTCCTAAGCAAGGCAGGAGACCCAGAAATAAAAAAAAAAAGTGTATACCTGATTGTCTTGCTAATGGGTTTCAGCCCCGGGCAAGTTCGCTATGGATTCAGTGTGACCAAAGAAATTGACAGCAAAACGTTCTTGGGGTGAAAGGGTTATACCCAAGTTTATTTCCAGGTAGCAGGTCAGTCACTAGAACCCCATTCACTCAGAGCGAGTCTGCAGGCAGCAAGCTGGTCTCTGCCTCTGGGCCCCTCTGCACAGTCGTCCTGCACAGTCGTCCCACACAGCCGGCCTCTGTCCTCGGTGCTGCCACCACTCCAGCCTCTGCTCTGCTCTCCTGCAGCCTTGCAGCCCTGCCACCGTGTCGTGCCCAGAGCACTGGGCAGAGCTCTTTATATAGAGTCAACAGCCATGTATTGCCTACAGGTGTGCAGTGAGCCAGTCAACCAGGGCCAGGAGAGAATCCTGGCCACAGGAACTCTCATTTTATCCACACTGACTGTCAAATTAAATAAATAATTTAACAAAGTATTGAATTAAAAATTCCTTTTTTTCTGGTAAAGTGCTGTTTTTTAATTTGCTCTTGAATGTGTAGGTCCTTTTGAGATCAGTGAACTTTCACCTTACAATATTCCTCCCCTGTGCCCCTGACCACTTTGGATCCACTGGCCACTTCTAGAAAAGCCCTATGAACTCTCCCTAGATATCCAAGGGGTACAGCTTGAGGAATGGGCATATAGCTCAAAAAGCAGCACCAGCTACAGAAGGCTTTCCCCAAAGCAACTCAGTTTGACCTGTAAGTTGCTTTGTCCCATCTTGGCCATGAATTCTCAGCTATGTCCTACCCACATTATTCCCTTGCTCCCCATGTGGTAAAAGTTTTAGAGTTAGAATCACAATTACCATCTTTAGAACTGAAGAGCCTCTGAAAGACCACTGTTTTCAATATTCCCACCCAACTTAATAGATGGGGAAACTATATCCAAGGTCACACAGCTCATAATTAGCAACACCAAAGTTGTGGTGTTCTGCATCTCAAATCAGATATCTTTCTCCCCTACCACCAAGAAAACCACCACCTGCCTTCAGCTGTAGGAACAACTGGAGCAAGCAGGCAGTCATGATCAGTACAGATGAGAAAGACCTGGCTAGAGGCCAGCTGACCCTGGCTGATCCCCACACACGTAATGAATCCCAGCACTTCTCAGTTTTCCCATCAGAACGTTGGCAGTGACAACCACCCTGCCAGGATTCTCCTAGCTAGCAGTGCTGAAACATGGAGGCGTGTTTACCCATGACCCCAAGCTCCTTACCCCTGTGACTAATTGTAGGGGAATCGTGATGAAGAGCGGCCTGCCAGCGTGGCAATACCGTTTACCAAACTGCTGCTTAATAAGACCCAACCCACACACTTAGGCTGATTTAGAATGGAGCCTCTTAGCAAATGTGGCTAAAATCTGCACTGGAAGAGACAGAAGGAAGCACACCCAGATGTCCTCCCAACAGAGCTCATAAGCATGCTTGGCATGAGGTGAACTGAGTCCAGGAGAAGAAACAGACTCTGGGAAAACACACAGGGTGGGGAGCAGAAGCTGCTGTGCGCCCTCCTGCCTACCTAACTCCTGACGAGACCACAGAAAGCTACGGATGTGTCCCCATCAAGATTTCAAGGAAGGCACAGCCTGTGCGGCTCAGAGGTAAGACGATAATCCAGGGACTTGTGGGTCTTAAAAGCCAAGAGAAAATAGAGTGTCTCAAACAGGAAGTGGGGGAGAGTGTGAAATGCTGTACAGAGTTCAAGACAGTTGAGGACTGGAAGGTATTCATTTGATTTGGCAACTGGGTGGTTACTGGTGACATTTATGAAAAACTACGGAGGACTGAAAATGACAGAAGAATCAATGACAAAGATCCTTGTTTAAAGAAACTTGGCTAATGAGGGAAAAATGTAAGAGGCAACAGACTAAGAAATTTTGTTTTAATCTTGGGGAGATCTGTGCTTGTTTGTAGGCTATGTGAAGGGAACCAATGGAAAGAGGTTGAAGACCCCAGGAATGGGAGCAGTGGGATAAGTGATGGAATAAAGTCTTAGATGGCACACAGCAGGATTCAAGAAATAGGGTGCCGGACAGGGACTGGAGGGAAGGAGTCGAGGCGTACAGACAGGTGGGAGGGGAAAGGAGCAAGTGCCCAAGGAAGTTCTTGCTTAAGGGTCTCTCTTCGGCGCAGTGGCAATGAGGCCAGTGATTTGCTGAGAGCCAGGATGGAGGCACGGACAGAAAGCAGAGTCACAACAAGTCAGAGATAGCCAATCAGTGCTGAGAGCCCAGCTGAGGCTGTCAACTATGAATCTCTCATGTTTAGCAGCCCAGGAAGAGGAAGTAGCAAATAAATCAATAAAGAAAATGGAGAATGGTCGACAGTTTCACCAAAAGTTGGAGGGGATGAGAAGGTTCAGAATGTTGATAAAAATGTCAGTGCCTGGTGGGGCCATGGGTTCAGGCTGGGGAGAGGAAGTCTGGGAGAAGACCGAAAGGGAGATCGGAGACAGCTGAGGGCGTAGAACTGGGTAAAGAAGCAGGTGATCTAAGTAAATGGCACTGAGAGGGTGGGAGAAGAGGAGCACAGGGGTGGGGATCCAGGAGGAGCCACGTCTCAGTTCACAAGTTCAGAAGTGAAGGCTGTAGAGGTGACATCATGGGGTGAGACAGGGAGCAGAGAAGAGCCCAGGGACAAACAAGGAGGGGCCTAGGTCTTAGGAGCAAGGCGAAGACCTACTGCCAGAAATGGGTATATGGAGCCAGCCTGCTGGGACTGATGGCAGGCCTGCGTGGAGCAGAGCCTAGAGAGGGTCTGGTGGCTGTTGCTCAGGGAGCAGGTACCTAGAGAGGGTGTGTAGTTGGCAGTTGCTAAAAGGAATGGCCAAACCACCCATATTTTGGAAGAGTGCTCTGCCAGTTCATCTTGCACCAATTTTTCCATGAAAATCCCCTTTTTACCCACTGAATCTACTCCACTCTTCTGTTCCTCAGCACACACAGGGAGCCCAATTTCTCCCCTAGAATGGCGTTCTATACTGCCAGAATCCAGAACTCATTGTATTTCCATTTCATGACTTTGTCGAGGGCCAAAGGACTCGACTAACTTGAAAATGAGGCCATTATAGGAGTAACTCAAAAGCAGGACTAGCTCAAATGTTAGCAAAGAGCCACTGAAGTCTGTCACTCAACTAGTAGCTTCTTAATTTCTAAAAAGTTATGTACCTAACAAATGGTGCTGGCATTATTATTGGCTGTCCATTCGGAAGGAAATAAATTTGGGCCTGTGTTATACTATGTAAAAAAAATTCCAAATGGTTAAAGAAATGTAATACAAAAGTATTAGAAGAAATTTTGGAGAATTATGTACCTTTAGGGTAAAAGATATCTCCCTAAGCAAGGCAGGAGACCCAGAAATCAAGAAGTGTATACCTGATCATACCAAATTAAATTTAAATAATTAAACAATTTAAATAGTTTAACAAAGTACCAACTTAGAAACTCTTATATGACAGGAAATCATAACAAACCAAATAAAAAAGCAAAAGAAAGAAAAACAAGTATTTTTTTAGCCCTCATTGTGTATTGCCGGTTGGCACTCTCTACCCACTCCACCCAGGCTATCCCGTTCATTAAAATGGTTGGATCCTTTATTTTAGAGTGGACTTATCTGGGGAGAATAATCAGGCTCCTAGCGTGAGAGGCATGGGGTGGGCCACCTTGGTGTACAGAGTCTCAGTGGCAAGGGAAGGAGTATCGTCCATCCATCCACAGTTAGAAGGGACAGCTGATGTTCTGGTGAGGCCTTCAAAGTTTGGGCTGGGCCTAAGAACTTGGGGTAAGGCTGCTCAAAAGCCTACAAAGGAGTATCGCTATCATCAGCAGTGGGTCTAAGGGCAAGAACTCCCCTTAGAATGTGAAAAACCTCATAGGGAAATGCCCTCAGGAAAAGAACTAAAGTTTTCTTTGCAAGGATGTTGGCTGCTTCCAAACAATTCCATCTGATGGGGCTTTTGGGAGAGGATCTTGGAAGCTGGACTGACACTTGGTCTCCTAACAAGAGCCTATCTAGACACTTCAAGCTTCTCCTTATGGACCAGCCCAACCAGTAACATAACAGTTGTTCCCTGAGAGTGCTCTGATGTTGCAGAGCTCACATCCTTTATCCTTGCACCGAGGTTCCCAAAACTAGACTTGTCACCCAGTAGTACATCTGATGGACAGCAGCATTAGAGAACCCCCCCTTCTCCACTGGCCCAGGCAGACTGTGTGCATGAACAGCAAGCCTTTCTGAGAAGTGCAGCAGGAGGACTCAGATGCTTGTACTCCATTTGGTGGTAGCTTAGCACAGGGCTGGCCGAATCTAAGGCCTGTGAAGAGATTCCTCTCCTGTGGCGTCTGATTATAGAAGGGATAAAGGAAATCTGCAAGCTGGCCTCACCTTGGTTTAGGAGCAATCCTGCGAAAACTTAGAGAGTAAAACAGAAATTCCAATTAGATTTCCAGAAATAGTTGCTCTTTAAAGTCTCCACCCCCTACATACCCAAGTGAAAGTGAACATTAAAATATAAAAGTGGAGTAGAAAGAGGAGAGTAAGAGGCGGTACAAAGTCGAGTTAAGCCTGATTCAAAAAGGAGGATGTTATTAGGTGTCGGACACAGCAGAGAGGTTCCCCTAGGTGATGTCTCAATGTCCTTTGAATCTGAGAAGGTAGAGGTCAATTTTAGTTAGTAATAGGGTAATAATTTCAAGCCAGAAAGGAGTATGTCTGTGGTCTTTGATTGTTTTTTTGCTTGTGTACCACATAAAATTATGTCAAAAACTTGTGTACCTCCATTTTAGAGTTGACATATAAACATTTCATCATAACTTTGAATAGTTGCCAAGAATATAATTTTATTAGAAATTCTGACATTTAAAAATAAAGTGATTATGTCTTTCTTTTAAATGTATTCAATGAAATACAAATACCATATGAATTAGAAACCTACAATTACTCATTTAAAAATATAGAAACTATTCTTCAAAAATATTGTACCAGCAATATAAGAAAGTGTTGTCTCTCCAAAATACTAATGCTGGATATTAAAAATTCTCAAAAACTTTGCCAATCTGATAGGTGAAAAAACAGCACCTTAAAGTTTAATTTGCAGCTGCCTAAAAATTAATGAAGCTTCATATTGTTTCAAATGCATTTACTGGCTATTTTTGTTTCTTCTATGAAATATCTATTCATATATTTTGCCCATGCCTCTATTAGCTTGTCTTTTTCCTATCAATTTGTAGGCATTCTTTATGTATTAGGAATATAAACCCTTTTTCTATTATGTGGTTGCAAATGCCTTCTCTTAGTAATTCATGTTGAAATTTTGTTTATGAACACAACACTTTAAATTGGAAGTTCTCTAACTTCAGTTTTACCCGAGGTTTTAACCTTCTTAGTGGTGGAGGATTAACTGTGGAGTTTACTTCTTGACTCAAAGGGTCAGATTGAGGTGGAGTTGCATGAAAAAGGCTTCCTGGGGGAAAGCTGGGAGGCAGCTGGCTCTTCAGGAGAAAACTAAATAAGACTTTTGTATGCATACAATTAAATTTCCTATTTCTCTCTAAAAAAAAAGAATGTGGTGTTAGGTGTGAAGGGCCCCCACCCATAAGATGGCAAACTCACCCCTCGCCCCCCCTAATCCCAGCACCTAGCCAATAGCCACCAGCCCCGTAGAAGTGACACCTCAATCAGGTCATGCCCCTTCCTATATAACCCAGTACCTTTCCCTAATACAGTGGAATTCTCCGGTGAATTGCTACTGTGTGTCACTCCTTTCCTTTCATTGGTGCCGAAACCTGGGAGACGGGACACCCCAACTGGGCCCTGTCTTCCCTCCGACACCAGCAGCAGCTTGCCCTCATCCTCTTTTTCTGGCGCTGGCTCCACACACTCACCACTCCTCTCTGGCCTTTGGGTAAGTTTTCCCCCGGAGTGGGCCACTCTTCCCCAAGCTATCGCAGCGCCATTGACCGTGATCATCCAGCAAAGCCCTGATGCTTGGGGACGAGGAGAGAACTCTCCCCACCTCAGGCCTTCACGGCTGCGGCGGACCCTCAGGCCCCCCCTCCAACAGCCATAAATCCCCGCCTCAGGCCTTCACGGCTGTGGCGGACCCTCAGGCCCCCCCTCCAACAGCCATAAATCCCCGCCTCAGGCCTTCACGGCTGCGGTGGACCCTCAGGCCCCCCCTCCAACAGCCATAAATGAGGTGACTCCTTTGTGGGTAAGAACGCTCCCTCTTCCCCCCCCATTCTGTTCCGTCCGCCGAAATCCATTCCGTCCGCCAAAAATTCCTAGTACTAGGTACCTCGTGACTCCAGCACTCTGCCTTCTTAGGGAAATCTGGGTGACGACCCACACTTTCTAAGAAATTCCGACTCGTATACGAGTTTCCGCAGACCACCAAGGATCATCGGGGACACCCTTTGTCTCCTTGCGGTCTGCTCCCAGTCCAAGGATCTCCGTTCGTCTTCCCCTGTTTGTCTCCTTCTCTGTCCTTTAGCCATGGGAGCCTCCTCATCCCTCCCTAAAGATTCACCCCTTGAATGCCTGCTCAAGTATCTAGCCACCCTCTCCCTGACACCTGATATAAAACCAAAACTTCTCCGTAAATACTGCTCCCAAGATTGGCCGACATACCCCCTAGACAATAACAACCAATGGCCTGCAGGGGGAACTCTTGATCCTAACATCACTCGCGATCTCTTTAACTACTGCCAGCGCCTGAAAAAATGGAAGGAGATTCCCTATATTGAAGCTTTCTGCCTCCCGCCTCCCTCACCGCCACCGCCTCCTCCCACCCACCCCACCTCCCCCAAGTTCTCCTAGCCTGCAAGTCGTCTCCCCCGCAGAAGCCTCCCGTTCACTCCCTTCCCCCTCCTCCTCCCGTCCCCCTCGCCGCCGCTGCCTCCTCCTCCCCCCAAGTTCTCCTAGCCTGCAAGCCATCTCTCCTGCAGAAGCCTCCCGCCCACCCTCTTCCCCCTCCTCTCCTACAACAGCTCCTCCCCCTTCCTCCACCACCACCGCCACAGTCCTCCCCCACCATCTTCTCCCCCATCTCACCTCTGCCTTCGTCCCCCTCACCTGCCCCTCCCCCGCAGATTGAGCCTGAGCCTTTCAGCCCCCTTTAACCAGGTCCCGGGGGCCTCCTCCATCTTTGCCCTCATCACCTGTTTCTCCCCCACAGACTGAGCCAGAACCCTTCAGTCCCCCTCAGACTCGGTCTGAGAGCCTCCCAAAATTATCGCCCCCCTCCGGGACATAGCTTAGACAGACTCACTCAAGCCCTATTACAGTATACCAGCCTGGACCCAGAAACACCTGACGGAAGACATGTCCTTATGACATACTTCCTAGCTCAAAGCTACCCCGATATTAAAGCTAAACTCAAAAAGTTAGAACAGGGCCCCGCTACCCCACAGACTGAGATCCTAACAGTGGCCTTTAAGGTCTTCCATAACCGGGAAGAGGAGAAAGAACGCGTAAACAAAAAGCTGATCAGGCCAATTTCCAAATGTTGGCCCAGCTGATAAAACCACAACCTGGGCGCCCCTCTACAAACAAGCCCCCCCCCCCCAGGAGCTTGTTTCAAGTGTGGAAAAGGACATTGGTCAAGGGCGTGCCCCTCCCCCAGATCTCCTACTACCCCATGCCCCAGATGCCACAAAAAGGGCCACTGGGAGTCTGATTGCCCAACCACCCGAAGGGGAGGCTGGACGAACAACCGCCATCCTAAGCCTGCCGTAGTGGAGCTGGCAGAAGAAGATTGACAGGGCTTGGGGGCTTCTCGCCCAACCATTTCCATCACCAAACAGGAGCCCAGGGTTACTTTAATAATAGACGGGATGGTTGCCCCATCTCCTTCCTCCTAGATACAGGAGCCACCTTCTCAGTCTTGCGAGAATACCGGGGCCCTACCACGCCTGCCATTACTCCTATAGTCGGGGTAGGAGGAAAACAGATTTTCCCATTAAATCCCCCCCCTTTTATGCACAATCCAAGACAATCCCATACCTTTCTCCCACTCCTTCCTGGTTATGCCCCAGTGTCCCATCCCTTTACTAGGATGGGACATCCTTTCTCTCCTCCACGTTTCCATAACTATATCCACTCCCACAGCCCCCAGTACTCCCTTTCTGATGGCCCTCATAGCCGACAACCCCCCTCTACCCAATGAAAGCTCCGGTTCTGCCCTCATACACCCTGTAAATACCAAAGTTTGAGACATTACAAGCCCCTCCGTGGCTCTATCTCCTCCTGCCTCTATCAAATTACGTGACCCCTCTCAGTATATCTGTCAGGCCCAATACCCGCTAACCACTTCAGCCCTCATAGGCCTCCAACCCATCATTCAAGATCCCTTAAACAAAAATTACCTCAGACCCACTCACTCCCTGTTTAATACCCCCATATTAGCTGTTAAAAAAAAACCAATGGATCTTTCTGCCTTGTCCAAGACCTTCGCCTCATCAACATGGCCTCCTTTACCGCTCTCTCGCTTTTTTTCCTCATTCCTATTGTCTTCCCCGCCACCCCAGCCTCCTTTGTATAGCGATTCAAAGTCAGACAGACTTACACACAGCATCAAACAAAAGTTACTGCCCTCATTGCCACATCAGACTGCCCTCTGAAAAGCTGCTCTGAGCCTTTATACCTCCACTTTCCTCCCTCCACCGAAATGTTCATCACCTTTATTCTCCCTACCTCTGCTTCCTCTATGACCAAAAACAAGCCTATTGCAGGCGATGGCAAGACACCTACAGGGGATGTCCCTACTGGTCTTGCGCCATTCACTACATGGGTAACTCCCGGTACCCACAGTATTACTCCTACAACCATTTCATAAAATATCCCAACAGCTCATTCTCCTTATCAATCCCAGACCCTGGGACTCTCGATGGGCCGCCGGGGTCACAGCCTCAATTTACTATGGGGGAATCCTCAACCCCCCACAGTACCCTTCATATCTCTCGAGAGTATGTTCCCTCTCACTCCCAGATCTCTCAAGTTGCATCAGATATCGAACATTCCGAAAAAGTCATTATCCAAACTCTTGACAGTGCCTCTTCATCTTCCTATCCCCGCCCCTCTTCCAATTTCTCCTACTCTTGGTTACAGCTCATTCAAGAGACCACCATCTTTCTCAACCACACCCTCAACACCACCAATTGTTTCTTGTGCGCATCACTACAGCGCCCACTGCTGGCCGCCGTGCCCCTTAATATTTCCAACTACTCCTTCCATGCAGAAGGACAACCCCTCCGTCCCCTGGCAGACATACCCCTATGGGAACCAGAATACGCAGATAATCTCACCATCCACCACTGTGTAGGCCCAACTTCACCCCCCTCCAGCGCACTTCACTGCCTCTCTATCTACACCCCTACCTCCAGCTCTAAGACTTTCAAGCAACCGGGGCACTTCTTTCAGTGTAATGGCAGTCTTTCAACTCACTGCCTCCCAACTCCAGCACACCCTGCGTTCTCGTCACCCTAATCCCACAGCTTACACTTTACAGCATGGCAGAATTCCTTGAGCTCCAACCTCTGCCCTTGCGCACAAGAAGGGCTGCTTTCCTTCCCATTATAGTCGGTATTTCCCTAGCCACCTCAGCCATTGGGGCAAGATTTTCAAGGGGAGCCTTGGGTCACTCTCTGTGGGCAATTAGAAATCTCAACGCTAAACTTGAGGGGGCCCTGACATCCACTGCCAATGATTCCCTGGCCTCTCTCCAAAGACAGGTCACTTTGCTAGCTAAGGTCACCCTTCAAAACCAGTGGGCCTTAGATCTGCTTACAGCCGAAAAGGGCGGCACCTGCGTCTTCCTCCGGGAAGAGTGCTGCTATTACATCAACGAATCTGGCATTGTAGAAACTGACATCACCAAACTCACAGACCTTGCCTCCAGCCTCCACTCTGCTTCCAATTCCAACCCATTCTCTTCAGTACTAACAAAGCCCCTCCTTACCTGGCTCTGGCCCATTGCAGGCCCCACAATAATCATTCTTCTTGCCTGTCTCTTCTTACCCTGTATAATAAAGTTCATCAAAATCCCAAGTCGGAAAAATCTCTAATCGAACTTTCAACCAGCTTTTACTCAGGAACTACCAGCTTTTAGCCACAGAAGATCCCTCACCCTCACGTAACCTCCTCACCACACGCTGAGATGGACCCCTCTCTCCACTAGAAACTGTTCCTGGAAACAATGGCTGCAGATGTCTGGCACCCGTATCCTCTTGGCACCATTGGAATCAACAAGTCCTCGACCTATGGTTACAGGGAACCTTCATTGATTTCCAACCTGAAGAAGTCCACATCTACTCATCCTTACTGTGGGGAGTCCTATCAACCCTTTCCTCCCAATCCTCAAGCCCTTACTCCCTTTTCCATCCCTGTTCAGCAGGAAGCAGTCAGAGAGAAAGCAACGTCCACAACCCCATAGAGGAGAAAGGGGGGAATGAAGGGCCCCCACCCATAAGATGGCAAACTCACCCCTCGCCCCCCCTAATACCAGCACCTAGCCAATAGCCACCAGCCCCGTAGAAGTGACACCTCAATCAGCTCATGCCCCTTCCTATATAACCCAGCACCTCTCCCTAATAAAGCGGAATTCTCCGGTGAATTGCTGCTGTGTGTCACTCCTTTCATTTCAAGGTGAATCTGTGGGCTCTTTGCATCTTATCACAACTATGCTAATTTGGATATTGGACTTACAAAAAAGCAAACTGGATGGAATATACATTATGAAAATTTAATATAGAAATGGGCGAACATCTAAGAATGATTACATTTTCTTTAATGTATGAGTAAATTTAAATCATTTTGTTACTGGGTGATCATCAAAAACAGTGGAATGTGGTGTGCAACACTGTTTCTCTTTTTCAAAAAAACCTCAGACGAGTTTGTCCATCAGCTCTACCAGGGACTTTTTCATACACTAGACGTCTTTTTTTGAATTGTGGTAGTTGAGAGTGCATGAAATCTGTTAAAAGGAGAAAAAAGACTATTTTATTGCTGATAATAATCAAGTGCAGCTATTTTTTCCCCCAGCTTTTCAAGTGGATCCTGTTTGTTCATCATCTATCTACAAAGTGCTACAATTTCCAAATTGGAATAAAATAGTGACTATTAAAAATTACATTATTTAGTATAAATGTACCTGTACCTAATGGTCTAGGGCTAATTAATATTATGTACACATATTTGTATGCTTTTTCCTTGCACCAATAATTAAATCTCCCTGGATTTAGGACTCTTGATTTTAGTTTTTCCCCCATTAAGCATGCTCCTTAATCCATATCTGTAATGTTATTGAATTTACCCTGAGCTCGATAAATGATAGATGGTGATCATGTGTGGACTCACCTTATATGACTGTATTATATATGACATATTAACCTGAAAAGCCCTAGATTTGGATACTTACAGAGGTCGATAGATTAAATCAGCAAAAAAGGAGGTAAAAATTTTTTTTTAAGTTTTGTGAACCTTCCTGGGGACATAATCTCATAATTGCAAGAGTTGAATGCCATCATAAGCAAATTAATAAAGCAATACAGTAGGTAATTTTATAGAGATCACAAATACACACCTACAGGACAAATGGAAAATTATTTTGAGGTTATGCCAAGGTTAAGTTTTCTAGGTTAAGTTTTCTAGGGTACTCATTGTATCAGTATGCATTCTGGAAGTATTATATCTTAAACAATGTATCTGGAGGTAATGATGTGCTAAGAAAACCAGTAAATGTTGCCATTGTGATTATGAAGATGCTAACATCAAAGATTCATGTGAACTGTTGGAAAGTGAAAAAAAGCAGTATATCTAAGCCAACATTATTTACATATGATCAAAAATATATTTATAACTAAGTTAATGAATTAAAATGTAGGTAGACATTTGGCTAGTCCGTCTATATCCCTAACAGCTTAAATATTAACATTTATTTATTTATGAGATCTTTATTGAAAAGTGGGAGGATTATCTTGTACACTGAGTGCCCTGTGTTCAAGGATATATATAGTCATATGCATGCTTAGCTTATTCCAGGATGGAAAAAAGATGGAACTTTTCTCCAGTTCACTTATGAAGCAGGAATAACTTTCATATGAAAATATGACTGAGAACAAATAAACAACAGGTTAATTTCATCATGAAAGTAGAGATGAAAATCATAAATAAATATTAGCGATCAAATCCAACAGCCTATTCAAAGAATCACTCCTCAAAAACCAATTCGATTTATTACAGGAATGGCAAAAATGATTTAATATTAGTTAAACCTGTAAATATAATCCTTGACACTAATAGGTCGATGGAGAAAACATATTTGATTTTCCCCAATAGGTGTTAAAAAGAATTTGCATAAAATTCAGCATCTATTCCTCATGAAAGTTCTTACAAAGCTGTGGTTAGAATACTTCCCATTAAAATAAGGAACAAAACAAGTTATGATCATTAAATTGGACCAAATCCAAGTTTGTGAGTTCTGGAGCTTATACAGTTTGGGAATGCAAGGTTTTTTGAGCCCCTCTCAGGTCGCACAAAGGGTCACGCAAAAAGAGGAGTTTTGAAACTTAAGCTTCTTCCCTCCCTTGTACTCTCCTTAATGTTAAGGCTACATATGTAAGACCATTAGAACTTGATATTTTGTTCTAGAGGCTCAAGCCAAAGCAGTAAGAAATGACACAGAAAGAAAAGGTCTAATTACCAGAAATGAGAAAATTAAATTGTCCTTTTAAAAATTGATATGATTAAATGTTTGGAAACATCAATTGTAAAATAGAGCTAATAGGTAGTATTTGTTCAATGTCAGAATAAAATAACCTACATAAAAGGCCTAGAATGTCACCTGGTAAATAATAAGCTCTTAATAAATGTTAGGTCATTAAATATCTCTGCCTAACAAAGAGGCTAATTTTCTAATTCACCGATTTTTCTTTTTAGTCTTTGTTAATTTTAGTCTTCTGCTGTACTTAGATTTGTTCTGTGTTTTTATTTTTAACTTAACTTGAATGCTTCACTCATCTAAAGGTACAATAATTTGATTAACTTACCTCATCTAAAGGTACAATAATTTGATATATTTTATTTGCATTTATTTTCTTAGAAGTCTATAATTAGGATTTTGATTTTCTGTTTGAAATTAAAGTGTAGTAATTAAGCATCTTAAAATTTTTTTTCTGAGATGATTATATATTTTAAAACTATATTTAAGCATAGTTTTATCAACTATTGGATGGTGTTACCTGTTAATGATTTCTTGTCTCCTGAGTCAGATGAAGATTCAGAGGGCCTTTTCTGTCCTAAACTTTTTCCAGCTTTTTGGTGGAAATAAAGACTGTTGAATTCTTTTTGATTTATGTTAGAATCAGAAGCACAAAATAGATCCAAACTGGGGACAGACGGTAATTCTCTACAGAAAGTCTTTTCAGTCCCAGCACTTGAACTTTCATGTATGAAGCTGTCTGAATCAACTGATAGACATTTTTGCTGATTAGTGAATAAGTTATCTTTCTGAGAGTACCGTTTGTCACTTGTAGTCTGCTTTGCGCCATACTGTAAATTGAATAAGTGATTCTGTTGTTCCCACACATTTTTCTTGAAGTTCCAGTGAAGAGGAGATTGTGAGCCCTCTAATGAAAAGATAGGGGCAGATACTTCTTTATTTATAGGTCCTTTTGCTTCAAATGTTCCCTTTTTCTGACAGTTTTTAAAATTAGGGGCAAATTTCTTCTGAGTATCAATTGGTGATATTATGGTTTCACAATTCATTTGTGTTAGACCCAAAGAAAATACATCTGTCAGTGGCTCATTCTTGTTTAGAAAGGAGTTACCTTTTGCATTTCTTGATTCTGTATTTCTTAGGAAAAGATTATTCTGCACTATGATACGGTTACAACTGGAGTCTTCCTGGTGGTTAATCTGATTGTAAGAAGTCACAGGTGGTAAAATGCCTGGCATTTCTCTGAGTTCCATAAGGGAAGAGTTGTACTTTGAAGTGGTATTTGTATCTTCATGCACTGTCCCTCCTAAGTCTGAATACTGGAAATAGTCATTTTGTTCTTGAATGGCAGAGTTCGAAAAACCAGAAGCTGAATTCTGAGAAGTAAAGGTACTAGTCTGAGTCCTACTTTCCTGAGGTGATGACATTTGAGGTGATTTTGTTATTGAAGAAGAATTAATCTTGAATAAGGAAGTGATGCTACAAAAATCCTAAAAATTTTTTAAAACAATAAAATACAAATACAATATAAACATTAATCAAGTAAATATAAGTAATGATGTTTATCTAAATAGACAGAGGCAAATATAAATAAGTAGTCCATACTTAGGTATTATACTGATCCATGCAATAAGAACATAATATATTTAGGTTCCATTAAAGGAAAAACTTATTGTAATTTGCATCTATTTTCTAGTCACTTATAGTAGAATTTTTAGTTAAACAAGTTATATGTGAATACCATTTCCTTGACCAAAGTTTAAAATTTTTACCAATAAGGCTAAAACTCTCCTTACTACAATAATGAAGGGTGTCAGAATTGCTTGGAAGAGATAATGTTAAGCACGTATGAATAGAGTATATAATTGAATACTTGTAGGCACATTAATATTTCAAAAAGATTTAAAGTGTGATAAACTGACTATTGAATTATCTATATAAGATAGACTTAAAATGTATGTGATTGACAGCCAGTGAGAATTATACATGAAATTCAGTTCAAGTAAATTATTTCTTTGCTATGTGAAGCCCAATACAATTACACTTGGATCCTCTCATTTTGAAAACTCTTATGGTAAAAATAGACCCTCAAATGGAAAGGAAATGAACTCATACAAGAATATGGATCTCAAATAACTAACCTTTAGCACTTTTTCTGGAACTTCAGGTAGGAGTTCCTGGAGTTGACAAAGAGTTGCTAATAATATCCAGTGTAGTG
Organism: Manis javanica; assembly: GCF_040802235.1. NCBI lineage: Eukaryota > Metazoa > Chordata > Mammalia > Pholidota > Manidae > Manis > Manis javanica. Next base: position 20,991,076 of record NC_133157.1, on the reverse strand, counting down.
AAGGTCCTTTATTCAACATGAGCTGAGCCACCAATGGGTTAATACATGGAAAATCAAGTAAGTACATCTCTTCCTAGAAAAGAGTTGAAGGAATAATCAGCCAGTGGTCTTTTGGAAGTGATCCATTTTATTCTACTCACTCTAGCAGATTAAAATTTTTGCCATTGCACCTGACCCTCAATTTGAGATGCCTGGAAAAAAAGTACAGCCAGGAGGGAAAGAAATTTTTTTGGCAGTAAAGATTCATACAATCACAAAAGTGGGAAGGATCTTCAAGTTCATAGTCAGTCTAATCACTCATGCAAAAAATTCATTAGACTTCGCCTCCTTCAAATGACAATTGCTTTATCTAATGATAAATTTTACTGAGAAACGTTTTAGGGGACTTAGTTATATACCTCAAGATTTCTTTAGTTCTCTGGAGTTCTTTGTAAACTCTGTACGATCACTGTTTGATTAGGATGGACCATGCTTGGGGTATCTAACAGACTATAGTTTCAGGAAAGCCTTATGAAGAGTAGAGGGAGAACTTCTATCAACCAGAACTGACTCTGGCAATCTGAAAATGTTTTCAGAGAGATCTCATAAAAATAAATATATGGAAGCCATTTTTACTATAGCTACATTCCCCCTTTTTCTGGGTTACACTGGCTTTTTGCATCCTTTTGGTTTTATCAAATGACAGGCTGTGAGTAGAGCAGACATGACCTCGTTAGGAGGAAATTGCACACAAATACATATAACATCAACATTAATTATACCTATACTAGCTGGTAGTACTATGTACTATTTAGGCATATAAAAAAGTTCTGTGACTTAATATATATGAATATTTTATTTATGTTTTATGATTTTATTTTTTTTGAATTGGTAGAAGAATCACATGGCTCAAAATTCAAAACATACTAAAAGGTATACAGTGAAAATTTCCATTCCCACCTCATTACCACCATTTTCCTCCCTTGACATAACCAATGTTATAATTTCTTGGTATCCTTCCAGACATATTTTATTCATTTATAAACAAATACATGTAAATATTAATTTCCCCTAGTTTTACACAAATGGTAGTATAGTGCATGCTCAGTGTTACAACTTCCACTTTTCACTTAATATATTGAAGATCATTTCATGTTAGAACATAAAGAGCTTCATCCTTTTTTTATGGCTTCATGATTTGAGTACCTTTAAAAATAAAAGCAAAAGGCCAACATGGCGGCGTGAGTAGGAGAGTGGGAATCTCCTCCCAAAAACATATATATTTTTGAAAATACAACAAATACAACTAATCCTAAAAGAGAGACCAGAAGACACAGGAAAACAGCCAGACTACATGCACACGTGTGAGAGCCCAGCGCCTGGTGAAAGCGGTGAGATACAACCACCGGCCCGGCGGGACCCAAGCACACCTCCCCCCAGCTCCCAGTGGGAGGGAGATGGAGCCCAGGACTGCTAAACACCCAGCCGCAGCCACCTGCACCAGAGCGCAGACACAGTGCATGCGAGGAGGGCTGGAAACTAGGGAAATATGGCAGCAAGACCTCTGAGTGGGTTCTGAAGCTGATGCCCCTGTGACAAAGAAAAGTGAGTGCTTTTTGAAAGTCTTAAAGACACAGGGACATAACAGCTGGATGGATACAACACAGGTCACAGCCCAGTGGCTGGAAATTACAGGGAAAACTGGGCGCACTAACCCCGTGGGCAATAGCTCTGAGACCCCTCACGGAGGTAAACAGCCAAACAGCCACCCCCCCCCCACCCCACCCCACCCCGGTCCATTACCCCTCTGGGCGCGGCGAAAGCAGAGAAACAGCCTCAGGCAGACCACGCCCAAAGAAAGGGAAATTCCTCTATATCAGCTGGGCAAGACACAAAGACCCAGTCTACACGCAATTACCCAACACAAGCGACTAGGGTTCGAAGTTGTCCCAGTAAAGAAGGGCCAGTAGCAAGTGAAAACTTTGGCCCTCCCACCTGACAGTCAATAGCACCTGTCAACATGAAAAGGCAAAAAAATGTGATCCAGACAAGACTAACCCAGACAGCTTTGGCATCTGCTACATCTTCCCCTGAGAAGGAACCTGGGGAGATAGGTTTAACCACTCTTCCTGAAAAAGAATTCAAAACAAAAGTCATAACCATGCTGATGGACTTGCAGAGAAATATGCAACAACTAAGGAAGGAGAATACAGAAATAAAACAACCTCTGGAAGGACTTCAAAACAGAATGGACGAGATGCAAGAGACCATTAATGGACTAGAAAACAGAGAACAGGAACGCAGAGAAGCTGATGCAGAGAGAGATAAAAGGATCTCCAGGAATGAAAGAATTCTAAGAGAGCTGAGTGACCAATCAAAATGGAACAATATCCGCATTATAGGGGTACCAGAAGAAGAAGAGACAGAAAAAGGGATAGAAAGTCTCTTTGAAGAAATAATTGCTGAAAAATTCCCCAAACTAGGAGAGGAAATGGCCTCTCAGAACACAGAGGTACACAGAACTCCCATGACAAGGGATCCAAAGAGGGCAACACCAAGACACATAATAATTAAAATGGCAAAGATCAAAGACAAGGACAAAATATTAAAGGCAGCCAGAGAGAAAAAAAAGGTCACCTACAAAGGAAAACCCATCAGGCTATCATCAGACTTCTCAACAGAAATCCTACAGGCCAGAAGAGAATGGCATGATATACTTATTGCAATGAAACAGAAGGGCCTCGAACCAAGACTACTGTATCCAGCACGGACATCATTTAAATATGAAGGAGGGATTAAATAATTCCCAGACAAGCAAAAGTTGAGGGAATTTGCCTCCCACAAACCACCTCTACAGGGCATCCTACAGGGACTGCTCTAGATGGGAGCACTCCTAAAAAGAGCACAGAACAAAACACCCAACATATGAAGAAGGGAGGAGGAGTAATAAGAAGGGAGAGAAATAAAGAATCATTAGACCGTGTTTATAATAGCTCAACAAGCGAGTTAAGTTAGACAGTAAGATAGTAAAGAAGCTAACCAGGAACCGTTGGTGACCACTAACTTAAAGCCTGCAATGGCAATAAGTTCATACCTCTCAATAATCATCCTAAATGTAAATGGACTGAATGCACCAATCAAAAGACACAGAGCAATAAAATGGATAAAAAAGAAAGATCTACCCATACGCTGCTTACAAGAGACTCACCTCAAACCCAAAGACATGCACAGACTTAAAGTCAAGGGATGGATAAAGATATTTCATGCAAACAACAGAGAGAAGAAAGCAGGTGTTGCAACTCTATTATCAGACAAAACAGACTTCAAAATAAAGAAAGTAACAAAAGACAAAGAAGGATGTTACATAATGATAAAGGGCTCAGTCCAACAAGAGGATATAACCATTATAAATATATATGCACCCAATACAGAAGCACAAACATACCTGAAACAAATACTAACAGAATTAAAGGAGGAAATAGAATGCAATGCATTCATTGTGGGAGACTTCAACACACCACTCACTCCAAAAGACAGATCCACCAGACAGAAAATAAGTACGGACACAGAGGCACTGAACAACACACTAGAACACATGGACCTAATAGACATCTACAGAACTCTACATCCAAAAGCAACAGGATACACATTCTTCTCAAGTGCACATGGAACATTCTCCAGAATAGACCACATACTAGGCCACAAAAAGAGCCACAGTAAATTCCAAAAGATTGAAATCCTACCAACCAACTTTTCAGACCACAAAGGCATAAAACTAGAAATAAACTGTACAAAGAAAGCAAAACAGCTCACAAATACATGGAGGCTTAACAACACGCTCCTAAATAATCAGTGGGTCAATGACCAAATCAAAATGGAGATCCAGCAATATATGGAAACAAATGACAACAACAACACTAAGCCCCAACTACTGTGGGATACAGCAAAAGCAGTCTTAAGAGGAAAGTATATAGCAATCCAGGCATATTTAAAAAAGGAAGATCAATCCAAAATAAATGGACTAATGTCACAATTATCGAAATCAGAAAAAGAAGAACAAATGAGGCCTAAGGTCAGCAGAAGGAGGGACATCATAAAGATCAGAGAAGAAATAAATAAAATTGAGAACAATAAAACAATAGCAAAAATCAATGAAACCAAGAGCTGGTTCTTCAAGAAAATAATCAGAATAGATAAGCCTCTAGCCAGACTTATTAAGAGGAAAAGAGAGTCAACACAAATCAACAGAATCAGAAACGAGAAAGGAAAAATCATGACAGACCCACAGAAATACAAAGAATTATTAGTGAGTACTATGAAAAACTACATGCTAACAAGCTGGGAAACCTAGGAGAAATGGGCAACTTCCTAGAAAACTACAACCTTCCAAGACTGACCCAGAAAGAAACAGAAAATCTAAGCAGACCAATTACCAGCAACGAAATTGAAGTGGTAATCAAAAAACTGCCAAAGAACAAAACCCCCAGGCCAGATGGATTCACCTCAGAATTTTTTCAGACATACACGGAAGACATAATACCCATTCTCCTTAAAGTTTTCCAAAAAATAGAAGAGGAGGCGATACTCCCAAACTCATTCTATGAAGCTAAAATCACTCTAATACCCAAACCAGGCAAAGACCCCACCAATAAAGAAAACTACAGACCAATATCCTTGATGAACATAGATGTAAAAATACTCAACAAAATATTAGCAAACTGAATTCAAAAATAGATCAAAAGGATCGTACACCATGACCAAGTGGGATTCATCCCAGGGATGCAAGGATGGTACAACATTCGAAAGTCCATCAACATCATCTACCACATCAACAAAAAGAAACACAAAAACCACATGATCATCTCCATAGATGCTGAAAAAGCATTTGACAAAGTTCAACATCCATTCATGATAAAAACTCTCAGCAATATGGGAATAGAGGGCAATTACCTCAACATAATAAAGGCCATCTATGATAAACCCACAGCCATCATCATACTGAACAGCGAGAAGCTGAAAGCTTTTCCTCTGACATCAGGAACTAGACAGGGATGCCTACTCTCCCCACTGTTATTTAACATAGTACTGGAGGTCCTAGCCACGACAATTAGACAAAACAAAGAAATACAAGGAATCCAATTGGTAAAGAAGAAGTTAAACTGTCACTATTTGCAGATGACATGATACTATACATAAAAAACCCTAAAGACTCCACCCCAAAACTACTAGAACTGATATCGGAATACAGCAAAGTTGCAGGATACAAAGTCAACACACAGAAATCTGCGGCTTTCCTATACACTAACAATGAACCAACAGAGAGAGAAATCAGGAAAACAACTCCATTCACAATTGCATAAAAAAAAAATACCTAGGAATAAACCTAACCAAAGAAGTGAAAGACTTATACTCTGAAAACTACGTCACTCTTAAGAGAAATTAAAGGGGACACTAACAGATGGAAACTTACCCCATAATCGTGGCTAGGAAGAATTAATATCATCAAAATGGCCATCCTGCCCAAAGCAATATACAGATTTGATGCAATCCCTATGAAACTACCAGCAACATTCTTCAATGAGCTGGAACAAATACTTCAAAAATTCATATGGAAACACCAAAGACCCCGAATAGCCAAAGCAATCCTGAGAAAGAAGAATAAAGTATGGGCGATCTCACTCCCCAACTTCAAGCTCTACTATAAAGCCATAGTAATCAAGACAATTTGGTACTGGCACAAGAACAGAGCCACCGACCAATGGAACAGACTAGAGAATCCAGACATTAACCCAGACATATATGGTCAATTAATATTTGATAAAGGAGCCATGGACATACAATGGCAAAATGACAGTCTCTTCAACAGATGGTGCTGGCAAAACTGGACAGCTACATGTAGGAGAATGAAACTGGACCATTGTCTAACCCCATATACAAAAGTAAACTCAAAATGGATCACGGACCTGAATGTAAGTCATGAAAACATTAAACTCGTGGAAAAAAACATAGGCAAAAACCTCTTAGACATAAACATGAGTGACCTCTTTTTGAACATATCTCCCCGGGCAAGGAAAACAACAGCAAAAATGAACAAGTGGGACTATATTAAGCTGAAAAGCTTCTGTACAGAAAAAGATACCATCAATAGAATAAAAAGGAACCCTACAGTATGGGAGAATATATTTGAAAATGACAGATCCGATAAAGGCTTGACATCCAGAATATATAAAGAGCTCACACGCCTCAACAAACAAAAAACAAATAACCCAATTAAAAAAATGGGCAGAGGAACTGAACAGACAGTTCTCTAAAAAAGAAATACAGATGACCAACAGACACATGAAAAGATGCTCCACACCACTAATTATCAGAGAAATGCAAATTAAGACTACAATGAGGTATCACCTCACACCAGTAAGGATGGCTGCCATCCAAAAGACAAACAACAACAAATGTTGGCGAGGTTGTGGAGAAAGGGGAACCCTCCTACACTGCTGGTGGGAATGTAGATTAGTTCAACCATTGTGGAAAGCAGTATGGAGGTTCCTCTAAATGCTCAAAATAGAAATACCATTTGACCCAGGAATTCCACTTCTAGGAATTTACCCTAACAATGCAGCACTCCAGTTTGAAAAAGACAGATGCATCCCTATGTTTATCACTGCACTATTTACAATAGCCAAGATATGGAGGGAACCTAAATGCCCATCAGTAGATGAATGGATAAAGAAGATGTGGTACATATACACAATGGAATACTACTCAGCCATAAGAAAAGGGCAAATCCTACCATTTGCAGAAACATAGATGGAGCTGGAGGGTATTATGCTCAGCAACATAAGCCAAGCAGAGAAAGAGAAATACTAAATGATTTCACTCATCTTTGGAGTATAAAACAAAGGAAAAACTGAAGGAACAAAACAGCAGCAGAATCACAGAACTCAAGAATGGACTAACAGGAACCAAAGGGAAAAGGACTGGGGAGGATGGGTGGGTAGGGAGGGATAAGGGGGGGAAGAAGAAGGGGGGTATTAAGATTAGCATGCATGAGGGGGGGAAGAAAGGGGAGGGCTGTACAACACAGAGAAGACAAGTAGTGATCTGGAAGACTCATGCCAGAAGATGATCATCAAAAAACCCAACAAAGATCCATGCGCTGCTACAGGTGTAGATGCACTCATCCCACCAGTTCCTGGACTTGCCATGGGAATGAAGAAGGAGATATCTAAGCTGGCCTGTGCATACAGTAAAACAACAAATTTGACTGGATCTATACTGTTGGAACTCAACCAAGAATTAGGAAAAGCGCAAATTGTAGCGCTCCAAAATCTTACAACTACAGACTATTTACTGTTAAAAGAACATATGGGATGTGAACAGTCCCTAGGAATGGGCTGTTTTAATTTGTCTGATTTCTCTCAGACTGTTCAAGTTCAGCTGGACAATATCCACCATATCATAGATAAGTTTTCACGAATGCCTAAGGTGCCTAACTGGTTTTCTTAGTTTCACTGGAGATGGCTGGTAATTATAGGTATGCTTTGGTTATGTAACTGTACTCCTATTATGTTAATGTGTGTGCATAATTTAATTAGTAGTTTAAAACCTATACATGCTTAAGTTACTCTACAAGAAGATATGTCAAAGAAATAATCAATCTTCCCATGTTTTCTTCCGCCTGCTACTTCTATAGCTTTTCTTCTTCCTTCCTAATTACAACCCTTAAATATAATTCGTGCCTCATATCGAATTTACCGTGTATCATAATTCTTCCAAGTGGTAAAGATACCTCAAGACAAATGCTGGGCATAGAAGCCACAGGGCATAAATATGCAAAGAAGTAAAAAACTAACCTTTTCAAACAATAAGGCTTCTCTCTCACTTACCAACTTTACATTTCCCTGTATGGCGCAGAAGATGACTGGTTAGCCAGAGACGGGTAAGATTCCTCAAGGGAGGAACAACCTAAGACAGGCACAGTCCCAGGGGGGCCATCAGGTGAGAAATTGGGGATCAACAGAGGTGAGGCTTAGAACCTCTACCCCCTCTCTTCTGAGAGAAATTTGCTGCATCTGTGGATGTTTTATTGCCCTTGTCTAGCTTGGATTAACACTTAGTCTACAGACACACACCTGATCATCTACATTTGCTCTCTTACAACACTAAACTATGTTTTCTACCTTTATCTTGCATCTACCTACCACTTCAGCATTTCATTAAAAATAATAATAATAAAGAGAGAAATGTGGTGTCCACATATAAATCAAGTATAAAAATAAAACTAATATTCATATTTGGACTGATTGTTTATAGTTCATAATGCCTGATCAAAACCAAAAGTTTCTGTGATGACTGCCCTTGTACTGTTCACCATGTAACTTATTCACTATGTAAGAATTTGTTCTCCATGTAAGAACTTGTTTGTTATGCTTCAGAAGATTGGAGACTAACGAAAATTAGGCTTGGGGTGGATTAATGATTGTGCATTGACCATTGACTCCCCTATACAGAATTTTATTGTTTTTAACAACCATTTGATCAATAAATAGGAGAGATGCCCTCACAAAAAAAAAAAAAGTACACACTTCCAATTGTAAAATAAATAAGTAACCAGGATGTAATGTATAGCATAAGGAATATAGTCAAAATATTGTAACAACTTGGTATGGTGATAGCTGGTACCTAGAATTATCATGTATATAAATGTTGAATCACTGTGTTGTACACCTGAAACTAATGTAATACTGTGTGTCAACTACCCTTCAATAAAAATAATTATCTACAAAAAAATAAATAAATAAATAAATAAAGGCAAAAAGAGCTACTAGATTGGTATGAGAACTTGGAAATATTTATGCTTAAATTGAATTTCTAAAAATTAACTGTTTAATCATAACTATTTCACAACTCTACTCAGGTTCAATTATGTAATTACTGACAAATAATGGAATGCTAGGATTTTGCTATTTTCATATTTACTATTCCTTTTTCTTCCTTTTATTAAGGTATTATTGATATACACTCTTAATGAAGGTTTCACATGAAATAAACAATGTGGTTATTACTACATTCACCCCTGTTATTGTGTCCCCCCACACCCCATTGCAATCACTGCCAATCAGTGTAGTAAGATGCCACAGAGTCACTATTCGCCTTCTCTGTGCTATGCTATCTTCCCCATGATCCCCCCATACCATGTGTGCCAATCATAATACCCCTGAATCCCCTTCTCCCTCCCTGCCAACCCTCCCCCACCACCACTCCCCTTTGGTAACTGCTAGTCCCTTCTTGGACTCTGTGATTCCATTGCTGTTTTATTCCTTCAGTTTTGCATCATTGTTATACTCCACAAATGAGGGAAATCATTTGGTACTTGTCTTTCTCTGCCTGGCTTATTTCACTGAGCATAATGTCCTCCAGCTCCATGCATTGTTGCAAATTGTAGAGTTTGTTTCTTTCTTATGGCTGAATAGTATTCCATTGTGTATACATACCACATCTTCTTTATCCATTCATCTACTTATGGACACTTAGGTTGCCTACATATATTAGCTATTGTAAATAGTGCTAGGATAAACATAGGGGTGCATATGTCTTTTTGAATCTGAGAAATTATATTCTTTGGGTAAATTCCTAGGAGTGGAATTCTTGGGTCCAATGGTACATCTATTTTTAGTTTTGTAAGGAACCTCCATATTGCTTTCCACAGTGGTTGAATTAGCTTATGTTCCCACCAGCAGTGCAGGAGGGTTCCCCTTTCTCCACATCCTTGCCAGCATTTGTTGTTCTTAGTCTTTTCTATACTGGCCATCTTAGCTGGTCTGAGGTGATATCTCATTGTGGTTATCTTGTTTTTTTTTTTATTTTGTTATCATTAATATACAATTACATGAAGGACATTATGTTTACTAGGCTCCCCCCTTCACCAAGTCCCCCCGACAACCCCATTCACAGTCACTGTCCATCAACATAGTAAGATGCTGTAAAATCACTACTTGTCTTCTCTGTTGCACAGCCCTCCCCGTGCCCCCCCATACTATACATGCTAATCATAATGCACCCTTTCTTTTTTTCCCACCCTTATCCCTCCCTTCCCACCCGTCCTCCCCAGTCCCTTTCCCTTTGGTAACTATTAGTCCATTCTTGGGTTCTGTGCTTCTGCTGCTGTTTTGTTCCTTCAGTTTTCTTTTGTTCTTATACTCCACATATGAGTGAAATCATTTGGTACTTGTCTTTCTCTGAGTGGCTTATTTCACTGAGCATAATACCCTCTAGATACATCCATGTTGTTGCAAATGGTAGGATTTGTTTTTTTTATGGCTGAGTAATATTCCATTGTGTATATGTACCACATCTTCTTTATCCATTCATCTACTGATGGGCATTTAGGTTCCCTCCATATCTTGGCTATTGTAAATAGTGCAGTGATAAACATAGGGGTGCATCTGTCTTTTTCAAACTGGAGTGCTGCATTGTTAGGGTAAATTCCTAGAAGTGGAATTCCTGGGTCAAATGGTATTTCTATTTTGAGCATTTAGAGGAACCTCCATACTGCTTTCCACAATGGTTGAACTAATCTACATTCCCACCAGCAGTGTAGGAGGGTTCCCCTTTCTCCACAACCTCACCAACATTTGTTGTTGTTTGTCTTTTGGATAGTAGCCATCCTTACTGGTGTGAGATGATATCTCATTGTGGTTTTAATTTGTATTTCTCTGATGACAAGCGATGTGGAGCATCTTTTCATGTGTCTGTTGGCCATCTGAATTTCTTCTTTAGAGAAGTGTCTATTCAGCTCCTCTGCCCATTTTTTAATTGGGTTATTTGCTTTTTGTTTGTTGAGTTGTGTGAGCTCTTTATATATTTTGGATGTCAACCCTTTATTGGATCTGTCATTTATGAATATATTCTCCCATACTGTAGGGTACCTTTTTGTTCTATTGATGGTGTCCTTTGCTGTACAGAAGCTTTTCAGCCTGATATTGTCCCATTTGTTCATTCTTGCGTTTGTTTCCCTTGCCTGGGGAGATATGTTCAAGAAGAGGTCACTCATGTTTATGTCTAAGAGATTTTTGCCTGTGTTTTTTCTAAGAGTTTTATGGTTTCATTACTTACATTCAGGTCTTTGACCCATTTGGAGTTTACTTTTGTGTATGGTGTTAGACAGTGATCCAGTTTCATTCTCTTAGATGTAGCTGTCCAGTTTTGCCAGCAACATCTGTTGAAGAGACTGTCATTTCCCCATTATATGTCCATGGCCCTTTATTGAATATTGGTTGACCATATATGTTTGGGTTAATGTTTGGAGTCTCTATTCTGTTCCATTGGTCTGTGGCTCTGTTCTTGTGCCAGTAACAAATTGTCTTGATTACTGTGGCTTTGTAGTAGAGCTTGAAGTTGGGGAGTGAGATCTCCCCCACTTTATTCTTCCTTCTCAGAACTGCTTTTGCTATTCGGGGTCTTTGGTGTTTCCATATGAATTTTTGAAGTATTTGTTTCAGTGCATTGAAGAAAGTTGTTGGTAATTTGATAGGGATTGCATTGAATCTGTATATTGCTTTGGGCAGGATGCCCATTTTGACGATATTAATTCTTCCTAGCCAGGAGCATGGTATGAGTTTCCATTTGTGAGTGACCTCCTTAATTTCTCTTAAGAGTGTCTTATAGTTATCAGGGTATAGGTCTTTCACTTCCTTGGTTAGGTTTATTCCTAGGTATTTTATTCTTTTTGATGCTATTGTGAATGGAATTGTCTTCCTGATTTCTCTTTCTATTAGTTTATTGTTAGTGTATAGGAAAGCCACAGATTTCTGTGTGCTAATTTTGTATCCTGCAACTTTGCTGAATTCCAATATTAGCCCTAGTAGTTTCGGAGTGGAGTCTTTACAGTTTTTTATGTACAATATCAAGTCATCTGCAAATAGTGACAGTTTAACTTCTTCTTTACCAATCTGGATTCCTTGTATTTCTTTGTTTTGTCTAATTGCCGTGGCTAGGACCTCCAGTACTATGTTGAGTAACAGTGGGGATAGTGGGCATCCCTGTCTTTTTCCCGATTGCAGAGGAAAAGCTTTCAGCTTCTCGCTGTTCAGTATGATGATGGCTGTGGGTTTATCATAGATGGCCTTTATAATGTTGAGGTAATTGCCCTCTATACCCATTTTGTTGAGAGTTTTTATCATGAATGGATGTTGAATTTTGTTGAATGCTTTTTCAGCATCTATGGAGATGATCATGTGGTTTTTGTCTTTCTTTTTGTTGATGTGGTGGATGATGTTGATGGATTTTTGAATGTTGTACCATCCTTGCATCCCTGGGATGAATCCCACTTGGTCATGGTGTATGATCCTTTTGATGTATTTTTGAATTCGCTTTGCTAATATTTTGTTTAGTATTTTTGCATCTATGTTCATCAGGGATATTGGTCTGTAGTTTTCTTTTTTGATGGGGTCATTGCCTGGTTTTGGTATTAGGGTGATGTTGGCTTCATAGAATGAGTTTGGGAGTATTCCCTCCTCTTCTATTTTTTTGGGAAAGTTCAAGGAGAATGGATAGTATGTCTTCCCGGTATGTCTGATAAAATTCCGAGGTAAATGCATCTGGCCCAGGAGTTTTGTTCTTTGGCAGTTTTTTGATTACCGCTTCAATTTCGTTGCTGGTAATTGGTCTGCTTAGATTTTCTGTTTCTTTCTGGGTCAGTCTTGGAAGGTTGTATTTTTCTAGGAAGTTGTCCATTTCTCCTAGGTTTCCCAGCTTGTTAGCATATAGGTTTTCATAGTACTCTCTAATAATTCTTTGTATTTCTGTGGGTCTGTCATGATTTTTCCTTTCTCGTTTCTGATTCTGTTGATTTGCGTTGACTCTCTTTTCCTCTTAATAAGTCTGGCTAGAGGCTTATCTATTTTGTTTATTTTCTCGAAGAACCAGCTCTTGGTTTCATTGATTTTTGCTATTGTTTTATTGTTCTCAATTTTATTTATTTCTTCTCTGATCTTTATGATGTCCCTCCTTCTGCTGACCTTAGGCCTCATTTGTTCTTCTTTTTCCAATTTCAATAATTGTGACATTAGACCATTCATTTGGGATTGTTCTTTCTTCTTAAATATGCCTGGATTGCTTTATACTTTCCTCTTAAGACTGCTTTTGCTGTATCCCACAGTAGTTGGGGCTTAGTGTTGTTGTTGTCATTTGTTTCCATATATTGCTGGATCTCCATTTTGATTTGGTCATTGACCCACTGATTATTTAGGAGCGTGTTGTTAAGCCTCCATGTATTTGTGAGCCGTTTTGCTTTCTTTGTACAGTTTATTTCTAGTTTTATGCCTTTGTGGTCTGAAAAGTTGGCTGGTAGGATTTCAATCTTTTGGAATTTACTGTGGCTCTTTTTGTGGCCTAGTATGTGGTCTATTCTGGAGAATGTTCCATGTGCACTTGAGAAGAATGTGTATCCTGTTGCTTTTGGATGTAGAGTTCTGTAGATGTCTATTAGGTCCATGTGTTCTAGTGTGTTGTTCAGTGCCTCTGTGTCCTTACTTATTTTCTGTCTGGTGGATCTGTCCTTTAGAGTGAGTGGTATGTTGAAGTCTCCCACAATGAATGCATTGCATTCTATTTCCTCCTTTAATTCTGTTAGTATTTGTTTCAGGTATGTTGGTGCTCTTGTATTGGGTGCATATATATTTATAATGGTTATATCCTCTTGTTGGACTGAGCCCTTTATCATTATGTAACATCCTTCTTTATCTTTTGTTACTTTCTTTATTTTGAAGTCTATTTTGTCTGATACTAGTATTGCAACACCTGATTTTTCCTCTCTGTTGTTTGCATGAAATATCTTTTTCCATCCCTTGAATTTAGTCTGTGCATGTCTTTAGGTTTGAGGTGAGTCTCTTGTAAGCAGCATATGGATGGGTCTTGCTTTTTTATCCATTTTATTGCTCTGTGTCTTTTGATTGGTGCATTCAGTCCATTTACATTTAGTGTGATTATTGAAAGGTATATACTTATTGCCATTGCAGGCTTTAAGTTAGTGGTTACCAACGGTTCTGGGTTAGCTTCTTTACTATCTTACTGTCTAACTTAACTCGCTTATTGAGCTATTATAAACATGGTCTGATTATTCTTTATTTCTCTCCCTTCTTATTACTCCTCCTCCCTTCTTCATATGTTGGGTGTTTTGTTCTGTGCTCTTTTTAGGAGTGCTCCCATCTAGAGCAGTCCCTGTAGGATGCCCTGTAGAGGTGGTTTGTGGGAGGCAAATTCCCTCAACTTTTGCTTGTCTGGGAATTATTTAATTCCCCCTTCAAATTTAAATGATGTTCGTGCTGGATACAGTAATCTTGGTTCGAGGCCCTTCTGTTTCATTGATTAAGTATATCATGCCATTCTCTTCTGGCCTGTAGGATTTCTGTTGAGAAGTCTGATGATAGCCTTATGGGTTTTCCTTTGTAGGTGACCTTTTTTTTCTCTCTGGCTGCCTTTAATACTTTGTCTTTGTTTTTGATCTTTGCCATTTTAATTATTATGTGTCTTGGTGTTGCCCTCTTTGGATCCCTTGTCATGGGAGTTCTGTGTACCTCTGTGGTCTGAGAGGCCATTTCCTCCCCTAGTTTGGGGAAGTTTTCAGCAATTATTTCTCCAAAGACACTTTCTATCCCTTTTTCTGTCTCTTCTTCTGGTACCCCTATAATGCGGATATTGTTCCATTTTGATTGGTCACTCAGCTCTCTTAGAATTCTTTCATTCCTGGAAATCCTTTTATCTCTCTCTTCATCAGCTTCTCTGCCTTCCTGTTCTGTTTTCTAGTCCATTAATGGTCTCTTGCATCTCGTCCATTCTGTTTTGAAGTCCTTCCAGAGCTTGTTTTATTTCTTCATTCTCCCTCCTTAGTTGTTGCATATTTCTCTGCAAGTCCATCAGCATGGTTATGACTTTTGTTTTGAATTCTTTTTCAGGAAGACTGGTTAAATCTATCTCCCCAGGTTCCTTCTCAGGGAAAGATGTAGCAGATGTCAAAGCTGTCTGGATCAAATTTTTTTGCTTTTTCATGTTGATCGGTGCAATGGTGAGCTATTGACTTTCTGTCAGCTGGGAGGGCCAAGGCTTTCCACTAGCTCTTGGCCTTTCTTTACTGGGACAACTGCGACCCCTAGTGGCTTGTATTGGGCAATTGCATGTAGACTGGGTCTCTGTACCTTGCTTGGCTGGTATGGAGTAAGCTCCCTTGCTGTTGGTGTGGCCAGCCTCAGGCTCCTGCTCTGCTACGGCAGGGCCCCGGGGGCGTAATGGACTGGGAGCTGTTTGGCTGTTTACCTCTATGAGGGGTCTCAGAGCTGTTGCCCAGGGGTTTAGTGTGCCTGGGGTTCCCTGGAATTTCCAGCTGCTGGAGTGTGAGCCGGGAGGCTTCCGTTCAGCTTTGGCATCCCTGTCCCTTTAAGACTTTCAAAAAGCACTCGCTTTTGTCACAGGGGTGCCGGTTTCAGGATTTGCCTACAGGTCCTACTGTCCTGCTCCCCTACTTTCCAGCACCCCATGCATGCACTGTGTCTGCGCTCTGGTCCGGATGGCTAGGACTGGGTGTTTGGCAGTCCTTGGCTCCCTCTCCCTCCCCGCTCCGACTCCTCTCCTCACGCTGGGAGCTGGGGTGAGGGGTGCTCGGGTCCCACCAGGCCGGGGCTTGTATCTTACCCCTTTCACCAGGCCCTAGTTTCTCGCAGGTGTGGATGTAGTCTGGCTTTTGTCCTGTGTCTTCTGTTCTCTCTTTTAGGATTAGTTGTATTTGTTGTATTTTCAAAAATACATATGTTTTTGGGAGATTCCCACTGTCCTACTCATGCCGCCATCTTCGCTCCACCCCCCATCATTGTGGTTTTTATTTGCATTTCCCTGATAATTAGTGATATGGAGGATCTTTTCATGTGCCTGTTGGCCATCTGAATTTCTTCTTTGGAGAATTGTCTGTTCATATCCTCTGCCCATTTTTTAATTGGGTTATCTGCTTTTTGGGTGTTGAGGCATGTGAGTTCTTTATATATTTTGGATGTTAACCCTTTGTGAGATATGTTGTCCCCTTGTCAGAGATGTTGTTTACAAATATATTCTCCCATACCGTAGGATGCCTTTTTGTTCCATTGATGGTGCCCTTTGCTGTACAGAAGCTTTTAAGTTTGATGTAGTCCCATGTGTTCACTTTTGCTTTTGTTTCCGTTGCTTGAGAAGATGCATTCAGAAAAAAGTTGTTCATGTTTATATTCAGGAGATTTTTGCCTATGTTATCTTCTAAGAGCTTTATGGTTTCATGACTTACATTGAAGTCTTTGATCCATTTTGAGTTTACTTTTGTGTATGGTGTTAGACAGTTATCCAGTTTCATTCTCTTGCATGTAGCTGTCCAGTTTTGCCAACACCAGTTGTTGAAGAGGCTGTCGTTTCCCCAATGTATGTCCATGGCTCCTTTATCATATATTAATTGGTCATATATGGTTGGGTTTATATCTGGGCTCTCTAGTCTGTTCCATTGGTCTATGGGTCTGTTCTTGTGCCAGTACCAAATTGTCTTGATTACTGTGCCTTTGTAGTAGAGCTTGAGGTTGGGGAGCGTAATGCCCCCCAGCGTTACTCTTTCTTCTCAGGGTTGCTTTGGCTATTCAGGGTCTTTTGTGGTTCCATATGAATTTTAGAATTATTTTCTCTAGTTTGTTGAAGAATGCTGTTGGTATTTTGATAGGGATTGCATTGAATCTCTTTATTGTTTTAGGCAGGATGGCCAATTTGACCATATTAATTCTTCCTATCATGAGCATGGGATGTGTTTCCATTTATTGGTATCTTCTTTAATTTCTCTCATGAGTGCCTTGTAGTTTTCAGTGTATAGCTCTTTCACTTCCTTTGTTGGGTTTATTCTTAGGTATTTTATTCTTTTTGATTCAATTGTGAATGGAATTGTTTTCCTGATTTCTCTTTCTGTTAGTTCATCATTTGTATATAGGAGTGCAACAGATTTCTGTGTATTAATTTTGTATCCTGCAACTTTGCTGAATTCAGATATTAGATCTAGTAGTTTTGGAGTGGATTCTTTAGGGTTTTTTATGTACAATATCATGTCGTCTGCAAACAGTGACAGTTTAACTTCTTCTTTACCAATCTGAATGCCTTTTCTTTCTTTGTGTTGTCTGATTGCTGTGGTGAGGACCTCCAGAACTATGTTGAATAAAAGTGGAGAGAGTGAGTATCCTTGTCTTGTTCTTGATCTCAAAGGAAAGGCTTTCCTTCTCACTGTTAAGTATGATGTTTGCTGTGGGTTTGTCATATATGGCCTTTATTATGTTGAGATACTTGCCTTCTATACCCATTTTGTTGAGCGTTTTTATCATGAATGGATGTTGAATTTTGTCAAATGCTTTTTCAGCATCTATGGAGATGATCATGTGGTTTTTGTCCTTTTTTTTTGATGTGGTGGATGATGTTGATGGATTTTCAAATATTGTACCATCCTTGTATCCCTGGAATAAATCCTATTTGATCATGATGGATGACCTTTTTGATGTATTTTTGAATTCGGTTTGCTAATATTTTGTTGAGTATTTTTGCATCTATGTTCATCAGGGATATTGGTCTGTAATTTCCTTTTTTTGTGTTGTCTTTGCCTGGTTTTGGTATTAGGGCGATGCTCACTTCATAGAATGAGTTTGGAAGTATTCCTTCCTCTTTTACTTTTTGGAAAACTTTAAGGAGTATGGGTATTAGGTCTTCACTAAATGTTTGATAAATTTCATCAGTGAAGCCTCTGATCCAGGCGTTTTTTATTTAAGGTAGTTTTTTGATTACCAATTCAATTTTGTTGCTAGTTATTGGTCTGTTCAGATTTTCTGTTTATGAGTCAGTCTTGGAAGGTTGTATTTTTCTAGAAAGTTGTCCATTTCTTCTAGGTTATCCAGTTTGTTAGCATATAATATTCATAGTATTCTCTAAGAATTCTTTATATTTCTGTGGTGTCCCTAGTGACTTTTCCATTCTCATTTTTTATTCTGTTTATGCATGTAGACTCTTTTTTTTCTTGATATGTCTGGCTAAGGGTTTATCTATTTTGTTTATTTTCTCAAAGAACCAGCTCCTGCTTTCATTGATTCTTTCTTTTTTTCTTTCATTTTATTCTTCTCAATTTTATTTATTTCTGCTTTAATCTTTATTATGTCCCTCCTTCTACTGACTTTGGGCCTCATTTGTTCTTCTTTTTCTAGTTTCATTAATTATGAGTATAGACTGCTCATATGGGATGGTTCTTCTTTCCTGAGGTAGGCCTGTATTACAATGTACTTCCCTCTTAGCAACACCTTCGCTGCATATCACAGATTTTGCAGTGTTGAATTATTGTTGTCATTTGTCTCTATATATTTCTTGATCTGTTTTTATTTGGTCATTGATCCATTGGTTATTTAGGAGCATGTTGTGAAGCCTCCATGTGTTTGTGGGATTTTTCATTTTCTTTGCATAATTTATTTCTAGTTTCATACCCTTGTGGTCTGAGAAGCTGGTTGGTGCTATTTCCATCTTTTTGAGTTTACTGAGGCTCTTTTTGTGGCCTGGTATATGATCTATTCTTGAAAATGTTCCATGTACACTTAAGAAGATTGT
Organism: Manis javanica; assembly: GCF_040802235.1. Taxonomy (NCBI): domain Eukaryota; kingdom Metazoa; phylum Chordata; class Mammalia; order Pholidota; family Manidae; genus Manis; species Manis javanica. Next base: position 20,972,464 of record NC_133157.1, on the reverse strand, counting down.
GTATCCTGCTGCTTTTGGGTGGAGAGTTTGTAGATTTCTGTTAGGTCCATCTGTTCTAATGTGTTGTTCATGCCTCTGTCTCCTTACTTATTTTCTGTCTGGTTGATCTGTCCTACAGAGTGAGTGGAGTGTTGAAGTCTCCTAGAATGAATGAATTGCATTCTATTTCCCTTTTTAATTCTGTTCATATTTGTTTCATATATGTAGATGCTCCTGTGTTGGGTGCATAAATATTTATAATGGTTATATCCTCTTGTTGGATTGACCCCTTTTTCTTTATGTAATGTCCTTCTTTGTCTCTTGTGACTTTCTTTTTTTTTAAGTCTATTTTTTCTGATACTAGTACTGCAACACCTGCTTTTTTCTCCCTATTAGTTGCATGAAATATATTTTTCCTTTCCTTTACTTTTAGTCTGGGTATATCTTTGGGTTTGAAGTGAGTCTCTTGTAGGCACCATATAGATGGGTCTTGTTTTTTTATCCATTCAGTGACTCTGTGTCTTTCGTTTGGTGCATTCATACCATTTACATTTAGGATGATTATCGACAGGTATGTACTTATTGCCATTGCAGGCTTTAGATCTGTGGTTACCAAACATTCACGGGTAACTTCCTTACTATCTAAGAGTCTGACTTAACTCACCTAATATGCTATTACAAACACAATCTAAAGGTTCTTTTTTTCCCCTCTTTTTCTTCCTCCTCCATTCTTTATATATTAGGTATCATATTCTGTACTCTTTGTCTATCCCTTTTCATTACCTCTGGTGACAGCTATTTAGTCTTAGGAACACTTCCATCTATAGTAGTCCCTCCAAAATATACTGTAGAGATTGTTTGCTGGAGCTAAATTATCTCAGCTTTTGTTTATCGGGAAAATGTCTAATCCCACCTTCAAATTTAAATGATAATCTTGCCGGATAAAGTATTCTTGGTTCAAGGCCCTTCCTCTTCGTTGCATTAAATATATCATGCCACTCCGTTCTGGCCTGTAAGATTTCTGCTGAGAAGTCTGATGATAGCCTGATGGGTTTTCCTTTGTATGTGATCTTATTTCTCTCTCTGGCTACTTGTAATAGTCTGTCCTTATCCTTGATCTCTGCCATTTTAATTATGTCTTGGTGTTGTCCTCCTTGGGTCCCTGGTGTTGGGAGATCTGTGCACCTCCATGGGCTGAGATACTATCTCCTTCCCCAGACTGGGGAAGTTTTCAGCAATTACTTCCTCAAAGATACTTTCTATCCCTTTTTCTCTCTCTTCTTCTTCTGGTACCCCTATAATATGAATATTGTTCCATTTGGATTGGTCACACATTTCTCTAAGTATTCTTTCATTCCTAGAGATCCTTTTTTCTCTCTGTTCCTCTGCTACTTTGTACTCCTCTTCCCTAATTTCTACTTCATTTATCATCTCCTCCACCATATCTAATCTGCTGTTAATACCCTCCATTGTGCTCTTCAATGATTGGCTCTCTGTCCTAAATTCATTCCTGAGTTCTTGAATATTTTTCTGTACCTCCAAGAGCATGTTTATCATTTTCATTTTGAAATCTCTTTCAGAAAGATTTATTAATTCAGTCTCACTCGGTCCTTTCTCTGGTGTTGGGATTTTGCTTTGGACCCAGTTCTTTTGATGTTTCATATTTGTATATTGCGCCCTCTAGTACCCAGAAGCTCTACACTCTGGAGCTGCTCAGCCCCTGGAGTGATGTCGGAGGTCACAGGGGAGTGGTTCTCGTGCCTGGGGGATGGAAAGAGCTGTTTCCTGTTTCCTGGCTGTTATGCCTGTCTCCACTGCCAGAACCAGTGGGCTGAACACAGAGGTGTAAGCCTCAATGCTGTGTGTTTGTAGCTGCCATAGGTGGGGTTTCCCTCTGGCTGGCCTGATGCCAGGGCAGGGGCTGCAGGTTTGTGAGACAGGTGCAGGCTAGCCAGGAGGAAGACACAGCAGGCTGCATATCATGTTGGGGGCCTTGGAGCTGTGTAGCCAGCCAGGGGGATGGAGTGCCTTAAGATCAGCTGGGCAGAGTGCACCCAGACAATTTTGTCTAATTGTTCTTTCTCCTGAGCAGAAAGCTCTGTGCAATCCTTGCCCCCTTAACAGCCCTCTCGCTGTTAGGAAGTCTCTTAGACTGCCTGCCCAGCTCAGCCAGATATGAATTCCTGGTTTCCACAAGCAGCTGGAGTCTCCATCTCTCCAGGTATTCTGCCTGTCTTAGTTTTCCAACCCCACTACTCACCAGAGCACCATGCAATGTAGGTTCATGCTCCCAGAGCAGATCTCCAGGGCTAGGTGTTCAGCAGTCCCAGGCTTCCATTCCCTCCCCGCTCTGTTTCTCTTCCTCCTGCCAGGGAGCTGGGGTGGGGGAAGGGCTTGGGTCCCACCGGGTCACAGCTTTGGTACATTACCCTGTTCCATGAGGTCTGCTCTTTTCTCCAGGTGTATGCAGTCTGGTGCAGCCTCCTTTCCTGTTGTTCTTTCAGGATTGGTTGTATTAATTATATTTTCATATTATATGTGGTCTTAGGAGGAGGTCTCTTTCTCACCTCTAACGCCATCTTTAATCCAATTCCCAGGTTAGTACTCTTATATATTTACTGTTCTTAAATGTTTAAATTTGGGAATTTGAAAAATAGCTATGCTTTTAAAATATTAGGTATTGAAGTCATTAGGTAAGTTAGATTTGGAAATTCATTATAAAAGATCCCATTTAAATAGTTCTGTGAAATTGAAAAAACATGATTCTGGAAAATGATTAAAAAAATGTGCATTATGTTTATGCTTACATATGCTCATGTAAGCACTACAGAACAAAAATATGCAACTAGTAAGAGAATTGTACATGTTATCTATATTTTCTTTGCAAATATCTAATTTATATGTTTAGAAGATAAACCTGAGAAGGTGAAACTTCAAGCCAGGATTTATCCAACCATTCATGAGGATCTTTCTTTGAGGTCATCAAACTGTGGTCAGCAATTTGTCGAATTATCAATGCAGTCTCTTCCACTCCTGGGACAATTATAAGCTAAAAAATATATTTTATATGTTTAGATTATAGGAAATATTAGGAAACAAAATGTATCATCTAAATATTGTTCATAATTAGAAGAAAAATACCCCCAGCAAATTCTAATCTTTGAACACTATTTTAGATATAATTTATTTATTTATGTGAAATCCAGGATGTTTTGTGAGAATAAGCAATTTTCTTTCTTTCTTTAAATATCATATCCTTGTAGTTTCCAATTTTTGAAAATAAATAATTTTTATTCACTTCAATTTATTATTTATTAATAAAGTATTTTTAATAATTTGGTATGAATTAGAAGAAAAGGCAATTTGGATATTTAATATTTTGCTTTTTCTAGGTTAAACCTCGTAGTACTCAAATAAAAATAAGACTAAAATATATAGTGCCAGATGTTTCCTAACTCTGAAGAGAATTTCTTACTATCCCCTACTCCCCATTTGTCACTTGTGTTTTCCTCCATGCCCTTCTCTGTCTTGAAATGCCAGCCTTTCCCTTCCGCTTTCATTTCTGTCTTTATCTTTTTCATCTTTTAGATTCAGTGGAAGGAAAGACAATTCATGGGTTAGCAGTTTAATGTGGACAGAATACTGCCCTAATAATCATATCTTGGAAATATAAGTATCTTGTCCTGAACTGGAAATTTAACAAAAAAAGACTGTACAAACCTGGCAAAATAATTATGACAATTTTTTCTTTCACAAGACTAACAAATACAAATCTGTTAATACCTAACTGGGGAGTATATATATTCTAAAGAAGGATTTCCTTAAAATTACATTAAAGGTGTATACAGTACACAGAAACATACTGTTTGATTCCAAATTTGTCTTATTGCAAAGTTGTGGGTGGTTATTTATTTAAATATAAATTTTATTTGTAAAGGCATAATTTTATGATGGTGGTAATGAATAGTACCTTAATTTATTAGGGCAAGGATTCTGGAGTTCATGGCTATACTTTGGGAAATTCAGGAACCTTGTAACATTGTTTTCAAAAGTTTGCATTTGTGTGTATTTATGATTTATTTTTTCCAAAAAGAGGTCATAAGTAATTTATAGACATTTTTTGATATTCAAATAAAATATAGCATAACACTACTAGCAGTATTTTCTTTTAGTTAAGAAAATGTACTTAAACTTCCCAATACTTCCTTTATGGCTAGGCTTTTCAGATGCCTGATAATAAAAAAATAATCCATACTGATGCACTCTAAAAGGCTAAAGCCATATTCCTAAAAAAAAGGAAGGCAAAGCAACAATATTTTCTAAAATAATATGATCTAGGGAACCTACTTTAATGTAATAATACTATTAAGTCAGGGAAATGGGAGGCTTGAGTATTATTGACATACTGATAGCAGAGTAGGAGCAAATTGATCATACTTGTTTCTCAAATTCTGTGGAAAAAACTGATCTACTTTTAAAATTATGTGAAACTTGAAAACCTTTTGAAATAGTTTAATCCAGATGAGAGCAGACTTTTGATGGGAATGGATTGTGCCTGGCAGTGCCTCCTATCTCATCATCAAATGTCTTCCTTGGAACATGTCTTCTATAGGCCATGTCTCAGTATCTGAATGTATCACTCCTGGTTATTGTACACCTCATATACAGAGGCATAAAATATTCTTTAAAGCATATTTTGCATGTAACCGCTTACCATTAGCTGAGAAGAAAAGAGACTGCTTATGTGGTGAAACTTTACTTGAATTTACATTTGCCATTCACTTACTTAGATAACTTTTTGAGAATTTTATTTCTATGTTAATATGAAGGATCAAAATTATGGGGATACTATTTCAAATAGTTGTTGATTTTAACAGGTTGTGTTTTGATTTAATTCTTCTTAAGGGAAGTTTGTTGAATGTGTTTTTTGTGTACAAAAGCACCGTGCTATAGATGCTATGGGTTTTACAGAGAAAAAGGGCCTAGTTCTTACCCTCCAAGGTGGAAGATACATGAACAAATACCTCATACAATAATAAAGGTATAAGTGTTACTGGGAGGATGGAAGACAGAGATTTATCCTGACAGGGATAATTGGGGCACATTTCTTACAGTGTTTGAGTAGGGCAGGAAAAGACAGAACTATAAAGGCTGGCAGGAAGGGGATGGAGAATAGTATTTCTGGGAGAAGACAGATCAGAATAAGTCTGTGCAATGGCTGAGAGGTGATGTCATGGAGCATATTCAGGAAATGGCAAGTAAAATTACATTAAAGGAAGGATTACTAGGGACCAAATCATGAAGGAGTTTGAAGCCAGCTGAATTTGAACTCTATTTTGAATGAAGTAGGAAGCTATGGAAGGTTTTTTAAGCAAGAAAATTCAACTGAACACCTCAAATTAATCAACAGTCTATTATGTACTTGGTACTGTCCTGGGAGCCAGGAATAAACAAGAGAATAAATATGTTCCCTTTCCTTCAGAAGCTTACAGTTTAGGGAGTGAAATATTCACAGCTGTATTTCAGAAGTGTAATTGGCGTCAACATATATGATGCACTGGAGTGGGAAAAGAGTAGAAATATGGAGATTAACCAGAAAGCTACTTTAAAACTGAAGTGAGGAATGAAGGCCTGAATTTGGGGAAATAGAGAAAGGAGAGGCATATTTTAGAGACACTGCAGAGTTAAAATGAGGATTGAGCTACTGATTAGGTTAGAATGGTTGTAAGGCTGTGAGTAGAATAGGTTAGAAAAATTGTGTTTTGGACATGCAAAGTTTGAGGTACCAGTGGGATGATTTCCTGTAGAATGCTAGACTATAGTTGCAGACCTTAAGAAAACTCAGGAAAACTTTGAAGATTATACTCAGAAATGAAAGCTAAATCTATGGAATGTCTGAGTTTATCAAGGTCAGAATATAAAGTGATAACAGAAAAGGACTGAGCCTTGAATTTGGGTGAATGTCTCAGTTTGAGTTGGACTCTGAAAAAAAGAGCCAAGAAAGGAGACTGGTCAGAGATTACCAAGGTATTACTGTGTTCATATGTCATAGGATTTCCATTTTACAGATGACAAAAACAGTATATGTTTTATAAGTAACATTTTTGATCAAGGGATATTTATTTTTATTCATATCCTACCATGTTTCAGTAAGTAGCAGTGACTGTAATGGGGTATGTGGTGGGTTCTTGATAATGGGGGAAGTCTAGTAACCACAATGTTGCACATGTAATTGTATATTAATGATACCAAAAAAAATGTAAGTAGCAGTTAAGAGATAAAATATGAATTAAAATTCATTAAAGATGTTTTGAACAGAAATTTAAATGGAACTGTTCTTTATATGGCTTTTAAGCATGTGTTCTTTAGTTTACCCACTTAATGTTTCTTCTCACCAGACACTTCAATTTGAGTATAATTTTGGTTTCTGAAAAATACTTATGAGCAAACATATAGGAAAAGAATACCTTGACATCCAGTTCTTCTGATTTTAGCCCAAATGAAACCAAAGCTGCATAAATCAGTGCCAAGTGATGAAGTGTCCTTTCTGTAAGGTGGTATCTAAAAAAGAATTATATTACTATACTTCTACTCATCTGATATCTGATTGTACTTATTAAAAATTCATTTTGTTGTCCAGATTTCGTAATGTTATTAGAATAACCTGGCTAAGGCAATGTTAGTGTGGCAGACTGGGGTTTTTTTGTCCACTTAGCATTCTTTTGAAAGAATGGTCCCACCTCCATTCTTTATAAATACTGTTAAATCTAGGGGACACTGAGTGTTTCTGTGTGGTGGGGAATGAGAGAAGTTTAACTCATCCCCTTACTGGCCCCAGAGGTGGCTATATGATTGACACCCACCCAACTTGATAGACAGAATACTCCATCCCCCTGGCTAAAGTAACAGGTGTAGGTATGACACATGACCAGAGCCAGGACAACTAGAATCCTCCCTGTTTATTTTTCCCTGAACTGCTAGAAAAAACAATCTTTTAAATTATCCTTATGTGCGTGATGGAGATGTTAGCTAAACTACAATGATAATCATATTACAATATATAAATGTATCAAATCCATGCTTTGTATACCCTAAAATTATACAATCTTATATGTCAACTTTATTGTATAAAAAAACCACTCTTTTTTCCCCTTCTATGGTTATTAGCTAGTCAGATGTGAGTCTTGAGGTGTTTGATAGGTATTTCTACTAACTTTATCCACTCCAAAAACCCTAAGCCACAAAAAGAGAATTTACTGGTCATATTACTAAGAAGTCCAGGAAAAGGCACTGTTTGATCTGGGGACTCAAACATCATAGAGACAATGGCTCTCTTTCTCAGACCAGCTCTTTCCATAAAAGCAGGTAAGAGTGGCTCTTTGTGCCTGAACTGTAATGATGTTCAACATCTGCTTTCCTTCTTGGTCTCTAGAACGTGCCTACATAACCAGCCCTAACTAAAAGCCCTGGGCACTGAGTCTCTACTGAGTTTTCCTGGTCGATATTTTACAAGTTTTGTCAAAACTTGTCGCTGGGGATATCAAGCATGTCCTGTACTACTCAACTAGGCAAGGACTCTCAGAAGCTCCCTCGGGACTTTGCTCCATGTTTTTTTTCCCTTTGCTGATTTTGATTTGTGACCTTCTATTATAACAAATCCTAACCATGAATACAAGTATATGCTGAGTTCTGTGAATCCTCCAAACCTGGGGTTGGTCTTGGAGACCTCTGACACATCTTCTCAAACAGAATGAATGGCATGAGCTACTAATGTCATTCAAACAATTTATTTGGTATTTTCAGTTTTCCTCACTTGGTCAGTTAAGATAGTTTCTAATGTCCCAATCAACTAAAAAACAGAACTGAGATATCTACAAGTCTGAATATAAATACATTTTATAATAATATATTATTCTGAATAAATGATAACTCTTCACATCCTGAACATAAAGCTGTCTCAGAGTATTATATAATTTTTTTTCATGAATATCTGGGTAAAAATAAGTGTAAATTTCCTCTTACTCTTCCTTGTACTTCAATTGTACCTCTAGAACTATAGGTAAATGGCAATCTAAAAACAACTTTAAAAATTCAGAATCAGTTATTTATCCAGAATACCTCTAAGTTCTTGATAAAGCTTAGAAAGCTCTACAAACAAGTTTTAATCTTAAAATGTTTTACAGCCTCTCAATCTGTGGAAAAACTACTGGTAGTCTGGTAGAATAGTCCACATAGAATAATGGGGATCTGAGCTAAGATGTTGGTAATAGAAATGGAGGGAGGGGATGGATGGAAGAGAAAGTCCAGTGGCTGAATGTATAGGATTCGTTTTTCAGTCATGCTGACTAAAAGAAAAGCAGTAGTCATAAATAGTTAAAGGAGAGAAAAGAGGAGGAGACATCGTTTAGAAGAGGAGAGGAAATATAATGAATTTATACTTGAACATGTTAAATTTGAGAGCCAATTAGGGAGGAAATATTCAATAGAAAATTAGACATACATGTCAGGAATTTCAAAGACAGACTGCAGCTGTGGATATAAATATAATAATTACAAGCAGAAAGATGATGACTGAAACTATAGCAGTGATAAGATTTCCAATGGATAGAATAGAAGAAAAAGGGAATCTAGATATATTTGGAGACTGGGACAAGGAAGAAGAGGTAAAGACAGAGGAGTAGTTAGAGAATACATTAAAAAACATTGAAGTGTCATGGACTGGAAGAGTTTCAAGAAAGAAGGTACGGATAACAGTCTTAAAGACTATAGAGTAGTGAAGGATAAAAATACTTCTGGAGATGATTATAAGAAAGGCATGACCCCAACTACTGTGGGATACAGAAAAAGCAGTTTTAAGAGGAAACGATATAGCAATCCAGGCTATATACTTAAAGAAGGAAGAACAATCCCAAATGAATGGTCTAATGTCACCATTATCGAAATTAGAAAAAGAAGAACAAATGAGGCCTAAGGTCAGCAGAAGGAGGGACATCATAAAGATCAGAGAAGAAATAAATAAAATTGAGAACAATAAAACAATAGCAAAAATCAATGAAACCAAGAGCTGGTTCTTCGAGAAAATAAACAAAATAGATAAGCCTCTAGCCAGATTTATTAAGAGGAAAAGAGAGTCAACACAAATCAACAGAATCAGAAACGAGAAAGGAAAAATCACGACGGACCCCACAGAAATACAAAGAATTGTTAGAGAGTACTATGAAAGCCTATATGCTAACAAGCTGGGAAACCTAGGAGAAGTGGACAACTTCCTAGAAAAATACAACCTTCCAAGACTGACCCACAAAGAAACAGAAGATCTAAACAGACCAATTACCAGCAATGAAATTGAAGCGGTAATCAAAAAACTACCAAAGAACAAAACCCCCGGGCCAGATGGATTTACCTCAGAATTTTATCAGACATACAGAGAAGACATACTATCCATTCTCCTTAAAGTTTCCCAAAAAATAGAAGAGGAGGGAATACTTCCAAACTCATTCTATGAAGCCAACATCACCCTAATACCAAAACCAGGCAAAGACCCCACCAAAAAAGAAAACTACAGACCAATATCCCTGATGAATGTAGATGCAAAAATTCTCACAAAATATTAGCAAACTGAGTTCAAAAATATATCAAAAGGATCATACACCATGACCAAGTGGGATTCATCCCAGGGATGCAAGGATGGTACACCATTCGAAAATCCATCAACATCATCCACCACATCAACAAAAAGAAAGACAAAAACCACATGATCATCTTCATAGATGCTGAAAAAGCATTCGATAAAATTCAACATCCATTCATGATAAAAACTCTCAACAAAATGGGTATAGAGGGCAAGTACCTCAACATAATAAAGGCCATCTATGATAAACCCACAGCCAACATCATACTGAACAGCGAGAAGCTGAAAGCTTTTCCTCTGCAATCGGGAACAAGACAGGGATGCCCACTATCCCCACTGTTACTCAACATAGTACTGGAGGTCCTAGCCACGGCAATTAGACAAAACAAAGAAATACAAGGAATCCAGATTGGTAAAGAAGAAGTTAAACTGTCACTATTTGCAGATGACTTGATATTGTACATAAAAAACCCTAAAGACTCCACTCCGAAACTACTAGGGCTAATATCGGAATTCAGCAAAGTTGCAGGATACAAAATTAACACACAGAAATCTGTGGCTTTCCTATACACTAACAATAAACTAATAGAAAGAGAAATCAGGAAGGTACAATTCCATTCACAATAGCATCAAAAAGAATAAAATACCTAGGAATAAATCTAACCAAGGAAGTGAAAGACCTATACCCTGAAAACTATAAGACATTTTTAACGGAAATTAAGGAGGTCACTCACAAATGGAAACTCATCCCATGCTCCTGGCTAGGAAGAATTTAATATCGTCAAAATGGCCATCCTGCCCAAAGCAATATACAGATTCAATGCAATCCCTATCAAATTACCAACAGCTTTCTTCAATGAACTGGAACAAATAGTTCAAAAATTCATATGGAACAACCAAAGACCCTGAATAGCTAAAGCAATCCTGAGAAGGAAGAATAAAGTGGGGGGGATCTCACTCCCCAACTTCAAGCTCTACTACAAAGCCACAGTAATCAAGACAATTTGTTACTGGCACAAGAACAGACCCACAGACCAATGGAACAGAATAGAGACTCCAAACATTAACCCAAACATATATGGTCAACTAATATTCGATAAAGGGGCCATGGACATACAATGGGGAAATGACAGTCTCTTCAACAGATGTTGCTGGCAAAACTGGACAGCTACATGTAAGAGAATGAAACTGGATCACTGTCTAACACCATATACAAAAGTAAATTCAAAATGGATCAAAGACTTGAATGTAAGTCATGAAACCATAAAACTCTTAGAAAAAAATGTAGGCAAAAATCTCTTAGACGTAAACATGAGTGACCTCTTCTTGAACATATCTCCCCGGGCAGGGGAAACAAATGCAAAAATGAACAAATGGGACTATATCAAGCTGAAAAGCTTCTGTACAGCAAAGGACACCACCAATAGAACAAAAAGGTATCCTACAGTATGGGAGAATATATTCATAAATGACAGATCCAATAAAGGGTTGACATCCAAAATATATAAAGAGCTCACACACCTCAACAAACAAAAAGCAAATAACCCAATTAAAAAATGGGCAGAGGAGCTGAATAGACAGTTCTCTAAAGAAGAAATTCAGATGACCAACAGACATATGAAAAGATGCTCCACATCGCTTGTCATCAGAGAAATACAAATTAAAACCACAATGAGAAAGAAGAAATTCAGATGGCCAACAGACATATGAAAAGATGCTCCACATCGCTTGTCATCAGAGAAATACAAATTAAAACCACAATGAGATATCATCTCACACCAGTAAGGATGGCTACCATCCAAAAGACAAACAACAATTGTTGGTGAGGTTGTGGAGAAAGGGGAACCCTCCTACACTGCTGGTGGGAATGTAAATTAGTTCTACCATTGTGGAAAGCAGTATGGAGGTTCCTCAAAATGCCCAAAATAGAAATACCATTTGACCCAGGAATTCCACTTCTGGGAATTTACCCCAAGAATGCAGCACTCCAGTTTAAAAAAGACAGATGCACCCCTATGTTTATCACTGCACTATTTACAATAGCCAAGATATGGAAGCAACCTAAATGTCCATCAGTAGATGAATGGATAAAGAAGATGTGGTACATATACACAATGGAATATTACTCAGCCATAAGAAAAAAACAAATCCTACCATTCGCAACAACATGGATGGATCTAGAGGGTATTATGCTCAGTGAAATAAGCCAGGCGGAGAAAGACAAGTACCAAATGATTTCACTCATATGTAGAGTATAAGAACAAAAGAAAACTGAAGGAACAAAACAGCAGCAGAAGCACAGAACCCAAGAATGGACTAATAGTTACCAAAGGGAAAGGGACTGGGGAGGGATAAGGGTGGGAAAAAAAGAAAGGGTGCATTATGATTAGCATGTATAGTATGGGGGGGGCACGGGGAGGGCTGTGCAACAGAGAAGACAAGTAGTGATTTTACAGCATCTTACTATGTTGATGGACAGCGACTGTGAACGGGGATGTTGGGAGGACTTGGTGAAGGGGGGAGCCTAGTAAACATAATGTCCTTCATGTAATTGTAGATTAATGATACCAAAATAAAATTTTTTAAAAAGTATAAAAAAAAGAGAAAGGCATGAATCATGAGTGACCTTTGAGTGACAGAGATTAATACAGATGTAGACAGAAAAGCCAGATGCAGAAAAGGAGAAAGAGGAAGAGGTGCATTCATAAAATTAGAGTGAGGGAAAGGACAGAGAATAACTTGAGCCAGTGTCTTAGGATAGATTTTTTTTTAGTAATTTTTCAGTTAAAAACATCAATGAAAGAAAGTATAACAAGATGCTATTTAGTTAGTATATTTAATAAGATTTTAGAGAGAAGTGATTTAAGAATGACATCTTTTAACAGAAAAACCCAGAATTAAAAAGTAATAAAAAGTAAAACACTAAGCAATTCTTAGTGAAGTAGAGGAGGGGAGGATGGTTTGCACAGAAAGCCCAGGGGGAATATATCATCTCAAAAATTCTGATTTGTTTTTCTATGAGCATGCCTCCACCTTGAGAATTCCTGATGTAAGGCAAATTAGATGAACAAATGGAAAATTTGCATAGCTGCTTCTGGTCAAAGAAAAGGACTGAATATCTTAAAAAATAGGAATGTGACTTGCATTGAAGAAATGTTTACTTACTCTGAATTTAATGTATTTTTGTTATATAAAATTATCCAACAATAGCTGTACTGGAACGATAATGCCATCAGTCTCATAATGATATTGTCTGATGCCTTCTCACAATTCAATTCTTCTAGGTCCTACCAGAAAATAAATAAAGAGATTCACTAGGCTGGATAGTTATTATGAAATTCATGTTACAATATTTCAAGAATCTATAATATAGAAATTATAACTTGAGAAGAAGGATGAGTATGGCTTCCCATTTTATGGAAAAATTTAAATCATACTGGAAGTAGTAGGGGAAAAGCTACAGTAGATTGTAAAATAGCTTCAGCAAGAAGGGACCACAAATCTCCCCAAGTTCTAAATACGAGGAAAGAAGGTGCCCCTTTGTGGGCAAAGTCCTTTGCAGACAGGGACCTGGCAACAGTAGGAAATATGTGCAATAGAAAATGTGTTTAAAAACACATGGGATAATCTACACTGAATACTTGAGGAAGATGAAAAAGCAGCAGTTAATCAACTCCTAGGAATCTATATCTAATGGTCTAAAATCCCTTTTTTTTCCTTTAAAACAACTACTTTTTTAACACAAATTAATTTTTTTTATTTTGGTATCATTAATTTACAATTACATGAGGAACATTATATTTACTAGACTCCCCCCATCACCAAGTTCCCCCCACATACTCCACTGCAGTCACTGTCCATCAGCATAGTAAGATGCTGTAGAATCACTACATGTCTTCTCTGTGTTGTACAGGCCTCCCTGTGCCCCCGCCCCACATTACACATGCTAATCATAATGCCCCTTTTCTTTCTTCCCCCCCTTATCCCTTCCTTCCCACCCATCCTGCCCAGTCCCTTTCCCTTTGGTAACTGTTAGTTCATTCTTGGGTTTTGTGATTCTGCTGCTGTTTTGTTCCTTCAGTTTTTGCTTTGTTCTTATACTCCACAGATGAGTGAAATCATTTGGTACTTGCCTTTCTCTGCCTGGCTTATTTCACTGAGCATAATACACTCTAGCTCCATCCATGTTGTCGCAAATGGTAGGATTTGTTTTCTTCTTATGGCCGAATAATATCCCATTGTGTATATGTACCACATCTTCTATATCCATTCATCTACTGATGGACACTTAGGTTGCTTCCATTTCTTGGCTATTGTGAATAGTGCTGCAATAAACATAGGGGTGCATCTGTTTTTTTCAAACTGGGCTGCTGCATTCTTAGGGTGAATTCCTAGGAGTGGAATTCCTGGGTCAAATGGTATTTCTATTTTGAGTTTTTGAGAAACTTCCATATTGCTTTCCACAGTGGTTGAACTAATTTACATTCCCACCAGCAGTGTAGGAGGGTTCCCCTTTCTCCACAACCTCACCAGCATTTGTTGTTTGTCTTTTGGATGGTGGCGATCCTTACTGGTGTGAGGTGATACCTCATTGTGCTTTTAATTTGCATTTCTCTGATGACTAGTGATGTGGAGCATCTTTTCATATGTCTGTTGGTCATCTGAATTTCTTCTTTTGAGAACTGTCTGTTCAGCTCCTCTGACCATTTTTTAATTGGATTATTTGCTTTTTGTTTGTTGAGGTGCATGAGCTCTTTATATATTTTGGATGTCAACCCTTTATCGGATCTGTCATTTATGAATATATTCTCCCATACTTAGGATGCCTTTTTGTTCTACGGGTGGTATCCATTGCTGAACAGAAGCTTTTCAGCTTGATATAGTCCCACTTGTTTGTTTTTGCTTTTGTTTCCTTGCCTGGGGAGATATGTTCATGAAGAAGTTGCTCATGTTTATGTCCAAGAGATTTTTGCCTATGTTTTTTTCTAAGAGTTTTATGGTTTCATGACTTATATTCAGGTCTTTGATCCATTTTGAATTTACTTTTGTGTATGGGGTTAGACAGTGACCCAGTTTCATTCTCTTACATGTAGCTGTCCAGTTTTGCCAACACCAGGTGTTGAAGAGGCTGTTTCCCCACTGTATGTCCATGGCTCCTTTATTGTATATTAATTGACCATATACATTTGGGTTAATATCTGGATGCTTTATTCTGTTCCACTGGTCTGTGGGTCTGATCTTGTGCCAGTACCAAATTGTCTTGATTACTGTGGCTTTGTAGTAGAGCTTGAAGTTGGGGAGTGAGATTCCCCCTACTTTATTCTTCCTTCTCAGGATTGCTTTGGCTATTCAGGATCTTTTGTGGTTCCATATGAATTTTTTTTTGGTATCATTAATCTACAATTACGTGAGGAACATTATGTTTACTACGCTCCCCCCTTCACCAAGTCCCCCTGGCAACCCCCATTACAGTTACTGTCCATCAGTGTAGTAAGATGCTGTAGAATCACTACTTGTCTTCTCTGTGTTGTACAGCCCTCCCCATGCCTTCCCCCACATTATACATGCTAATTGTAATGCTCCCTTTCTTTTTCCCCCCACTTATTCTTCCCTTCCCACCCATCCTCCCCATTCCTTTTCCCTTTGGTAACTGTTAGTCCATTCTTGGGTTCTGTGAGTCTGCTGCTGTTTTGTTCCTTCAGTTTTTTCTTTGTTCTGATAGTCCACATATGAGTGAAATCATTTGGTACTTGTCTTTCTCCACCTGGGTTATTTCACTGAGCATAATGCCCTCTAGCTCCATCCATGTTGTTGCAAATGGTAGGATTTGTTTTCTTATGGCTAACTAATATTCCATTGTATATATGTACCACATCTTCTTTATCCATTCATCTACTGATGGACACTTAGGTTGCTTCCATATCTTGGCTATTGTAAATAGTGCTGTGATAAACATAGGGGTGCATCTGTCTTTTTCAAATTGGGCTGCTGTATTCTTAGGGTAAATTCCTAGAAATGGAATTCCTGGGTCAAATGGCATTTCTATTTTGAGCTTTTTGAGGAACCTCCAGATTGCTTTCCACAGTGGTTGAACTAATTTACATTCCCACCAGCAGTGTAGGAGGGTTCCCCTTTCTCCACAACCTCACCAACATTTGTTGTTGTTTGTCTTTTGGATGGTGGCAATCCTTACTGGTGTGAGGTGATATCTCATTGTGCTTTTAATTTGCATTTCTCTGATGACTAGTGATGTGGAGCATCTTTTCATGTGTCTGTTGGTCATCTGAATTTCTTCTTTGGAGAACTGTCTGTTCAGCTCCTCTGCCCATGTTTTAATTGGATTATTTGCTTTTTGTTGGTTGAGGTGCATGAGCTCTTTATATATTTTGGATGTCAACCTTTTATTGGATCTGTCATTTATGAATATATTCTCCCATACTGTAGGATACCTTTTTGTTCTATTGGTGGTGTCCTTTGCTGTACAGAAGCCTTTTAGCTTGATATAGTCCCACTTGTTCATTTTTTCTTTTGTTTCCCTTACCAGGGGAGATATGTTCATGAAGAAGTTGCTTGTGTTTATGTCCAAGAAATTTTTGCCTATGTTTTTTTCTAAGAGTTTTATGGTTTCATTACTTACATTCAGGTCTTTGATCCATTTTGAATTTACTTTTGTGTATGGGGTTAGACAGTGATCCAGTTTCATTCTCTTACATGTAGCTGTCCAGTTTTGCCAACACCAACTGTTGAAGAGGCTGTCATTTCCCCATTGTATGTCCATGGCTCCTTTATCGTATATTAATTGACCACATATATTTGGGTTAATGTCTGGAGTCTCTATTCTGTTCCACTGGTCTGTGTATCTGTTCTTGTGCCAGTACCAAATTGTCTTGAGTATTGTGGCTTTCTAGTAGAGCTTGATGTTGGGGAAGAAGATCCCCCCAACTTTATTCTTCCTTCTCAGGATTGCTTTGGCTATTTGGGGTCTTTGGTGGTTCCATATGAATTTTTGAACTATTTGTTCCAGTTTGTTGAAGAATGCTGTTGGTAGTTTGATAGGGATTGCATTGAATCTGCAGATTGCTTTGGGCAGGATGGCCATTTTGACGATATTAATTCTTCCTAGCCAAGAGCATGGGATGAGTTTCTATTTGTTAGTGTCCAACATAAATTAATTTTTGATAGAGTGAGTAATTGAGGAAGTACTCCAATAGTTAGTTATATAACTATGGATTAAGCCAGTTTTCCCAAACAGTATTTCCCCCCAAATAATAGTTTTTTAAGAATGTTACATATGCAAGTCACAGTATCTCCTGACCACTCTAACAGAGAGTTTTGTGTTTACATCACATATTTCTTATATTGTTAATATTTGCTCATCAAATCAGATTTATACCTTACCATAATATTTGCCATTAATTTATACTCTTTATCTTTAAGCCTGGCTTGTGCTCCCCACTCCCACCCTATTAAATTAACCTCTTTGTAATTTATACTCAAATCAAACTAATATATTAGGGAGATTTGGTCAAGAATTTATATGTTAAATTCCAAACCACAGATTTCTGAAAATAATGTCTCTCTTTTAAAAAAAAAACAAACCTGTTTACACCCAGGCAATCTCTATACATTAGAGGAAATCCCATATTACCAATCATGGATTAATATCCTACCTTCTTTTAGAAACATAGTAGACAGGATTTGATTTTTAAAGTGTCAACACTATAATAGGTCAATATATAATAATATAGATTCTATATTTGCTTTATCTTTTTAGAGTATGTTAGAAGTTATAAGACATCAAAGAAGCTTGATAATAGTCATTTCCCACAATAATTATTTTAGCCCATTTGCAAAATTTTGTGAGAAATCACTAATACATTATATTTAAGCTAAAGTATAGTAAAGCTAAAAATAAATTACATGGTTATATGTATATTTCAATATACTTGATTCATGTTTTTTACTGTATAGCTTTACCTGCAAAATTATGGCAGTGTGTTCATCAATTGTCAGTACTACATAATGCTGTGTATCTCCAAAGAGTTTCAATGACTCACCGTAGCATCTCTCCATTAGTGTGATATTATAGCTAGAAAATACAATATTTTTGGGTGACATAATGAAATGGCTAAGAAAAATTCTTTAAGAAAAGCTGCACTGTCCTTCTGCAGATCAAATTATTTGAACTATTGTGCTTTTTCTTCCATACATCAGTTTATTCTACAGTATAAATTTGAGGGATGAAATTATGATTTATGCAGTATGTATGACAAATTGAGGTGTCCATTGCTTTCGTACATGACTGCACATAATAGTATTACAGATGTCTTGACCAATTTATTTTACCACTACTAATAATATAATAATTAAGAAAGAAAAACATCATATTATAAGTCTGAAACATTCTGCATTTGTCAGAATTTTCTTTCTCCTTAAACCTAGCCTAGATTTTAACTACCTTTTACAAGCTTATAGTTTTCTGTGAATGCCCCATGGCCTTAATATATAAAAACAAAGCCATGGAAGATAGATTTACGTTTTAACTAAGGTCACAGCACAGTTATCCTTTCTTGATATATAGTCCAATGTCTAACATTCTTGGAACAACTTGTGTGCTATAATAAAGTGTTTTATATGATTTAAAATGCTCACTATTGGTATGATCTTAGAACCAAAGGTCTAACAATTTGAAAATTCATTTAATTCATTTAGAACTTCATAGTCCTGTTTCCCAGGCAGTATTTCTCTAAAAAAATACTCATTCTCAGTATTATCAGTGACCCAAAGATATGACCATATAAGTCACAGGAAAAAATCCCACATAAAATGTTCATATTTGCTGGTAAAAGAGAAGTGCAATTAAAACATAAATTTAAACGATAATGAAATATTTTTTCGGTACAAACTTGACATGTATTACCAGAACAGATAATATCCAATAAGTATGACGATGTACTATAGGAAGAGAAATGTAAACTGACATAAACTCTCTGGAAAACTATTCCTATAGGATGTAATTCTAGGCTAGAATCCGAAAGGCACAAATATAACATAATACTTAGCCAATTCAGATACATGTACATTTGTTAAAGTTATGAAATCAATAACTTACTTGGATTCTAGCAACTTAAGTATTTCTGAAGTATTAAGAAGTCCTTCAGATGCAAAAAACACATATGGAATCTGAATTTCCAAAAGAAAACCACCAAAATGATCCAGCAAGGTGCTTCCTAAATAAAAAAAAGTTTATATTTCTCTTTTTTCTTATACCCCAGCTCTTTTTTTTCACTAGAATAATAGGTTTTTGTTCAAAGAGTAGTATAAAAATAAAACATTTAAAAAAATCAGAATAAAGAATAAAGAAAGGTCTGAAGAATAAAACAAAAACCATATGCTATCTTACTACCTAGAAATAAAAGAGTTAACAGAATTTACTAAAACTACATACTTAAAGTAGTGTTTAATACATGATTCTAGACTTTTTTCTATGTATTTCCATGTCTATACTCACACATGAACACTCAGTTTGAAAAAAAGGAAAAAAAATAGTATCATACTCTATCTGAATGTTAGCATCTGCTTTGTTCACTTAAGTACATGTTGGACATTTGCTGGTGAACATATACAGTAGTGATTTACATTAGAATTTAAAATTACGCAGCATTACCATAGAGAATGAAACAGACTAACAGAAAAAAAAGAAAAAACCTCAGTAGATAAAGGGACAAAGGACATAAACAGGCAATTTACCAAAAAATGGCTATGAAGATTAATTTACATATGAAAAGATACAGATAAGCGAAGATATGCAAATTAACACAACTATAAAATATTTTCTGCCCATATCGGTCAAAGATTTAAGAGATTAATAATATCTACTTGTACAGAGAAGGGGGAAAGGATTCTCTTACACTTTCTGCACAAATACAAATTGGGATAGCATTTCTGGAGTGTATTTGGCAATACATAAATGAGTGTATCTTTTGACTGAACAACTCATTTTACTTCTGGAATTTTTACTTTTTAGAAGAAGCATGTAATGATATATAAACTACTATAAGCCTTGTATTATTATAATGGAAAATAGGAGCATTATAAATGTCCCAAACAAGGAATTGGTTGAATAAATTAAGTTCATCTTTGAAAGCATGAAAGAAGTCTCTAAATGTAAACTAGAATGCTTATCTTTTATCCTTTCTTAAGTCCATGTTTCAATTATTTAATCAATTTAACATTTAATTGTACATATCAAAGATTCCAAAGTAATAATTATAGTGACTATATTTTTAGAACTGAGTTGGAATGTTTCAGAATTCAAACTTTCCACTCATACTTAAGGTAGATAGAAAGTAATTTGTGGCAAGTATTGAAAGGGAGATGCACTAAAAATGTACAGGCTTTTCAATTTAATGGATCTGAAATTCACTCCTTAGTTATGTAAAGTGTTACTGAGAAATACAAAGAAACGAAATGGTATACACAGTGGTTTTCTAAGTACTTCTATATAATTTTTTGTTGCATACTAAAAGTTTTCTGAATCAGTCAACATACTATTCCATGATTCCCCTAAAATTCAATAAAAAATACTATTGCATAAAAAGTATCAGCTCAGGATTAGATATAATTTAATTAAATTGTGCTGTTATAAATAAATTTAGTAGTTAAAGGGATGAAGACAAAAATAATCAGTAAAGCTTATATTATGAATGAGGATATGAAGTAGGAGATGGTTAAAGGACTTGCTCAAGGTCTCACAGTGAGAGGTGAGCTTAGAGTTTGAACTCAAGTCTTCCAATGCCATAGTTCATTCTCTTTACATAGATCAGAAACAGAAAACAGAAAATTTTCATTCTAATGGAACAAAAAGAAAGGATCTTAGTTTTTAAAACTTACTCTTTAAAACTGTGTCTGGAAGTATCACTTTAAAGGTCGTATAAGGAATATTCAGTTTTTTGCAGTGTTTAGCCCAACAAGAGTCTTCTACAAAATTGTATTCCACCACAAATGAGAAATTACTCCAGGGAAAATCTGCTCCAATATATTGATTATATACAACTACACAGGAACTTGTGCTGAAGACAAAAAAAAAAAAAAAAGCCACTTTTTAAGACAAAAAAAAAAAAAGCCAAGAAAATGGAATTCAACTTGTGTCATTATTTACTTGGGATGCTAAAAGATGACTTTCTGGCAATTTTCTATTCTCTAATCTGTGCCCACTTATCTTGGAAAGGCACTGGTGCATTTTCTGTTGGTTTGTTCTCCAATTGTGCTAATCTCTTTTTCTCTTTGTTTTGGGAAGTTGTATTTTTTTTTAAACCAGGATATAAAAAACTGTGGACTATTTCACATCCTCAAATGCAAAGGACCCTCATTTTGTTATCTGAGTCCTATCAGTAACAGACAAATCATATGAGAAATCAATCTTATTTTCTTACAGATGTAAGGTTTTAATCTTTGAGAATCTATACAATAGAATATTATCTGACAACTAAGAAATTTTCTCCCCCCTCCCCAGTGAGTGGGCTTTGGAGTGACAACAACAAAACAGATAGATACTTAGATATCATAAATTCACCATCTTCAACTTTCATATAACAGCACTTGCTGTAATTAAAATTTTCTACTGCTCTTTTCCATCTATAGCAATCTAGATAGAATTTAAAAGGTATTTATGTCTAGCTTTTGTGGACTTCTATTTGATTTATGTCTTCTCTTTTTATTATTTGGATCCCAATATTAGAAATAAATAATTTCTACATAAAATAAGGCAAAATTAAAACATTTTTAGGTAAGTTCACAGTAAATTTATTATTAGCAGGCTCTCACGGAAAGAATTTCTAAAGGATGTTCTTTAGGAAGAAGAAGAACCCAAAAGAAAGGAAGGAGATATAAGAAATATGCTGAGCAAAAACCTGGTAAAAAAACAAGGTTAAATCTAAGTAGGCATTTTCTGTACTAACGACAACAACAATAGTGGTAATTCGGGGATGTTAAAATAAGATTGAACTAAAATTCTGGAGAACAATAATATAAAATACATAAGGCAATGACTGAGTTTAAGTGTTCTATGGAAAGCATTTTTCAGGAAGAGAGGAAAGATAGCAATTTCAGATCTTATTAAATTTTCTTAAAAAGTTCTAGGAGAAATTGTACTTTCCCTGTGGAATTGGCATGTTTGCTCCCCACATATGAAGAAATGCAACTTTACCCATTTAAAACACCTTCAGATTCCAGGAAATTTTTTCTTTTGTTCGAATGTAAGACAGTCAGTGTTAAACCTAAAAAAAAAACACGTTTTTTTCAGTGTTTTGTTCATGTGTATTTTTAGGGGTGTCATATATTTTGCTGCCATAAAAATGAATTAAAAATCTGTGAATGAGGAAACTGCTTAAAATATAAATTGCTGGATTATTTTTCTAAGTCTATGGTACCAGAAAGTTTGAACCATGGGCAATATTTATGGTATGTGTATATAATCATGGAAATTCTGAATTTATTATGTAAAGCAATAAGAGGAACAAAGACTTAATTTTAAGGTAACCAGATTAAACACATACCAATTCTGTGCAGTTAATTTTATTTTGCAAAAAATCATAATTTTTTATGGAAGCAACCTAAGTGTCCATTAATAGGTGAATGGATAAAGAAGAAGTGGTACATATATACAATGGAATATTATTCAGCCACAAAAAAGAAACATCCTGCCACTTGCAACAACATGGATGGACCTAGAGGGCATCAGGCTAAGTGAAATAAGCCAGGCAGAGAAAGACTAATGGCATATAATTTCCTTCATTTGTGAAATACAGAAACAAAACAAAATAGCAATATACTCATAGACACTGAGCAACTGGTGGTTTATCTTGGGGGAGGGGTTGATAGTTTGGTAGGGTTATTTTGAGAGATGACAAAACATGCAGTTTATAGAGGGAAGAGACACAGTAAACAAAGAATGACCTAGGTTGACAGTTGTTTTATTTTATTTTTAGCCTGGAGGGCTTAAAGATGAAGGAAGAGAGTCTTTCAGGAGGAAGGTTGGGGTAAGAAATAACTAATTGAACAATGTTTGAGGCTGCAGGAAGAGATGGCATCTGAACCACAAGTGAAATACTGGTTTCTGAAGGGAGCAGGTGTGCCTCCTCTATAGAGAAAGATAAAAGATGAAATGAAGCTAAGTTTGTAGATAATAGGAAAGGAAACTGAGGAGGATTCATTTTTGTTGCAGAGACCAGTGAAATTATAAGATCAGGGTGTTGACTGAATCATTCATATTAAGATCACCTAGAAGTGAAGAGAATACCACAGAGCACAACTGTCCATGGATGATGGGGGATGTTCAGATGGTTACTGGATGATGGCCATACAGAGTAGTAGATATTGGTATGGCAACACAAAACAGCCTGAAAGGATGGAGGAATAATGTTTTGGAAAGGATACCAGAAAGCAAGGAATGGTTTTCTCATCCCTATAAGGTATATACATATAAACAAAATTACCAGCTTCTATATGAGAGGGATACAGGGGAAGCAGTATCATTAGGAGAAAGTTAGGTTTCACTTAGGAAAAGGAGGTGAAAAAGAGTTTACATGTAAGTAATAGGTTTAGGTTCCACAGCACAAGGTGAAAAGGGCTGACAGAGGGGGCAGTAGTAGGTAAAGAGTTGAAGAACGACCCAGGAACAAGAGAGACCTAGATTCAAATCCTGATTCCTCGTTTACTACTTGTAAGATTTGGCATGTTCCATCATCACCTTTAAGAACTTTAACTTCTTACAAGTAATGACTATAGCATCTTACTATGCTGATGGACAGTGATTGCAATGGGCTGAGGAGAACTTGATAATATGGGTGAATGTTGAAACCACAATGTTGCTCATGTGAAACCTTCATAAGATTGTATATCAATGATACCTTAATAAAAAAAAAGAACTTCTTTATTTGTAAAATTGAGTTAAAACTAATTCAACCATCATAAGATTATATATCAATACTTTAATAAACAAGAGGGAAAAAAACTAATTCATAGGATTATTTGTAAGTATTATTTAGTAAATAATAAAAATTGCCAATAATGTAAATATAGTGTACATATAAATACATTATAGTATATTTATATTGCGGACTTATAGTCCAGATTGATTTAAAAATTGGTTAGATCCCACTGAATTATATACTTTTAAAGGATGAATTTTGTGGTGTGTTAATTATATCTTAATTTAAAGACTTAGATCAATATTTTTTATATATTCAAGCATTTATCAAATAAAGCATAAATGAAATCTCCCTACCTTCCATTTTGTTAAGGATTTTAATGAGTAAATGTTTTTCACCGTCTGAGTCCATTCTTACTATAATCAACACCTGATCAAAAATAAGAATTTCATATTATGTCTATCCTGAATGATCATTCTTTTTCATAGTTTTGCTATAGTGACAAAATCACAAACTTAAGTGGTTACATGAAACTAATGACAATAAGATTACAAAATAAATATTTGTATTGTAAATGATGCCAGTGCTTAAACACAACAGAGTAAAAAACCTGGTAAGATCAAATTTCAATGAGGCAAGTATTTTTGGGTAAGGTGTTCTTAGCATTCTTCAAGTATTCCCACATAGGTGATTCTATACATAAGTTGTCTGCTTGTATTGTTTAATTCAACCCAGACAAATTTGAACTTGTTGGAGAAAAGCAAAATTTTAATGCTATGCTTTCCTACTTACTTTTACATTTTAGTGGGGGAGGGGAGAAGGGTGGGAGTGGGAACAAAAAATCAATTTCAGTTTTAATTTCTTACTGATCGACTTGATTTATTTTAATGACTTAAGCAAGTTACCCAAGTACCCACAGAGTGAGGGATAAAGATATAGGAGGGCAGAGAGGAAAACTTTTATCTAGATTTAGTACAAAGAACTTAAAATGCTTTCTGTTTGAAGAGATTTTTAAAAGTATTTTCTCTTAAATCTTAATCAATGTAACCTTCATATGCTTAAAGTAGAGTGGGCAGAAAATTTCAATATAATACAAGGCATAAACTAAACACTTTTTTTGTAAAATTACATAAGATGAGATTCTGGCCCAGTATCAAAAAATGAATTATTGTAGTTCTATTACTGGGTATATGTTCATGAACCAATAATTATCAGACAAAACTTGTCAAATTTGGAAAACTAGTCCAGAGAAAAGCATGTATAGTAAAAACTAAAGTATTTTTAAATTCAAGACATGAATAATGATGCAAATCATTCTTTCTCTGGATCTGATTCTGTTCTGTTAACTTACTTAAGAAGAAAACTATCAAGGGACCAAATAGTATAAACTATTTTATAATTTCAAAGTAAAATTAAAAGCTTATTTTATATCCAATTTTTATTTAAGCTGACTTTATTCCAGTACTTACCTTAATTTGCTGTTCACTTTGCATCCAATTTAGTATCTGATGCTGCAATTTTTGTATTTTATAGTTGGTTTCAGGATTTTTCCCCTTAATAAACTGTACAATCTCTAGCTGTCTCCAAATGTCATCCAAATAAGAGCCTAAAATACTTCTGTAGATATCTTTTGCACTTGACAAATATTCTGTTAAAAACAAAAGTAGAAAGGTCAAAAGCATGTTTTTCTTTTTTGAGAAACTCCATGGTAAAAATATGAAAAGAAGTAAGAGTCATAACAGAGACAGTTAACATTCCCTTTTGTCCTTTTCTAATTTCAATTAAGGATATTGACCAGTGAAACCTTCAAATGGAGTGAAGCCACAAAATATTTACCAAATGTCTCTTTTTAAGCTACATAACACCAGTATACCTGGCCACACTCTACATAGTCTCTAAATAGATTCCATCCTTTCCTGCCTTCCTGCTTGCTGAATGCCATTGCCTTTTTCCACAACCCCAGGATCTATATTTAATATGTAAGTCCTGTGGAAATGCCACTTCACTGTTATTTTCTTGGCATTTTATACAGCTTTGCACTTGATTTCTGGTTATTTGTGTATATTACCCCATTAGCCTATAAACTCAGGATATGATCCATGATATTGTGGATTACATATATTAATTTGTATAGCTGCTAAAACAGCAGGGCCTAAAGTCAGACTCACTAAGCAGTTTTTAAACACAGAATCCTGAGACCCATCCTTGAAGGTTTATATTCAGTAAATCAAAATAGTATCCCAGGGACTTCTATGTCTAAAAAAAGTCTCCTGGTGACTTTACTGCACAGTGAGTTTTGTGAATTACTGAAGTAAAGCACCTCGCATAGTAACTTATATAGACCATTCAACGAATATTTGGGCAGTAAATGAAATTATAAAATTAAAAATTTTAATGCTTATGTTCACATTTTTATATTTATGTGCATATTAATTCTAATTTTATATTAGTACAGCTAAAATTATGGGCAACTTAGAGATTGATGTAATGTCTTTCTGCCTCCTTACCTCCAAGCCTCCCTCCCACTGATTTTCCATACTGCCACTAGACATAACCTTCTGAAAGACAAACCTAATCCAGTAGCAGCCATTTCAATGGCTCCCCATCAACTATAGTATAAGATCTAAACTTTCATGTAACTTAAAAGCCTCTTCATGTTTTGGCTCTTTCTTACTTTTTAAGACTTAGCTCTTACTGCTTTACATCTTGTATTCTTCAATTTAGCCACAGGGAACTGCAGCACAATCACTGGGTCATACTTCTGGGCTCTTAATTCTGCCTACAATACCCTTTTGTACTACTTGGCAAACTCCTACTTACTTATTTTTTTTAATTCAGCTTAAGGTAACAGTCTCCATCCTTTGTGCCATTACTGAATATCTCTACTATAGCATCTATTACACAATACTGAATTTATTTCTGGTTAAATCCCAGAAGTGAAACTGTATGTCTTTAACCTTGAAACTCATTACCTTACTAGCTTAGGAGAGGTAGTGAACTAGAAGCTGGGACAAAATACAGAATTCTGGGAGGAAGCAGGGCAGGCAGCTAGATTCCTAGGGACCTTTCTTCCTTTGCCACTATGCAGAGAAAGGAGCATGACACATGTTGCTCTTTGATGTCAAGAAGTTAAGAGAAGTAAGGAAGCTCTCCACTAAAAAGACCCAAGGTAGCTAGGTGATTCATTAAAGCTTGGTACCTAGGGCTTAAGAAGTTAGTTTTCCAACAAGGGTTTTATTTTTATAGCATTCCTCAAGGGATCCAATTAGTAATACATTTTTAGTAAATTTGGTTTACTAAATGCAATTTAATAAATTGATTTATTTAATGCATTGAGGAGCAAAAGCTTAAGTTTATAGATCTCAATGGTCCCACTTAATCCTAGGGTAAATTGCAGAGTACTCGGAGGTAATATACTTTAAGGAATTCTCCATAAATATTATTTTCTAATTCAAGGTTTGATAAGTATTTAGTAGCACTGAGTTACAACTGTATTCTTTCTACAGCACTGGGAGCTCAGATCTAGATTCTGACATTCTGGCTTACTATTATGCTTTAGTAGTAAGCCTAGCTGTTAGTAGAACTGATAATCTTTTGTGGAAGCTGAAAAGTATGAAGACAGGTGACTAAATAGAAGGGCATATGACACTACACCCTTATACTAGTTCCAGATACTGTCAACTAGGGCCATAGTCCCCAGTCCTTAATTGTCTGGGGATGGAGACAACCTGATCCAGCATCAACACCCAAATGGTTTAAATGGAGAATAAAGGGAAGGCACCATGTTAGGCTTTCTAAACGTGACTGTAACTTAGTTATAATACTTGGTCAGATAATACAAATATAATACATAGGCAAGTATTATAACTCCCAGTGCTGCTGTAACTCACTGCTGCTCAATACTTATGAAAACCTTGGATTAGAGAAATAAAATTTGTCTGGGTCAGAGATTAGAGAAAACATCTGGGTCATAGTTCAGAGAAAAATTATCCTCACTATATATTTTTAATAGGTTTTAGAAACTCCATAAATTATAAAGTATAATCCTAAAAGAATACTATTACTAAACAAGTCTAAGTAATCCTACAGTAAGGGGCCTAAAGCATAATGTAGTAAGACAGATATTTTAATGATTTCAATAGTTTAGAAAAAAATTCTTAAATCATAAAAATCTCCAATGCACTCAAAATGGTCTAATTTTTATTACTTTAGTAATTCATACCTAATTGGCATGCACAATTGAAAAGAAAGTGTAAAAGATTTTACTACTAATAATTTAGTTATATTTCATCTAGCAAAGATTCAAAGCCACAAACATTCAGTGAGGACCTAAAATGTATACAGCAAAATGTCATCTTATATTAAAAAGCAGTGCATGATAATGATTATACAATCAAGTCTGTGTAAGGCCATTAAGACTGTAATTCAGGCCTAGATTAGAGAATCCTAAACCCATCTTTCTAGGTGATGATAGTTGTTACAGATAATTTTTTTAAATGAATATAAGCAGAATAAATATATATATTCCATTGTAGTTATGTCAAAATATATGAAATGTTTAACATGGAAGTAGAAGAAGCTACATAATTTCTTATAAGGTAAGTCTTTCTCAGAAAAGTAGAAGTTATTTCTACTTCCTAATGAAATATTTCAATAGGAAGAAAAAGAGGAAATAAAGAATTTCTCCACCAACCCAATGCTGTGTCCAAGCTACATGTTAAAAGGACATCTCTAATTGTTACCAGAAGGTGTAAGAGAGCGGCATGCTTGAGTATCATTTCTCTTTCATCATTTGTACCTAAGTAAGCAAAAACATATTTTAAAACATAGGATATACTTAGAATTTTAGAATATGTTTCAGCATGCTTAACAATAATAGCTAACATTTATTATTGAGTGCTTAGTATGTACCAGGCTGGATATAACTTGGTTATTGCATTGAATCTATGACAATAACCCCATAAGGCAAGTTTATTATGATACCCATTTTATGAATCAGGAAATATGCTTTTTTTAAAATTAAAGTATCATTGATGTACAGTCTTCTGAAGGTCTCACATGAACAACATTGTGGTTTCAACATTCACCCATATTATCAAGTCCAAATGAGGAAATATTCTTAACAAGGTTAAGTAACTGCCCAAGGTCAATCTGTGAATAAACGGTGGAGCTGGCATTCAAACCCAGACAGCTAAAGTTGGAGTTCATACTCCTGTTGCTTCTAAAGAATATTCGATTATTTCTACATTGGTGTGAAAAAAGGTCAATGATTCCAAGTTATAAAACAAGAGAATTAAATTTATAACTATCCAAGTGGTTGAGATGAAAAATGCACTGAATGGGATTAATGGCAGGTAGAGGTTCATCACATAAAGCAACGCCCTGAAATAGAGGTAGACACCTGGGAATATTTGTCCAAAGATATGACTCAAACAAGAGATACATTCACAGGGACAGGCCAATTGTCCAGTTACCATGTTCCATGTAGTTTCAGACCTTTTTGAAGATAATAAATGGGATTTTATTGTAAAAGTGAGACCAAGAAGACAGGATTCTAGGCCCTCTGCCCCAGTTTAACCAGAGGAACTCTACTTTCTGTTTTATATAGTGGGAGCCAATGAAATATTAATTTGAACAGAGTTCTGCTGAAATGTTTGGTAATTGCTGTTCTAAAAAATGAAGGCCAAAGACAATATGTAGTAATCATTGGGAATCAAGAAGCAACAGGAGAACCAGTTACATAGGTAGTATATCTAGCCCCAGGAATGACTTGTGGAAACAAGTTAATCATGACCTGGAAGAGATGAGAACAGAGCAGAAAAACTAGATTTGTTACCAATTTTCTTCTGTCTTTAGGACTACATTTCCTTTAGTACAGGTCTACAGCTGATAAATTCTTTCAGCTTTTTATGTCTGAAAACATCTTTATTTCACCTTTGTTTTTGTAATATATTTTTATCTAGTATAGAGAACTAGGTTGATGGTGTTTTTCTTTCAGTATTTTAAAGATGTTACTCCACAGTCTTCACACTTGCACTATTTCTGACAAGAAATCTGATGTCATCCTTATCTTTGTTTCCCTTAAGCAACATAGGTTTTTTTCCTTTGGATGCTCCTGAAATTTTCTATTTATTACTGGTTTTGAGCAATTTGATTATGTCTTGGTGTAGCTTTCTAATGCTTCTTATGCTTAGGTTTTGCTGAGTATCGGATCTGTGGGTTTATAGTTTTGACTATGTTTAGAAAGCTTTCAGTGACCATATCAATTTTTTTTTCTGTTTATACACTTTTGCCTGTCCTTTGGGAACTCTAATTACTAGTATGTTAGGCTATTTGAAGTTATTTTACAGTCCACTGATACTCTTTCTTTTATTCTTTTATCTACTGTTCTATTTTGAATAGTTACTGCTATGCCTTCAAGTAAACTAACCTTTTCTTTGCACTGTTTAACCTGCCATTAATCCCATCCAGTGCATTTTTCATCTCAAGCATTGTAGTTTTAGTCTCTAGAAGTTTGATTTGCATCTCATTTACATCTCTAACGTATTGGACATATTGAATTATATGCTTACATTATACAGTTATAATAATTGTCAGTGCCCTTTTCTGACAATGCTAACCTTTGTCAGTTCTTTGTTTATTGATTATTGTCCTTATGGGCTACATTTTCTTGTTTCTTGTTAACGCCTGATAATCTTTGATTGGATGCCACACACTGTGAATTTTATCTTGTTGGATGCTAGGTATTTTTGTGTCCATATAAGTCCTCTTAAGCTTTGTTCTGGGATGCAGTTAAGTTCCTGGGAAACAGTTTGATCCTTTGGGTCTTGCTTTTTGGTTTGTAAGGCAGGTCCAGAACAGTGCTAAGTCTAGGGATTATTCCCCACTACTAAGGGAAGACTTTCCTAAGTACTGTACTCAATGCCCCGTGAATTAGATTTTTCTAGTCTACTGGTGGTCATATGCATTATTCCCTGCCCTGTGTGAGTGCAGAGTACTATTCCCTGTCATTTTTTTTTGATGGCTTATTTCACCAGTTGCAGGTAGTTTCCTCACATATACTCTTTGATCAGTACTCTTATGCATACTTGAGGGAGACTCTGCAGATTTCCAGGACTCTCTGTGTGAAGCTCTCTGGTCTCTAATATTCTATCCTTTGAACTCTAGCTGCCTTGGTCTCCCTGGGCTCTCAGCTGTCTCCTCAAGTTAGATTGCCTTTTGTGCTCTGCCTCTGGTACCCTCCCTGTGCAATGGCCTGGTAACTCTTCCAAGTAAATAAGCTAGGGCAATGGAAGGGCTCACCTCACATGTTTACCATCTCTCAGGAAGCAATGTGCTTCATTGCCTGATGTCTAGGATCCTTAAAAACTAGTTTAATTTATTTTGCTTTGCTTTTGTTTATTTCTGGCAGGAAGGCAAGTCTAATCTCTTTTACTCCATTTTCAGCAGAAGCAAAAAAAGAAGTGCAGGATTGACTTTAATTAATATATTTTTTAATAAGCCCCACTTTGGGGGAGGTACCTAGGTGGTTCAGATGCTAACAATAATACTGTTAATTTGGTTTCTGCAACAGTAATCTGTCAAGCAACATATGTCAGTTAGGAACTTCACTGAGAAGTAGTGCCAGATGACGTTTCCTACTTTCTTCTCCCTGTACAGCTGATCCTCCAGTATTGGTTTGTGGGTGCCATATGCTGAATTACAGTTATGCCTTTAACTATGACTAATTTCTTATATATTCAAAATTTAAAATTTGAAACAATAATCCATACATTTAAAAATAATTATCCTTTTAAATAATGTGAATTTTATTTGCACTCACCTTGGTGAATAGCATCACTCATTAATTTTTCTTGTTCCTTTAAGAGGAACCTTGTTTGGTCAAAAATAACGGTGGCAAATTTCCAATTAGCAGCAGGCAGACTACAGAGGAATGCAAGTTTTTTTAAGATAGGGGTAGCTGCTGCTTCTAGGAGACAGTATGCTTGGCACTGGCTATCTGCAAAAGTAAAAGCATTAAAGGCAAGTTTTTACAAGGATGGCCTGCTCTTTTTGACAAACCAATTAAACATGTTCATGGAAACCTGAGCTTTAGCCAAATTCTTTCCTGAGTTAAAAATCATGAGACTATATAAAGACTTATTTTAGAATATTTATTCTGAATAAAATAGTAAAACAAAACAAAAAACCCCTCCACAGAATTAGTATAATTTTATGGCCATCTTATTCATTATAAGGATTTATTCAGTAAGTAATTCAGCATGACAAGTAGTAAGAGCAATATAAAGAGAATCACATAATCTTTTATTTTCCTTCCACTATTAGTTTACAACCTTAAGTGGAACAAATTTATAACAATGACAAATTGTTTCTAGTTTTGACTAGGATATCAGTATTTAAAGATTTGCATTATCATCTAAAGGTCACAAATAAAATGGAACCAAAAGAATGAAAAAATATTCAAGAACAGGTATCTTATTTCCTTATGATTTTAATAAAGAGCATGATATTCTACAGCAGGCTCTTACAGAGTCAAAGAATATTCTTCACAGCAGGAAAAAAATGTTTCATCAATATAAGAATCAATAATAACTTATTTCCATCACCCTTACAGTGGATAAGAGAATAGAGAGAGCAACCATTAGTAGTTCACTTTTCCAGGCTGGGCAGAAGAGTCTGAGGAATTGTAGTTTGCTCTTCTCTGATGTATGTAGGGAAGCAGCAATGTAAATGAGGGAAAAAGTAACACTTAGTGGACTGGAGTAGGGGCAATAGGAAGGAGCAGAGGCAGTGAATGGGGCATTCCAGGTTTGGAAGTAACTTGAAAGTAGGAGTGGAGTGAAGAAATATCTGAAACAAGTGAATAAAATTACATGGAAAATGAGGAATGTCCTAGATACCCAGGAAAGGGCTTTCAAATTTGCTTAATTTGAATGCATTTCAAAAGCTTATAGCATACCTGATGCTTGACTTTCAATGACATGACTTGTGCTCCTTTCCTGATTTATATCCTCTTGGGTTTTATTAGTACAAATAATAGGACTTTCTTCTTGAAGAGTCAGAGAATGTTCTTCTTTATCTCGAAATTCTAATAAAAATAATACTTTGCATTGTTAGGGAAACAACATTCCTTTACTTAAAATGCTTTCTTGTAATATGATCACAACTGTTAAAGTTCTTTGAAACACATCGATATTAAATTAAAGAACTATTCAGGTCAGTGGACTTCACACTGTGCTGGATAGGAAGCTGAACTGGTAATAACAGAAAGGAACTTGACATCAGATCAGTGTTTCAATCGTAGTTCTGACACTAGCTTCAGTTTCCTCATATGTAAAATATGGATAAATACACCTACTTTGAATATTGTTAAGGAGTAAACACCTAGTTCCTCACACCTAAAAGGCATGTATCATTCTACTTTTTCTCTAACTTTCCATACACCCTTCCATCTGCCATTAATCCTCTCCTATTGCCCCAAGCTCTCCCTATCTCCATCCTTTCTGAATTAGGTAAGTTCTTACTACTACTCACCCTTCAGCTCTCAGGCGTTTTCTATAAGAAGCCTTATATAATCGCCCACTAGACCTCCAGGATGGCACAGCACCCCTTCTTTTTGTTTCCTCAGTCTCTGTGCTACCTCTCTCCTTACACTTCCCAGGTAATATTTTGATATATATTTTACTTCTTGTCTTATTTTATAGTTGATTCAGGGGTAAAATCCTGTGTACATTGATAGTATACAGACAGTAAGACCTAAGTATGCTCTAACTCTCACATACAAATATTTTGTACTTATTTCATCTGAGTAACCTATGTCAAACACGTTCTAGAATACTTTTTTTTTTTTTTTTACCAGAAGTGAAATGGTATCATACATTACACTACCTTTGATATGGCTATAAGCAATGAGTAGAAAACAGTTACAAGTCTAACAGAAACTCTTTGGTAAACTTAAAAAGAGTAATAAGCTATCAAATGGGCAAAGTGTTTTTAAGTACACATTAAAATGTAACTTAAATACTGAGATAGAACTGTCAGGTAAAAGAGAAAAATGAATGGCAGAATGATCAACAAAAGGTAGAAATATTATGAATCTGTAGAGCCAAGTTGCAGAAAGCAAGTTTTACAAATAGTGGGTTTCTTACAAGTTCAAACACACTTTTTAAATTTTCAGAAAATACATACCTACACGTATATCTATCCACTCACTTCTATCTCCATACACAATAACTTCCATGAATCAATGACATATTATTTGACTTTGAAAAATAATATATTCTATCTGAAAGTGCTTCATTTATCTTCTATAATAAATTATACAATTAGTCCTTGAAACTATGGTATCTATGCCAAAACATTACTAAATTACCCACCATCATTTTCATCCCTATGTGTGATGTCAGTCTTTGAGGTGCAAGTCTTATACTTATTTCGCAGCAAAATAAAGTCGCTCAAAAGGTCCAAATCATTCTCCTGCTTTTTACCAAGTTTAAGCGATGCTTTTTCAATTTTTGAAGAGCAAGATGATTCGATAGGTGGTACTGTGCAGTCAAGTTCCAAGTAATCTTCATTTTCTTTATTTTTATTTATTCTATAAACTAGTTCTAGATCATTCTTTGGTTTTTCTTCTTTTGTTGGTCTTTCAACAGAGATATATTCATCAGAAAAACACAGGTCTGGTACTTCTTTTGCCAGAGCTGGACTCTTTTGTGAAAGTGATAAATGATCATTTGTAGATGTCTCATTAATAAGTATAATAGGTGAGGAACAACTTGTAGGTTCTAGCCATGCTGAAATCAAAATAAAAATATTCAAATGACTTCCATGCCTAAATAAGTGTTGTACTAGGGTATTAGGTAACTTTCAGTTGTGGGTTCTTATTAATGTAATTAAATCAAAGAAGTAATTTTTTTTTCAACTTTTGGTCTGAATAAAGTAAATTTTTAAAAAGGGCAAAAATTCAATCCCCCCCCTTTTTTTTAACTAACTGGATTTAGATTACCAGGCAAAGAATTCCAGAAAAACTGTATAGCCAATAGGCTTACAGTAAGTCATAGTCTTGGAGGTAACAGTTACTCTAAGGGTCAAAAACTTACATACCAAGCAAGCCACAGACCAGAAGAAAATACTGCAACATATGTACTTGAAAAAGGATTGTATTCAAAACATATAAGCAACTCTTATAACTTAATGTTTAAAAAGAAAGCCAATTAAAGATTTGACAAAATATTTGAATACTTCATATATTGAAGACGCGCATGCTTCAACATGGATGAATCTTGAAAACATGCTAAATGAAAGAAACCAGTCATGAAAAGCCATATCTTGTATGACCCCATTTATATGAAATGTCCAGAATAGACAAATATATAGAGACAGAGAATAGCTTACTGGTTCCACAGCTGGGGAAAACAGGAAATGAATGATAATGGATACAAAATTTCTTTTGGGATAATAAAATGATCTAAACTTGATTGTGGTGATGATTACACACCTATCAATATGCTGCAAACCACTGAATGGTATACTTTAAATGGGTGAATTGTAAAACTGTTATATATTGTTTTTAAAAAGAAGATATACAAATAGCCAATCAGCATGTAAAAAGATATTCATCATCATTAGTCATTAGGAAAATACAAATTAAAACTACAATGAGATATCACAACACACCCATTAGAATGGCTAAAATTTAAGACTGTCAATACTAAGTGTTGACAAGATATAAAGTAACTGTAACTCTCATTGCTGATGTAAAGGTGCAATGGTACAACCACTGGAAAACAATTTAGTAGTTTCTTATAAAGTTAAATATACATACACCATAAGATTCAGCATTTCCACTCCTAGATAGTCACTGAAGAGAAATGATAACATATGTGCACAAAAAAACTTTTACAAAAATGTTCATAACAGTTATACATAATAGTAAAAAAACTAGGGAAAAATCCAGGAGAGTGGATAAATAAGCTGTGGTATGTCCATATAATGAAAAATTAGTCAGTAATAAAAAGAAATGAACTACTGTACACACATTATGAGTGAATCTCAGAAATGTGCTGACTAAAAGAAGCCAGACACAAAAGAGTGAATTTTAGAATAAGAAGAGCTAATACACAGTGACAGAAAGTAGAACAGTAGTTACCTGGAGTCAGGATGAAGATTAGGATAGAGGGAGGATGATTGCAGAATGCAAAGGGGCACAAAGGGAACTTTTGAGAGTTACAGATTATACACAGTAATTTCTAAAATTCACTTTTAAATATCTGTATTTACTCTACAGTGAACTAAAAGTAATCTTTCCCAACTTTTTTAAGATGTGAATTTATTACTATTATACAAACTGATTTTAAAACTATACGTATGTCAATTTTTAATACATATATACTCCAGTAAGATAAAATTCAGGCTAAGTATGTTCCATTAAGTATAACTGCATGTATTACAGCCAAAATAACTCAAAAGACATTTTTGCTTTCTTAAGTTGTATAAGTAAAAATGCTAAATGAGTAAACTTTTTGGTAATGAAGGAAGATTTCTATTGTTGAAGAACAGTTACTAGATGCTATTAAACACTCAAAGTTCAGCTGCCATGTTGAAAAAATAAGTGTTGGTTTGTGTCTAGGCTGATGTATACAGAAACTAGGCTAGCAGTCATTTATAAGAGGAAACAATGTCACTTTAATTGAAAATGGTTAGAAATTTAAAACTGAGACTATACATTTTAGGACAGGACAGGATTTTAGGATTAGGTAGTCAAATTTCCACATGTTTTCAAAGAAGAAAATGGGACTTAGTGAAGCTCAAAGTTATAAATTCTGGAAGAACCAGAGCTAATATCGAATGCTGGAATTTGGTGATATTTCCCCAATCACCCAGTGGAAAGCCAGTATCTAACATTTTCTCACGCTGAAAATGTTCACACAAGTGGTATTTACTATTATGCACTTACATTCTAATTGAAGCACTTCTGTAGGTAAAAATATCTCCTTTGTAGTATCACCAGTAGAGAGATCATCATGACATAAATACATATTCAGATGTTCCAGAGTTGCTGTCATTATCAGATTTAGTCCTGCTTGCTTCCACCACTCCGTGCCTACAGGGTTTACTACAAGGTTTTCTTCTTCAATAGAAAGTATCCTTTTCAAATCTGCAACTGAATATTGACTGTTGGGTTCTTCAATTCTTGGCACTTAAAAAAACAATAACAAGCCAACAAATAGAAACAATCCACAGGGCAAAAAAGATGAAAAACAGAACAAAAAGAACCATACTGAAAATTCCTTATGAAAGAGATTTTCACACATTAGGAAAAAAAGGGAAACTTGAAGTTATAACCAACATGTCATCTTCAAGATGCTAGTATTTGTAAAAGTTGAAAATATTATAGCAGTAGAAATAACATAGAGGATTTATTTCAATCTATGGAAATACCATGAAGTTAACATTATTCTATTCTTAGTAACTACTAAATTAATATATTTAATATCATTTTGAAGGATTAGTATAAGATTTATTAAATCAGAAATTCAAATTAATTATAATGAGCCTAACAAGAAGACATATTTGATTAAATTTTAGGATAACTATATCTTAGGTATTTCCACTTCATTACTTTTTAGCCTAAATAGGGACAAATCATAATGTATGGAAGAACTGAAGTAGCACAACTTATTATTATTATCTGCATTATAAGCACCAAGCCAAAATTAGAATTATACATTTTGAAATCCTAATTTTGGAACTATGCTTTTTATAACGACAGTAATAATAATAGAAAAAATAAAACTGACAATACATTCTACAGATTGTACCTTTTCATCTATAGTTTTATTTAACATTCATATCAATTAATCCTCACCTGTAAGGAAAAATGAGTTCAAAGAGCTTCTGCAGCTTTCTAACTGTGACACCGTACAGTTTCTGCTAGCTGATTCTTCAGCAGTAAGCAAACTACTGAAAAAGGTGAGTTAAAGTTTAATGCATTAATAATTTTGTCTTTTGCTTAATAAAGTTTTATTTTAAGAAAAGTATTTTTCTAAGTACTCTTTACACTCAAAAACAAGTGAAAAATAAACTCCATTTCATAAATGTGTAAATTGAAGTAGAGTTCCATAGATCAAATTTCAAATACTTATCTCCTCCTTCCCTGGAAAGGTTTGCCAGCTCATCAGCTCCTTAATTGCTCCTGCTTGTCATAACTTACTCCTCTCTCTGTCTCCCTCAATGGAACTTGGAGCCAGAGGAGGCTGACTTGGGAGGATTTTAGCACTTCCATAAACTGACAGCAGGAACCCTCTAAGTAACCCAAAATAAAAATATTGAAGTAAACATTAAGTAAAATTACATTGAAGTAAAATTACTGTGCTTATCATATAAAATAGTAGCTTTAATACGAACTTTTGTAAACTTGCTGTCCCCACGTCCATTCTAAACAGAAATTCTGGAGCCTCTACTGGCTTAGTACAGAACTATGAAAAAGTTCTGTCTGCTCTACCTTCGCAGGAAGTGACAAGTCCTAAAGTTAAACTCAGGTCCTTCAATCTTGGTGGGTGTGTGAGTGAGTCATATGTGTCTGTGTCTTTTTGGGTTTTGGGGGTAGAAGGGAGGAAATATGCATGATAATCAGTGTAAATCAGAGCTCATCACTAGCTATGAAGTTACTAGACTTGATAGGAAGGTACCATTAATTCACAAACCTTTTAATCCATGCCCATAAAGCTCCCACTCCCTCCTAAGTGAGAATTGATTGTATTCTGTTTCTTTGTTCATATGGAACATATATGAGCATACTAAGTGTAAGTACTGCTAGTTATTTGACAGTCCTGGGCAGTAGAAAGCTAGGTTTTATGTTTAAGCCATCCAATTTACCCACATAACAAAAAAATCTGGCATATGTTGGCAAAATCTGAGATCCTAGACAATTATTGAATCTTACCAAGGTCTCTGACAACCAGATTGGAGGTAATTATTTTTAAAGTGAAAGGAAAGTGAAATATTCAGGCAAGCCACAGTGTTTTGTATTTTAATACTTTTCCTCTTCATTTTTAGTTTCACAGTTGAGGTATAAATCTATTTTTAAAATAGAGGTCTTAAAGTTTTTTTATTCATGAGCCAAATGGAAGTGATTTACCTCTTGCAAGTGAATGCAGCAGTGCTGAGACAACTTCTTTAAATTGTCTCAAGTGGCCCCAGAATCTTTGACTAATTCAAAGACCTTTTTTGTTCTAACTTCGGCAAATCATAATGTACAGATAAGACTTAAGTGTCATAAATTTTCATTAGATATTTGAGTTAAAACAATAAGTAAATACATAATTTCTGTGATTAAAAAGTGTATTATAGCTTAAGTACTTTTCATAGCATTGAAATTCAAGATTATACTAATTTCTGCTAGTTTCTATTTCTGATTGCCAGTCTGCCTTAACAAATGGATTAGGCCACATAGAGTAAATAAAAGAGTAAAAGAGCACTAAAAAAGACAGTATAGGTCCTGAAAATAACATCTTATACCTTAGTAAAGGGACCAAAAACTATTTAAATAAGCAGTTTCTGTACTTGTCTCAGGCTATTTTTTAGATCTCCTATTTGACAAGGGCAGTTCCAGCTTATGGAAGACCTGTGTCACAGATTTACCCTCCAGTCACATAGTTCTTTGCCAGAAGCTGAGATAATTGGGACCCTCATGCCAGGCTCCTCCATTTTATTCTGTGACACCTTCCTGAGAAGCCTGAACAGGTAGTGATAAGCAGTTCCAGTTGTCCCAGTAGCCCAACAGCGCTCTCCTGTGGTACATCAGCCAGTCATAGCCACAAACTCAAAACCTAGCACATAGCTCCCGCAGTATTAACCCTGGGAACAACTCATTAGAAATTTGTAGACTTCCCTGTATTTTGAAAATGTGTTACTTTAGGACAAATTAAATTCCAGATTACAGTGGAAAGAAGGGGGCTGTACTCGTTATGTTGCTCATTTTGTGTCTGGCATAAGAAGCAGAGGAATGGGGTGACTTTATTCCAGGATAGCAGGCTAACCTAATTTAGAAAACATTGTTTTATGTATTCCACATGGTATAAGAAAGCAACCAAAGCTATCTCAGACCTACAGGGAAAAAATGCTGGACTATTAAGTTATACAATTTTGGCTCAAACTAGAATACAATGATTCAGCCCTGCAATATCAATTCTGAGAAGATTATAGACCATTCTGTGCATTAACAATGGAGTGCTGAATTACTCCATTTGTGGATCAATGCATGGTTCTGCATGTCTGGTTCTCCCAACACAGATACCACACTGAAGGGATAAACAAGGTCAGAGGCTGTCCTTGGTTAGAGATGGGATATGATCCCTCATATTCCTAGGGGAGTACGTTGATAGACAAATCTATTAATCAACAACTGTCCATACTGCCCTGTGACCCTTGGGTATTCCTGGTCAGAGAGTTATGACAAATCTTTTAGTAGACCTCATAAGAGCCTGCAAGGCATATACTATTCTTATCCCAATATTACAGATAAGGAAACTGAGGCACAGGGCAATTAAGGTCACAGAGCTAGTAAGTGATAGATTCAGGCAATATGGCTCTAGTTCAGGGCTCTTAAGTACTTATTATGGGCTGAATCATGGCCCAATATTCATATACTGAAGCCCTAACTTTCAGTACCTCAGAATGTGACTATATTTGGAGATAGGGCCTTTAAAGAGGTAATTAAGTTAAAATGGGGTGGTTAGAGTGGGCTCTAACCCAATATGGATGGTGTCCTTAT
Organism: Manis javanica; assembly: GCF_040802235.1. Lineage (NCBI taxonomy): Eukaryota > Metazoa > Chordata > Mammalia > Pholidota > Manidae > Manis > Manis javanica. Next base: position 20,932,149 of record NC_133157.1, on the reverse strand, counting down.
AACAAGAGGAAATTAGGACAGATAGGTGTGGAGAAAAACTCACATGAAGACAAAGGGAGAAGATAGCTATCTACAAGTCAAGGAGGGAGGTCTCAGAATGACTTCAACGCTCCCTCCCAATGTCTTTATCATGGACTTTTAGCCTCTAGACTGTGAAGAGGTAGACTTAGATTTATTTACCATAGACAAGGTGTTTAAGCCACCCAGTCCATATTTGTTATGGCAACTAATACACCACTACGCTCTCTTTCATGGCAGTGAGTGCCAACAGAGGCAGTACCATTGGTAAGCTCCAGAGGCAATATCCTAAGTAGATTGTTCCAATGCCAGAATCTTTAAAATTTTTCAAGTTATTTATTTTTAATAGTAATATATCCACATTCAAAATACTAAAAGTATAAGAGTCTGGCTCTATCACTTTCTAGTTCCCATATTGGCAGGCTACCCAGTTCCCTTCTGGACACAACAAAGGTTACCTGATTCTTGTATGTCCTTCTAAAGACATTCTATTCACAAAAAACCAAATATGTACATACATAGTCATATATTCCCTCTAGTTGCTTACTATAGACACTGTTCTACGTCTTACACGTTTTCACAGAAATATCTTGGAAAATTTCTTTATAAGGAGAGATTTAATTAAAGATTTTTTGTTCTGAAATGCAATTTGGTTCTAGATATAATCCTACTTACATTTTACCAACAGAAGAAAATGGAAATGTCTCAAGTTCTGTACATAGCGAATTCACAGGAGAATATTGGCTTGCTAGATGTAGATGAGTTAATGGCATTTCTAACTCTACTAGAATACATAAAAATTTAGAAATCATAATATTACATAAACATTGAATGAAATTAAGTATAGTCTAGAACTTTTTGTAAGCTACTATGTTTGATTATTCTGTCACAACAGAAATTTTCAGTAAAAAAATTTGGGTTTCTTGAACTACAAAAATAATCATTTAAAATTTCTACCTATATAAGATATCACATGATATCTCAACTGTGATAGTGATGGTTTTTAAAAAATACACTGACAACTAAACTTTACTGAGTTTACTGTGTGGATAAATTCGAAGAGCTTTTTGTGTAATAATGCTTTAAATCGTAACAACTTATGTTGTCAGTACTTAGGAGATAGTACTATTTTTATCTCTATACTAAATATTGATGATGTTAGGTAAATAACATTAATGGAGAATAATTCTTTACCTTAATAAATCTGGAGCCTAGGTGACCTAGTACAGACTTAAATATTTATGGGGTGGAATTTACAAACTGATCCTCACTTATTCATAGGTAGTCAGTGTGTTTCTATCACTCTTATAAATAAAGCAGTAAACTTCCAAATAAATGATTAATGTGATACAATTATAAATGTAACTAAATAACAGTATCATCAACGTAGTTAAAAAGCAACATAATTTGGTATTACACCAGAACAAAAGATGATTCTGAGATTCCAAATTTGGTAAGATAGTAGTAATAATGATAGGGTTGCTATGGGGGATTAAAAAGTTAAATTTACAAAAGTGTAATAAGGGTCAGCAAGATTGCTAATACTGAGATAAAATACAAAATTTTATTTAATGAGCTATAGTATTATAAATTTTTATTTTTCATATTAATGCTATTTTCTCCATCTCTGTAACTCTTTGCATATTATTTAGTTTTGAAGCTAGAAAGATAATGAGTTAATGACAGTAACAAATATAAAGGGACAGATAAGGGAAAAAATGACTACTTGGATTACGATGATCAAATTATAAACATGAAAACTGTCTCATAGTAGACCTTACATGTGAATGCACTGTACTTTTACATATAGAGGTATCCTCTGATAAACTCAGTGATTCCTTTAAAATTTCTACCTGGTTTACTGCATTCTGGTTTACCGCACTCTGATTCATACTGGCTTTGATTGATCAAAATCTCTGTGGAGCTGCATTTTATATCCTCAATGTTAATTCTATGCTTGGTAGTAAGATCTGAAAGAAAAGGAAGAAAGTCCACTATCGGCAAAAGTATTATTATATTAGTTGTTTTGTAATCTTGTTCATTCATCAGTGGCAATAACTTAGAGCCAAGTGAAGGCTGGAAATGTAACACCACAGTGACTCAGTAAAAGTCACTTGTCCTCTCCATTACCATTCCTAGATTTGTGTTCTGCTTAAAAAGCCCTTGGGTTACCCTGCAATTCTGAGCTCTGCTGCATTTCCAATGATCCACTTACTCAGGGTGGCTTTTCATTCCCTTGCTTTGACTTGTAGACTGATCAGTAATTCACTTGATTTAGTCTTGTCTGCAAGAATTCCTTCAAGTCTGTGGTCTATTGGCAAGCATCTCTGTTCTCAATGATTATCTCAAATCCTCCTTAACTCATCCCTAATAGTATTTATCTTTGATAATTTCAACTGGAATTTATGAGAGGATAGTTAAATATTTGAGTTCAAATTGTCAATAGAAAGAATTAAACAATTTTACTAAGTCTAATGGGATGAAACCATCTAAATCCTACATTATTCTAGGTTATGACTGGGTCTATTCCTCGTCATCTGATTTCATGAATTACTCTGAGTTTCTACATACCTAACTAAAGTCTGCACAGAATTTGTTAGTGTTTTGTCATTGTATATAAAGAAACAACTAAAAAAAAAATAGTATAGTCATTGGTGTTGTAGCTTTATTTGTATAATTATCTTGAAATTGTTAGATTAATTTCATAGATGTTCTAAGTTTGCAAATGTAAAGAGAAAGACAATGAGAAGAGTCTAATCAATCATTCTGAGATTTCACTGTAACCTGGAGAATACTTTTTTAAAAGCTGGAGGTAAAGAAAAAGGTTTCATGAATAAGAATTTTTACAATAACATTATTGAGTAGTTTTTATAAGTAGTAGATTAAAAAATTAATTTTTACCTTTTTTGAAAAGCTTTTCATTTTCATCTATAAAATTTATTATTTCTGGCATTAAGTTTAATGACTCCTTTAGTTCTGAGAGTGATGGCATATCAACTTCTTGTTTGTGGCTTGTAGATATTAAGAATTCACACTCAAGCAAAATTGACGGCTGAAATAATATATAAGTAAAACTTTTATGTGAGGTTTTCTAAATAAGTATTTCTGAATTCATAAACAGATATATTTGCTTAATTGGTATACCAAATTTTAAACTAAACCCAAACTTGAAATTTTTAATGTTATGCATACATTTGAAAAAACGATGTGTAGTAGCCAAAAATTTATTACATTATAAGCAATGTTCTGAGTAATGTCCTTTATGGCCACTGACTACATCACTGATATTTAATAGCCCTAGATATTGGGTATTAACATCTTCTTTTTTAATATCTTCTTTTGGCCTAATAACAAATTGTAAAACTTCCAAATTAAAAAAAAATCCCTGCAGCAGATGATAGATGGTGAAAAGGAGAAGTAAAAAGAGTAGATGCATCTTCACTGCACTCCATAGAATGTTTTTCTTTCATTCCTATGGATCCAAATTCCTCTCAACAAGTGAGACTATGTGAACAACTCTGAGTTAACAGAGAGGGAGAGTGTACTAGAGAAAAGGGGCTAATAGGTGAATTAACATTTTTACCACATGGATTAATAATTATAATTGTGAGGAAACCCTTTAAATGCCTAAAGATAGATAGATATCCTAAATATGTATGTATCTTATTTCCAGCTGTCTTAAAAAAATATTTAAATAAATTTTGTAAATATATCTAATCTACATGGGCCAAGGTTTTTTTTCTTATTAATCTAAAAAATTATTTTCACTCTCAACTGCTAGAATTCTTTATATACTAATATCATATTAAATTCTGTGTGCTATTGGAACTGCATGCTATAAAAGAGGGGCTGCCTTTGGAAAGTTTGACCTTTAATATGCAAAGATGCATTCTTCCTTATTAAACCACTAGCAGCATGTAAAATGCAGTCTAAGACCATCTTTATGCTTAGTCCTCCAGTGAGATCACTTCTCTTATAGTTCAAGTATTATCTGTTTTGTATATAACTCACAAATCAACATTTCTAGCTCCAGTCTCCAATTTTTAAGTTAAAGCATGATCACTTAAGGTTCTATACCAGGTATGATGATTAAAATCATTGGGAGAAGTTTTAAAATTCACCATACCTGAGTAGCACATCAGACAATTAAATCAGAATATATCTGGGTAGAAGCCAGGCTTCAGTATTTTATTAAAATTCCCCCAAGTTAATACCAATGTGTAGCCAAGGTTTAGAACAACTATCTTAGAAGTAAACTTGACTCCTTAGTTAATACATGTTCAACCCACTATCAAGTCTTTTTAACTTGACAACAGTACATGGTCAGTGTGTATCTAAAATTTATAGAAGTGTGCATTTACTTTCATAAAAATATTACTGAAAGCAAGTATTACAGCTTCATTTAAACCTACTGTATCTTCTAACTTCTCCTGACAAAAGTTCTCTTTATCCACATATCCATCTTCGTTCACAAGAACTTTAAAATCTCTTGGAAAAGAGAAACATTCCCTTGACAAAAATAAAACATTAAATTAGTGTTTACTTAAAGCAAAGTACATACTAAATGTAGCCAATCAAAATACATAATGATTTAAATTAGAGTTGAGGTAAAACAATGGTAATAATATATTATCGATGATAACATCTAGACTTTTGAGCATACAAAGAATATTTTCTCATCTTAAAATTATTTACAGTACTGGGCAGTTAAGTACCTGAGATAATTAGCTTCTGTGAAGATTTGTTTGTTGAAATCCAAAAGGGGGTCCTTTACTAAAAATAGTTTTAGCCTACTCAACAGAGTATGCAAAGTTGGTAGCTGACTTTTATAGTCTACCAAGTTATTTTCAAAAATTAATTCTTCATCATCAATAGACAAATCTGAAAAGAAATAAAACATAAAACAGAATAAGAAAAGATCTAAGAGTTATACAACAGGATCTAGATAGCTACTACAGCCAGTCTTAAATATAGCCAGAATTTTCAAACACATTTTTAATTCTTTAGTTCTTGATTGTGCTGGGTATATAAAGCATGCAGAATAGTACTGATATATGGGTAAAAGTTCAAGAAATTGTAACATTATTTATTACATTGAGTAGTAACCAAATATCCTAAAAGAGTTTTAATGGCCCACATTTTTTCAACAACCATTAGTTTAATCAGTGGAGGGAAATATCCTGTAGCTTTATGCTTCAAAATAGCCAGGTGTAGCTTAAACAAAACTGTAAAGAAATAAAAGTATTTGACTTTTGCTGACCCTTGTCTTTCCTTTGCATCTTTGTATCCCTGAGGGTCTCCAATTCATCTCCAGAGACTCTGAGGTGTAGAGAATGGAGATAGTCTACAAAGCCCACAAATGGGATCGACCCTAATTCTACCACTCTAAGGTTATTCAAATATGGTTATTAAAAAAATGAATTACAGGCGGGAGCCAAGATGGCGGCGTGAGTAGAGCAGTGGAAATCTCCTCCCAAAAACACATAGAGCTATGAAAATATAACAAAGAAAAATCTTCCTAAAATAGAGACCACAGGACACAGGACAACATCCAGACCACATCCACACCTGCAAGAACCCAGCGCCTTGTGAAGGGGGTAAGATACAAGCCCCAGCCCGGCGGGACCCGAGCGCCCCTCCCCCCGGCTCCCGGCGGGTGGAGAGAAACCGGAGCAGTTTTTTTTTTTTTTGGCGAGCGCTTTTTGGAAGCCTTAGAGGGACGGGCCCCCGTTGCTGGGGAGGCAGGGTGGCGGGACCGGTGAGGAGGTGCCTGGGAACGGCGCCGGAGGACAAAGAATATCCCGCGTTTCTCCCTGCGAGACCTGGGGGCGGGTGCCTGAGACCGGTGCCTGAGGACGGAGGAGGTCGCGCGTTTTTCCCCTTTTTTTTTTTTTCTCTTTATGGCAAGCGCTTTTTGGAAGCCTTGAAGGGACGGGGACCCCAGTGCTAGGGAGGCACGGTGGCGGGACTGGTGAGCGGGTGGCTGGGACCGGCGCCTGAGGGCAAAGAATATCCCCCGTTTTTCCCTGCGGGACCGGTGGGCGGGTGCCTGAGACCGGCACTTGAGGACAGAGGAAATCGCGCGTTTTTCCCCTTTTATTTTTCTCTTTTCTGCGAGTGCTTTTTGGAAGCCTAAAAGGGACAGGGACCCCGGTGCTAGGGAGGCAGGGCGGCGGGACTGGTGAGCGGGTGCCTGGGACCGGCAACTGAGGACAAAGAATATCCCGCATTTTTCCCTGTGGGACCGGTGGGTGGGTGCCTGAGACCAGCACCTGAGGACGGAAGAAATCGCGCGTTTTTCCCCTTTTTTTTCTCTCTTTTTGCCAAGTGCTTTTTGGAAGCCTTGAAGGGACAGGGACCCCGGTGCTAGGGAGGCAGGGCGGCAGGACTGGTGAGCGGGTGCGTGGGACCAGTGCCTGAGGACAAAGAATATTGAGCGTTCCTTCCCTGCGGGACCGGTGGGTGGGTGCTTTTTGGAAGCCTTGAAAGGACAGGGACCCTGGTGCTAGGGAGACAGGGCAGCAGGACCAGTGCGCGGGTGCCTGGGACCGGCACCTGAGGAAAAAAAAAAAAAAAATCGCGTGTTTTTTCTTTTTTTTTTCCTTTCTGTTCCCTCTCTCATTGTTGCTGTTGTTGTTTTGGTTTGGAGAGTGCTTTTTGGAAATCTTAAAGGGGCAGGACAGGTCACTTAGACCAGAAGCAGGGAATCTGGGGATCTCTGGGCACTCTAACCCCCTGGGCAGCAGGGAGCACAGAGGCCCCTTACGGAGATAAATAGTCTCCTGGCTGCTCCCCCTCTAACGGGGCTCCACCATTTTGGAGGAACAGCCCCAGCCAGGCCAAGCCCACAGCAACAGTGGAGATAAACCCCAAAGCAACTGGGCAGGAAGCAGAAGCCCTGTCTGCGCACAGCTGCCCAGCACAAGCCACTAGAGGTCACTATTCTCCCAGGAAAAGGCTACAAACCAACAAGAAGGGAAGCTCTTCCAGCGGTCACTTGTACCAGCTCTGCAGACTATCTCTATCACCATGAAAAGGCAAAACTACAGGCAGACAAAGATCACAGAGACAACACCTGAGAAGGAGACAGACCTAACTAGTCCTCCTGAAAAAGAATTCAAAATAAAAATCATGAACATGCTGACAGAGATGCAGAAAAAAATGCAAGAGCAATGGGATGAGATGCAGAGAAAAATGCAAGAGCAGTGGGATGAGATGCAGAGAAAAATGCAAGAGCAGTGGGATGAAGTCCGGAAGGAGATCACAGATGTCAGGAAAGAGATCACAGAAGTGAAACAATCCCTGGAAGGATTTATAAGCAGAATGGATAAGATGCAAGAGGCCATTGAAGGAATAGAAGCCAGAGAACAGGAACGTATAGAAGCTGACATAGAGAGAGATAAAAGGATCTCCAGGAATGAAACAACACTAAGAGAAATATGTGACCAATACAAAAGGAAAAACATTCGTATTATAGGGATACCAGAAGAGGAAGAAAGAGGAAAAGGGATAGAAAGGGTCTTTGAAGAAATAATTGCTGAAAACTTCCCCAAACTGGGGGAGGAAATAATCGAACAGACCATGGAATTATACAGAACCCCCAACAGAAAGGATCCAAGGAGGACAACACCAAGACACATAATAATTAAAATGGCAAGGATCAAGGACAAGGAAAGAGTTTTAAAGGCAGCTAGAGAGAAAAAGGTCACCTATAAAGGAAAACCAATCAGGCTAACATCAGACTTCTCAACAGAAACCCTACAGGCCAGAAGAGAATGGCATGATATACTTAATGCAATGAAACAGAAGGGCCTTGAACCAAGGATACTGTATCCAGCACGACTATCATTTAAATATGATGGTGGGATCAAACAATTCCCAGACAAGCAAAAGCTGAGGGAATTTGCTTCCCACAAACCACCTCTACAGGGCATCCTACAGGGACTGCTCTAGATGGGAGCACCCCTAAAAAGAGCACAGAACAAAACACACAACATATGAAGAAGGGAGGAGGAGGAATAAGAAGGGAGAGAAGAAAAGACTCTCCAGACAGTGTATATAACAGCTCAATAAGCGAGCTAAGTTAGGCAGTAAGATACTAAAGAAGCTAACCTTGAACCTTTGGTAACCATGAATCTAAAGCCTGCAATGGCAATAAGTACATATCTTTCAATAGTCACCCTAAATGTAAATGGACTTAATGCACCAATCAAAAGACATAGAGTAATAGAATGGATAAAAAAGCAAGACCCATCTATATGCTGCTTACAAGAAACTCACCTTAAACCCAAAGATAAGCATAGACTAAAAGTCAAGGGATGGAAAAACATATTTCAGGCAAACAACAGTGAGAAGAAAGCAGGGGTTGCAGTACTAATATCAGACAAAATAGACTTCAAAACAAAGAAAGTAACAAGAGATAAAGAAGGCCACTACATAATGATAAAGGGCTTAGTCCAACAAGAGGATATAACCATTCTAAATATATATGCACCCAATACAGGAGCACCAGCATATGTGAAGCAAATACTAACAGAACTAAAGAGGGAAATAGACTGCAATGCATTCATTGTAGGAGACTTCAACACACCACTCACCCCAAAGGATAGATCCACCGGGCAGAAAATAAGTAAAGACACACAGGCACTGAACAACACACTAGAACAGATGGACCTAATAGACATCTATAGAACTTTACATCCAAAAGCAACAGGATATACATTCTTCTCAAGTGCACATGGAACATTCTCTAGAATAGACCACATACTAGCTCACAAAAAGAGCCTCAGTAAATTCCACAATATTGAAATTCTACCAACCAATTTTTCAGACCACAAAGGTATGAAAGTAGAAATAAATTCTACAAAGAAAACAAAAAGGCTCACAAACACATGGAGGCTTAACAACATGCTACTAAATAATCAATGGATCAATGAACAAATCAAAATAGAGATCAAGGAATATATAGAAACAAATGACAACAACAACACTAAGCCCCAACTTCTGTGGGATGCAGCGAAAGCAGTCTTAAGAGGAAAGTATATAGCAATCCAGGCACACTTGAAGAAGGAAGAACAATCCCAAATGAATAGTCTAACATCACAATTATTAAAACTGGAAAAAGAAGAACAAATGAGGCCTAAAGTCAGCAGAAGGAGGGACATAATAAAGATCAGAGAAGAAATAAACAAAATTGAGAAGAATAAAACAATAGCAAAAATCAACGAAACCAAGAGCTGGTTCTTTGAGAAAATAAACAAAATAGATAAGCCTCTAGCCCAACTTATTAAGAGAAAAAGAGAGTCAACACAAATCAACATAATCAGAAATGAGAATGGAAAAATCACGACAGACTCCACAGAAATACAAAGAATTATTAAAGACTACTATGAAAACCTATATGCCAACAAGCTGGAAAACCTAGAAGAAATGGACAACTTCCTAGAAAAATACAACCTCCCAAGACTGACCAAGGAAGAAACACAAAAGTTAAACAAACCAATTACAAGCAAAGAAATTGAAACAGTAATCAAAAAACTACCCAAGAACAAAACCCCGGGGCCGGACGGATTTACCTCGGAATTTTATCAGACACACAGAGAAGACATAATACCCATTCTCCTTAAAGTGTTCCACAAAATAGAAGAAGAGGGAATACTCCCAAACTCATTCTATGAAGCCAACATCACCCTAATACCAAAACCAGGCAAAGACCCCACCAAAAAAGAAAATTACAGACCAATATCCCTGATGAACGTAGATGCAAAAATACTCAATAAAATATTAGCAAACAGAATTCAACAGTATATCAAAAGGATCATACACCATGACCAAGTGGGGTTCATCCCAGGGATGCAAGGATGGTACAACATTCGAAAATCCATCAACATCATCCACCACATCAACAAAAAGAAAGACAAAAACCACATGATCATCTCCATAGATGCTGAAAAAGCATTTGACAAAATTCAACATCCATTCATGATAAAAACTCTCAGCAAAATGGGAATAGAGGGCAAGTACCTCAACATAATAAAGGCCATATATGATAAACCCACAGCCAGCATTATACTGAACAGCGAGAAGCTGAAAGCATTTCCACTGAGATCGGGAACCAGACAGGGATGCCCACTCTCCCCACTGTTATTTAACATAGTACTGGAGGTCCTAGCCACGGCAATCAGACAAAACAAAGAAATACAAGGAATCCAGATTGGTAAAGAAGAAGTTAAACTGTCACTATTTGCAGATGATATGATACTGTACATAAAAAACCCTAAAGACTCCACTCCAAAACTACTAGAACTGATATCGGAATACAGCAAAGTTGCAGGATACAAAATCAACACACAGAAATCTGTAGCTTTCCTATACACTAACAACGAATCAATAGAAAGAGAAATCAGGAAAACAATTCCATTCACCATTGCATCAAAAAGAATAAAATACCTAGGAATAAACCTAACCAAGGAAGTGAAAGACTTATACTCTGAAAACTACAAGTCACTCTTAAGAGAAATTAAAGGGGACACTAATAAATGGAAACTCATCCCATGCTCATGGCTAGGAAGAATTAATATCGTCAAAATGGCCATCCTGCCAAAAGCAATATACAAATTTGATGCAATCCCTCTCAAATTACCAGCAACATTCTTCAATGAATTGGAACAAATAATTCAAAAATTCATATGGAAACACCAAAGACCCCGAATAGCCAAAGCAATCCTGAAAAAGAAGAATAAAGTAGGGGGGATCTCACTCCCCAACTTCAAGCTCTACTACAAAGCCATAGTAATCAAGACAATTTGGTACTGGCACAAGAACAGAGCCACAGACCAGTGGAACAGATTAGAGACCCCAGAAATTAACCCAAACATATATGGTCAATTAATATTTGATAAAGGAGCCATGGACATACAATGGCAAAATGACAGTCTCTTCAACAGATGGTGCTGGCAAAACTGGACAGCTACATGTAGGAGAATGAAACTGGACCATTGTCTAACCCCATATACAAAGGTAAACTCAAAATGGATCAAAGACCTGAATGTAAGTCACGAAACCATTAAACTCTTGGAAAAAAACATAGGCAAAAACCTCTTAGACATAAACATGAGTGATCTCTTCTTGAACATATCTCCCCGGGCAAGGAAAACAACAGCAAAAATGAGCAAGTGGGACTACATTAAGCTGAAAAGCTTCTGTACAGCGAAAGACACCATCAATAGAACAAAAAGGAACCCTACAGTATGGGAGAATATATTTGAAAATGACAGATCTGATAAAGGCTTGACGTCCAGAATATATAAAGAGCTCACACGCCTCAACAAACAAAAAACAAATAACCCAATTAAAAAATGGGCAGAGGAACTGAACAGACAGTTCTCCAAAAAAGAAATACAGATGGCCAAGAGACACATGAAAAGATGCTCCACATCGCTAATTATCAGAGAAATGCAAATTAAAACTACAATGAGGTATCACCTCACACCAGTAAGGATAGCTGCCATCCAAAAGACAAACAACCACAAATGTTGGCGAGGCTGTGGAGAAAGGGGAACCCTCCTACACTGCTGGTGGGAATGTAAATTAGTTCAACCATTGTGGAAAGCAGTATGGAGGTGCATCAAAATGCTCAAAACAGACCTACCATTTGACCCAGGAATTCCACTCCTAGGAATTTACCCTAAGAACGCAGCAATCAAGTTTGAGAAAGACAGATGCACTCCTATGTTTATCGCAGCACTATTTACAATAGCCAAGAATTGGAAGCAACCTAAATGTCCATCTGTAGATGAATGGATAAAGAAGATGTGGTACATATACACAATGGAATACTACTCAGCCATAAGAAGTGGAAAAATCCAACCATTTGCAGCAACATGGATGGAGCTGGAGAGTATTATGCTCAGTGAAATAAGCCAAGCGGAGAAAGAGAAATACCAAATGATTTCACTCATCTGAGGAGTATAGGAACAAAGGAAAAACTGAAGGAACAAAACAGCAGCAGAATTACAGAACCCAAAAATGGACTAACAGGTACCAAAGGGAAAGGAACTGGGGAGGATGGGTGGGCAGGGAGGGATAAGGGGGGGGAAGAAGAAGGGGGGTATTAAGATTAGCATGCATGGGGGGGAGGGAGAAAGGGGAGGGTGGGCTGCACAACACAGAGAGGACAAGTAGTGACTCTACAACATTTTGCTAAGCTGATGGACAGTAACCGTAATGTGGTTGTTAGGGGGGACCTGATATAGGGGAGAGCATAGTAAACATAGTATTCTTCAGGTAAGTGTAGATTAAAAATTTAAAAAAAAAAAAAAAAAGAAAGAAAGAAAGAAAAGGGGGATTACTCCTTAACAGGATAAAACTATTGGTAAATCAAAGATCAACGCATGCTTTAAATATCCTTAATGTTGATCACTTAAAGGGTGTCAGATGATCAGCTATGGAGGTACTCTTTTCTGATAATATTCCTTTCTCTTAATTAAAAAAAAAAAAAAAAAAGCAGTTACTGTGTGCTGACCTCCAATGAGTTCTGCACAGTGGTATAGAGGGCATGTCAAAGTGTGGGCAAAGGGTCTGTTTGTTTCTACGCAGAAGATCAAGGCCTAGCTTGGATACCCAGAAAATGAACTAAGATACGATATGAGGAGGAGCTTCCGGCATCAGCACTCTCTGGAGGACTCGTGCCGGGGGACGATCATCAAAAAGCCTCCACAGGGATCCGGACGATGCTGCGGTTGTGGCTGCATCCAGCCCACCATCTCCTGGACTTGCCATGAGAAGGAGGAGGGAGATGTCTAGGCTGGCATGTGCATACAGTGAGACAACGAATTTGACTGGATCTGTACTGTTGGAACTCAACCAGGAGTTGGGAGGGGTGCAAGTTGTAGCACCCCAAAATCTCATGACTATAGACTATCTATGGTTAAAAGAACATATGGGATGTGAACAGATCCCAGAAATGGGCTGCTTTAATTTGTCTGATGGTTCAAGTACAGTTGGAAAATATCCATCATATCATAGATAAATTTTCACAAATGCCTAGGGTGCCTAAATGGTTTTCTTGGCTTCACTGGAGATGGTTGGTAATTATAGATTTGCTTTGTTTATGTCACCATATTCCTATTATGTCAATATGTGTGTGCAAATTAGTTAGTAGTTTAAAACCTATACATACTTAAGGTACTATACAAGAAGATATGTCAAAGAAATAATCAATCCTCCCAAGTTTCCTTCATATGCTACATCTATAGCTTTTCTTCTTCCTTCCTAATTACAAACTTTAAATAGAATTCGTGCCTCATATCGAATTTACCGAGTATCATAATTCCTCCAGGTGGTAAAGATACCTCGAGACAAGTGCTGGGCATAGAAGCCACAGGGCATAAATCTGCAAAGAAGTAAAAAGCTAACCTTTGCAAACAATATGGCTTCTCTCTCACTTACCAACTTTACATTTCCCTGTATGGCCCCGGAAGATGACTGGTTAGCCAGAGACGGGTAAGATTCCTCAAGGGAGGAACAACCTAAGACAGGCACAGTCGCAGGGGGGCCATCAGGTGAGAATTTGGGGATCAACAGAGGTGAGGCTCAGAACCTCACCCCCCCTGCTTTGAGAGAAATCTTCTGCATCCGTGGATGTTTTGCTGCCCTTGTCTAGCCTGGATTAATACTTAGTCCATAGGCACACACCTGATCATCTGATCATCTACATTTGCCTTCTTACAGCACTAAACTATGTTTTCTACCTTTATCTTGCATCTACCTACCACTTCAGCATTTTATTAAAAATAAAAATAATAATAATAATAGGAGAAATGTGGGATCAACATATAAATCAAGTACAAAAATCAAATGAATATTCATATTTGACCTGATGGTTTATAGGTCATATTGCATGATCAAAACCGAAAGTTTCTGTGATGACTGCCCTTGTACTGTTCACCATGTAAGAATTTATTCACTCTGTAAGAATTCGTTCACCATGTAAGAACTTGTTCGTTATGCTTCAGAAGATTGGAGACTGACGAGAATTAGGCTTGAGATGGATTAATGATTGTACATTGAGCATTGACCCCCCTATACTGAATTTTATTGTTGTTAACAACCATTTGATCAATAAATATGAGAGATGCCCTCTCAAAAAAAAAAAAAAAAAAAAAAAAAAAAAAAAAAAAAAAAATGAATTACAGTAAATGTTATATCACAAAATATCTAATTGAGAAGTGTAATATATCTTACTTATTAGGAAACACTACTGCTAACAGTTAATTGCTGGAATAAACTTCTTTCTCTCCTCACCCTACCATGTTTGGGTTACTTTAGAATCTTGGCTAACTGTATCATTGCTTTAACAGTTTCTGAGCCAAGGGAGTGAACACAGAACTTGCTCCCATTCTTCAATGAGCCCTTGAGTGGAAAAAGAAAAAGTGAAATATAAGTTCAGACAAGGAACTGGTCAGAAAGCCAAGCTTCCAAGAGCAAAACCACCGTGAAGGGGGAGCAGTAGTCTCTTGTTCTGGGCAGATAGGTAGTTTTAGAATGGCATGAGCAAGAGACTGCATGGACCGATGTCTCCCATGACCGACTACATCTTTGGCACGTAGTGCTCAATAACCATGTGGTGTAAAGCAGGCAGCCAGGAAACATCCCTTTGCTTGGTGCTATCCTGAAAACAGAACTTGATATGTAAACTAGTTGCCTAAAAGATTATCTCAACCTCTTAAGTTCCTGATAATTTTGTGGCCAAGAGCTTCCTATAACTAATTTTGTGTATTTCTTTTACTTAACAAAGAAAGCCAACCAATCAATTCCATGTCTAAGCAGGACTTACATGGGACAAAGGTTATTCATTCCTACATCTGTTCTCTAAGTATTAATGAAATCATATTAATAGTAAAAACCCAAATAGCACTTGTTTATATCCCCATCTCTACCTTCCACTTCCAAATACAGATCCTCTAGCCATCTTCCCTTCCTACAGGCTCATCCTCACATTTCTGGGAGTTCCCGGGGACATCTCATATCAAGTTATGAGGTCTTGTTTTCTAAAGACCCTTTTCTGATGGAGCCACTTGAGGGCAGCATGATACCACACCAATGTTCTTTATAACTACAAAGGTTTTACCAAGGGTGCTGCTTACATTTTTCTGGCTAGACAGCATTCCCTGGAGTTCTTACTTTATTACATTACAGCTATTATATGTACCAACACAGAGATGAGGAGACTGTTTTCCTCTAATATAGAGGAGTGTTAAATTCACGAGGAAACAAAATTCTGGCTACTCACGAGGAAACAAAAATCTGGCTACTTAGAAGTATGAGAAGCAGCAGAAAACAGGTCTAGGGATAGAAAAGAGGACAAATTTATTCTATGTGGAAGATACTTTTGTCTACCTAAAAGAAAACCAAGATAATTAAGTGAAAACAAAGGAGTTCGCTAAAGGTATCTGATAAAAAATAATGAAATCAGTGATTTTCAAATATATATAAAAACCTAGTCAAAAATTAATGGAAAAACTCATTCATAATGGCCACAGGTATGCAAATATTGAGAAATAACACAATTATAAAGAAAGAATATGGAAGAAACCATAAAACTTTAATGAGGACCATTAAAAAAAACTTGCAGAAAAAGCAAGATAAACCATTTTTCTAATTAGCAAGACTAACTACGGCAAAAAAATTTTTTAAAGTCCCAATAACATTTCAGTTTCTCGAGAGGTCTGTTTTGGAGCCTGGAAAAACTGATTACAAAGTAAATCTGGAAGAATAAAGATATGAAAATAGGAAAAACAAAACAAAAAAGAGAAGACTACTAATACATGTTATAATTATATATTAGTTAAAACTGTATGATACTGACACAATAATGGGCAAATCAATAGAAAATTCAGAAACAAACTCTTATATGGAAAAGGATTCAGCATATGATGTAACTGTCATTTTTAATCAGTGGGGAAAGGGAAGACTATTCCATGAATGACATTGGGACAAACTACCAAAATATGCAGAAAAAATATTTTTTATTCTTACTTCTAAACAATACCAAAATCTTAAAGAAAATGAATAAATATTTATCTAATTAAAGGAAGAATTTTCTAAATATAAATGCAATGAAGGAAACCATAAGGGAAAACATTGACAGGACTAGTTAATTTCAAAATAAATATATTTGGGGTCACTGATATATATGACATATTAAGATTAAAATATAAGAATTGATAAAAAGACAAAAGTGAGAATTCACAAAATAAAAATAGGCAAATGGCCAAGAAACATGAATAATTTTTTAAATGCAAATAAAAATATAATTTTTTGCCCATCACATTGGTTGAAATGTATTACCACAATATCAGTAGTAATATACTCAGTGATGACAAGGTTGTTGTGAACAGGGTATTCTCATACCATGCTAGTGGACATGTAGCTAAAAAAAATACTTAGATCAAATAATTCCATTTCCATGAATTCATTCAAAGGAAATAACTGGAAAGGGGAACATACATTTATGTACATATTTGAAACTAAAAACATTAGTGTTCTCAAATTAGGAAATGGATGATACATATGTAAGATTTAAAACTGCAGCCATTAAAAGCCATGGTTTTGAAGAAATCTTAAATATATGGTGAAATGTTCCCAAGATAATGTTAACATTTAAAAATAAAATAATGCATGCACAGTAGGATCACAATAGTAAAATGATTTATGTTTAGATATTATAGGATTAGAAATTTTTAGTAAAGGAACATTCTACACACTTCAGATGTCGATATCTTAATAGATGTAGAAAAACATTTTAAAAATTCAGTCTTCATTCATGATCAGAAGCTCTTAGCAAACTGACAACAGAAGGAACTTCCTCAACCCCAAAAAAGCAAATACTTCTAACATTTCACCATTGAAACTGAAGTAAACATTGAAAATGACGTAAACATTGAAATGATATTTACGTCACCATTAATGGTGAAATGTTGAAGTATTTATTGTCAAGAGCAAGGCAAGGATGACAATTATCACTGCTTCTGTTGAACAATATACTGGAAATCCTAGTAACCACAGTGAGACTAAAGAAAAAAAAGGTAAATGTTGTGAAAGAAGAAGTAGATGGCCAATGAAAAGCATTATCTCAAAGAGATATCTGTACTTCCATTGTAGCACTATTCACAATAGCCAAGGAATAGGAACCACCTAAATGTTGACAACGAATGGATAATAAAATGTGATCATGTGCATACAGACACACAAACTTCACAGGGGAGTATTACTCAACCTTAAAAAAAAGGAAACCCTGCCTTTTGCTACATAGATGAACATGGAAGGTATTTTGCTAAGTGAAATAAGCCATACAGAGAACAGTAATTATTGCAAGGAATCACTACATGTGGAATCTAAAAAAAAAAACAACAGAACTGATGGAATTGGAGAGTAAAATGGTGGTTTTCAGAGGTGGGTGGGGGAAAAAAAGACAGGTTGGTAAAAAGGTACAAACTTCCAGTTACAAGATGAATAAGGTCTGAGGATCTGATGTATAACATGGTGATTATAGTTAATAATACTGTAGGGTATAGCAGAAATTTGCTAAGAGAGTAGAACTTAAATGCTTTCTAAAAAAAAAAGAAAAAGAGAAGGGTGAATATGTGAAGTGAGGAATGTGTTAATTCAGTGATGGGAATCTTCTTTCACATTATGTGTATCAAATCATCACATTGTACACTTAAAATAGATTACAATTTTATCTATAAATTATATGTCAATAAAGCTGATAAAAACATGTGGGTGGTTGATGAAGCCAGTGGACTGCTGCTTTTTATTATAAATCTTGAATAACTATTTGACTTTTTAAACTATGAGCATATATAACTTTACTTTTTAAACTAAAAATAAATCTGCATTTGCATTTGCTTATACATTCTGACAGGATATTCATAAAAATGGTTATATTTATTGACAAATAATATGTGAATGTGGTAGAAAAATGAAGATATATCAATATATCAAGAAAGAAAATCAGACATTGTTTTTATGTCTTAAAGAAATAATGTTATTTAATAACATAATTTAATAATTAACTATATTTCTTATAAGACAGCAAACTTACACATCAATTGAATTTCAAAGTATAATACATTCCTTTTGATTTAGACAGTGATGCCAAAATATCTATATATCTGGCAGTGATCAAAGTAGCTGCACAGAAAATTAATGAAATTGCATATCTATATTTATAAAATGACTTCTAATGACATAGGCCCCCTAAGGAAATATAGAATATGGACAATTCATATACATTTGGGAAACTTAAGTATATCTTTATCAGTGAATAATAGTTAAAGAAGCTTCTGATTCTGGCTGATGAGAGACAGTATGAAATTTGCCAAAAGTAGCTTCTAGTTTGCCACATTAATAATAATAACTATGTTTGGATAGCCTTTTATTTTTCACAAACCACATCTTTTCATGTACGTATATGTTATTTGATGTCCACAAACATTTTTATAAGAAATTAGGAGAATATGTTAAAAGAAGTTATAGAAAATAGAAAATGATAAAAAATTTTAATGTACCAAAATTGTGTCACTCTTTAATAGTAGATTTGTTCTATGGTCAAATCTTCTGAGCCCAAATTCAGACTCTTCTTATTATATCATACTCTCAAGTTTAGTTGTTAATGCAATCTCTCTTTTCAAACTATAAGAAGGGTTTTTAACTCTATATATCATCACATGCCTATTTGCCAACACTAAAAATTTTATGCACAATTTATGGATTTACATAAAAGCAGTAGAAGAACCAAATTATTTTTCATGCTCAAGCTACTGCATATCTTAAATTCTAGTAGCATTACATAATAATTATATAATAGGAATAAATATAAAATATTCCCTTTTTAACTTAAAAAGGGAATAGCTTGTTGTACATACAAGAAAGGTAGTTCTAAGCAAGTTTTTATCTGGTTGGAGGAACTCAGCACAGCTCCCTCTAGTAAGAAGAAAGATTTGGAATATGCTTTAGATAAAATATTCTTTTAATTATTATTTATGTTAAATTTATATAATGTCAAAACTGGGTGAATTTCCTGATCTAATACTGCAACTATTCCAACTCTGCTTTGAATTATGGTTTTAACATAAATTACATGTGACTGAAAATCTTTAGCATATTTTGAAAGTAAAATAGAGTCATTACTTAATAATCAACTAATTTAATGTTACACCAAATTTCTGTGTCATCAGATCTGTACACTGATGCTAGTATCATTATAGCAATATGTTGTGCTATAATTGATCACATTGTGATCAAGTCTGAGGCTATTTTGAGGTCCACCACACTTGAACCCCCAAAACAACCAATTTTACAAAAAAGAGATTAACAAGAAAGAAATATTTTCATAATGTGGCAGAGTTTAGAATTATAATATTATAGGTGGATATCTTCAATAAAATATAATTTTTTAAATCCAGTAAAATAAAAGCTCACTGAAATGAAAATCTGTATGTTAGCAAGAAATGTATTTAACAATGGAAATAGCAAATGTTTTACCTTGGTTCTGTGCTTGAAGTGCTGGATATTTTTCTGAACAGCTGACAAGTGTAAAGACTTCATTGTAGTCCTTATGGGTGTATAAGCTGGCTTCCTCTACTTCAGTTTGGGAGTTTGGATTTGAACTTGGAACAACTTCAAATTCACAGTTAATATGGATCGCCTTTCCTGTAATTGTTTTTCTATGACATTACAAAATTACCAATTTTATGTATGTCCTATTTTAAAATATCTTTATTAGCAAATAGTATATGTTATTGTAGAAAAATTACCAAATTACCAACAGATACAGAGAAAATTTGCCCTTAGACCCACCATTCAAGATGTTTTAAAATTATGTTCTCAATTATTTTTAATATTTTTGAACAAAAGTGGATTATTAATGTACATAGATAGTATTCTGTAATACTAAACAACATTCTTTTTTGCTAAACAAAGAAGCATGAACACATTTATATGTCAATCAATGTACATTCCACTGCATTTGTGAATAGATAAACAGGATCCCATTGTATTGGTAAATGATAACTTATTCAACCAGTTCCCTGTTGTTGAGATTTAAATATGTTGTAATTATTTGCTACTATAATGCAAGGAATATCTTTGTACATTTGTCTAATTGTTTTTTCTCAAAATACATTTCCTAAAAACAGATATGATGAGGTTAAAGGTATACAGATTTTTAGACTGCCACACACTGCCAGAATTGCCCTTGTGCTGGATATTCAATGACTGCTCTTTCATATCATTATCTGACCTTTCATACTCCGTTTTTCAACTTGGGAGGCTGATCTCTATGAACCAACTAAGTTCCCTTTCCCCTCTGCCTTCTAGTTAAGAAGTAGTGGAAGAAGATCAAAGACGGGAAGAGACAGGTTGGGGCATTTTTTTCCTCAGGTCCTGCCCACCTGGGCCAGAGTTTGGAAGCAGCTGAATTCTTCTACCAATAGTTTCATCTGCTGTCAGGCAGCCCCTCTCCTATAGCTGTAGTTCTCATTGGGTTGGTTACTGCTCAGTCCCCTTGCCCTTCAGGCTTAGGGTGGTAACAACTTCCTGCTCTTGCTAGTCCTGGGCACTTTTTTTTGGCTTCCTTGACCTTGCTCTTATCTGGCCTCTTCCTGACTGATCCAGGTATACCTGCCATTGTATATACCATTGGATATTTACATTCACAAGAGGTCTTTATAATGAATTTTTCAAGAGATAAATATATTATTGGCATTTAACTACACATCTTAATTACTTTTTCTATATCCTAAAATATTTTAGCTTTAGTAATCCCCTATACAGACTGAAAGAACCAAAATCAATATAATTCCCCAAAGTAACTGAAGAAAAAATGATTATGTCATATCTTAAAATCATAGAAAAATCTCAAAAGTTTTTACTTTACCCTTTAAGAAAATACAAGGTACAGGAAAAAATATTTCAAATCACCCAGGTCCATATTATTCACAAGAACCTTGATTCCTATGTAGATCTTTGAAGACTTCTAAATTTCTGCTTATATAGATGCTTTTTCTTTTTTTCATAAATGCTTTTAATAAACGTTTAAATAAAACAGTCATCACTTTGTGATAATCCTTGTTTTGGGAATAATCCTGTAGTTTTAAGAAAACCCGATCGATTCTCCTTAGATATAAATGATCTATGAAGACTAGTGTTTCCTTGATCTCTTCCCATCTCCTTGTCCAATATTATCTTTTCTTTGTTCACTGATATCTCCTCTGCCTAACCTGAAGATACTGATGTTCCGCAGGTTTCCAATCTAGATTGTCTTTGCTTTCTTTCCATATCATTATTTTTTGGGTAAGTTCATCCATTCCTATTCACTAATTTTTTAACTTAAATATTTTTAACTTAAATATTTATTGAGTATCTATAATGTGCTAACACTATTTTAGACACTGGGAATTGAGTGGTAAACAAAACAAGGTTTTGTCCCATGAAGCTTACCTGCTAATGGGACTATAGACAAATAAATTTTTTTTAAAATGTCAGGTGGTTAAAAAAATGTTATGAATGAAATATAATATTAGGCTATCAAGTAACAGTGAGAGAGTTGGTAAGAAGTATATTTTAGAGACAGTAGTAGTTAGCAAACAGCCCTCTGAGGAGCTGATAATTCCGCAGTTACCTGAAAAACGAAAGGGAGTAAGCCATTCAAGGCCTAAAGGGGAGGAACAAGGTTGGTATAAGAACAGCAGACTGTTCAGGGTGACTGGAACAGAGTAAGTTTAAATGGATAGGCAAGGATGAGACCATGCTGGACTTCGTAACACTTAGTAAGAACTTTGGATTTTATTCCAGGTTAAATGGGATACCATTGGTGAGTCATAACAGCTCATGACTGGATTTGTTTAAAAAAAAAAAAATCCCAGGTAAACTCTTAGAAGAAAATACAGAAGTAAACCCTTTAGATATTTAGATTAGGTAAAGCCTTCTTAGATATGACAAGTGACATAAAAAGCATGAGTGACAAAAAAAACTAGATAAATTGGGCTTCATTAAAATTTTTAAAATTTGTGCTTCAAAGGATACCATCAAGAAAGTATTGGCAACGATGTAAATGAATTTTAACCTTCACATGCTGCTGGTGGGAATGTAAAATGTACAGCTGCTGGAGAGCAGTCTGGCAATTCCTCAAACAGTTAAACACAGAGTTCCCATAAGACTCAGCAATTCCTCTACTAGAAAAATGAAATCATATGTATGCACAAAAGTTTGTCGCAAATGTTCATAGCAGCATTACTCATAATAGCCAAAAAGTGGAAACAAACCAAATGTTCTTCAACTGATGAATGCATAAATAAAAGTGGTATGTCTATAAAACATGGAACATAATTTGGCCATAAAAAATGAAGTGCTGACACATGAGAGCATACAGACGAACCTAGAAAAACATTATGCTAACTGGAAGAAGCTAGTCACAAAAGATCACATATTGTATGTATGATATTGTGATTTATAATAAATATATATTTGTTCTTCATCCCTGTTTCTGGCACAGATCTCCTAAACCCCTCAGAATTTCCTAAGTGTTGAGAGCAATAAAGGTGTCTTTGGTTATGCTAATGAGGTGACTTTTGTAAAGCACCAAGGATGGGGAAGAAGAACCAATCATGTGACTAGATAGACGGAACTCTCAGTCCCACCTTACTGACCTCCAGGAAGGGAAAAGGGATTGGAGGTTGAGTCAGTTGACATTGGCCAATGATTTAATCAATCATGCCTGAGTAATGAAACCTTCCTAAGACACAAAAGGATGGGGTTCAGAGAGTTTCTGGCTTGGTGAACACACAGTGGTGCTGGGAGTGTGGCACAATGGAAGAGGGCTTGGAAGTTCTATGCCCTTTCCCCATGCCTTGCCCTATGCATCTCTTCCATCTGGCTGATCCTGAGTTATATCCTTTAATAATAAACAGGTAATTTAGTAAGTAAAATATTTCTGTGAATTCTGTGAGTCTCTCTAGCAAACTGATTGCACCCAAGGAGGGGTTCTTTGGAATCTGTAGCCAGGTAGTCAGTCAGAAGCACAGGTGATAATCTTGACTTACAAGCAAGGGTGGGGCAGTTCTGTAGCACTGAGCCCTTAACATGTGGGATCTGATGCCATTACCTGGTAGACAGTGTCAGAATTGAGTTGAATTGTAGGACACCCAGCTAGAATCAGGGCATTGCTTGTTGGTGTGGGGAACACCCTTCCCACTCCACGCTGGAATTGATGCATGACTTTGGTATGACTCTGTTTATATAAAATGTCCAGAACAGGCAAATCCAGAGAGGCAGAAAGTAGACTGGTGGTTGCCTGTCTGGGGAAGGAGGGAAAGAATGGGGAATGACTGCTTATAGGTATAGGATTTCTCTTTGTGCTGATTAAAATGCTCTAAAATTGATTGTGGTGATAGTTATACAACTCTGGATATACTAAAAGCCACTGACTTGGACATTTTAAGTGGGTGAATTATATAGATATGAATTATATCTGAATAAAGCCGTTTTATAAATGAAGCAAACAAAAGATTATAAAGCTTGAACTCAGACAGACTGGGATTTGAGTATTGATTTCTAGCTCCAACTATGGACTTGCAGCAAGAATATGGGCAAGTTACTTAATGTGAGTCTTAGTTTATTGTATACCATATTGAGATAGTAATATCCACTCAGCAAGTTGTTATTAGTTATGCAGTTAATAAAAATGTGTTCAATGTCCTGCATTCATTTGAATGCAGCAAGCCCCAGAGAAACAGATAATACTGTTATATGTTCTTCCTCTTACTCTTTTGGCCATGTGCTGTGTCCTGGAAGCCAGGAAGTTTATTACATGGTTCTCTCTGATCTTTTTGTATTTTTCCCTTGTCTCCAAAATTTAATAGCCTCAACCCCTCCATTGGCCTGTCCATCAAGCTATCTTCCTTTTTTTCAAAGTGCTATATTTATTCTAATATGTATTTATGTTTTAGGAATTTAACATGTCTTTTAAATATGCTGATGATTTTTTAAATTAGAATTCTATTAATTTTATTAGTACTCTTTCAAGCTACACAGCTTTGATTACAGAAGCATATTTTCCTGTATACCCTGTTATTTTTGGTGTACATTTTTAAAGAACATAAGTTTTTTAGGAACACATGGTAGAAAATTGCCATATATGTTAAAACTCATTTGCCAACAGATTAGTAAAAGATTTGAGGCCTTAGAATTAATATTAAGAAGTAAAAACATAGGAACAAGAAACAAAGAGAGGTTAGAAAGGGAGGGAAAGCAAGATTTAGGAAATCTAGGTGCTAATGATCAGAATATTTATTCCATTAGGTATAGTTCATTAGTTCTATTAGGTAACAAACAGCAGTAGCTTTGGAATTAATTAAGATTAAATGTTAACATGGGAAATCTCTGTTCCTTCTGCTCAATTTTGCTATGGACCAAAAACTGTTCTAAAAAACTAAGTCCTTTAAAAAATTAAATTTTACTGCATGAAATAAAAAGCAATTAATGTGGCTTAAACACACACAAAAAGTTTGTCAGAATTTCATGGCTAGTAAGGCAGTTCCACCATTTTGTCAGGGACTGAGGCTCCTTCTGACTGCCAGATTTAGTACTTGTCAGTGAAGTCTAAAGTAGCTGCTGCAGCCAGTCACTACAGCTGTATTCCAGCATCAGAAAGGAGAAAAGTAAGAGTAAAACATGCTGCTTCCTTTTAAGGACATTCTCCAGAAACTGCTTACATCTCTTTTGCTTATATCCTTCCACTGGGAAGAATTTAGTCATCTGGCTATGTCTGGCTACAGGGGGGCTGAGAAATGTAAATTTTATTCTAGGTGGTGACACTAATACCACCTTCCTTGCCATGGACTCTATCTTGGTACTGCAGAATGAATGGAAGGTCAGAGATGATCGGTGTCCATTCCTCAGAGCCTTTCATTTCTGTTATACATGAACCTTTTGTTTGAGCCAAAGTAGCCTAATCATTGCCTTTATTAGGCACTTATTGAATATTTCTGCCTCTATGCCTTCAGACACGCTGTTTCTCTTGCCTGAAATGCTTTTTCTCAAGTTAGTTTCTCCTTCAATGTCCAGCTCATGCTTAGTTTACTTTGTGAAGCTGATCTCTCCTGCATATAAATGCACAGCCCCACCAATCTAACTCATCAAGTGAAAACAGATCATAGAGATCATCTTGTATCTTGTTATTCCAAGTAGGTTCTTAGACCAGTAGCATCATCATACCTAGGATCATATGAAAAATACAAAATCTCAGGCCCCCACATAGACAGACAATTAGACTCTCCATTTTTAATAAGATCCTCAGGTAGTTCATATGCACATAAAAGTTTGGGAAAGCACAGATCCAGCATTATTATACTGATAAAGAAAGTGAGAGTCAGAGAGATAAAATGGTTTGTCAAGAGTTAGCACTTGATATTTTAAATCAAGACTTGAAATCCATATCTTTTCATTCAGAGTGAAGAGCTCTTTTCACTGCACCTTTCTGCTTCCTCACTGTGCAGCTTAGTCATGTGATAGACACTTTGCACTGGCTTTATGTTTTGTGACAGACTTTATCATCTTATATTTTCATTTAGGCCTTACATTGTTAATTTTTTATATGTTTAGATTCTATCTTTCTAACCTGACTTTTAAATTCCCACATGACAAAATGGGAAATGCAAATCAAAACTACAATGAGAAAGCACCTCACATCTGCCAGAAGGGCAGTATGAAAAGGACAAGAAATAACAAGTATTGGTGAGGCTGTAGAGAAAGGGGAACCTTCCAGCAATGTTGATGGGAATGTAAAATGGTGCAGTCATTATGGAAAACAGTATGGAGCACCCTCAAAAAATAAAAAACAGAAACACTAAATGACCCAGTAATTCCATTTCTGGGAATTTATCCAAAGAAAACAAAATCACTAACTTGAAAAGATAGATGCACCCTTCTGTTTATTGCCACATTATTTACCACAGTCATGATATGGAAGCAACTTCAGTGTCTATCAATAGACAACTAGATAAAGAAGATGTAGTACACACACACACACACACACACACACACACACACACACACACACACACACACACACACACACACACACACACAGAGGAATATAACCCGGCCATAAAAATGAATGAAATCTTACCCTTTGGAAAACCATGGATAGGCCTAGTGGGTATTATGCTAAGTGAACTAAATCAGAGAAAGACAAATGCCATATGACTTCACTTACATGAACAAAGACAGACCAGAAATAGACTCATAAATATAGAGAACAAGCAGGTAGTTGCCATAGGAATGGGGGCAGGGTGATGGGCGAAATAGTGAAAAAGATAAAGAAGTACAAACTTCCAATGATAAAATAAATAAGTCATGGGGATGATGAGTATAACATAGAGAATATAGTCAATAATATATATGTTAATTAATATCATATGGTGAACTTCATAATTTATAAAATTGCTACATTACTATGTTGTACACCTGAAACTAATATCATATATCAACTATACTTCAATTTAAAAAATTTCCAGATGACAGAAATGGAATATTGGGCTTCTTGTGTTTTGAGTCTGGAAACATTTGAATTGGTTATTTGTTTATTCAGAGGGCAACTAAGGAACACTTAAATTACTAAAACTTGAAATGTGAATAATTAACTCCTTCCTGAGTTTGATCAACACTTTGAATGAAATGAAGCAATACATTGTTTACATATGCACTGAAATTTCCAGTTTATGTCTATGTTTACAATGTAGAATGAGCTAGAAGTTCTTCCTCCTATTATGCTCTGTGTTTCTACCTTTGTTACTGTACTTCCAAAATTGTATTATAATTAAATTATCTATAAATCTCTATTCCCATTTTCTTGTGTTCCTTGAGAGTAGAGACTGGGTCCTATTTTGGTTTGTATCCTCTATCCAGCATACAGGATGGCATCCATTAAATATTTGATGAATGATTCAATTAAAATAATGTTTTGTCAAAGTATGTTAGAAAAATAGCCTTATATTTGCACTACTATTACAGGAAACAAATTTCCTGATTTTAATATAAAGAACTTTCTATAGACAATTTTTACAAAAAAGTTACTTATTGATTAAAAGCATAATAACATATTTGCTATATTTCTGTCTTTTGCAACCCAAACGCGTAGAGAATAGTTAATATGTGATAAATGAGAGAAAGATAGAAAGCGGATGTAAATCACTTCTATTAACCTCTCTTTGTGGTTCAGGTTAGGGTTTTTTCCCCAGATAAAAAAATATCTGTGAGGATATAAAGCAAAGTATTTTCACTCTGGAGGTGCCTGGAGAACTAATTGTTTATCTTCTAGATGAACAGGGAAAATTTGAGGTTAAGGACACATACTTCTCAAGGAACTCCTCCACAAGGAGACTTGCTTTCCATTGATCCAAAATTGAGGTGTCTTTCATTCCCCAAACTGAAACAGGTGAGACTAGAAAGGAGAATGGTAAATATTAGCATCTAGAATTTTCTTTTACACTTAATATAAGGAAGCTAAACATTCACCTTTTATGTTATGGTATTATCTTCATTTGTTTGCAAATGTAATTTTTTCCAGTTATACCCAACTGCAAATATTTAAATAATCATTCTCATTACTACAATCCTCCCACCAAAAATCTCTCAATTACAGACAGAAAAACATCACCTAAACATAATGTCCTCATTTTTATAGCCTCTTTTCTGCTTATATAGCACCACCACCCCAGATAGCTCAACAGCTCATGTTATTCCTCATAAAGCCTTTATTAACCGTCCTAGCTCATGCTGATATATTCCCATGGAAGGGCCATAATATTGTGAGTTAACATGCACTCTGGTGCTTAATCATATACAGTCATATTTAAAAACTTCATGTATCTAAAACTGACCTCTTGTTCCTTAAGGACAGGAAGCATGTCATACAGCAGTGTCTGAAGAAGCAACTTTGAATGAAGAGTTAAAAGATCTGTATCCTACCACCAATGTTACTTCTTACTACTTTTGTTACAGTTAAGAAATCTCTTAACATCCTAGTCTGTGCCTCACTGAAACAACATGAAAGTTTAGTGGTTAAGAGTATAAGTTCTGGAATCACCCTGCCTAGATTGCTTATTATGTTCTTATTAACTGTATGATCTTGGGTAAATCTCTTAACCTCTTTGTACCTCAGTTTCCTATCTACAAATTAGGAATAATAATGGTCTTTCTATAGTGTTGTTGTAAAGATTAAATGTGACAAGACATATAAATTACTTAGAACATTGCCTGACATACTGTAAATGCCCAGTAAAATCTGAGTGTTATTTTTTTTTTAAAGAAGAAAAGAAAAAAAAGGGGGGGAGAAATGACATTTTTTTCCTTCTGTACTTTTACAGAAGCAATTTGATGAATACTATACTTTATTTCCAACCTCACTGAGACCTTCAATCCATTGACCTTTTCATTTTTCTAATAGTCATCCTCCCTCATGTCCTCATGTCCTTTCTCATATAGTATAGGTTTCGTGGTCACTCCCATAATCTCACCCTTACAAAGACTTGATTCCTTTGCCTCTCTTTCCTTTGTACTGACTTAAGAAAACCCCTATTCTCAACTTTTTCTATATAGACTAGAACAGCTGAAAATTATTGGAAAAAAAATTGCCCAGCCATGTTGCATGAACTCATTTCAAATTATGACCGTAAATTTCAAATGGGCATCCAACATTGACAGATGATAATAGTACACCTTCCTAGTAAAACTGGCTTTCTCATTGTTTGAGACAACAGAAAATTGATATAAATGGAGAAGAACTGCCTCATTTTCTACCACCAATTCTACTATCTCATTGGCGTAAGTACCTACAAACCTTGCCTCCCATCACAAGAGAAGAACTATCCTGGCTTATTATCTAATACCAACTCCTCCAGTTGTGCTCTTGATACTATCTTTTTTACTAAGCTAAACTTTTTCTTTGCTGAATCATAATTTTCTCTTTTTACCAAGATCATTTCCATTGACAAACATTTTACAGTCTCTATCACACATTTTTTAAAAATCACACATCTAAAAACAACAATAACAAAACTTTCTTTACCCCATGTCTCCTTCAGCTAGTGTCATTCCTCAAGAGTTGTCTATATTCATCATCTTACGTCCCACTTTTCATTTCAATATTTTTTAATCAGGCTTTCATACCCAATATTCCAGTGAAATTACTCTTACCAAGGTCATCAATGATCTACATTTAGTCAGGCTAAGGTCCCTCACTATTCTCATCTTACTTGACCTTTAGCAGTAATCAATGCTTTTGACTACTTTCTCTTTTTTGAGATACTTTCTTCTTTAAATTCTACAATAACACATTCATTTGGTTTTCATAGTTCACTTGTCTTCTTTGCTGGTTCCTCCTACTCTATCTGCCTTCTAACTGTCAGAGGATTCCAGGGTTCTGTCTGAGGCTCTCTGCTCTATATACTCATGCTCTGAGTGACTTTATTCAGTTCCGTGAGTTTATGTGCAACCTACATAATGATGACTCCAATTTGAAACTCCATCTGTGCTCAAGATTAATATAATCAATTGCCTTCTTGATGCTTCCATTTAGATGTCTATTGACTCCAGCCACAAACTGGCTCCCCCATGAGTCTTTCCCTATTTTAGGAGACAGGACTGCCATTCACCTGGTTGCTCAGGTCAAAAACATAAAAGAAATTCTTTCTTAACCTCTCACTGTTGGCTCGACCCCTAAAGTAATCCCAATTTCAACCCCTTCTCGGATCGCCATTATTATAAGCCTAATCCAAGTCACCATCATCTTTTATGCAGAGTGTTGATTCTCCTTGTAGTCTAAATTCTGAACCACTACAATAGCTTCCTGATTGATTTTCCTGTCCCTACTCTTGCTTCCCAAAGCCTACTCCTTCCACTTTCCAGATAACCAGAATGATTTTTCCAAAGCATAAATCAGGTTATGCCACTCAATTTCTTAAAAACTCTCCACATCAGCCATAATAAAAGCAAAGTCCATATGATGGCCAGTAGAGCCTTCTATCTTTCAGAAACAAACTGCCTA
Source organism: Manis javanica (assembly GCF_040802235.1). Classification (NCBI taxonomy): domain Eukaryota; kingdom Metazoa; phylum Chordata; class Mammalia; order Pholidota; family Manidae; genus Manis; species Manis javanica. The sequence goes on along the minus strand of NC_133157.1, from coordinate 20,902,022 downwards.
TTATACAGATCTCCTCTTTTACACTGAAAGTCACAGTGGCCTAATTTTTTGTTCCTTACACACATCAAGTTTATTCCTGAGTCCGCAGCTTTGCATTTGCTTGAAAGATTTCTCATATCTTTTTACGGTTTTTGCCTTCTCATCATTCGGCTCTCATTTCAAATGTCCACCTCTTCATAGAAGCCCTTCCCTAACCACCTTAGGAAATAGCACTTCCTACTCTTGAAGTTTCATAACACATTACACTACTATGTCTTCTTTATACATTTATCAATGCCACATATTAGTTTATATATTTAATGTTTTTACTACTGCATCCTTCTTACCAGTCTGGAAGCCCACTGAGGGCAGGGACTATTTTGATGTCACATGTAACTGTGTCCATAGCACCACAGTGCCTGGTACAAAATACATGATAAATGAATGCTGTTAACTAACTTGACTTGTCCATAGAGGCTATCTCTTTCTTAAGTCCATGACATGACAAAAGCAAAATATGACTTTGTACATATACATTTTAAAATAGTTATATAGTTAATATATCCTTACAGCTTAAAGTAGCCCTCCTATAATTGAGCATGAGCTTATTATAATACAACAAATGTTTACAATGTCAGAATATTTTGACTTCATCATCTACATATCTTTCACTTATTCTATAATCTCTAGTGTAAGCTTTCCATTTCCTTAGTTTGTCACCTAAATTTCATTATAACAATATTAATTTATAACTTTCCTGAAATTCTGACTGAATAAATGAATTTTTATTTAATGAGGAAAGCACTGCATTTTCTTAGTAATTTACTGTGCTAAACACTTAAATAATTTTAAAAATAGATTTTTGAGCAAAAAAAAAAATACCTCTTGTCCATGGCCTTCTAAAGGTATCATCAGTAACTCCTGCATAATTTCCATCTTGATATAAACATGAAGGGATTCGAAGTAACAAAGCATCTCTGCAAAACTTCTTTTTAACTATGCTCTGTGTAAGAGACATTATAAAATCTTTTAATGTATTCATCAAAGTTAACATTGATTTCTCAACATTCAGAAAATATAAATTTTCTCTTCTTTTAAATTTACATTATTTTTATTTAAAGGTAATACACATTATAAAACATGAAATAGCACAGAACCATATAACTGAAAAAGTCAAGGTCCCTAGTAATATCAGTAATAGCTTTTTCGTGTTCTACAAACTTTTTTTCCTAGATTAGGCAAAAATGTGTGTTTGTGTGTGTATGTGTCTCTTGGCTTTTGACAAAAACCAAGAACACATCATTTATATACCATTTAGCAAAGTCTTTTATTTTCACTTAACAGTATAATATGGCTTAACTTTTGTTTTCGTTCTTTATATTATTTCACATGTGACAACTAGCAAATATGTTCTAATGAAAAAAAAAACCTAATAAATAAAACTGTTTCTCGAAAAGAACATTAAATCAGTTAACTTATAAATCACAGTTCTCTATAATTTGGTTCTATCTTTACTTTGCATCTTTAGCTCCCATTACTCTCCAGTACTAACTGTTGTCTTTAAATAGACTAATCTCCTCACTACCCTTCTTTTTTTTTTTTTTATTTTTATTTTGGTATCATTAATCTACAATTACATGAAGGACATTATGTTTACTAGGCTCCCCCCTTCACCAAGTCCCCCCCACATCCCCGTTCACAGTCACTGTCCATCAACATAGTATCCTCACTACCCTTCTTGACATTTAGTGGCTACTGCCTCATCAACAATGTGGTCTACACTGTGCCTCTTGAAAAATGTCCTCCTACATTCTCTTGCTATCAAAATACTATTCATCTTTCAAGGCCCATTTTAAGCAATATCTCCTCTATGAAGTCTTTCCTCAGTGACCTTGAACCTCACACAAAATTAATTATTCTATATATTTGGACAAATGATAGTTTCTTTTATTGTTTCCCAAGACTTTTTGTTTGCTGAAAGTATAACATATTAAATAAGAGGTCCTCATTATCCAACAACAAAAGGTATAAAGAAAAAAATCAGTTAATTTATAAAAATATGAAATGAAGACCAAATGTTCATAGTAAAAAGGAAAAAAAAAGCTTGGTTGGTATTTTACTTAAAAAAATGAAATAAATTTATAAAACCTAAATTGTATATGTAACAAAATTTTGTTTATAATAGCTTATAATTGTTTTCTTGTCATAATTTCCCCACACTTATATGACTACATGCATGATATTAGTCATTGCTTCACCTTTGATCATAAAGAAGATATTTTTAGAAAATATTTTAGGATTTAATCAAATTTTCCCATGGCATTGCTCTTTTGATATTCAAACCATTCTCTTCCTTTCATCTGTTAACTGATCTGATTTTGCCAAATCTTCATTTAGTAAAGGTTTACTTGTTATCTGAGTGATTCTTCAACACTGTTTTCATGAATTAACAAAATCCTGCATTTTTATGTCATTGATGATCATTGCACTTGTACTTTATCATAGGATGGTGGTACACCATCAAGAAACTAAGATACCATAGGCAAGGATAAAAGTTTGAGGATGATTCAGTACAGACTAATTTTGCAAGTGGACAATATATTCATACATATATTTGTGTAACAATGACTTCTGATTCCCTGCCATGCATGTGTTACAATAACACATTTGCCTTGCTCAGTTATAAGGGAATAATGAAGCCTGAAGAAACCTATATGTCTTTCTTATTTCCTATAAAATGTAGCACAGTGTTTGTTACAATGGAGTCATTTTTTTTCCCTGGTAGATGGGGTCCTGGTAGAAAATTATAAAGAAAACCAAAATTTAACTTGTCAATTAAGATCATAAAAACAATGAATATGACAACTACTACAATTATTTTCTCAACAATATGCCCAGCTTCAATCTCAGCTTTGTACAAGTTATTAACTTCTCAGTTATTACATCAGTTTTCTAACCTGTAAAACCTATGTAGTAATATCTACCTTATGGAATAGTTATGATAATCAAATCACATAACTGATCAAAAGAGCAAATGATCAAATGATATAATCCATCAAAGGAGCAAAGTATCTGGCTCATAGTAGGTAGTCAATATAAGTTGTTACTATTATTTTAAGATAACTGGGATTGCTTTTTCCACTCTTTTCAAGAAAGATCACTCAAAATTGTTCATAAGAGCAGCCTACACTTGCCATGAGTTTCCTTTTCTTTTCTGCTGACAGCTTCTACTTCAAGTTAAACTGTCAATAACTTCCTCCCAAAAGTTGTATTTTTAAGGTATATTAAAGTGGGAAGCAATTTTCAATGAATCTCAAAGTAATTAGACTAAGGATTAATCTAAGGACTACCGCAAAATTATCATAATCATACAATGAATGCAGACAACTTTTTATATCATAATTCTTAGTAAACAGGTATGACCCAGTAACACTCTACCTCATATAAATAGTCTATTGCACAATATTTGAATGGTGAAAACATATTTTCTTTCTTTAAATCAGTACAAATTTTGACACCTGAAAATACAAAAATTAAAATTAAATGTTAGTAACGTAACAAAGCCAGGAGCAAAAAGCCATTCTTAATCACAAAATTTTGGTTCATTTATTAAAAATAAAGGCTCTTAATGGTAAAAAATGAACTATAAAAACATTTATTACCATGATTTAAATCTAATAGGAAAATAATGTTGATATAAAATTGTCCATATATTTTTCATATTGCTTACTCCATTCAACGTACAGTTAGTGGATGAAATATATTCCAGGTCATGATTTTGTTGCAAAAAAGGGTGGAATTCACAAGATTGGTAGAGTGGTTTTCTCCAGATAACCATATTTCTTAAGTGGTCTTAAGAAATCAAATAATCAAAGGTAAAACTGTGCTGAAGCAGAGGAATAGGATTTGGGAAATTTCACTCTCTTCTTAGAAAAGAAAAAGCCTAAAGTTAGAATTCCCTAATACCTAGCTCACTTGGAATAAAGCCCCTATGTCATATTATTTCTAGGTCAATAGGTCATTAGTAAATCAACAAATTTCATCTAATGAAGCAGTAAGTAAAATTTAGAATGCTGAATGAGTCAAGATGGTTCTCATTTATGTGAGAACCAGAGAAATTAATTACAGTTTAGAAAAGTTACTCTAGGAAAGAGTCCAGTTTATCAGATAGTTCTTAGCATTTTGATACATCATTTAAAATGTTTTGAGGAATTCAGATGTAAGTTAGAAGTTTTCATATAGTAATTTATAGTAGGTTTTTAGTTAACGAAATACACATTTTAATCCAAGTGGTCTTGCTTTAGTTTCATTATCATTTTTAATTTGTTTGAGGTTTATCTATTTTCTTATCTGTGGTAAATGTACCACACCTGAAGACCTAAAGATCTCATCTACATTAACTGGCTATGAATCTACTCCTATTTTCAGTTATCAAGTGAATATTCTTTTTTTGTTTGTTTGTTTGAGAGGGCATCTCTCATATTTATTGATCAAATGGTTGTTAACAACAATAAAATTCTGTATAGGGGACTCAATGGACAATCATTAATCAACCCCAAGCCTAATTCTCAACAGTCTCCAATCTTCTGAAGCATAACGAACAAGTTCTTACATGGTGAACAAATCAAGTGAATATTCTTAACTATTCAACTACTGGATTAAAAAAACTAAGCAAACGTCATAACTCAGAACACAATTATTTTGGCCAATGAACTCAAGACATTTTGAATATTACAATAAACTTTCCAATGAAAACAAACCCAGTAAGCTATCTGAATTATTTTTAATGTTGTTAGATTCTGTGGTATCAACAAATGTGGGGAATACATCACGTCGGTGCCCTCTTTCACTCTTACTTAAACAATGCAAAAATAGTGTTTTCTTAGGGGTGATTACTTATTTGAAAGTCATTACACTTCCATATACTGTATCATTGGTCTTCAAAGCAAATATTGATTCTGGAATTTCCACTTCTCAATACTGCACTTTCAGAAAAAAGTTGTTTCTAATTGTGCCTCATTTTAGTAGTCATTTCAAAAAAGTTAAAAACTAACTCTACCTAGTTTTATCCACTCAGTTTATTTTGAACACTTACCCTAAATTTTCCTTTCTTGTGAAGCCGATTATTATCAGCTTCAGATTCTTCACTCTCAACTATCTTAATAATTACTGTTGTACTGAAGTTAGTCATTTAAATTCATGCTAAATATATAGTACTTAAATAAGATACCATGTGTCATATACATTCATAGAATTTCTCCTGTCAGCTTTGTTTCATTGCATTACAGATACGTGAATCCATCTTATAAAAGTGGATGGATAGGAAAAGAGATAAACTGGCCTTATTTCTAAAATCAAAGACAAGGGGGAATATAAGCAAAATCATGGTTAGAGAGGTGTTTTAAAATAATCAACTTCTGAATTGTAGCAATTCCTGAAGTATTTTCTCTTACCTGTTTCTGAAGATTCTATTTCTCCCGTGCTACCTCTTGACAGGTATCTGCGGGGCCAAATGGAAACGCATACAAGTAATTACGCCAGACTCATAAGCACCGGCCAGAGAAGTAAGGTTTCTCAAGACTCTGCCCAGTTTTACTAAGGTATAATTTATAAATAAAAATTGCATATACTTAAGGTGTACATTTATGCAAGGTAGTATTATTCCCAAGATTATTTAGGACCATGCACAGCGGGGTGTACATCTTCAGGTTAGCTTCCCAGCTCCTCCCACCAGCCTAAGGCATCGAGATTTCTCTTTCTTTCCTCAACTCCCTTGCTTAAACCACATTTTAACCATGTAAAATCACGGAGGGGTTGAGGTTCATATATTTTCTTATACTGTTTAACCTATACAACTTGTCTTTAGCAGTTTGACTTTCCATTGGCCTTTCTGTGCCCTTCAACCCTCTATTCTCTTCTAATGAGGTGAGGGGGCCGCTGGCTCTGGGGTCTGTTCCTCATTGGGCCAGACCAGCCGGGACTCACAAATGTGTGTTCCGGAGACTTCAGAGCTGCCATACTCCAGCCCTTTCCTGAACTGTTTGTTCTTCCCCTGAGCCCTAGAACACTTTCCCTCTCGCCTCTCTCCAGCCCCTCAGGCCTTTTACCAGAGGTGAAATTGCCTTCTACCGCTCTTCTCAGGAGAAAATTCCCGCGCACTGGACGTGTGATCTCTGCTCCTGGGCTCAGCACTGCCATTGGCCAGTCAGGCCAGGCCCCGCCCCGTCCTGCCCCTCCGTCTCCTGGCCCTTCCCGCTGCTGCTGTTGGGCGCATCCTGCGGAGGCCGCAGCGGGACAGGCCAGCCCCGGAGTCCTCGCGGGCGAGCGAGACCTTCGCCACACAGGGTGGAGGGTGACAGTAAAGAACGTGGCAGGAAGCCAGAGGAGCCTGTATGTTAGGTAGGGGAGACCGGACAAAGGAGTCGGACTTGTTTGGTAGTGGCAGCCCCATTGTCATTAGCTAATCCCTGCCAAACGCCTCAGGGCCAGAGGCAGGAAGGGCAGAAGCATTCCAGAGGTAAAACTGAGAGGATTTAGCAACCACATTCAGGGAAAGAGGAAAGCAGAAGGGAGGAGGCACATATGACTCGGGTGTCTGGCTATGGGCTGGCCATATCTTGATGGTGGAAGAACATTTGAGGAGGGGCAGGAGACCAACAAGTTAGAACTGGGACATGCAGGTTGTATACCTTGATTTATAGCGCCCCACCCCCACCCTGACAAACACCCTCATTTAGGAATCACTAGACCCACCAAATCAGGAAGAAGCATTGTCCCGTTCTCTGTATATCTTGCTTCCTGTCTTCCTTTCCACAACATAGCTTGGCTTTACATTCCTTCCCAGAAGATTGCAAGAGGTAACATGCATTTATTTATTTTACTAACACAGGGGTGTCTTTCAAGTTAATTTTTAACACAATAGTAATTATGAAACTTCTGGGTAAGACATAATTTTTTTAGGTTACCTACTTCATTCTGTTTTGTACAGGTTTGTGCAGTTTGTTTCAGCAGTTGGATTTAATGTTTGGCAATAATCAGTTATAACGATGCTCACCTGGCATTGAGGTCTATTAATTGTTCTGCATGCCTGGATGTTTACCTGTTATTAAAACCAATTTTAAATTAAGTAATTTGGTAAAAATTACAAAAGTAACACAATACTCATTGTAACCAGTACAGTCAACCAAGGATAAATACAGAAAAAGTAATCTCCATTAATGACCCTGATTCCCGGGTAACCAGTGTTAGCAATCTGTGATAAATCTTTTCATGCCTTCCTACATGTTTATACAGACATGCATACATAAAGTAGATTGGCCAATTACATAAAAATGGGTAACTTCTTTTCCTCACTAAAGAACATATCATGAACAGCCTTCCAGATCAAGATATGTAGATTTAGATTTAAGTAATTTTTTAACAGCTGTGTATTTTATAGTAAGCAAGTGCCATAATTATCCAAACATTCTGCTATTGATAGATTTAACAGATTGTGTCCAGTATTTTACCTTGAGAAATAATGCTGCAATAAGATATTTTGGGCAAATGATCTCCAGTATTATTGCTGTTATTTCTATGGTATAGATGTTTGTTGCTTTATTGGCTCAAATGGTAAGAGGATTTTTAATTTAATAGATATTGCCAATTTACATTCCAAAAACTTACAGGAATTTGTGTTAATGCCTGAGAGGGACCACTTTTCCAGAATACTTAACAGAAATGATTATTTTACACTTTAAAAATGTTTGCTGATTGGACACATGAAGAATACTATTTCATTGTTGTTCTAATTCACATTTCTGTGATTGCTGCTGAGATAAAACACTTCTTAGATGTATATGTGTGCTTTTGGTTTTTTTGCACGAATAAATTGCTTAATTGTGTGTGTATATGTGTGTGAAATCAGGTGACTCATCTATTGAGTAGGTTGTCTTTTTGAAGATTTTGTATATAGGTATATTAGTTAATATCAGGTTTGGCTATATAAAGAACAGAAAATTCAAAATAATACATAATTTCTATTCATGTATATGAAGTTCAGGACTGATACAGCAGCTGTATCCCAAAGGTCCTCAGGGATTTATCTTCCAGCTTGTTACTCTGATATTCCTATGTTGTGATGCTTGGTCTCTTGGTCTCAGGTGGCAATACCTATGTTTCAGACAGCAGGATGGAGAAGAAATGCAAAAGAGGAGAGGCCAAGGACCCGGTAAGTAAAATTGTGACATATAGTGTTTACAGAGAAAAGTACGTAAGGTAATGTATAGTTTAAAAATTATTTTAAAGAAACATCCATGCAACCTCCACTCAAGTGAAGAAACGGAACATTGCAACAATTTCAGAAGCTTCCTGTTTCCTTTTCTAATGACAACTCTCCCTAGAGGAAGTCCCCTCCTACACCTAGAGAGTACTATAATCCTTACTTTAGGGTAATCATTGCCTTCCTTTTCTTTAGTTTTACCCAAGTGCCATCAATGTCCTTGTACATGTGTCCTAGCATACAGATATGTTTATAATATAAATTTAGGAATGCATTTCTGTATTATTGAGTATGCATGTTTTCACATTTATTCAATAATGTCAAATTGTTTTCCAAAGTGATTGTGCCAATTTACACTGCAGTGTTTGAGAGTTCCCTTTGCTCTGCATCATTGCCAAACCTTAGCAATTTCATACTACTTAATTTTGAGAATGTGGTAAGTATCCAGCTGTCTCTTAAGGAAGATTCCTTAAGTTGCCACATTACACTTTTGCTTATGTCTCATTGGGTAGGCCCTAGTCATATGGTCATTCTAACTGTAATAAAGGCTAGAAGATTCAGTGTTTAATCTGGATAGTCATGTGCATAGTTACAACTTTGAGATTCTTTTATTGAAATAAGGAGAGGGCAGATTTTGGGAAGTACATAGTAGTCTCTACCACATTAGAATAATAATTTTAAGACTAACTTTTATAAACACTTACCTATGTGCTAAGCACTATTCTAAACACTTTGCAGCTATTTATAAACTGGATCCTACATTACAAGCTCCAGTTTATACATAAGAAAGCTGGGGCTTTGGGAACTTGAGTATCTTGCCCAAGAATAAACAGCTAGAAGGAATGAGATGAAATTGCAAACCCGGGCAGTTTGGTTCACAGTCCTTACTTTCAGCTAGGCTGTACACTCCCTAAAAGGAACATTTGCTCTTGGTCTGTCGTATGTTTTGCAAATTTTTTTCTCTTTGCTTACCTTTGGAAACTTCTAAGAGTAGTTTTCTTTATAGTAATTTTACCATATCTAAATCATCTGTGTTTTTTCCTCAGAAAATGTTTATGCATCATTTCTAAAATTATGCATATGAAGAGAATCTTAGAACAATTACTTTCTCTATAAGTTTTAATTCACCATTATTTGCACCATTATTATTTTGAATCTAGGTAGAAATAAAACAAATTTAGACACAGTTAAATATAAACTAAGCTGAATAGCCATAAAGGAAGTGGGAGAAGCCCCTCTACTATCCACATCAATTGCACAATTCTGTACACGGCTCCCAGGATGATTTTCTAAAACTACCAAGAATATCCCTCCCTTGCTCAAACTCTTTCATCTTTCTATTACATATAGGATAAATTCTGAAATCCTTAAACCTGGAACAACTACTCACTCAACCCCATTTACTTTGGAGTCCTGAACCATTGGCCATTGTCTGAAATTCTCCCAGATCCTCACACTTCCAAGTCTTTGTTTCTGCTGTTTTAATTTGTATTTTGATCATATGTTGAAATCTTATTTATTTTATAAGGTTTGGTTCAAATTCCACTGATATTCTAGAATTAGTTGTTACCTTTTTGGCATTCAAACAGTTTTTATCAGTATTCTGCCTTGGACAGTTTCATGCTTTTCTTTGTAGTTGATTTGTTCATGTCTATCTCCTCTGACTCCCAGACGGCAATCTTCTTGAGATCATGGACCATGGGCCATGTCTTAATTATCTTTATATACTTTGTAACTAGCACAATGCATTATCTAGAGTAAGCTCTGAAATGAATATTTAATTCACTTCTTGAAATCTGGCACTAGGTCATTTTGAAATAACACCTATCACAAAAATTGTCCTTTGTATTTTTTATTAAATGTAGACTTTCAGTGTTTTTGCAGGAACACTAACATGTATGAAATATTGTACACACACATGCCAAAGTGAACACAGCATAAGTATGGCAGAAAATCCGGTTAAGACAAAATTGCAGATTTGTTTAAACCAGATCATGCAGTAAATCTGGATATATGGAATGAAATACTATTGCACAAATATGTTGCATAAGTAGCGTGTCTTGTGGTTGCTAATTAATGGGTGTAGCTTCCCATACTACCTTTGATCAGTAAGGAGCTATTTTATTTTACATCATCAATTGAAAGCAAACATTTTTACAAAACATACTTAATCTAATTCAAGTAGATAATTCTAGAAAAGAGCACGCAAAGAAATTTTCACAAGTATAGAAGAGAAACCTAACATTTCATATTTATGCAGTTTACCTTTTTTCAAATAGAGACGTTATTGTAGCCTATTTTTACATTTATCTCCATAAATACTATTGCTTTTCTCTGTTCCCATATTTAACCCCTCAGTGTTTTTCTGATTATGAGCCATTTATACCTCACCTTTTATTTAAATGTTTCCCACACTTTGAAAAATTCACTTAAGCTAAGTTTCTGTCCAGGATGAAAATTTTATCCATGTTTAGACTTGACTCTGTACTTTTGAAGAAGCCATAGGCTGGAATAAACAATTATACTTGAGTGGATGTTTTCTTGGGAAAAATGGAAGGGCTAACTCACACTGCAGTTAATATTTCCTTAGGCAACATTTACTCTAACACCTTTGATATTTCATGGTCCATTGAGGTTAAGTGATTTGCCTGAAATTACATAGGTGGGTCTAGAACACAGGTCTTCTGACTTTCACCCAGTGAAATGGTTGCTCAGCTGATATATCCATCAGTTATTTTAAAGCACATATTATATGCAAGGAACTATGCTGCTTGGGGTGAGCAAATGATTATATTCTGTCAGTGTGGCAAAGAAAACAAAACATTTATAAAATTATAGTTATTCCCTGAGGAAATTAATGTCATAAGAATTATGGGAGTATAAACAGGAAATAATGCTTTATTATTTTAATAAGTTGTAGTGATACAGAATAATTGGATAACTCTTAGCTATTTCACCAGATTACACTCATGGGAAATACAGCTATTTGAACCACACAGCCTTAACAGCATACTATGTACCTAATGGAAAATGAGTCAACTTAAAAAATAAATAACCTCCTAAGGTCTAAACTTGCAAATTCAAACTAATAAGTTGTAACAAATCATAAATATCCATGGTTGCCAACACCATCCTAAAAAAAAGGTAGGAAAATCATCATTTCTTTTTCTTTCAAAAAAAAATTCTTAATGTTGTTTGAGGATCCTTGATTATATTTATGCTTTATATTTTAAAAGTGAAAGAGATAGGGAGGGCATTGAACTAAATTTGGAAAGAAGAATATTATATTAGTAATATCTATACACAGGAAAAATAATTTTATGAAAAGGGTAGGCTTTTCCTATAAATCAAAAGATTTTATAAACAGCAATTCTTGTCACTTAATATATTTTAAATTTAGACACAATCTTGTACTTAAGAATATAACTAAATAATTTTTGAACACCTACCATGTGCTTGATATGTACAAACCCAATCAGAGGTTAAACAACTTGTATTGTCTTTTATAAGAAAAAAGAAAAATAGCTAGAAGCAACATCTAACACTGTCATTCAGGCTTATTCGTTCCACTAAAGGTACATGCTATGCAACTTCAGTTAGTTCTTCAATACCAGTTGTCAATCATTATATCCTATGGAGTTGGTTGGTGGTGGTGGGAGGGAGTCAATGTGTGCCAGCAATATTTTAGATGTGAGAAATAGAGTCTCAAGACAATGACCGTATCTTAACGTGCCTTATATTCCAACATTAGACCAGTGAGTCCCATTTGGAGGTGATTTTGCCTCTAAGGAGGTATTTGGGCATATCTGGAGAAATTTGTCACAACTGGGGGAGAGGTGCTACTGACATCCAATAGGTAGAGGCTAGGATGCTGCTGAACATCCTAAAATGAAGCAGAAAGCCTCCCACCTCCCCTAAAAAAGAATTGTCCAGCTCAAAACACCAATAGTACCAAGGCTGAGAAATCCCAATCTAAACTAACTGAAAACAAAACTATTTCCACGCTCTGCACTCTTCTAGTCACATATATTTTTTAAAAACCCACCCCTTTTCCTGCAAATAACTACACATTCTTCTTGAATGAGAAGTTGTGTTCCTTCATTTTTGTATTTTTGTCTCAAAATGTCTATGTAGCCTCATTTGACATTTCTTACTTTTCTTTCTGTGGATAAGTATAAGTATTCCTCTTTCTTTCCAAGATGATTCTCTTTCAGTATTTATCCCCTACCTTATTCCCCAAATTATTCATGCTACTGAAAAAAATACATTCTGTATTACAGAATAAAAACAGAAGAAATTAGGCAAAGCAAAGAGTACTATTCCCCTTGGATTCTTTATCTCACCCCCACTCACCTCCCGAGAATTTAGTCATAGGTTATTTCGTCTCACATACATCTTCATTCTCTCCCGTAGAATGGGTTTCCATTGTGTCTAAAAAGTGCTTAATTATGTTCTCTCTTAAAATATTCTCTTAAACTCTTATTTGGATTTATTTTGATCCTTCTTTTTAACTTTTCTTTATCCTCTAGGACTCCTAGACTACTGTAATTTTCTCCTAACTTCTAATCTAGTCTGCATAGTATTGTAGAATTTAGATTATGCCCACTACTCTCATCAGTCTTTGTGTTGTCAACCAGTGCCTATACGTAATAACTGTGCCATATCAAATATCTTTTATGTACAAGGTACTATGCTTGGAACTTTAGTTTTAGTATTGCCATCATATAGATGAGACACTGAGGCTTAGTGAGGTTAGGTGACTTGCTCAAAACTATATAGCTAGGAAATGAGCCAGGATTCAAACCCAAGTCAGTCTTATGCCAAAGTCTAATTTTATACAACTTACCATCCCTTAAGGAATCAAGTCCAAAGTCCTTAGTTTGTCCTTCAGGGCTCTGTGATCTGGTCCAAACTTTTTCTAGTTACTTCAGAACCTTCATCCACTTCTACCCTCTTGTTAAAGTACCATTGTTCTCCGCACTTTCTTTGCTTTCTTTTCTTCTTTTATATTGTCTGTGTTATCAGTCTAACACCTCTCTAGCAACCCAAATACCTGCTCACCTTTCAAGCCCAGCTCAAGCTTCCCAGCTGAATTCCCTAATCTCTGATCCTTTCCTTTTTTTTTCCTGGTGAAGTTTTTCTCACTTTCAGACTTTGTTATTATTAATCATACATGTGCTTTTTTTACCCTTCCTCTACTCTTACCTCTTTTAGAATAGGGAATTTGTTATGTGATAGTAACATATTTTACAAACACTCTTTCATATATATTAAGAACCTGGCAAAGAGTGGGAGCTCAATAAATGTTTGTTTACTTGTTTGGTCCTAATCTTCATAGCAATTCCCCAAGGTATTATTATAATTTACTGACAATAAAGAAACTGGGGCTCAGAGAGATCAAGTGACCTTCCAGAGAGCCGAAGTGTTCCGAATGACCAAGCTCTAACTCAGGAGTACTTTTTCCAGTTAAGATACCTCAGAGAGATTGCAGGTTCAGTTCCAGACCACTACAATAAAGCAAATATCACAATAAAGAAGTCAAATTAGTTTTTGGTTTTCCAGTGTATATAAGAGTTATGTTTACATTATACTATAGTCTACTAAATGTGTAATAGTACTATGTCTAAAAACCAATCTACATACCTTAATTAAAAAATACTTTATTGATAAATAATGCTAACTGTCATCCGAGCCTTCAGCAAGTCATAATCACTGATTACAGATCACCATAACAAATATAATAATAATCAAAAAGTTTGAATTATTGCAAGATTTACCAAAATGTGACATAGACTCAACGTGAGCAAATGCTGTTGGAAAAATGGTACTGACAGACTTGCTTCACGCAGGGTTGCCACAAACATTCAATTTGTAAAAATTGCATTGTCTGTGAAGTGCAATAGAACGAGGTATGCCTGTGTATTACTGATGGCTTCAGAGTTTTGTCCTCCGATATATTCTAGCTCTATACTTGATCTTACAAGTTGTTTTATATGTGCTGAATGAGTGAGTAAATGTCTGTTATAAACATATTCTTTCAGGCTGAGTCATGAGAAATTTACTGGCCACCAAGAATAAGAGCACTTCACAATGTAATTTATCCTTGAACATGGTATTTACTGTTCATTTAGGCAGAAAGACAACAAACCCTCCCATTCTGATAAAATACCTTAGGCAACCTTAGGTTGATGTCTGTGTTATCCACTTAACACCAGTGCCACACGCCTTTAACAAATTTTTATACGTTACTTAAAATCAGGAAGCAGATTGAGAAAAAAGGTTTTCAATTTTTGTTTTTCATTTCTGTGTATCCAAGTTTATCATTCTCTTCCTTAGTGTTTCTGCTTTTAGGGTCATGTTTAGAAAGGCCATCTCCATCCCAAAGATTGTGCAGATATTCAAATATATTCTGTTATTTTTATTATGTCATACTTTACATTTAGAATCTCTGGTACTATGTGTGTGTTTGTGTGTGTGTTTATGTATGTAAGGCATGAAATAGGTTTATAATATTTCTTATGTGGTTTAGTGAGTAGTTTATTGATTTTCCCTTCTGATTTAAATTACATCTTTATCAGGTGCTCCCATATGCCATATCGTGTGTGTGTGTGTGTGTGTGTGTGTGTGTGTGTGTATAAACGTTCTAGATTTGTGATTTGTTCTTTTGATGTTTCATCCCTGAGCTATTTTTATTTATTAATACTGATTTAGTTATTAAAGTTTTAATTTCTGGGTAGCAGTCTCATTTGATAATCCTCTTTTTTTTATTTTTTTTACAGTGTGTTCTTTTTTTTATTTTTTATTTTATCACATGTACATCACAGTGGTTCAACAGTCCCCCTCCCATTCCCCTCCTGCCCATACCCACTCTCCTCCTAGGTAACCACTAGTTGCTTCTCAGTGTCTGTGAGTCTAATGCTGTTTTGTTCCTTCTGTTTTGCTTTGGGTTTTTTTGGGAGTTTTTTTTTTTTGTTATCATTAATCTACAATTACATGAAGAACATTATGTTTACTAGGGTCCCCCCTTCACCAAGTCCTCCCCACAAACCCCATTACAATCACTGTCCATCAGTGTAGTAAGATGTTGTAGAATCACTACTTGTCTTCTCTGTGTTGCACAGCCCTCCCCATTCCCCCCCACACATTATACATGCTAATCATAATGCCCCCTTTCTTCTTCCCAACCCTTATCCCTCCCTTCCCTCTCATTCTCCCCAGTCCCTTTCCCTTTGGTAACTGTTAGTCCATTCTTGGGTTCTGTGATTCTGCTGCTGTTTTGTTCCTTCCATTTTTCTTTGTTCTTATATTCCACATATGAGTGAAATCATTTGGTATTTGTTTTTCTCTGCTTGCCTTATTTCACTGAGCATAATACCCTCTAGATCCATCCATGTTGTTGCAAATGGTAGGATTTGTTTTCTTCTTATGGCTGAATAATATTCCATTGTGTATATATACCACATCTTCTTTATCCATTCATCTAGTGATGGACATTTAGGTTGCTTCCATTTCTTGACTATTGTAAATAGTGCAGCGATAAACAAAGGGTGCATCTGTCTTTTTCAAACTGGGCTGCTAAATTCTTAGGGTAAATTCCTAGAAGTGGAATTCCTGGGTCAAATGGTATGTCTATTTTGAGTTTTTTGAGAAACCTCCATACTGCTTTCCACAATGGTTGAACTAATTTACATTCCCACCAGCAGTGTAGGAGGGTTCCCCTTTCTCCACAACTTGCCAACATTTGTTGTTTGTCTTTTGGATGTTAGACATCCTTACTGGTGTAAGGTGTTATCTCATTGTGGTTTTAATTTGCATTTCTCTGATGACTGCAGATGTGGAGCATCTTTTCATGTGTCTGTTGGCCATCGGAATTTCTTCTTTGGAGAACTGTTCAGCTCCTCTGCCCATTTTTTAATTGGATTATTTGCTTTTTGTTTGTTGAGGTGCATGAGCTCTTTATATATTTTGGATGTCAAACCTTTATCAGATCTGTCATTTACGAATATATTCTCCCATACTGTAGGGTACCTTTTTGTTCTATTGATGGTGTCCTTTGCTGTACAGAAAAGCTTTTCAGCTTGATGTAGTCTCACTTATTCATTTTTGCTTTTGTTTCCCTTGCCTGGGGAGATATGTTCATGAAGAAGTCACTTGTGTTTATGTCCAAGAAATTTTTGTCTATGTTTTTTTCTAAGAGTTTTATGGTTTCATTACTTACATTCAGGTCTTTGATCCATTTTGAATTTACTTTTGTGTATGGGGTTAGACAGTGATCCAGTTTCATTCTCTTACATGTAGCTGTCCAGTTTTGCTAGCACCATCTGTTGAAGAGACTGTCATTTCCCCATTGTACGCCAGTGGCTCCTTTATCATATATTAATTGACCATATATGTTTGGGTTAATATCTGGAGTCTCTGTTCTGTTCCACTGGTCTGAGCTCTGTTCTTGTGCCAGTACCAAGTTGTCTTGATTACTATGACTTTGTAGTAGAGCTTGAAGTTAGGGAGTGAGATCCCCCCCACTTTATTCTTTCTTCTCAGTATTGCTTTGGCTATTTGGGGTCTTTGGTGTTTCCATATGAATTTTTGAACTATTTGTTCCAGTTCGTTGAAGAATTTTGTTGGTAATTTGATAGGGATTGCATCAAATCTGTATATTGCTTTGGGCAGGATGGCCATTTTGACGATATTAATTCTTCCTAGCCAAGAGCATGGGATGAGTTTCCATTTTTTAGTGTCCTCTTTAATTTCTCTAAAGAGTGTCTTATAGTTTTCAGGGTATAGGTCTTTCACTTCCTTGGTTAGGTTTATTCCTAGGTATTTTATTCTTCTTGATGCAATTGTGAATGGAATTGTTTTCCTGATTTCTCTTTCTATTAGTTCATTGTTAGTGTATAGGAAAGCCACAGATTTCTGTGTGTTAATTTTGTATCCTGCAACTTTGCTGTATTCCAATATCAGTTCTAGTAGTTTTGGAGTGGATTCTTTAGGGTTTTTTTTATGTACAATATCATGTCATCTGCAAATAGTGACAGTTTAACTTCTTCTTTACCAATCTGGATTCCTTGTATTTCTTTGTTTTGTCTAATTGCCATGGCTAGGACCTCCAGTACTATGTTGAATAACAGTGGGGAGAGTGGGCATCCCCGTCTTGTTCCCAATGTCAGAGGAAAAGCTTTCAACTTCTAGCTGTTCAGTATGATGTTAGCTGTGGGTTTATCATATATGGCCTTTATTATGTTGAGGTACTTGCCCTCTATGCCCATTTTACTGAGAGTTTTTATCATGAATGGATGTTGAATTTTGTTGAATGCTTTTTCAGCATCTATGGAGATGATCATATGGTTTTTGTCCTTCTTTTTGTTGATGTGGTGGATGATGTTGATGGATTTTCGAACGTTGTACCACCCTTACATCCCTGGGATGAATCCCACTTGGTCATGGTGTATGATCCTTTTGATATATTTTTGAATTCGGTTTGCAAATATTTCGTTGAGTATTTTTGCATCTACGTTCATCAGGGATATTGGTCTGTAGTTTTCTTTTTTGGTGGGGTCTCTGCCTGGTTTTGGTATTAGGGTGATGTTGGCTTCATAGAATGAGTTTGGGAGTATTCCCTCCTCTTCTATTTTTTGGGAAACTTTAAGGAGAATGGGTATTATGTCTTCTCTCTATGTCTGATAAAATTCTGAGGTAAATCCATCTGGCCCAGGGGTTTTGTTCTTGGGTAGTTTTTTGATTACTGCTTCAATTTCTTTGCTCATAATTGGTTTGTTTAAATTTTATGTTTCTTCCTTGGTCAGTCTTGGAAGGTTGTATTTTTCTAGGAAGTTGTCCATTTCTTCTAGGTTTTCCAGCTTGTGATCATGTAGGTGTTCATAGTATTCTCTAATAATTCTTTGTATTTCTGTGGAGTCTGTCATGATTTTTCCTTTCTCGTTTCTCATTCTGTTGATGTGTGTTGATTCTCTTTTTCTCTTAATAAGTTTGGCTAGAGGCTTATCTATTTTGTTTATTTTCTCAAATAACCAGCTCTTGGTTTCATTGATTTTTTTCTATTGTTTTATTCTTCTCAATTTTGTTTATTTCTTCTCTGATCTTTATTATGTCCCTCCTGCTGACTTTAGGCCTCATTTGTTCTTCTTTTTCCAATTTCGATAATTGTGACATTAGACTATTCATTTGGGATTGTTCTTCCTTCTTTAAGTATGCCTGAATTGCTATATACTTTCCTCTTAAGACTGCTTTCACTGCGTCCCAAAGAAGTTGGGGCTTTGTGTTGTTGTCATTTGTTTCTATATATTCCTTGATCTCTATTTTAATTTGTTCATTGATCCATTGATTATTTAGGAGCATGTTGTTAAGCCTCCATGTGTTTGTGAGCCTTTTTGTTTTCTTTGTACAATTTATTTCTAGTTTTATACCTTTGTGGTCTGAAAAGTTGGTTGGTAGGATTTCAATCTTTTGGAATTTACTGAGGCTCTTTTTGTGGCCTAGTATGTGGTCTGTTCTGGAGAATGTTCCATGTGCACTTGAGAAGAATGTGTATCCTGTTGCTTTTGGATGTAGAGTTCTATAGATGTCTATTAGATACATCTGTCCTAGTGTGTTGTTCAGTGCCTCCATGTCCTTACTTATTTTCTGTCCAGTGGATCTATCCTTTGGAATGAGTGGCGTGTTGAAGTCTCCTAAAATGAAAGCATTGCATTCTATTTCCTCCTTTAGTTCTGTTAGTATTAGTTTCACATATGCTGGTGCTCCTGTGTTAGATGCATATATATTTATAATGGTTATATCCTCTTGTTGGACTGAGCCCTTTATCATTATGTAATGTCCTTCTTTATCCCTTGTTACTTTCTTTGTTTTGAAGTCTGATACTAGTATTGAACACCTGCTTTTTTCTCCCTATTGTTTGCATGAAATATCTTTTTCCATCCCTTGACTTTTAGTCTGTGCATGTCTTTGGGTTTGAGGTGAGTCTCTTGTAAGCAGCATATAAATGGGTCTTGCTTTTTTATCCATTCTATTACTCTGTGTCTTTTGATTGGTGCATTCAGTCCATTTACATTTAGGGTGATTATTGAAAGATATGTACTTATTGCCATTGCAGGCTTTAGGTTTTTTGGTTACCAAAGGTTCAAGGTTAGCTTCTTTAGTATCTTACTGTCTAACTTAACTCGCTTATTGAGCTGTTATAAACACTGTCTGGTGATTCTTTATTTCTCTCCCTTCTTATTCCTCCTCCTCCATTCTGTATCTGGTAGTTGTTTTATTCTGTGCTCTTTTGTGTTTCCTTTAACTGCTTTTGTGGGTAGTTGATTTTATTTTTTTCCTTTAGTTAGTATTTGGTTTGTCTGCTTTCTTTGCTGTGATTTTATTTTCTCTGGAGACATCTGTTTAGTCTTAGCAGTACTCCCATCTAGAGCAGTCCCTCTAAAATACCCTGTAGAGGTGATTTGTGGGAGGCAAATTCCCTCAAGTTTTGCTTGTCTGGGAATTGTTTAATCCCTCCTTCATATTTAAATGATAATCGTGCTGGATACAGTATTCTTGGTTCAAGGCCCTTCTATTTCATTGCATTAAATATACCATGCATTCTCTTCTGGCCTGTAAGGTTTCTGTTGAGAAGTCTGATGATAGCCTGATGAGTTTTCCTTTGTAGGTGACATTTTCCTCTCTCTAGCTGCCTTTAAAACTCTGTCCTTGTCCTTGATCTTTGCCATCTAAATTATTATGCGTCTTGGTGTTGTCCTTCTTGAGTCCCTTCTGTTGGGATTTCTGTGTACTTCCGTGGTCTGAATGATTATTTTGCTCCCCCAGTTTGGGGAAGTCTTCAGCAATTATTTCCTCAAAGAGACTCTCTATCCCTTTTTCTCTCTTTTCTTCTTCTGCTACCTCTATAATGCAGATATTGTTCTTTTTGGATTGGTCACACAGTTCTCTTAATATTGTTTCATTCTTGAGATCCTTTTCTCTCTCTCTGCATCAGCTTCTATGGTTCCTGGTCTCTGGTTTCTATTCTATCAATGGCCTCTTGCATCTTATCCATTCTGCTTATAAATCCTTCCAGATATTGTTTCATTTCTGTAATCTCCCTCTGGACCTCATCCCTTAGCTCTTACATATTTCTCTGCAGCTCTGTCAGCATGGTTATGACCTTTATTTTGAATTCTTTTTCAGGAAGATTGGTTAGGTTTATCTCCTTCTCAGGGGTTGACTCTGTGATTTTGGTCTGTATCAAATTCTGCCTTTTCATGGCGATAGAGTTAGTTGTGCGGAGCTGGCGTGTGTGTCAGCTGGGAGAACGTCCCTTCTTGATGGTTTGTGGCCTTCCTCTCCTGGGAGAACAGCGACCTCTAGCGGCTTGTGCTGGGCAGCTGGGTGCAGACAGGGCCTCTGATTCTTGCCTGGCCACTGTGGAGTTAAGCTCCGCCGTTGCTGTGGGCAAGGCCGGCCTCAGTGTGCTGCTCCAATATGGCAGAGCTGCGTCGGAGCTGAAACAGGTGGGAGGCTGTTTATCGCCGTGAGGGGACTCCGAGCTGTGCTGCCGCCCAGGGGGTTAGAGTACCCGGAGTTCCTGGGATTCCCAGCTGCTGGGCTAAGTGTCCCAGGACGCTTCAGTCCAGCTGTGGGGTCCCTGTCCCTTTAAGACTTTCAAAAAGCATTTGCTTTTCTTTGTCCCCAGGGTGCCAGCTGCGGGGACCCGCTCACAGGTCTTACTGTCCCATTTCCCTAGTATCCAGCACACCATGCACTGAGTCTGTGCTCTAGTGTGGATGGCTAGGGCTGGCTATTTAGCAGTCCTGGGCTCCCTCTCCCTCCCCACTCCAACTCCTCTCCTCCCACCAGGAGCTGGGGTGAGGGGCGCTCAGGTCCCGCCGGGCCGTGGCTTGTATCTTACCCACTTCGCGAGATGCTGGGTTCTCGCAGGTGTAGATGTAGTCTGGCTGTTGTCCTGTGTCGTCCAGTCTCTCTTTTAGGAATAGTTGTATCTATTGTATTTTCAAAAATATATATGGTTTTGGGAGGAGATTTCCGCTGCTCTACTCATGCCGCCATCTTGGCTCCGCCCTGGTACTCCTCTTTTAAAAAAATGTCCCTGGCTACCCTCTAAGGTTTATTCTTAAAAAGAAACATAGGAAATATTTTGTTAGAATATCACATTTTTGAAAAACTGGAATTCTGATTGAGATGGAATAAAAGTAATGGATTAATTTGGAGAATTGGCATATTTTAGTATAGAGTTTTCAAAAATCAGAGAACCTGATATGACTTTCCATTTACTCAAGTCTTCTCTCATTTCCCCCAGTGGTTTTATAACTTTACAATTTCTGAATATATGCACACACTTTAATGAAGCATAGTGATTTGCAGCACTAAGTCAGAGTGTCTGGATTCCAAATTCAACTATGCCATATACTAGTCAGGTAACCTGTTCCTTCACCTTTGGATGCTTCATTTTCCATTCTGTAATACCAGGTGTGATGATAATAGTATCTCCTAGAGTTATTGTGAAGATTAAACAGGTTAATATATGTAAAATGCTTCAGATAGTATCTGACATGTCATTAGTACCATATAAATACTACCCTATTGTATGTATATATACTGTACACATTTCATGTTTCTTACTAAATTCATGTTTTTTAATATATGTACTGTTATTAAAAACTGGATTATTTACCCCTATTTTCTTCTTATTGGTTGTTATTTTATTGATTTTCATTATGGAGTACAATCTCGATAAACACTAAACTTTGAAATTTCAGCCTCCAGATAACTCCCCTTTCCTGTGAATCACTGTCATTTCCCATAGCTTCTTTTCTAAGTATTTTGTGTCACTTAGAGCAAAATGATAAACAGAAAATGTGTGTGATGCTTTTGAAAGGTCAAATAAGATAAAATCAACAGCTGGTCTATTGGAAATACTATTGGAATAGACAGTCCTCTTGAAAAACTGATGAAAGAGAAAGCAGCTGAAATGCTCCCACACACATAAAAAAAGGGACTTTACAAAAGATTGTAAATATCCAAGAAGTTTAAAAATTATGAGAATACTCAAAGTTAGGTAACCTGTCAATAAAGTGAAAATCTTGACAAAGTAGGATATTACTTAAGAAATATAAACTATGAAAACTAATACAAGAAGCAGAAAACTTGAGCTGATCAACAACAGTGGAAGAAATGAGAAATGCTACCAATGTTCTACCTCTGATAAAAAGCACCAGGTCAAGATGCATTTAAACATAGATTCTATTCAAAACTTTCATAGAGATAATGTTGTTTATGGAACATTGAAAAAGATGGAAAACTTTGGAACTCATTCTACGAGGCTAACATAATTATGAAACCAAATTAAGTGAGGAATACCAGAAGAAAAGAAAAAAACTATAGGCCAATCTTAATAATGAAATAAATGCAAAAATCCTAAATAAAACATTAGTAAACAATGTAACAGCATTTTAAAAATTGAATGTACCAAATCAAATAGATTTTACTCCAGGAATGCAAAGATAATTCATTGTATTAAGACATGAGCCTCTTAAGATTTATAGCTAAGTAATGAGTAAATCTTTAAATATTTTATAGCATTTACCTCCCAATATTATCCTACTTTGTTCCTTTGTTTGGTCATTTCTACCTAGAACATTTTCCTTTCTATCCAGAAAACACCTACTTCTCTTTAAAAACTCAGCTCCTGTCTTCTTTGGGTTTCCTTCTCTGACCCCTCCCCCGCTGAGGCTAAGAAGCTGCTTACTCGTGTGTACTTCCACAAAACCTTGTATTTACCTCTAATACAACATTTATCACACGGTTTTGTGATTTCTAGTTAACCTGTTTGTCTCTTCTACCAAACTATGAGCTATTGAGATAGAGCCAATTCTTTTGTTTTATGGAAGGCCAGCACATAAAAAATCTGGCAGAATCAATTGAGAAATATACATAGAACCAGACTGGAAATAAAAATGTTAGCTGTAAAAGCTATATTGGAAGACCATGACTTAATGAGTTTCTAGACTGGAATTCCTAATACTTCACCTTAAAATTAAACTTCCCTATCCTGTTATAGGCAAAATTGGGCAATCTCAGGCCTCCCTACAAGCACCAGCTTCTTACCACATGGTAGAAAACAGACTATTGTTAACCTTCTCTGTACAGAGTCCAGAAGATGCTGAGCCATGCATATCCCATTTCTTCTTCCAAATGTATTAATCAATTCAGTTATTTCTCCCATGAGTAAGTGAAGGGTAAATAAAGAGAAACGTCAGGAATGTTATTCTAGCTGAAGTTCTGCATGGAAACATGAAGCCAGAGAAAACAGTTGGTAGTCCTCAGTAATGGCTCCCTAACTTTAAAGTTTTTCTTTTAGGACTGCCTACAATTTCAGAGATAAATTTCAATTGCAGCAACTAAAGTTAGCCTAAGAGCTCTAATATAATCGGTAGGCCTTCATTTTTTAATTTATAATTGTATTTGTATGCTCTCTTAAATTTTTGTTGAAATAGGTGGGGTAAGATAAGTAACCAAAAAGTACATACAATTTCCTCAAGTTTATTTACATTCTATTATGTTCTCTGTACTTTTTTCTAGTTAATTTACTCAAGGTTGCTTTCAAGGACACTCTTAACCAGGTGAACTCTTCTTTGTGTAGCCTCATGAGACTGAATAAGAAGGAATTGTCATCCCCATGTACAGATCCTGGATCTGTTCGGCCCAACAACATGCTTTGCTAAACAGGCAGACAAGGGGAGGCCTGGTAAAAGCTAGAGAACAAAGACACTCTTGGACTACAAGCCCATTCACTTAGCATTTGCATCAGTAGCTTTTTTCTCTGCTACTGACACAACTAGTAGCTAGATAAATTCTGGAGATCTAATGCACAGCATAGTGATTATAGTCAATAATAGTGTATTATATACTTAAATTGCTAAGAGACTAAATTTTAAATGTTCTCAACACACACAAAAAAATGATAATTGTGATGTGATGGAGGTTTTAGGTAAAACTGTTATGTTGCAGTATATAAATATCAAGTCAAGACATCATACACCTTAAACTTACACAATGTCATGTTAATTATATCTCATTAAAAAAATAAAGATATATCATAATTTATTTTCACCTGTTTGTGGATATTTAAGTTATTTCCAGTTTTTGGTTATTCAAAATAAAGCTGAATGTTTGGATACACGTCTTTGTATGGATGTCATTTCATTTCTCTTGTGTAAACACCTAGGAATGAATAGCTGGGTCTTATGGTTTGTGTATGTATAATTTTTAAAATTGAGATATAATTGACATATAACAATATACTAGTTTTGGGTGTACAACATAACGATTAGATGTTTGTATATAATGAGAAATGATAGCTTCAATAAGTCTAGTTGACATCCATTACCACTCAGGGTTAACAATTTTTTTTCCTGTGATAAGAACCTTTAAGATCTACTATCTTAGCAACTTTCAAATATACAATAGAGCATTAATAACTATAGTCAACATGCTGTACTTCACCTCCCCAGGGCTTACTTATTTAATGAATGTACTTGTTTGTTCTTTCTAAGATTGCTTTGGCTATTTGAAAGCAACTTTCTTAAACCTTCAAATCTTATTGAGGACAGGCTCTTATTTCCCATCTTCTCCTTTTGCATCACTTTCCCTGTATGTTTTCTTCTCTTACTCCTCTTCTTTTAAGCATTTTTTCTTTCTACTTCTATCTTCATCTTCCTTCTTTTCACTTTTCTCCTTCATATATCATTTTTTTTTCTGTATTTAACACAAATTATGGGTTGCTTTTAACTTAAGCAGCAAAGTGAGAATATAGGTAAATGCAGCTTTAGAGAAATTATCTGTGGTTCCAGGGTACAGATATCTGAGAATCTAGGAATAGTATTTAAAAATGCAATGAAAAAATTAATTGGACTGCCAATACGTAAAATGATGCCTGAGATGAAAGGAAGCTAAGAGTATAGCTCTTCCCTAATGAAATATATACCAAATATCCCTAGGGAATATCCCAATGGGAATGTGGTTGTGATACTGTGATTTATAACAAGAAATACATACTTGGGCTTCCTCCTGGTTCCTGGCGCAGAGCTCTAAAACCCCTGGAATTCCTGTGATGAGAGAGAGAAAACTTTGTTAAACTTTGCTTTGTTAATGAGGTGACTTTCTTTTTTAGTTTTTTATTGAAACATAGTTAATACATGATATTATATTGGTTTCAAATGAACAACCTAGTGAATTGACAATATATAGATTACTAAATCTATATATTGTCACCATGGTAAGTGTAGTTACTGTCAGTGAGATGACTTGGAAAGCACTTAAGGATAGGGTCTGGTCACCAGTGGAGCCAGCTATGTGATTTAAAGTCCCATCTTCCCCAACCCCTTGTCGGGGGCAGGTGGGGGTTTGGGGGAGAGGTGGGAAGAGAGGCTGGAGATTGAGTTCAATCACCAATGCCCAATGACTTAATCAATGATGCCTATGTAGTGAAGCCTCTATAAAAACCCAGAAGGACAGGTTTCAGAGAGCTTCCAGGTTGGTAAACATGGAGATTTGGGGGGAGTGGTGTGCTTGGAGAGAGCCTGGAAGTTTCTTGCTCCTTTTCCCCATACCTTGCCCTATGGATTTCTTCCATCTGGCTGTTCCTGAGTTATATCCTTTTATAATAAACTGATAATCTACTAAGTAAAATGTTTCTCTGAGTTCTGTGAGCCATTCTAGCAAATTAATGGAACCCAAGGAGGAGCATCATTGGAGCCTCCAACCTATGGGCTGTTGGTCAGAAGTACAGGCAATAACTTGGACTTGAAATTGGCATCTGAGGTGATGTGGTCCTAGGTTGGGGCAGCAGGCAGTTTTGTAGGACTGAGCCCTTATCCTGTGGGATCTGAAGCTGTCTGGGGTGGATAGTGTCAGAATTGAGCTGAA
Source organism: Manis javanica (assembly GCF_040802235.1). NCBI lineage: Eukaryota > Metazoa > Chordata > Mammalia > Pholidota > Manidae > Manis > Manis javanica. The sequence goes on along the minus strand of NC_133157.1, from coordinate 20,875,846 downwards.
TTGTAGGATACTTAACTGGTATCAGAGAATTCCTAAGTCTGGGGAAAAACCCACACACTGGAATTGGGTGTAGAATCTTAGTGATACACTCATCCTTGGAGTAATTTATAAGTAAATAGTAAAATTCTGGTTAGGAAAAACTAAGAGAACAATACTTCTACAGGCTTCAGGTGACCTGTTCGTAATTTCCAATGATGATGGAGACTTCCACTAAATCCAGAATTGAGGGAATTTGGGGACATTATAATGTAATCATGACATGATTTTTGGTATGTGCCGAGGTTCCTCTTAGCCAAAAGTAATTTGATCTAGCTTTTTGGTGAAAATACCTTAGGTAGAGGTGTGAGTGCTGAAAGATTTAACTAACTGTCTTGGGAGGACTACCTAACAGTAAAAGGCTGATGCCAGGCAGGTAGCCCTTGCCCAGTAAAGATTGTTGAAGCAATCTGCCTACTACCCACTTTTTTGTTGTTGTTGCTGAGCTATGTTGTCTGGTTGGGTTTTGATCCAGTACCACTCTATTCCAGCAGGTATGTTTATTAAGCAGAATAGGACTATTCTCAACTGTTATACTATTCTACCTCAACCAATCACATGTGTAGGCAGAAAGCATGACCAAAAAAGAAAAGACAGTTCTAAATAACTCTCTATATAATCTGACTTTGGATTTCATATGCAACCTAAGGAAACAGCATTTTGTAAGATAGGACATAACATGATCTCAGTAGTTCTACAGCTATTTAGCTTCAGTTAATTCAACTTATTCTGAGGTGTTTGTCAGAACTCTTTTAGAGCGGTGCCAACAGCATTTCTATACTTACCTGTGTGGGATGAAGGTAAGAGAAAATTTTTTTGACTTGCTGAAATGTACTTTGGCTTGAAAGTTATAAAATGCTACACTGATATGAAACCGATACTTTGGAGATTAGATTATAGGTAAAGTGACTATATAACTTATTGTCCAAATCTGATACTTTTGAGAATGAAAGAAAACAAACTAATAATCATGCTGGGGCAGCAGAAACCAAACAAACCCTAATCATAAACCATATTTGTATAAACATATTAGGATTTTGAAAGTAGAGGAAGAGGTTCTGGAGAGTTCTCTCTGCATCTATTTTCTTACTTTCCTTCACATTTCCCTAGAGTTTCCTAATGTCTCCTTCAATATTCCTAGCCACTTTTCCTCATTCTTATCCACTAGAATGTGAACTGAATTCAATGCAAAAATGTTAAAACTAGTTCCACACATACTTGAAATTCAGCTGCTATCTCTACTCGGCAACAAAACAGGTATAGTTTTGGGGAAACTACAGAATGGCTTACCAGTATGACTGCTGAAGGTACAGCATTTATGTAGAAGGTAAGTCTGCATTTCCTATTTTCCTTTACAGAAGGTACTTTATACCTTCTTTCTGGTGTATAAAAAGTCAACAGTGTTAGAATGTTAATTAGCAATCGAATGAAGTTTTATGCAAAGCAGCTTTTTGCTCAATTAAGTACTCTTGATGCTCTTTTAAAAATTGAGATATAACTGACACATAATGTTGTGTATCTAAGGTACACAATGTGTTAATTTAATACACTTATATTTTGCAGTATGATTAATACTGTAGTGTTAGCTAACACCTCTATCATGTCACATAATTATCATTTCTCTTTTGTGGTAAAAGTACTCCTGTGGTGTTTCTATCCCATGTGTCACTCACATGGCTTTTCATACTCCCCGAAGCAAAGAGAGAACAAGAACAAGTCTGCCTTATTCATAAATTTGTGTATCTGTGCTGCTTTAGATGTACACACCATGCATGTCAGAAGACATAATCATGTCTTCATAAAGTTAAAGAAAGATATAAACCTGTGACAGCCAGACTAGTGCCCTCTGGGAGCTCAAAAGAGTATCAGCAGTTTCACATCAGACAGAGAGGTCAAAGCGACTGCAAACAGTGGGAGAAAGATATGCTCTCAAGTAACTTGTGAAAACTGACTTTTAAAGTGGGAAATGGTGTCATTGCCTATAAATTGGATAAATACTTGTTCTCAAGGTCCTGGTATGAATAGAATCTAGGAATTGAAGGGGAACTGAAAAATGCCACCCCAAAATGTGCCCTGAAATAATCAAAATGTAGATTATTTTGAGCTGAAGTCAGTCAATATCCAGCAGTCTCAAGAAAAACTTTCCCTTTCCCTTAAGTACCTAAAAAAATTTAGATAGGAGGCCTGGCCCAGGAAAAGAGCTATTATCAGAGGTAACTTTTTATCTTTATCCATACAAAGACTTATTTGTATGGCAGGGCAAACATCTAGTTACCAAACATTTGCTCTTCTTATCATCCTGTGGATTACTCTCCTCCTCTTTGAAGTCCCAGGCCCCTGTTCCATTCCTTAGCTCAGGATGCCATATAAGCCTCAACTGCCTCACTTGTCCTTGAGTTTCATATCTTTGGCGCTCCTGTTCATACAAAGTTAAATTTGTTTTTCTCCAATTGATCTATCATACATATGTTTAATTATTTGGCCAGCCAAAGAAACTAAAAGGGAAGAAGGGGAGTATTTTTCTCCCCTTTGTGGCTGGTGACCAAGAGGGACCTCACTGGCTGGACACTGCTGGCTCCAGGTCTGCTGCAGCTGAGAGATCCTGGGACCTCTGGCAAAAGCCAGTAGAAGATAAGAATTCTTACTACATCACTCTCCCAGATCTCTGCCTACAAGATCTGATGGAAGCAAGAGTGGCGAGAATCCATTTCTTTTTGTAGATTTAGATTAGCAGGAAAAAATATTTGTATGAACTAGTTCCTTGGGAATAGTGACTCTGGTAAAGATTTGGTTTAAGTACTCTTGTTTTCTGTTGATCCCTTTCCTCCCAGAGATGGTCCTTGTTTTCTTTTGTCTCTGTTGTCTTGTGTGTCCTGAAAGCTTGGCCTTGTGACCATCTGGTCTCCACCAACCAAAGTATGCATGTACTGGTATGCATCTGTCAGACAGCTGAATAGGTTGTTGATCTAATAAGAAAAACCTACTTGAGCTAGACTGGGTGCAGTGTGAGGCAGCGTTCCCCTTCTCCAACTCTGCCAGCTCTCAGAGGACTCTATCAAAAGGGGTCTTAATCCACAAAAGGCCTTTGACCTGTCAACCTTAACTGTCTCAGTGCTAGAAAAGTCCCATTCCAGTAGCACCTGCCCGATGTCACTGATTAGTGAGTCTGTGACTGGATGTGTTTTACGTACTTGTGGGAAACCAGAGACACCATTTTCACTACACCATTCTTACTGCCTGTAACAACAAAGCTCTTTGCTCTCTTAGTCTAATCTGGGAGTGGACATCCTGGATTTTGTGAGGACAGCATCTTTGGCACTCTCTTTTGGGATGCTGCTTGCATCCATGGTTAAGCCATAAAAAAGCTTATTGGTTTGAGTTGCTATTAAGATTAATATAAGACCCAACTTGTCAATGGCTACATGATGGATCCTTTGAATTGGCTGTATTTGAAAGATAAGACATTTAGGGAACTCTCATCCTAAACAATTGTCTTATTGGTACCTATGGAAAGGGTAAGTTAAAAAGAGGACACAAAGCATAACAGCTAGCCTTAGGGACCCCCTTAACAAGATGAAAGAACAGAAATGTACTTAGAACAAAAATTAATGTCTACTTCCAACATAAATTCCTCTTCTCAAAATTCGATCCCATCTTCCAGTTTTAACTTCCAAGATTTACAGCTAGTACTCCAGCCTGATCTCCAGGTCTAGGATATACAGGTATATGCTAGTATTTTTAGTAAATACTAAAAGCCAGGAAGTGAATCTAGCAAAATCACCTGAGACAGGCAGTAGGGCTTGCTTTTCTGTTTTTTATAACTCCTCGTACTTGCCAGGACTCTGTAATCAGGCTCTTCAGGTCAGCTTCAGGCCTTCCTATGCAATGTCCTGAATGGATATATCCTAGAACCCCTCTGAAAAAATTCATGTCCCAAGGGCAGCAGCAGATCTTTTAAATTACAAAGCCTTTTTTACCTCCATTTTTGAAAGGTCTTACCAAATTTAGAGAAGGGTTAGAAAGGTCAGTGGCCATTTACAACCCCATTGGAACTTGATTAGCTGCTATGGGATGTTCTTCCCACCCACGGTTGTACTATAGTTAACAGACAAGCCAAACGGCTTCCTGAGGAAATCTCCCCTCCTCTGCCTCAAGAAAACATGACCAGAATTTCTCACAGGCCCTCCTATAGATGATCAACTGAAGGCTGAGGTTCAGGGACTTGTACAAGCAGTTGTAGAGGCTTTTTCCCTCTAAGGTGAATTGGTCTAAGGTTGAATTGTATTCTCAGAAAGAACGCCTTTGTTAAAATGGTTTATATAGACATCACAAAGGCATATTACGTTAAACCCTGAAATTCTAGAAAATAGAAATCCTTTGATCTCCATCTTAGTTGAAAATATACTCCCTAATATAAAGAAGCAAATTGAAGATACTGTAGTTGAATGGGTGGATCAACGTATGATTTCACTGAGGCTACAACCCAATTCTTTGAGGAATTAAAAGCAACTGTTCTTATCTTACAAATCTTTGCAAAACCAGAAATGCAGCCTAGAGATAATTCAAAACCCGCCTATCCTTACCATTCCCAAAACCTCTCCTATTCATCTCTGAAAATGCTTGTAAAAGATTACAAAAGCTCAAAACATTATAAGAGAATTGTTTTAAATTAAGGAAATCTTAAATAGTAATTTCCCTAGACTTCTGATAATAGAGAATATTCCTCAAAACTTGTAGGAAAAAACTTGCATCCTTTCTCTGTTCATTGAAGACCTAAATCTTTCCATGTCTTTGAAATGTAAACACTTTAGGAAATAACTAAAACAATTCCCACATGTCTGAAACTAAAGGAAAAATGGTGGTGTGGGGAGGGGGGGGTGCTTTTAAAAATTCAAGTTGCTATAAAATCTCCCTTGCTCAAACTCTAGTCCAAAGCTTCCATAACATTACCTGTTAAGGGCAAATACAAATCTTAAAAGTCTTCTTTGCAAATAGTAAAAAGCTATAGCCATTTGAATAGGTAAATTCAACTATTTCCAGTTGCCAGGAAAAAAAGTTTGGAGTCAACCATTTTTTAACAAACTAGTGAGTTTTGTATTATCATATCTGATTCATGGCTAAAATTTTAGAATGAAAGCTATAAGGTCTCTGTTTGCAGCTGTCTGTATGTTTATACACAGTCCTCTGTGTAGATTATGTGTGCCTTGTGGTTTTGGCAAGCTGGAGGCTAAATTTGAGATGGTCTTTTCCTGGAGATGGGGCTCCCAGGGCATGGCCTCAGGGGTGCAGCCTTGGGGGCCCATTGGAGGGGATCTTGTGTGGATGCCTGTGTATTCTGCACTGGTCAGGGGACAGTGGTGGGACAAGCGGTGGGTCGAGGGTGCACTCCAGGGAACTCCCAGATTAGTGTCAGCTGAGTCCTCTGTGCCTCCTCACCTGCACACTTACGCATGCTCTGGGCCTGCATCAGACACCCACCAGGTCCCTTTGGTGGTGTGGAGTAAGGCTCTATGAACATTACCCCATAGCCTCTGTGCACTCTGGACTGCTCCAGGGAATTCCCATGTCAGCATCCACCAAGTCCCACTGGTGGCCAGGGGTTAGCCCCACGACATAAGCATTATCCTGCAGTTATCTGGTGTTGCCTTGGTGGTACCAGCCTGCGGATTCTTGAACCCTCCCTGTGAACCAGGGAACTTTCCAGTCCTACTAATGGACCATGGGCTGGTGGATAACAGTGGGCAGCAAGGTGGGCTTCTGGTTCTCTTGCATGGTACCTGGGTATGTGCAGGGGTCAGGGGGTTGCCTAGACCATGTCCAAGATTGGTGTGTGCACTCAGATCCTGAACTTGGCCACCCTAATATGTGCGGAAGGAGTGCAAATAATGGCACCAGCCAGCTCCTCTGATTCCAGATTTTGCCTCCAGTGGTTTCTTCACCAAGCACTGGATGTTTAGTTTTGAAATTTAGATTCTTTCATTATGGCCTAGTTGCACTTTAACCTGCAAAGTTTTTTTCCTGTGCCTAAGGTCAGAGAGTCCATGCCTGGCTCTCTCAGGGATACCCCTTCCTTGAAATCCCCTCTGCCATTTGCTGTGCTGGGCGTGGAGTCCCTGTGCTTACCATGTCTGTCTCTCCTGCCATTTTGTTTTTTGAGTGAGTGAGTGAGTGAGTGAGTGAGTGAGTGAGTGAGTGAGTGTGAGTGTGTGTGTGTGTGTGTGTGTGTGCACGCGCGCGCGTGAGATTTTTCTCTGCCTTGTGTAGGTGTTCCCTTCACTGTCTGTTCTTCAGGGTAAAATGCTCTGTGTATAGGTGTAGAATTGGTGTGCAGGTGGGAGAAGGTGGATTCAGTTTCTCTCCACTATCTTCTGAGAATCTTGGGAGCAAGTGATTTAGGTAGATGTAAGTGGGATAAGAGTTTTTAGGTTAACTTTTTCCCACAATATCTATGTTATGGTGTGTGTGCTTATTAAATAGTTCCCCAAATCTCTTTGGTAACTTGCCCCCTTAAAGTTTTGCTAAGTTAGTAAGTTAAATGATAGAAATTAATTGAATATCTAAATCATTTCTAATAAGATAAAATACTGAAATATTAGTTACTGAACATAGGTTTATACATTGTTTTTCTCTTATAGAGGAACTAAAGATATTTGTGTTAGTAAACATTGTGGCACATTGGAAAATTTACTACGAGAAAGAATATGCTTCTAGAAATGATGAATTACATTCAAAAATTTGCCAGTAGCAGAGTTTATAATTATTTACTTCTTAATTTTTCACTAGAAATTAAAATTCCTAAGGGTTGAGAATTCTAAATAATCTATGTAATTAAGACTACAAGAAATAATAGGGGAAAAAAACTGTATGCAAGAGAAGTAAGTTGTAGTTTTGGCTAAGATAGGTATGAAGATGTGTATTTGTTAAGGAAAAAAATACTTTTTCCTGGTTTTTTCACAATAGGGAGAAAGGGAAAGAGAAAGAAAGAAAATCTTACCTTTTATGGTCAAGTTGGCTAAAATTGAATGAATTTATTATACCTTTTTTTCAAAATAAGCTTTGACATCAGTAATGTACTTACACTTAAGTAAAACTATATGATTTTTTTATCTGCTAAAAGGAAAGTTTTTTTTGACTATTGGTCTGCTCTTGATAATAATAATAATCTGTCTAGAAAGCAAAGATTTTGTGTTTTAATAAAATAATTTCCTGTGCTTTATCAGGTCTTTGGTTTTGCTCAGAACTATGTAACTATCTGTATTTGCTTTGAAATATTTTATTGTACTTTGGTTAGATATATATAATAAAGATCATTTTTAGTCACATGTCCAAACCTTTTAATGTTTTCTAATTCTAAATGAAGTCTTTCTGACCTGGAAGTAACTTTGGGATTTACCACAGGGCATCTCAAAAGATGTGTTATAAAAAGAGAGATGAGGAACAAGCCACTTTGAAATTGAGGCTGATCCTTATAATTAAACTCACTTTACAAGTGAAAAAAGAACACGAGCACAGAGAAAACATGACCTAGCCAAAGCCACTAGTTAAGAGCAAGAATGAAAGCTAGAATTCAATGAATCCTGAATCTTAAATCATAATGCCTGTATAATCAACCACTGTTGGTTACAATTTTATGGTTCTTTTCTGCGGTGTGCTGTGGGATTCAGAATGGGCTTTGTTATTTTTCCTTGGTATATATAATAAACAAGCAAAGCAGATTGCATTTAAAATTTACCCCCCCACACACATACACACAATCTATTGAGAATATTCCTTCCTAAACAATGACCTACTAAAAAGTACTTTTAGATAATCAACGGATAAGTGAATCAAAAGTATATGGTCCTGCTGAGTCCCTTTGGGAGGACTTGCAGGTTAAGATGCTATACATAGAAATACCAGGAGAACTTTAGGATGTAAGGTGGTTCTGAGATAGGGACCGTGGGTGTAGTCAGAGTAAGGTGAGGGCCTCCGGAGAAAGCAAGGCAGGATATTTGCAGTCAGAGCAATGTAACTGCATGCAAGGAAACCCCCTACTAAAACTCTGTGTTAAACATTCAGCTCTAGAGTCATTCTTCAATGAGATCAGTTAATATTCCCCAGATAAAGAAGAGTAGACATGTTTTTATTATGCTTATCATTTATAATCATGTATAAGATTCACCTTGGCATGCTAAAAGGTCCAGGCCTGTGTGCTGTCTTTCCTCCTTCAGATCTGACGAGGTGATTTTTGCAAACTGGGCAACTATTTTAGCAAGGAGGCCCGGGCATAAACAACACAGTAAAAGGCAAGAGGGATTCCACCTTAAAGATAAGGTTGCATTTTAATACCCAAGAAGTTAAGACGTTAGAAATTCTTAACTTACTCTTAGCAAACAATACCTCAGCCAACCTTGGGGGCTGAGCGGGTGGCCTTGTTTCATATGCCCCTGACCAAGATGCTGGTATCTCAGGGAGAAATCATCAGAGCAGGAAGTTGCTTGTATTAGGTTAATTCTAAATATTCTGGGACCACTTAATAAGTCCACACCCCTAAGCTTTTTTACATGTTCTCGAAAAATCCTCAACTGCCTATAAAACCCCTAGACAACGCACCACCCTGGACTGTCTTGTCCCCTCCTGGCGTGAGCCAGGAGCTCTGTCCTTTCACTTTATCTCTAAATAAAAGCATGTACCTTACTCTCCTACCTTGAGTGTTTGTCGAGCTCATTCTTCGGCTTCCTGAACCAGAACCCCAGCATCAACTTACTTCCATGGTATATGTGTTACTCTGTTCGTTCCTGGCCTTTTCAGTTTAGCTGGGCCACATAGAGTATGTCAAAGCCAATCACCAGTACCAGTGCTCAATGCTGTTATTTGCCTTGGATCTTGGCATTTGCCGTCCCATCGCAGCATGCACGAGTATCCCGTTACTCTTTGAGTTCTCAGCTCCCTGAGCTCCCTGATTGTAGCTCCAGGGGGTAAATCCCAGGGCAAAATACCTTTGAAACTGAAATCAGTCAAAGGGAGAGAGAAAGTTTAAGAAACCTGTTTATTTCTTAGAAGCAGTTGTCCCACGTCTCTCTCGATCAGGCTGCAGCAGAAAAGAGCTCCACCCCACCTCTCCGGTTCAGAAAAGCACCCCCTTACCCATTAATTACCTATTGATATGGAGATGGTACTTACTCTCCACTCCTTAGGAATACCTATTGATATGCAGATGAACTAAAGCCAGGAGAGAGATTCTGGAAATACTGCAATTATACCCACATTGATACTCTCTTATACTTCGGTTTTGAGAAACTATCTCAGGCTTTTGTATGACTGACTGGTATCATACCCTAAATAACTCTAAGTAATAGGCTTTGTATCCATGATCTGTGCTACAGCCAAGCTTACAGCTGTAAAGTATTTTGAAGTATTGGAGGTTTTCCTTTTGACCCTTATCCTCTTTTGAACAAGTTACTCTCTTCCCAGCTTTCTTGAACAAGCTACCCTCTTCCCAGCTTTCTTGAACAAGCTATTGGGTGGCAGCAATAATTTCTAAAGGTGTGGCTCTAGAGGGAAGGGCCTTACAGCCGAGAACAAAAAGTCTGAATTCTTGGCTTTGAATTCTAAAGTAGGCTGTTGAAATTGATAGCAGAGACAATAGGCTTGCAAACAGAGACTTTTAAATTGCAATAGTTTTCAGTTATTTGTTTGAAAGTGGAAGTATCTTAAAGTTTAGATGCTTGGCTTTGAAAATCAAGAGACAAAATCAAACTGTAAACTTTATACCATAATTACCAGACTTTGGAACAATATAGGATGATGTAAGAACAGTTTTCCTAGCCAAAAGGAAGTAAAATTTCCAGGACTTGGCAGGAGAAAGAGAATTGGAGAGGACATGAAAGGAACTTGGCTTCACGGGTGTAGTTTCTATACTTTACAATTTTCAACCCGAGTCCCAAGATGGATATTGAAGAGACACATCAGCAATTCTGATAAGGGGCTTTCAGAGCAGGAGAACCATCATCATCAAATTCCTAAGAGTGTTGCCTGGTGCGATGGCATACTTTGTGGTGAAGACTTAGTCTCTAGGAAAGCATCTGAACTGAAGAGAAGCAATGGCTAAATGAGGTCACCAGATACATGGGCCTGAGACAGCTCTTTGTAGTCCTGCACACTCCTGCAGGGTGTCGGAGAACCTTTAAAACTGCCTATGGCACAGTATGACAGTCCTCAAAAACTTAAACATAATATTACCCTATGATCCAGAAATTTCATTTCTAGTTATTTCAAAAGATTTTAAAGCAGGAACTCATATATCTTTATAACCATGTTCATAATGGCATTATTCACAATACCAAAAGGTGGAAACAACCCAAATATCCATCAGCAAATAAATAAATAAAATGTGATATATACATAAGATGGAATATTATTCAACCTTAAAAAGGATTGAAATTCTGATACATGCTGTAATAGGAATGAACCTATGCTAAGTGAAATAAGTCAGAGGCAAAAGGACAATAGTGTATGATTCCCTTGTAGGAGATATTTAGAATAATTAAATCGAAAGACAGAAAGTAGAATAGTGGTTACCAGGGTTTGGGGGAGCAGAGAATGAGCAGTTATCATTTAATAGGTATTGGGTTCAGTTTGGATGATGAAAAAGTGTAGATGGATGGTGGTGATAGGTACAACATGTGATAGAACAACAATGTGAATATGAACAATAATGCCAGTGAATTGTAGACTTAAAAGTGGTCAAAATGGAAATTTATGTGATGTATGTTTTACCACAATTTTTTAAAAATCAAGAGGAAAAAAAATTTCCTATGCCCCAAGCAGAAAGACAAAAATGACTGAAAGTGAGGCCAGCTGACCCGGCGAGGCTAGGGCAAGGAGAATATAGAGTGACTTGTGAAGTCCTGGTGACTGGTGAGCCACGGGGACGCAAACATTTCAGCTGCTGGTAGTGGAAATAGGTAACCAATACAAAGGAAACAGGGATTGTTCCTCTCAACAGAAGCTACTGAGGTAGTTTGCCGATAACCATGAATCATATTCCTCTCCCCACAAATGAAGGATGATAAACTACCTAGGACTTAGATCGTGCAGAACTTAGATTACTACTAAGAAGGGACAGAAAGAGGTGAAGGGAAAAAATGATCATTTATCCAAAAAAGATTGAGTATAAACCGAAGTTACCAAAATTACTTTGGATTACAGGATTAGGTTTTCCATCATCAGTGAAGTAAGCTGAGTTATAAGGAAATCATTCCATTCTGCATGCATGAGTATGTATGACTATGAAATATATTCTCACTGTGTTGCTATATGCCTTTTCCAAACCTAAAGTGAGGTGCTCCTCAAATCTGAAAATTCTGGAGCTCTCTGTGAGGAATGAGGAGTTCTGCTTGGCTCTAGATCACTGCAGCTTCTTTGGGCTCATGTAAGATAGCCACACCCTTTGACTGATGGACAATTCATGAAGCTGGAACTTTGGGGTGCCTACAGTTAAAGCAATGAACAAACATGTCCCTTGTTACACCTTGGCCTCTGAGAACACCTTTATGCTATTTGGAATGCTGGAAAACCCTCCCACCATCATTTTCTAGTGGTTAATGGTAAGGACAAAAGACATCCTGAACTAATAGCTATTAATAATTGCTCATCTGTATTACATTCCATGCTGGCACTGTGCTGAGTACTTTACATGATTATCTCATTTAGGCATTACAACAAATACCTGTGAGGTAAATACTATTAATCACATTTTGCAGAAAAGGAAACTGAAGGTTAGCAAAAGCAGATAACTTGCTCCAGGTGACCCAAGTGGTAAATAACAGAACTAGGAAGAACCTAGAAACCTGACTTTGCAGGTCAAGTGCTAATCATGACCCTACATTGCTACTTGTTACTGGGGTAGCCTTCTGATCTGCTCTAAATATCTAGCTCCACACAGATCACTGGCATGGATTTTCCTGGATACAGCATGATACAGGATCTAGTATCTTACCAGAAATGGCTTAACTGTTAGATCTGTGTTGAGGACTCCCAGGTTGATTACTGGTCTACATAAACAAACAAGGCTTCCACATGATACCTAATAAGTTAACAATTACTAACTTGAATAATTTTGAAATGGGACTTTCTCAAAATTATGGAAAGCTTCAGTATATTTTGGGGTTTACAAGTCTTATGGACAATTTATCACCTCAGTTGTATCCAAACTACCTTATAAAAGAGAACACAAGTAACTTGTGATGCCGTGCTGCATCTTTAAGCCATGAAAATTACGTATGTTTCCCACCATCCAGGCCTTCCCCACCCCCATGTCACTGGAAGCTTACTTCTATTCTCTGGTGTAGGGTTGTCCTATTGATAGAGGAGCCAGATATTTGGCTTCCACAACTACCTCATGTAGCAGTGAGAGTTAATGGCTTTAAAGGCTGCTTTAGAAGCATGAAGGCTAAATCTCCGGGAGTGAGCTTGGAGCAACTGAAATAGACCTAGAGACTTACTTTATGTCATACAAGGTGGCCCAGCTTTTTGTTTCTGCCCTGTAGGCACTTGACAGGTAGGTAGGTATTGCCTTATCTCACAAACAAGGGAAAGGAAAGAACACTTCTCTGTTCCTGACGGGGTGCTATGTGGTACAGGAAGCATGAAAATGCTCTGCACTTGAGCTTGATTATGAACTCCATCCCAACCCCCCACCATCCACAGCTGGCTCAAGGGAAGGCAGAGTTCAGAGATGAACTGTTCTAACCATGAACAGCCAATTAAATCAAGCCAGGGAAGCCCATCTCCAGGGGTTTAGTCTTTGTCCTAAAATGAACCTAGCCAACCTCTCCAGACTATCCAAAATACTGAACATTCCCCACAGAGACGTTTCTTAGCCTGACATGTCCCCTTCTAATGTACACACACTAATGACACCTGAACAGGTGTAAAGAAGGACCTTCAGAGGCCTAAGAAGCTATTCACCTGTTTCTGAGCCTGAATGACCCCGGGACATCTTCCAGAACATGTTGCTCAACATAGAGTCCTTCTAGACTTTTAAAGTTCTGAGAGAAGATTATTTTCAAACTACAACCTGACACTAAGCAAACCATTTAGTCAAGGATCAGGGAAGAAAACATCTTTTCAGACACAAAAAGACTAAAATTGTACCAAGTACCTGTCCTTAGAACTTACTTGAGGATCTGTCTCAATGAAATTAGAGAATAGATAGAAAGATCAGACACAGAATCCAGAAAACAGTGCGCCACTCTAACTCAAAGCAGCAGAGGGAAGTTCCTGAATGAAGCTGATTAGCAAGTCTGTAGAGTGACTATTCCAGACTGAAGCTGGACTAGATCTTCCCTATCCTTAATATCATCTCTGATCCACTATTTATGGGACCCAGGTCCCATATTAGGGATCCCACTATTAGGGATCCAGAGGGCTGAGTGGAGGTAATTAAAAAACTGATAGGGAAGTAAGGGTGAGGAGAGATGCTGAAAGAGGGAAAGGAAGAAAGCCATAAACTAAACAAATTTTCACTTAAAATGAAAAAAAATCTCAACACAAATTTATTGCTCATAAAGATAGCTAATAAAATCTGTTAATTTGGATTGGAATCCAGTGAATGTTTTATAGAATGATCTGACAAGGCCTTAACCATAGATATGTTGAGGATATTAAAAACATAAATTAGGACATAAAAGATCATAAAATTGTAGAACAAGTAAAATGAAACTAAAATATGTCATACCTGAAAGAACATTGAAAGTTTTGGAGATCAAAATGTAATCATTTGATAAAGAATGAACTTCTGATGCATAGAACAACAAGGATGAGCCTAAAAAATGCCATGTTAAATGAAAGCCAGATGCAAATGACTGCATTATATGATTCCATTTTTAGGAAATGTCAAAAAAAGAAAAAGTAAATCTATAGAGACAAAAGTAGACTAGTGATTGCCTGGGGCTGGAGGTGGGAACAAGGACTGACTAAATGAGCAGAGGGATTTTTTTGGGGGGTGGATGGGAATGTTCCAGAACTGTATCATGGTGAGGAATCCAGAAGTCTATACATTTACTAAAACCCTTCAAAATACATGTAAAATGGGTGAATTTCATAGTATATAAGTTATACCTCAATGAAGTTGTTAAAAAATATATTATTGGGATAAAAAAAAGTTACAGTTGAGGATATTCTTAAAACTGGATGCAGTTGAAAACTTAATTATGAATTGAAGACATTACTGGGGAACTTGCTCTGTATGCCTTGCAGGAAGACAAAGAAATTAAATTTGAAAGAAAGTCAAAAGACACGGAGGATAGATTTTCCAGTCTCCAACAACTGTCTTATAATAGTTCCAGAACAATAATGGAAGTAGAGCTGCAACATTTGAAACAAGAATGGCTAAGAATTTCTAAAAACTGAAGAAAGATTTTGATTGATTTAAGAAATACTCATCAGTTGCCTGTTTTGTACCAGGACGAAGAAAAAACTGAACAAGATGAAATCTCTCCCTCAGGTTTGATGTGTATGTTCAGCACCAAGCTGGATAAATAGAAATACTAAGGTACATCATAATAAAACTGCAGAACATTAAGGATAAAGACATAATCTTGAAATCTTCCAGGGAAAAATGAATGATTATCTACAGAGTAATGACAGATCAGCAGAAGATTTAATGTCAGCAACAGTGCAAGTCAGAAAACAGGAAAGATGATGCTGATGAGAAATAACCACCTGCATAGAATGTTTTACCAATAAACTACAATCATTAATGAGAGGGGTAAAGATACATTCAGGTGTACAAAAACCAAAAGAATTTGTCATGCACAGAGCCCCATTAAAAGAAATATTAAAGATGTACTTTAGCAAGGAAAAATATGGACAGAGAAAAGAAATGAAAAGCCATAAACAAAATGTCAGTAAATGTAACAATTTCCTATTAAAAAAACCACAGCCCTAATTTCTATGTATTTTTAAGTAGAGTTAAAATTATAACTCTAATGATAAGAAGATGGGGCTGTTATTCAATGGATCTAGCAACCTCAGACCTGTGTTTGGGTTATAGGTATAATAGAAATAACGGAATTAACATAGGCTTTATTAGAAACATTTGTAATTCTTTATGTATGTAAATCTTTAAGAATAGAAACATCACCTACAATAATTAATATTTATTTAGTATTGGAGAAGTTAATAGAGGGAGGGAAGGAATGAATATCAGAAATTTTATGAAGGCATGGAAGGGGAGAAAAAGAAGAAAAAAGACAGTAAACAGAAAACAAATTAAAATGGCAGAATTAAGTTAAAATGTGTCATTAATCACAAAACAAAAACAAATTAAACTCACCCTAAAGACAAAAATTATCAAATTGGGTATTTAAAATTCTAGCTCCGTGTGTCTGGGAGACACATATAAAAACAAAACTACCCAAAAAGGGTAGAAACAGATGGACAGAAATGAGTCAATTCAATACTAACCCTGTGGAAGCTCGGGTAGCAATAGTAATACAGGCAAATGTGATTTAAGGCAAATAAAAAACAAACTAAAATGTAACATAATTTTAATTGATTGATAGTGTAAGAAAATAGATCTGTAGATTTGATGTTGATGTTAGAAACAATTTGTTTTACAAGGCTGAGGGATCATGACATTCCAGGAGAGAAATGTAATCCAATCCTAAAAAGCTATCTGGGCCATCATTGGGCAATATTTACATTGTCTCAGTAATGTAAATGTTGGTTACTGGTTTTTGCAACTTTTCGATTAATCTTGGAAAAACCAAGGAAGCCTTGCCTGTAATTGTAGGCAGAATACTTATGCTAACTTGATGAAGTAAAAATGAAAGTGTGCTAACAGTGGTGGCACATGGAAGGTGAAAGAAAGTATATAGGAATTAACACTCACATAAAGTAGGCGGTGAAGAGGGCCTGCAAAAATTGATGGAATCGGAAATGGAAGTTTATGCATATTGTTTAAACATAATAATCAATGAAAGAATTAAAAATTACATAAAATCATCCAAGGGAATGGTGAGCCAAATCTTCATAAATGAGAGTCAATAGATAATGCCTAAATTGATAAATCAAGAAATAGAGGCCTAAGAATGTGTATATAACATGTTGGTGGTAACCAGTAGAAGTTCTGAGATCTTAGAAGAGGCTGACAGAACTGGGGGTGGTGTAGGGGTGCTATGGGACACTACTGTTTTTAATCATAAGCAGAACCTATTTGATGTTACCATATCCATAAATTACTTCAACAAAGTAAAAATAAAAATGAAATGAAATTTAAATATAGGAGGTGTACCACAAAACAACTCTTACCCTTTAGGCTGGGCCACTCTGCATTTTCTCAACAGGAAGAATCTATGCAGCTTGTACGAATTATCAGGAGTGTAAATGAAGCCACTGGATGTGTGGCTTGAGAGGAGCCCTGTCTCCACGGGATTTCTGAGACTTTTTTTGGCACTAACTTTGGCAGTGAAATTTTGGTTCTACCATGGTCAACAGTACCCACAAATTCTCACATCAGCTACCCTTGAGACAATGGCAGTGGCTTCTTTCCTGTCTTAAGTGGCATATCTGAATGTTTGCTTCCCTGACAGGGAGCTGCAGTCAGCAATCATTAGGATCTTTCCCCCAAACATACAGAACCCTGGTCAGAAAACACATGAGTGGCATTGCAAAGATTTTTTTGACCAGGGTTTTCATTGTTCAGCTAGAAGCCTTCTCTTCTCAGATAAAATTTCCCATAAAGAATAAACACCTCTTTGAGAGCAGTTGGGAAGCCAGATGACAGAGGTAGGAGGGAGACTTACTTTTCTCTGTCTATACTTAAGTACCTTTCAAAATCAAAGCCTGGATTTTTTTTCTTATTCAAAGAGTCTGTGGAAACCTATCTGCTTTAATTTATAAATCCTAAATTGAAACATTACTAATATTTAAGGGTCTCTCTGAAAGGGCTTTTAAGAAAAACAGGACTGTCAGAACTTAAATGTGAATATCCTGTTGACAATTTTACAGAGAAGGTACTCAATAAATATTTGCTGACGTTGGTGTTATTGTTGATAGCGACTGTGATAGTGCCAATGATGGGATGAGCAAGACCTCATTTCATCACCACACAAGCTAAAGCACTAGCGCTTTGTGAAGAGTCACCCTGATTTCTCTAGAATGGCATGTCTGCAATGCCATTGCCCATTTCCTTCAGGGCCTGGCACTACCCTTGACACGACCTCTACTTGCTATAAAGAGTCTCTCCTCTGTACTCTCTCAGCAAATCATTCTGCCACAAAATGGGTTTTCCAGATATCTCACCATCAGATCCAGTAGCTCTGACTCTAGGAATTCTCTCCACTCAGTTGATGCTGTGGTAGAGAGTGACCTGTGCATTTAGGAGGAACCTACCTTTCAGGAAGCCGGAAGTGCTCACCAGTCAAGCAAAGCACCATGCACAGAAGGCATACTATTAAGTGATGTATTCTGACCTCTCAAGTGCCCAACAGATTCACTAAAGCATTGTCTGGCAACTGCAGGCCTGAGGTGCGTAAGAAAGAAACATGAAGATCATTGCCACCTAGACATTTACTGCAGTTAATCACCAATCAACTCTCTGAATACAACATGGCTTAGGGCTGATTGGAATTCTATATCGCATTGACATGATCTTTGTCACAGAGAATTCTCCATCCCTGTTCCCTCCCTCTTTTCCTTCTTCATTCTCTCCTTCCCTCATTCACCAGACATCCTTCAACCTATGTGTGTCAGACTGCTCCAGTAGAAGGTACTAAGAACTATATGCCCACTTTAAATTTAGGAAAGTATGAAAGACCCCAACATCAGGAGTGGAAGTGGGTTTTTGTAAGACTCTTAACTCAGGAATAAGTAGATTAAATTAGAGCTGAGAAATTCCCATTAGAGTTGCATCTTTTGAGTAATGCCCTCTCCTACACCCACATCTGATTTGGTTGGTAAGATTCTGTGGGCAATTATAAGTACAATGGAAGGAATGATTCCCCTAACTTATCTGGGTGCTTTGAAGGAGGTACAGCAAGGGCCACTACCTAGTATGGTTGCACAAGTTGGGCACAAGGGAGTGCCTGGAGGAGGTGAGTCCGGGCAGAAATCTAGCCCATGCCCTGCTCACTAAGACATGAGGCTAGGGGTGCAGAGGATGGGCATACTTTTCTCATTCCCACAAAGGTACTGTATGTTGTAGGCAGCAGATCTGCATTCTCTGATTGTAATCCTCTGATGGGAAGGTCAGGGAGTTACAGACCAGACTGGGAACACCAACTGTGTGGACAGGCCCAGGCTTTACAAAGCAAGGCAGGAAGGACATCATCCACATCAGGTCCCCTGCTTTGATACAGCTTAGGGCCAGGGGTTTTCTGGAGATCTAACTTGGGATTCAGACTTCATAATTGGTCTTCTGGTTTCTACCCAGTTACTCCTCAAATTAGTCCTATTGATTTTTATCTCCCAAATAAATGTATCTCCTGAACATAAATACATCCTCTTCATCCTCGCTGACATTTTCATGTGGGAAATTTCTAGAGAATCCCTAGAGAGACACAACTAGGTTAGAACACTAAGGATTTAAGCAGATGTGGCTAGAACTGCTGATTTCCTAAGGCCAACCTTGTTGTCACCTAAAAACTTGCTTGGAAGAACGACCCACGTTCCAACTGTGCCTTTGATCCTAAGTCTATGCCTGCTCTTGGGTAAATCCTTACCCAGCCCTGGGCTTCAGTCTCTAGATCTAGACAGTTAGATGATTGGGTCTTTATTGTTCTGTGAGGCTGTGGTTATACCTGGCTTGGCTTCCTAAGGTTGGAAGCACAAAAGTGACTTGACAACAGCCCTGGTTTGTAGTCCTGTGGAGCTCACATCTAGGATGAGAAGGAAGGTGTCATTCATAGGCTCAGAGCCCTGTGCTTCTCTCCCTATTCTGTTCATGCTGAGTGATTCAGGGATTTAATGGCCATGGCATACCAAACATTACTGCACTTGCTTCATCTTCAGCTTCTCTTATTTGTTAAACCCTTGTGGAATTTGCCATCCCTCCCACCTGTACATGAGTATGCAGGATGCTATAGTAAAAAACCAGGTGCTTTGATGTCCCAGCTCCACACCTTATTACTTAGGTTACTGATTCCCAGTTTCCTAATCTGTAAAGTGGAGATAATAATGTTTATGTCATGGAGCTGCTGTGAGGATTAAATGAGATTCTGTCTTAAAACACATAGCATAGGACTTGGCTAATACGTGATAACTCCCTTTCCCCTCCTCCCTTCCCCGCCCACCCCCTACAGTGTGTGTGCATGTCAGTAAAAACTATTAAAATGTTGCATCCTGGAGGAGTAGATTAACTGGCTAATAACACAAGTTTAGGCATGAAACAGGTATGCACTTGGTTATTTGTGGCTTGAAATCTCACCCCTGCCAATTTTTTATTGAGTTTTATCTGAAGAGATATCTCATTGAAATGAATAAAATATGTATACATTTTTTCTCCGAAGTGATGGGATCCTCTAGTTTTGCTGGATGTGATAATCCTATGTGTGCACATGGAAGGGGTTAGCATCCAGTGGGTCCACTCAAATGGCATTGGGAAGTCCCCTTAAGTTTCAACCTCAGTGCTTTCTGATAAGTTGACTGTCTCCCATCATGCACTTGTGATAAAAGCCCCATTGTGTTGTCCCTGATACCCAGACACTGCCCCCTCATTCCATCTGTGAAGTTTTCTTCTAGGGAAATGTACAATCTCAAACAGCCACACAATCACTATCTGTATAAAACAAGTAAGTTAGTATAATGTACTGGTTAGGAGCAAGGTCTCCATATTCAGACTGTTTGATTTTTGAAGACTGACACTGCTACTTACTAGCTTTGTGACCTTGGGTATAGTTAATTTCTCAGTTTCCTTATCTAAAAAATGGGTCCAATGGGGCCAACCTGACAAATTTGTTGAGAAAGTTAAATGAGTCAGTAAATATAAAATGTCTGATACATAATAAGCTCTCATAAATTTCTATTTTTATTAATAATGATAATGATCTCTTCTCCACATTATAAGTTGTCAATATGTTAGAACAAAGCTGAAAATGGTCGAGTGAATTGCAGCAGAATGGGTAGACGGGGAGGAGCCAATACGTAGAACCTTAACCATCTGTTTCACGATAATACTCCCTGCTGCAGTTTTCTGCCTTTTGATTTCCTGCCTGATCACATAAGAGATCTCAAGTCCCTGTTTGTGCCAGGTGGGACACTGGAACACAGTGAGGTCAGAATGGCAGGAAATTCCTGATCACCCTGTCATCTTTGCATTGTTTGTTTGATGGCCGTGACCTAATCAATTCCTGGAGCTTGTAGACAATGGCCTTTACCTCAGCCTGCTGCTGAGAACAATATGCAATTTAAGTCAGTTACCAAATGGCTCCACCAGGACTTGAGTACCTGACAGAGAATTTCTTGGAAGAAGACACAAAAGAGCTGCCCCTGGCTCTGTTCTCATGCCTAAATCCTAAGAGTGAGCTTGCTTTTGCTGCTGAAGGCCTGAATCCTTAGGGGGTAAAAAAAGCACGAGGAGTCAGGATATGTTAGGATTACTACGGCTTCTTGGTAGTCAGAGCGTACAGTATCTACCCACTCCTGGTCATTCGCAGCCTGTTGGACCAGCTGAGATCTGGGATGTTCACGAAGTCTGAAGTCAGGGAGGTGTGCAACATCATCAGAATCTAGGAGGATGCCTGGAAGGTAGCACTCTACAATGACTCCATCTGAGTACTGAGAGATGCCCTTCAGATTCTGCACTGGAAGTCATTATTTTTTTAGAAGTACAGAGAATGAGAGATAAATAAAAACTGGATTGGTCGGGAAAGTTCCCTGGAAGAAATGGTCCACATACACTGCTTGTACTTCCAAGACTCTACTTACTTTCAATCCCCATTTACAGACAAATCTTGGGTCTTGCCAATTGCCCCAAACTACTCCACCTCCAGAATCTTAAACTTTAGTATCCTGTCTTCAGTCTTGCATTTCTCTCACTCCTTGTTCCTGCTAGACCTACTCTTTGATCTTAACAAGACTTACTTCCCAGTATTTGATTCTTCCACTTTCTTCCAGTCTATTTGTCTCTCCCCTATGCAATTCTTTTTTTTTATTGAAGTGTAGTTGATACACTATATTATATTGGTTTCAAGTATACAACACAGTGTTTAACAGTTTTGTCATTAAATACTCACCCCAACTAGTGGAGTTACTACCTGTCAACATAGGAAGATGTTATAAAACCATTGACTATATTCTCCATGTTGTACATCCTTCTCTGTGACCAATTTATATTATGATTGAGATTTTTGTGCCTCTTTATCCCCCTCACCTCCCCAACACACCCTAACCCCTCCCCCATGCTAACCAGTCACTTCCCAGTGTCTGAGTCTGCTGTTATTTTGCTCATTTTGTTTTGTTTTTAGATTCCACAAATAAATGAAATCAAATGGTATTTGTCTTTTTCTGCCTATCTTATTTCACTCAGCATAATACCCTCTAGGTCCATCCATGTTGTTCTAAATGTCCCCTATGCAATTCTTAGCTCTTCATATCAATTACTGTTATGACAAAACTGTCTGTTCTTTTGTCCCCTTAACCTTTTACCTAACCTGTTGGGAAAGCAGCTAGACCTTTCATGACACATTAGTGGCCAACTCCCTCTCATATTCCTCACAGAAGTACAAGTTATTTCAAAAGTTTCTATTCTCTTCAAACTCTCTATCCCTTCTCTGTCCCACCCTATCTCTTAATTATTACAAGATGGCCTCCTTTAATACTTTACAGAGAAAATAGAAAGTTAAAGAGTAATTACTTTAAGTCTCTATTCCTCATCTCCAGTATACAAAATTACCTTCATCTGTCCACTCCTTTCTTCCTTCCTCTGGCCTAAAGCTAATCCTCTGATCTAACACTAATCTAAGCCAAAGCTACCTGTGCTGTCAATTCCACCGCTCTTTACCTCCTTGACGGCCTTACTCCATCAGTTAACTCTGGTATCATTAATCTCTCCCTCTCTTCTTGCATCTCACATGCTTCTGTAGCAGGTGGGTTCCTGTTCACTAGGCCTTTCTCTCACCTGAAAAAAATCCTATTCGAGCATTTCTTCAGGGGTACCACTGATAGAAGTAAGAAAGTCAGAAAGGGAATATATTTTTAGGAACAGGAGTTAGGAATTGAGGCTTCAGTTTTTAAAATACAGAGTTTGTTGGGCCAGTAGAAATGTAAGATAGGAGGTTTAGAGATATACACATGTATCCTGAGGAGAGAGATCAGCTTTCTTCCTTACTCTGACACATCAAAGGTATATTGCAGTGTATTAACTTGGGTGGGAGGTGGGGTGTAGCCCTGCGTATTCCTTTTTCCTAGAGTTTTTTTCCAAAGGGTTTTAAAGTTTTTGGCATATTAACACATTTATTTTAAAGGTATTTCAGTGGTATTAAAAACCCAGATTTTATAACTCTGAATTTCATCTCAACCTCCAGATGTAGAATCCAGAAAGAATTGTCTAGTCATGTGACTGAGTAGGAAATGACAGTGTCACTCTAGGTCTTTATTAGGAATTCTTATATTTTTGTATAATGAAAGAACCAGTTACGGGCAACGTGCAGCCATGTTTATTAAAATAAAGGCTTTCAAAGCTCTTGCTAGAAAATTATTTTACTATTTCTCTGGGAGTCAAAATGCGCTGTTCTGTAGATGCTTTAACCTCTGTTTTGTGTATGACCTCCTAGCAGTTTATGCTACATTTACAGTTGAAAAAGGCGGAGGCTGAGAAATGCTGATGAACTCTTGGGTAGCATGCCTTGGACTTTGGTTGAAATTACCCCTCAGAAATTTATCCTATTCCAAATTCCCTCTAATAAAGTTAAGCTTTATTTGTCTGATGGATAATTGCTTTGTCAGTCTCAATTACCTCATTGCATTATTAAAAATTATCTTACGTTGCTTTGAACTACCATAATAAACACACACTTTTTTCACAATAACACACTGATTATAAATAATATCATAAAGTACACTTGAACATTCATCAGAAACTTGAAGATTTTCTTGAACTAACAGATGACATTCATCAATGTACTTGAATATCTTGAGTCATGGCTTACCATACAGAGTTCAGATAGATGAATACCTGTAAATAAAAAGACAGACTAGAATTATAAGACCAGAAGGGTCTTTTAATAGTCACTTGCTCTTTGGGGGCACTGTACCATAAAAGCCATTCCACAGAATGAGATTTTAGAATCTATTCCTATCTCCTTTCTCATTTTTCCTTCTCCTCCTCTCTTCCTTCTTCTCCTACTCTTTACACAAACATTTACTGAGCACTCACAACATCTCACGTCCTATGTTAAAGTATTGAGGGCTTAGTGATGAATAATAATCAGTTCCTGACTTTAATACTCTACTTAGTAGAAGAAAGAGAGAATATGTTACTACACACAGGAGCCCAGGTGTGACACCTGTCTTCCTTAACTCAAATGAGTGATCAAGAAATATTTCTAAGGAGGTGGTGCTTGAACTCATCCTTTAAGGGATGAATAGCAATTAGCCAAACAGACAAGGGAGAATGGACATTGCAAACAGAACATCATGAGCAACATCATGAAAGAGTGGGAGCACATGCTGAAGTTGTGAATGGGTGGCATGGTTGAGCATATTCGATGAATGTGGGTGAAGGAGAATCCTGGTCATCTATTCTGATGAGGACATTTCAGTAAAAGTAAAATTAGTTCTTGATTTTAATCCTCTTCTTTAGTAGGACCCTTTAAAAGATGACAACTATAAAATCTTTTTAATTCTTTTCATCAGAATTAAATTCATTTAATCAGAAGTACCTTAGTATCAAATACAGGGAGAGGAAGCTCAAAGGAAGTTTTTTCATCTCTTCAGCTTACTCTTAAAAAATTACTCTTACCATTTGCTGGGGGCAATGCTTATTAATAAGAGTAGTCAAGGGAATGATTTCTCAATTATTCTCAGCTGCTTTTCAAATGAGAAGGATGTTAATTCTTTTTTTCATAAGATGGAAGAGTATGACCAGTTGTATCAGGTAGAATCCAAACCCCAAACAGTTCCAAGTCAGTTTGGATTAGCTGCAGGAAATCCTGATTTTTATCTGATGTGGCCCATAAGTCTATTATAACTCACAAGAGAGTTGCTTTAAGGACTGGCTATTAGCCTCACTTTACATTCAAAGGTGATAAATCTTAAAACAAGTTACATGACTTTTAGAACTGATGTCACTCTCCCTCTTGATCTCTCTCTATCCTTCCTTTTGATCCACATCCTTCCCCTTTGCCCATTCCTTTTTTTTGTTCATGTCCCTATTTTTTTCCTTCTTAATTTATGTCTTATGCCTATGATCTCATTGGTCATTTAAATTTTTCTGCTAGTGATATGTGGATTTCTAATACTTTCCCTGAAAAATATTTCAGATAACTCTTCGGACTGCTCACTTCTCAGGGAATGTCAAATCAGTTCCTCTTACGATTCCTCACATACTCCCATACTTGACAGAACCACACCCAGAGGAATGGGATTATCGTCTCTGTCACTCAGGAGCAAGTCTCTTGTGGAGAATCCTGTCTATCCTTGGCCCCGCCCTCCTTAATATTTTTAACAGGCATGTGTATGAAGACATGGATGGCAGGATTACCAAATATGCAGATGACTCAAAGCCAGGAAGCATAACTAAGTTGATAGGTGACAGAATCAATTTCTACAATGATCTCAGTTGGCTGGAATGTTGATATGAAACCAACGAGCTGAAATTTAAATCAGGCATATGTAAAGTTCAACATGTGAAATTTAGAGAATCTGCAGGCACTCTAGTCCTGACATAGATTAGCTCATGTGGATTAGACTGAATAGTTTTGACTATTAGCTTATGTAAGCCCAAAGCATGAAACAGCTGAACATACGGTTAGACTGAATTAAAAGTGGGTCGAGATCAAAAGGAATTGCCTGTACTGTGCATTGTCATGGTATACCTGAAATATGATTTTCTTTGATGATCCAGAACCAGGACAGGTGAGTTAGATGGAGAGGGAAGGACAGTGAGAGGTAGCAAAACTAGAAGAGAGTCTAAAAACCATGTCAGATAAAAGTGGTGAAAAGCTTGGAAAGAAACAAGTAAGAGACCTGCTAGATGAATTCACCTATTCCAAGGTCAGGGTGAGCCAGAGAACAACTCAGAAGGAATGTAGGAGTAAATAGCTTCAGTTGACCCCCACCTCTATCCCACTGGTGTTCCCTGTCTCTGCCCCATTTGTCTTATACCTGTGAGTTAGAACATGAGTCCAAACTTCTTCCCTAGCTCTTAGCACACAGATTTTATCTCTCTGTCATGATTAACATATGGGTAGGACAGAGTTAGCTTCATGGGTGTACAATCTGTGCTGTTGCACAGGGCCCTGCTCTTAGAAGGACCCCGTGCTCGGTTTCATGTCCCCTTGAAATTCATAACAATTTTTGAACAAGGGCCTGGCATTTTCATTTTTCACTGAGCCCCACAAATTATCTAGCCAGTCCTGGGTATGGACAACTTCCTTTTCTTCTTAGACCAATTGGAGTTTTCTAAAGGGAAGTTTTGCTATAAAAATGAGCTAACAAACAATGTCAGCTACTCCAACAGCTAGAAAAGAATAAAATTTCAGATTACAGATTAATCCCAGAATGAACCAGAGCTCAGCCAAAAAATGCAGTTAGCACAGTTAGGAGAGTCTATAGCTTCTGGCTCCTTTATACCTCATTTTTAGCTGTCCCCAAATGTTAAATTAAGATATGGACATGATCTGAGGTTGATTTTGGTTTAACAACAAAACCAAACTGTAGGATCTATAGCAGGGCTCCATGCCAGAAATGCTTCCAAGTTCCGTGGCTCTAGTTTTATCACTACTTGCCAGTCCCCTCTTTCCTTCTTCTTCTGCCACTTTCCACCCATTGTAGATCTCTGGGGCACGGGCTTCTTCATTTTGACTCCCTTACTTCCTATCTGTTTACTAGCTGATTGAAAAGGCCAGTTAAACAAGTTGGAGAACTTTGTTTTCCTCACCTACTATTGGCATCATGTAAGGTTGCCAGATTTAGCAAGTAAAAATATAGTTTTCATAAATTATAATTTTAGATAAGCAATGGGTAATTTTTTTAGTACAGTATGTCAAATATTTCATGATATATACTTAATGCTAAAAAATTATTTGTTGTCCAGCTGAATTTCAAATTTATCTGAATGTTGTGCATTTTATCTTGGAATACAGACATTATGGGCACCCATGGCTCCGGGCTGCCCTAGACATCCAGGTTCTGCCTACCAGCTAACCAACCTCCTTGGAATCCATTGGTAGCTCTTCAGCTTTTTCTGGGACCAAAACTGTCTCCTGGCTTTATCTAATGTCATATCCTGGCTCTTAAAATCTCTGCCTCCTCTCTAGTTCCTATTTTAACAAGAGAGCAGAAATGACTAATGGATCCTGAGTTTATTGAACAATCACATATCTTTCCCAATGCATATTAGCAATTCTTCCCATTGATTCAAGTTCTCTTTCATAATTCTGTTTCCAAGTACCCCAAAGAAGTCACAGTTATCAGATTTTGCAACTGAGGTTGTAACTAGTTTTCTCACCATAATTTCCCCAGTAGCTGCTATGGTGCATGGGGTCCAGTGGAGTTCAGTAAATATTTGTTGAATGAGTTAATTAAAGAATAAATTCCCATTAGACTGTTTGTTAGAACAGATGGCCTAGAGTCTTCTATTTCATTCCTAGGGGAAGGACTAGGGCCAATAGTATTAATGCTTAGGGAAATCATTTTGGCTTCAACACCCAAAAAAAGAGGTCAAAGTGGTAGTGTTGAGAAGTCAAGAGCTGCCCAGCCCTGGCAACATTCAAGAGGAAGCAGAATTCTCACCTGGTAAAGACCTGCTGCCACAGATAGAATTCCTGGACTGCAGTGAGAATTAATTGTTAGAGTACTTGTAACCCTAAGATTCCGGAATACTAATGTACTCTATAAACTTTTTTTTTCAACTTGAAAATTTCCTATGTTACTGAATTGTGCTCTTCTGAAACCTAGGATGTATAATGGTTGCATGCACTTACTAATGATGTGACAACTACCTTTGGTTTCAGATCTTGTAGGGCATAAAGACAAGGAAGCAGTTCCTATTAATGGAAAGTAAAAAGCCCTTAATTTTTCAGTTTATCTTTGATTTATAGGTTTCTCTGTCTATATGTGGCCAGGATTTCCTTGGCCTTTTTCAAAAGGAACATGATGTAATAGTTGAAAATGTGTAGTAACTGACAACATGTCCATGGGGGAAATGTTATAAGTGTTACCCAAAAATATGATTACTAATGGAAACCCAAGCTAGTGCTTCAACATGAAAGAAAGAAGTATTTGTAGGTGTGGTAAGCATAACCATTTCCTCCAGTAACCAAGGGACCCTCATATATCTCCTCATTCTTTTAATGTTGTAACATGTGAGGGATAGGAAGAGATATTTGGAATAGAGTTATTGTGCATATTTGAGTCATGCGTGTGGTGTTGAAAGTGGGAGAGATAGGGAAGTATAGGAGAGTGAGGGCAAGATATATGATGTTCCCGGGGCCACAATAGGGGGCTGGCTCTGGGTGTGTGTGTCAGTTGTGATGGCTGAGTAATCAACACTCAGTGTTCAAAATAAACAATAATATTTAGTGTAATATTTCTTTAAATAAAAAGTAATGCTTTGGGTGACGAACATGTTCTAAATTAGTAATGGTGATGGTTGCACAACTATACAAATATACTAAAAACCACTAAACTGTGTATTTTAAAAGGATGAATTTTATGGCATATGAATTATATCTCAATACATCTGTTATTAAGAAATTAATACAAGAAACCCATGATGAACAAAATATTAAAATTTTAATGAAAGTAAGGATCAGGCCAGGACCTACCCAACCCCAGGCACCAGTTTCCAGATCTCAGGACCACAAATACTGCTTGAGAAAAGTGTCTGAGGGAAAGTAAGGGGCCCACAAGCAGCAAAGAGAAGCAATGTACTTTCTGACTTTTTATGTGATTTTAATTCTTCTTTCCTAAGCCACAAACACTGACTTCCCTTGCATGCCTCTCTAAATAGTCTTTTCCACATCTTTTCCTTCCATTTCGTCTCTGTACTTTATAGTCCAGGTTTGAGTGGGGAGAGAAGCAGTCTGATAGCCGAGTTTGGATGAAGAAAGGAAAGCAACTTCATCCTGTTTGTTTCTAGGCCCACCTCTAACCTGGGCAGAGATTTGTAATAAGGTGGAGAAAATATTCAATTTACAACTGGCACCCAAATTCCCAAGGGAGGAAACTTGAGTGAAAACAGCCTCAAAACTTACTGGGGTAGAAGGCAGGACCTTAAGAGCATACATGTCAGCCGATGGCCAGGCTAAGGGAACTAGCCTTGCTACCTTAGGCAAAAAAGGAATTTGTTTATCTGGAGAAGGGGAGGCAGTAGGACAGGAGACAACAGTTGTTTGTGATGGGAGAGGAAAGTAAAGGTCCTGGGGAAGATAGGAGACTGGGTTCAGGGTGAGCAGGATGGCCAGAAGAGGCATCCCCTGAATTGAGGAATGGGGAAGGGCACCAGAAAGATTTTTTAAAACAGGAGTATCTAAAGTAGCTTCTGTACTTGTTAAATGTGTTCTGTGTGACATAATCTCTCCCCCGTAAACCCCTGCTCTTAAATAAAATCTACATGTGTGAGTGGGGGTTTGTTTGGAAACCAGTGGAGGGACTGTATTTCCTATATGGCTTGACTTGCTCAGAATGGAAAATTGGACAGAGGAGGAAGAAGAGACCATCAGATGTAAGCCCCCTTGACTGTGCCGAAAACTTACAAAGGGCTCTGAACTCTCGCTGGCGATGGAATTAGGATAGCTGAGTCAGTTCCATCTGGTTCTCAGTGATCAGGGAGGCCACATTTGAGGTCCAGGCTAAGATTAAATCTGTTAAACAGGGTTAAATCCTGGAAGGTCTTTGTGGTTCCGGTGGAGGAAGGAGAATCTTGCCAGTACATTCCATTTATAGCTAAAAGGGCCACTGGGGGAAGGAAGAATTGTCTGGATTGATACCAACCATTGCTTCAACAGTCTCAATCCAAATATTTAGGGCCCAATTTTCTAAGGCCCATACTTAAGTGTATTACTTGCCACATTTCATGGGGTCACACTCAAGATACTAATCTTTATCAAGCTCAAGATCTCAGCTAGGTAGCCACATTTCTTATTTTGCCCACAGATGTTCCAATTTAAGAGCAGATTTTGCAGTATTATCTTGTATGTATGATTCTCTTCTTTCCACATCAAAGGAGGTTTCCCACTGAAAATGGTAGTTTAATATGAACCATGACAGACTCTGTGGTTTCATAGCACTCAAGAAGCATGAAGATAACTGTCTACTGACTTTTCTATACTTATTTCTTGTCAATAAATCACTTTCCTTCCTAGAACTTTCTGACGATTACCCTATCCTGTTTTATGGTGGGCGAGCCTCAAAAAGACTCACTCTGGCCCAAATCAGAAACTCCACAGAATTGGGTCTCTGGGAATCAGTATTTTTTTGAAAACTCTCCTAAAAGTTCTGCCTTAGCTGGGAATTGCAGGAATTGAATCTTTGGAGGCATGTGTATTTGGAAAAATTCTCACCCCCTTCTACCAGTTGACTTATTTAATAAAATGAGATTTAATAAGAGTATCTCATTCTATGCATTGAATAATTAATTATTTAATACAGTGCTTAAACCTCACTATCACTTGTCAAAAGCATAACCTAAAGAATGAGAATTCAGAAATCAATGTATTATTCCAAAGTATCCTGATAATTTAGTTGCTAGAAATTATAATTTGTTATCTATTGTAGAAATAATAATTATTTCATTGATTAATTTTTTCATCAATTCAATACATTATAAAGCAAGTATCATGTGCCTATATTCTTCTAAGCACTGGGGATACAAAAGTGAATAAGATATAGTCCCTGCCCTCAGGAAAAATTGATGAGTGAACAGTCAATTACAATATAGTGTGATGCATATTAAGAAAAGAATAAGCATGTGGAATGCTGAGTGCAGATTGAACTGAATCTTGGGATTGTTTAGATTGAACTGGGAAAGTTTAGAAAGTATTGTCTAAGCTGAGACTTGGTGGATGAGAAGGATTTATTCAAATGAAAAGACACAAGGGAAGAGTAAGTGTAAAGGCCAAGAGAAAAATAGAACAAACCAAACATGCAGGGGTCCTCAAGAAGTTTGGTATGATTTAAGAGCTTAAAATTCCAGGTGGGTAGTGCTTAGAGATGAGGCTGAACAGATAAGCAAAAGTCAGATTATAAAGGATTCTGTCCGTCATGTCATGGAGTTCAGCTTCATCTAGGTGGAGTGTCATAGAAAGATATTTAAAGCCACCAAAATCGTCAAAATTAAAAAGATTGACAATAACAAGAGTTGATAAAGATGATGGAATGTTTGTATACAGTACCTACTGATGCTCTATAACTCAGGAATTCCACTCTAGACTATGTACCAACAGAAGTGAGGGCTTGCATCAGTCAAAAGATACATATATAAACATGTTTAGTTTTATTCATAATGTCTATAACTTATGAATGATACAAATATCTATCAACAGTAAGGAGGGTAAATAAATTGTGATGTAGTCATAGAATGAAATACTATATAGCAATAAAGAAGAATGAACTACTTACACACGCCACATATTGGATGAGTATCACAGACATTGTGTGAAAAAGTCACATGCAAAGACTTTTTTTTGTATGATTTCACTTAAATGAATTTTTAAAGCAGGCCAAACTAAACCCTGGTGACAGAAGTCAGAATAGTAGTCACTGTGGGATGGAGTTTGACTCAAACGGGTGCATGAGGGAGCCTTATGAAGTGCCAGAAAAAAATGTGTAATGTGAAGACTTTTATTTTTTATACTGACGTACATGCAATAAATTGGACAAATCCTAGTGTACAGCTCAATAAATTTTGACATGTGTAGCACCTATTTCACTTATTCCCCTACCCTCAGAATGTTCTATACCTTGATCTGGTATACATATTTTAAAATATATCAAGTCATATATCTAAGATTTGGGTACTTTGTAAGTTATATCCCATTTTGGGCACTTTATTGAGTTAAATTCCCTTGTTATTATTAAAGTTAAGGGCCTTTATTAAGTTATACCTCAATAAAAATTAAAAAGAGTAGCATAACAAGATTTGTATTTTGGAGTGACTACTCTAGTTGTAGAATGGACTGGAGGCAAGGAGAAAAATTGGCATTAATATCTGTAAGAGAGTGGTGGCCTGAAATAGGGGATGGATTAATTTTGCACATTAAAGTTAAGGAAAAAGGGGCTTGGTATTTCCAAGGAGAATGAAGGAGATGGTGGATGAAGGAGAATGAAGCAATAACACTGATTCAGAGGATTCTGGCTTAGGTAACAGGATGGGTGGTGATGCCATTCACTGAGACAGAGACCACAGAAGGTGGAGCAGACTTGAGGTAATATTTAGTCAACAAGAACAGTTCTGGGAAGGAGAATTGGGTGTGGCCGAGGCAGGCCTCCACTCTCTGCAGCTGGTCTGGTAAGAGTTTCATAATCTCAATTTCAGTCACATGCATTTTGTTGGTACTGGAAGGACAGACTCTAGTCAGAGGGGTAGAGGGAGACATTAAGGAGCCACTGTCACTTGGTGAACAGGAATCTATGGTTTGAAAACAGGTCTGTAAAAAGTAAAGATGGTTTAAAGTAATGGACCTCAAGTTTCTGAAAGGCCAGAAAATGAAAATAGTAAAGGTAGATATGCCAAAGGAAATAAATATGCTGACCATTTTACGCATACGATGAGCAATACAGACCTTGAGCCTTAGAGAATGAGTGTATGTCACTGGTTTATGGAATGAGGGGGAGGGGAGGAGGAAGGGTCTGGGGCCAAACAGACCCAGGTTCCAATCCCCTCTCCACTACTTACATGATGACTGAGGGCAAGCCAATTAAACATTACAGTCTCGATTTCTTTATTTGAAAATGTAGCAAACAATGGCCACCATCCCAGATGTGATGTGTAAATAAATTCATCTATGTGGAAGAAGTTAATTCATCATGGGTTTTCAATGCATATGGGTTTTCCTTTCCTCTTATTATGGACAAAGCATGTCTTCAATTAAATTCATATAAAAAGTCCTAAAGGAGAAAAGGGCCTACTCAGATCACTTTGCCAAATATCACTGTACAACTTCTGTAAATTGGTTTTCAAAATCCTATTCTGCAACCTTTCCTAACTGCATGAAATAATCATCTTCTCCCTGTAATGCATAGTACAAAAAGAAGTAACCCTTAAGCATTATGGAAATGTCTTAATTCTTGTCCATTCCATCTCTGATCTCCTACCTCTCTTTTTTTTAATTAAAGTATCATTGGTTATCTTATGATGGTTTCAAATACATAACACAGTGGTTCAACATTAATCCATATTATCAAGTCCTCCCTCCATTGCGGTCACTGTCTATCAATGTAGTAAGATGTTAGAGTCATTAATTGTATTCTCCATGCTGTACTACCATTCCCGTGATCTACCTATATTGTGATTGCAATTATTGTGCCCCTTAATCCCCTTCTCCTGCCTCGCCACTCTCCCCAACCTCTTCCCCTTAGTAACCACTAGTCCCTTCTCGACGTCTATGAATCTACTACTATTTTTTTCCTTCTGTTTTGCTTTATTTTTGTGCTCCACAAATGTGTGAAATCATTTGGTGTTTGTCTTTCTCCACCTGGCTTATTTCACTGAGCATAATACTCTCTAGATCCATCCACGTTGTTGCAAATGGCAAGATTTATTTTCTTTTTATGGCTGTATAGTATTCCATTGTGTATATGTACCACATCTTCTTTATCCATTCATCTATTGATGGACACTTAGGTTGCTCCCATATCTTGGCTATTGTAAATAGTACAGTGATAAACAGAGGAGTACATATGTCTTTTTGAATCAGGGATCTTGTTTTCTTCAGGTAAATTCCTAGAAGTGGAACTACTGGGCCAAATTGTATTTCTATTTTGAGTTTTTTGAGGAGCCTCCATATTGCTTTCTACAATGGTTGCACTAATTTACATTCCCACCACAGTGTAGAAGGGTTCCCCTTTCTCCTCATCCTTGCCAGCATTTGTTATTTCTTGTCTTTTGGATAGTGGCCATCCTAACTGGTGTGAGGTATCTCATTGTGGTTTTAGTTTGCATTTCCCTGATGATTAGCGATGTGGGACATCTTTTCATATGCCTACTGGCCCTCTGTATTTCATCTTTGGAGAAGTGTCCAGATCCTCTGCCCATTTTTTAATTGGGTTATTTGTTTTTTGGATGCTGAGTCTCCTTTCTTTTATTATAATGTGATTAAAGATCATTATATAAGACACAGAGATTGAACAATTTACCTTATTACTATAGTTTAAAATCATCAGTCTGACAAATGTTTTAATTAGGATTAGTTTAGCAGCATTTAACCAAACACCCTAAAACAACAATGGCTCAAAAAAATATAAACATATTTCTCTTGTAAAAGAAGCGTGAAGGTAGGCATTCCCAGGTCGGCTTGGCAGCCCTCTGTTAATATAGGGGCCTCAAGCTGCAATATTTCTGTCTGCCATCTTAGCACATGGCTTCCATCCCCGGGGATCCCATGGTTCAGGATGGCAGCTACAGCTTCAGGCATCTTGTCTTAGTTGCAGGTTAGGAGGAGAAAAGGCATAAGGGCAATAAAGGGCCATTTCCAAGTGGGGTAGCTTCCTTTATATGACTTTTATCAAAGTTCCACAAAATTCACATTGAGATAGGCAACTAGTACTATCTTCTCAGGGATTTCATTTGCCCAAAAAATATTTATTGTATGAGTCTATTAGGCACCAGGCCCTATTGCAAACATTGAGGTTTCACCAGGAAAAAAAAAAGGACAAATTTTCCTATCTTCACAGAAATTATATTCTAGTGGAATAATAATTGATGACATTTATTAAGTGATTACTATATGTAAGCATGGTTTTAATCATTTTATATGTATTATTTATTTGACATTTGTAACAATCTTTCAGGATACATACCCTCATTACTCACATTTTGTAGATAAAGGAAACTGAGGTACAGAGAAGTTAATAACCTGCCCAAATTTATGGAAGTTATAACTGGTAGATCCAGGATCTGAACTCAGTCTAATTCCAAAAGGCATGCTTTTAACCTCTCTACCATATGGCTTTTCTTCAGTGTTTTCATATGTTTAATTTGCCTTCTCTTCTGAGCATAAAAATTGCTTATATGTTTTGGAGGCATGAATAGTTGGGTCCCATTCTCCCACTTTCCTTTGTGGTGGTGAGGCATTGGAAGGGGGTGACTTGTGATACATTCTGTCAGGAGTGAATGCAAGAAAGTCACCATATACAGTAGCTAGAAAATTATTAGGTTGCTTATCCTCATAGTGCTGCTCAGATGCAATAGGTAGGACATGTCCTCCTCTTTTTTTCAGAGCTGTGACTTGGCAGTGATTCTGTAACATCTTTCTATATTGATAGTAGCTGCATTAGAGGGGGTGAGGATTTAATAATATGGGTGACTGTTGAACAACTGTGTTGTACATTTGAAATCAATATAAGATTGTATTTCATTGATACTCTAATAGTATAAAAAAAAAGAGCTGTGACTTGATTTGGAGTCAGCCATGGCCTCAATAGTTGCTCAGTCCAGAAACTTGGACATCATTTCTCACTCTTCCCACTCCTTCACTCCCACATATAATCAATTAGACTTTTTGTTTGGACTTCCTAAATATTTCTAAATTTGTCAGCCTATCTCCTTCTCTATTATCACATCTCTAAATTCATAGCATTATCTTTTGTCTGTATAATTCAGTAGGCACATATATGGTGTGATGCCCTCCAATCAAGCCCTCTTGGTTCCACTCTTCACACTGTAGCCAGGGAATTTAATACCCACAGCTGATCACATCACCCTTTCTTAAAACCTTCAATGACTCCACCTCGTCCTCCGAATAAAGTCTAAACTCTTAGCCTGACTTACAAAGTGTTCCATTCCCAAAGCAGACTGAAAGGCTGTTGCATTTGGATTCCCCTGGAAGCAGATTCAGATAGAGATTAACATGCAGGAAGTTTATTAGGGTGTCCTCTTGGGTGTTGCATCTATAAAGGAGAAGGGAAGGAAGCAGGATTGAGCAGAGGAAGAAGTTAAACTGTGGTGTAGTCTCAACAAAGGCCTCAGCTGCCAGTATGTCCCCATCTGAAGCTGGAATGACCTATCACACTGTCCCACATTTCTGTGAGAAGGCTGGTACTTTATATCCCCATATTGATCAACTACTGGATATGGGTTGCCCTGGGAAAGGGACACGACCAAGGATGAGGCCATCCACACATTCTACAGCCTCTTATGCTAACTCCAAGCCCTTTTAGAGCTTTACATCAATCCAAACTCAGCACTTCCACATGCCTCACCCTTGAGTAAGCAAACCTCTCACCTAATTTTCCCAGTTTATAGTGGAGAGGGTAGGATTAAGCCCACCCTCCATTTCAGCTTCAGCTGCCTCTTAGGCCCACATTGGGGGCCTGAGAACTCAGCTTCTTTATGAGGCTTGCATCTTCTGGGTTTTGGAGTCTCTTAACTCTGCCAGAGGTCTCTTTCCCTGGGCCTCCTCTTATCCCATTACCAGCAGGTATTGTTTTGGGAATTTCCTAAGGGCTCAGGGAGAATCTAAGGTCTAGTCACATCCTCTCCCTTCTCTGCTAGTCAGTCAAACTTTTATTCTTTTTTTGGTAGAAAAATAGAACTTATGTTAATCCTCATTGGTCCCAAATTAACAAAAATTTTCATGGTGAAATTCTATGTTCTGAGTCCTCCAGCTTTGCCCTTATTTTTTAAAGTCAAAATTTTATTTATTTTTTTTCTTAAAACATCAGGCTCATGAAGTTGAAAACCATGACTTTCAAGAGTATTATTGTCTTTGCTGTAGATATACAAAGGTTTGCCTTACAATGAGGAATCTAGGGGAGTTTTGGGTTTTCTTTAATTCTGCTTGTCATTTTTCTTGGCTTCTTAGATCTATGTCTTATCTTTCATTAATTTTGGAAAATTCTTGGCCATTAACTCTTCAACTATTTCTTCTGTTTTCTGGTGCTCCAATAATACATATATTAGATTGTTGAAGGAATTCTTCATTTCTTTCATGTTTTTTCCTTAGCATAACCATTTGACTGTTTTTTATAGTTTCTCTCTAGTGAAATTTACCATCTGTTCATACATGTTGTCCATATTTTTCACTAGATCCTGTAACATATTATTCATAGTTGTTTTAACTCCTTATCTGATAGTTTCAACATGCGTGTCATCTCTGTGTCTGTTTCTGTTGAGCATTTTATCTCTACCCCTTCCCAGTGGCTTAAGGATGTTATTTCCTTTGAAAGAAAGGTCTGGGAAATTGGGTAGGATTTTGTAGCTGTGCCCCAGAAGCAGCCAATTACCTTCACCCCTGTACTGCCTAGAGGAGGCTCTCGTAAGTTTTCTGTCCTGCTCCCAGTCTTCCTTGTGAGTACCCAGCGGAGGCCATGGAATACAGTTTACTAGTGAGTGTTAACCTTTTCTTGTGTTTGGGGCTTCTAGCTATTTAAAGTGACACTAGATCACACTTGGCCTTTAAGAATTTGTTAACATTTTAGCCAATTTCTTCTTACCTGCTTTTATTTTGGTAACCTTTTTTCTCCCATGATGTACCACAGGTGAGTTTGCATGTTCCATCTCTCTTGGAATAGCTTGTCATTCTCTGGGATTCAGTTTATTTGGTTGTCTTAAGACCTCAGCTCTGTGATAGGCTAAAGGAAAGTTAAGATTTTGTAGATTATCTGGCTTTTTTTGTGTTGTTAGAGTAGGGGTAATAGTCTCTTGAGGCTTTCTCCATTGTAAGTAGAAACAGAACTCTTCTCTTATGGCTTCTTCACCAGAAAGATGCCTCAATTAGGGGAAAACACCCAGAAGAACCTGATTGGCCTAATCATAATTAGTTTTGGTCATGTGCTCTTCTCTCCACCAATCACTGCCCACAGGGGATGCGCCCATAATTGGCCCCACTTGGGAAGGGGACAAGAGATTCAGGATGTCTTATCATAAGAAGTAGAAAGAATGCCTAACAAGCAAAAACAGTAGCCTGAAATGTAGTAAATACAGATAATTTCTGAAACTATTTTTAATGAAAAGTGATATAGGCACATGGCAAAAAAATTCAAACAGTACAATGGGATATCATTCTCTCTCCCAGATCATACTCAGTCATTGTCCTCAGAGGCGACTGTTGGTCACAGTTTCTTGAATATTCAACCAGAAAGTTTCTCTGAGTATACTAACATATACACACACAAACACATACCTCCCTTCAACATAGATGCTTTCTTAACCAAAACTCCACTTAACTGACTCATAAGATAAGCAACAATCTTCACTCTCTATAATATAGAAACACACAGTGAATACCTGGCCACATATCTGCTCCTACCAGGTGAGTTTCATGCTTACCCTAAGTAAGTTATGTTTATTTTAAGCCTTTTTATGACAATAGTGGTTATTATATTTAAGTAATTAAGTTAAATGTTACATAAACATTAAAAACAATACAAAAGAAGCTATACGAAATGCTTTGGGAAGGCTTTATAAAGGTGAGTTCCTTAAAAAAAAAACATCAAATTAGCTATGAGGGAAACAATTAAAAATCATTGGGGGAAAACTGAAAAATCAGGAAGGATTTTGTGCTGATATTGCTCCAAGTTGTTTAAGTCTTCATTCTGCCTAGACATAAGTAATTTTTAAAAATTACAATCTTACTTTTAAAAGGAAAGCATAGAAAATGCACTGTGTAGTTTATTCAAGAGAGACAACATGAAACTCTAATGAACTCATAACCAAAGAAAAGGTTTTAAGTTAAAATCAAATTGTTAAAATACATTTTAAAGAATATCATTTTTTATGATTTCTTGTTTTATTCCTAATTTTTTTGATTAAACAGCAAACTAATCTTTCAGCCAACTAGTCTTGACTTCATTAGGTAAAAGGGTTTCTGCATGTATATATGTATGTTTGTATATATAAAAAAGAAATCAAAGAGTACTGGTGTGTGTGTGTGTGTGTGTGTGTGTGTGTGTGCGCGCGCGCTCACACATGTATGCATATGCACCCTTAGTGGTCAGCAGTCAGGAAATACATCTCTAATAAAATGGCATTTGACCAGAAATCCGAAGGAAGTTTTTCAAACATGTAGAATCTGAAGGAAAGAACATTTTAGGCAAAGGAATAGCAAGTTCAAAGGTTTGATATATGCCCTTGATTGGCAGATGATTGGTTAAAATAAAGTGTGGGTCACAAGAATATAAAATATGCACTAGAAGGCAAAGGCAAAATACATGCCAGAACACTATGTCACTGATTAAAAATTGAAGTAAATGACACAAAGATGTCTCCAAGATACATTGTTAAATAATAAAAGCAAGATATATATTATTTTTTATGGAATCATTAGAACTTCATGTCCTATGGAACTGTACAAAAAATATAAGTAAAAAACTTAGAAATGCAAAATAAAATGGAAAGAAACAATAAATGTAATAGGGATTTTACCTCAACACTATCAATTGGTAACAGTACATAGATAGAAAATAAGTAAGTTTAGAAGATTTAAATAAAATAAATATGAACTAAGTATGTGATTTTTCAATCTAACATGTATTTTAAACAAGTAATTTAAAATCTCCCTGATCCTTTCTCAGTTATACCTTTTATTTGTATTTTGCATCTTGCAACATTGACTAAACTTTAAGATGCATATTAAAATGTAGACTAAAAATTATTTATGCCCAAAGTGATCTGACCACTATCACTCTGATTTCATGTTATACCTATCTTCCCTTCTGCCACAGATCATGAAAGTATTATTTATGATAAATGAGGGCAGTATGATGTTACTAACCTTGGCAATGTCAGTGTATCTGGCCAAAGTTGGGAAGTGGAAGGATAGGTGAAATGCAACAATATAGAAACTGAGACAAGATTTAGGAGTAAGAATTTCTAAAAGATGTTCACTTTTAATTTTCTGTGCCCCTGTCCCATTTTGAAAAAATTTTAAATCACATCTCTGTATTATTTGATAAATAAAAAAAAGTACCTCAACTCCTAGGAATTTACCCTACGAATGCAGGATCCCAGTTTGAAAAAGACATATACACCCCTATGTTTATCATAGCACTATTTACAATAGCCAAGAAATGGAAGCAACCTAAGTGTCCATCAGTAGATGAATGGATAAAGAAGATGTGGCACATATACACAATGGAATATTATTCAGCCATAAGAATAAAACAAATCCTACCATTTGCAACCATATGGATGGAGCTAGAGGGTATTATGCTCAGTGAAATAACCAGGCAAAGAAAGACAAGTACCAAATGATTTCACTCATCTGTGGAGCATAAGAACAAAGAAAAAAGTGAAGGAACAAAACAGCAGCAGACTCACAGAACCCAAGAATGGACCAACAGTTGCCAAAGGGAAAGGTACTGGGGAGGGTAGGTGGGAAGGGAGGGAGAAGGGGAATAGGGGGCATTACGATTAGCATATGTAATGTGGGTGGGGGGCACAGGGAAGGCAGTATAGCACAGAGAAGACAAGTAGGGATTCTATAGCATCTTACTACGCTGATGAACAGTGACTGTAATGGGGTATGTAGTGGGGACTTCATAATGGGGGCAATCTAGTAACTACAATGTTGCTCATGTGATTGTATATTAATGATACAAATAATCATTATATATATATATATATATATATATATATATATATAAAATGCTAAAAAAGAAAAAGTATCAAAACCCTTAGAGAAACCCTTCTTGGTCATGGTGGGTAATTCTGTTAATTCATAGTTGTATTTGTTATTTTAGTGTTTTATTTAGAATTTTCACATCTATTTTCGTTAATCAATTTGATCTGGCCTACTATTCTTTTTTGCATGTGCCAACTCTGGTTTTGGTCTGAGGTTTGTGTTAGGTTTATATGATAAACTGGGAAGTTTACCAGTTTTTTTCAGTGCTCATTCATTAATTCATTCATTTAATCAATAATGATTTATGTATATTGGGCATAATTTTAAGTTGGGGGGCTTGTTTATTATTGAAAACAAGACAGGCAAAGTCTCTACATCTATGGATGAAGCTTTCATTCTGAAGGGGGAAGGGGACAGAAAGTAAAAAGATAACAAGTTTTTAAAAATCAGATATAAGAAGTACTTGGCAGAAAATGAAAGCTGAGTGACTTTAGGCTTGATAGTCTCATCAGGCCTCTCTGAGGAGATGATATTTAAGCTGAGACCTACACAGTAAAAAAAAACAAAGACACGTAACTATGAGTCAGGCTGCTACTATAATCAGAAAATAATTTCACTGACTTAATGATCATGTATTCTGTGTGTAGTCATATGATGTACTTATTTCTTCACATTGAAAGTAAACCCCTCACACGTACACAAATGATCCTTCTTCAGGAGGGGGAAATGGTAAGTTGTGCTTTTTGTTAACTTAGTGTCTAAGCAAGCAATGTACCCTATATGTCTTTCATTTTTCATTGTGACTGAAAACTAGGTGTCATCAGCATATATATAATCAGATTTAATATGTGTAACCTGGGTGCTCGCTGTGCACCCTGTTCCCCTTTCAGAGGAGCACATCCTCGTACTGTCAGGATGTCCTCTTTCATTTCTCCTCTCCAGAGCATACCCTGCCACTGGGAATATTCTAGATATATTTGCACCAGTGAGAAGCACTTTAATTTCAAATCATCACTTACACTTTTGAAACATCCTTTGTTACTTACATACTGTCAGAAAGAAGCGAAAGTTTGCTGAGACTTTTGAAAAAAAAGGAGATAATTTTTGTGTTAGGAGATAGTTCTCTCTGAGGTTTGTGTTAGGTTTTATTTATAAGGGAGGGAGAAGGGGAATAGAGGGCATTATGATTAGCACACATAACGTCGGTTGGGGGCATGGGGAAGGCAGTATAGCACAGAGAAGACAAGTAGTGATTCTATAGCATCTTACTAGGCTGATGGACAGTGACTGTAATGGGGTATGTGGTAGAGAATCAGTGATATCCTAGAGTTGAATACTAATTCCCCTCCACTGTACTTCCTGGAAATACCCTGTTTGGGGCCCTAAGGTAGTAATTATTATGCAGATTCTTATTATTTTTAGTGTGGATCCTGAACACAGCTTAAATGATAAAAATAGCAGCCACACTAGGGAGTTGGTAAGCTACACTTCCAACAGCTCGTTTCTTTAGGCTTTTCCACTTCAGGGTTCACAAGTGATCACAAAGTTGAATTGGACCAGCACTGAGATTCTTTAATACAATTGAGTTGGAACTCATTTAAAAAATCGTTATTAGTTTTCACTGTCCATTGAGTAATACTATCAATGACATTAATACTAGACCACCTCGAGCATAACTATGTGTGGTAACCCTTTAAAAAGGTTATATGCTATAGAATGACCTTCAGACACATTCAAGATGATTTTCTTTTCAGCTTCTACTTACAAGGAACTGAAATTTGTTAATCTTTGAGATAGCATTTGTCTAGTGTGATTTCTTACATGCATCTACAAAAGGAAAAAGATCAAAATCAATTATTTCAAAATAAAAACATCTTGAGCCATCCTTACCTGCCCACATTCTAACATAAAATTATGATAAATTTTTAAAACTTTACATTTTTTAACTCAATTCATAAAGCCTCTACAAGCTTAACTTTTTATTAGTATTTACCAAAAGCCTTTTTCAAAGTAAGAGACAAGGTAACAGACATTCTATTTGTTGTTTCTTAAATATGGGGCAGAAAAGGTATAGCTAGAAAGTTAAACCAGAGGAAGCTTCTTCCAATGGAGTACAAATAAAGTTTTATTAT
Organism: Manis javanica; assembly: GCF_040802235.1. Taxonomy (NCBI): domain Eukaryota; kingdom Metazoa; phylum Chordata; class Mammalia; order Pholidota; family Manidae; genus Manis; species Manis javanica. Next base: position 20,833,752 of record NC_133157.1, on the reverse strand, counting down.
ATTTCCAATTTCAAAAAATGGATGTGAAACTAAAAGATGCTTATTCTACTTTAGCTTCCTAATCACCACATCTCATCATTCTCACTGTGTACTGGGTCAAACTGGGTCTTCCATATCACAGGTATACTAAGATTTCCTGGTGGGCAATATACCTGGTCCCAGATATGAGGCACACCAGGATTCGATTAAGACTTTTGTTAAGACAGCATGAGAAAGATGGTTTCCCTCTCCTTGCCAAATGAAATTCAAAATAAACAATACCAAACCATGAATTATATTTAAGAAAGTCCAACAAATTTCAGACTTTCCCCATGATGACAACATTGAGTTTCTCATTTTTTGGTGCCCCAGTTTTATAGAGCCCTAAGCATTGATGAGGGTCAGTCCTGCCATCTGCCAACTGATCCCATCCACTCACCTCTACTTTAGTACTTTGCTGTATCTCCATTACTTTCTACTGGATCATTTGCATTCATCTAAAAACTTATCGTAATATCTCATTTCTTAAGAGAAAATAAAAATGTCCTCAACTACATATCCCTTTCATGTAGTTCCCTGTTTCTCTGCTCCCTCTTACAGCACCCAAAATACCATCACCTATGCCTACTCCAGAAAAGGTGAAACCACTCTGTCAAGGTCACTAATGGATTCTTGTTGTCAAATCTAATGGTCAATTCTCAGAATTTATTTCATTGGACAAATTTGATATAATTATGTTCTACCCTTTTATTTCTTCCTTTATTTGGCTTTTATGACACTGCAGTCTTCTGATTTCCTTCCTGCCTCACTGGTTGCTCTGTCTCAACCTTCTACATTGGATTCATTCATTTTGCCAACTTCTTAACATTTGTGTCAGAGTTCAGGTCTCAGGCTTCTTCTTTGTCAGTACTGGTGAGTTTATCAATCTGCTTTATCAATACTTTATCAATGATAATGGCTTTTTAATATTTTGGGTCTATGGATAGAATGATATTTCAGGATAGTTGACTTCCTTTATAATCCTCTGTATTTACATTTTTTCATCTAAAACCATTTTTTAAAGAAGGAATCCATGGAAATCTCTAGATTACCAAAGAGTTCTATGGCATATGAAAGGTTAAGAACACCTACATAGTAATTTCATTCATGCCCTTAAGGTTCATTTATTTACCTGCAGATGATCCTCAGATTTATATTTTCAACATTTGGATTTTATTCCAGTTACTGCTATGTAACTAATTGCTGAAAAACATACAACTATTTATCAAACAAAAACAACTGTTCTATTATATCTTGCCAATTTATAGGTGAAGAATTTGGCATTGACAGAGATCACATATTGGCATTCAACGGGCAGATGGCCAAGACTGGAGAGTCTGAGACAGCTTCACCCTGGTAGTGATGGCTGGAAAGCTGAGCCCACCTGGAATCATTGACTGAAATCCCACTGTGGCCTCCCCAGCATTGTGGTCTGAGAGCGGTAAGATTTCTTACGTGGAAACTCAGGGCACGCTACAGGTCTTCCAATAGGCCCGAGCTTCTAGTGGCCCAACCGAAGGAGTTCCAAAATATCACTTTGACCACTGTTTAGGGGGCCAGCAAGTCTGCAAGGCAGCCCAGATTCCTCCATGCCATTTCCTCCTCCCTCCAGTCATAGCAACTACTAATTTAATTTCTGTCTCTATATTTGCCTATCCTGGTCATTTCATAAAAATAGAGTTAATACAGTATGTGACCTGTTCAAAAATCTTTTTCATAGCATAATGTTTTCAAGGTTTATCTACATGGTAGCATGTATCAGTACTTCATTCCTTTTTATAGCCAAATAAAATTCCATTGTATGGATATACTATATTTTGTTGACCCATTCATCACTAGAGTTGGATTTGGGTGGATTCCATTCTTTAGCTATCATGAATAATGCTGTATGCTTTAAAAGAGTGAATTTTATGGTATGTGGCTGTATGTCAACAAAACTATATTTAAACAGAAACAAAAATAACAAAGGCTGAAAGAGATGAACTGGTGGAATCTTTCATATTTAAGACTTCCTAGAAATTTTCCACTGTTTTTGAAAACCTCTGTCCTGGCACAGTGGTTAGCTCTCTAATTCTGTTTTTCCCCATCCATTACACAGCTGCCCTGCAGTTTGGGTGTGATTATCCTTTCTGCCAGCTTCATTCAGTGGGCCCTAATTTGACCAGTCTAGTCTTCTTTCCATTGCCTGAGCCACTTAGCACATGGCATCAGAGTATTACAATAAAAAGGCTGAAGATTTTTGTTTGGTGTTTTTTCTCTTCCTGCATATGAAGGGAAAAGCAAGAGGCCCAGCTAACTGTTAGCAGCCATCTTACAACAATGAGAGACATGTGCTTGAAGACAAAACTGATACAGAGAAGGAGAGAGCGAAGTCTATCAGAGAACAATGAACAAGAGCCCTGACTGAGCCCTGCTTGACTCCTGTCTCTTTTCAACAGTGTGTGGCCATATGACTGATTTGCCTATGACAGTGTCAGCTTACATCAGCTCTCCTAGCCTGATTGTTCATAGTCCCCCCTTTTCTTTTTCAAAAGTGTCCTGGGTTAGACAATCACTTGTATGGTCACACTCCTGGTAATTAGGTTTTCCATCTCATACCAGTTAAATTATCAGTTAGCCAAGGTCAGCTATTTCTCAGATTGTGTCCATTCAAACTGTTTTCTGGCTGACTCCCAGCAGATTGTTAAGTTGTTTAAAATAATTAGATTCAAAATGTAACCACAGAAGACATCCCACCTTCCTCTCACTCATTACTGGGTGATCTCTTCAATTTCTTTCTTCAGGACCCAGGGATTTTCCGTGAAGTTTTTCTAGATTTTCCTAAATAGAAGTAACCATCCCAGCTCCCAAACAATTCTTATAACTCACAGTAGTGCATTGCAGTGAGTAGTTTTTGTGTTTATCTTCCATAGCCAACTATGAACTTCTGAAAGAGGATTATATCAATTTGAACTTTATATCCAAAACATGAGAACAAGGTGCTCCTGGAACATAGCTTCTTTTGATATGTACTGAGGAATACAGGAAAAGAAATAACTGATAGGAAAGTCATTCATTTGTTTACCTTGTCATTTTAACAGTCTGTTCAAATAATTTTGTTCAGCATTTCCCATTGTATAGCGACTAACCCCTTAATAATGTCTCCCAACCCCAAGTGATCTGAAAATAATTAAAATGAGCAATTGGATTTAAGGATGAGCTTAGTATAATAATGTCCCCAATAGTTGTTTCTATATCCTTGAATCATCACATTTAAGATAACACTTCAATATATGCCCATAATGAAATAAAGGCTTAAAAATAATCTATGATTTTTGAACCATAAAATTACAAGACCAGGTGTAGGGCTCATCTTCACAAATTCATGTCAGTTTGGTACTTATTCAGGCAAATGTTGTAATCTGTTTTTAAACCGATTCTGAGCTCAAAAGAAAATATATTGTTTGTAAACTGGACTCAGAAAACTTTGTCTTACTCCTGTTATCCTGATGCATTTTATCCAGAGTATTTTTAAAAATACTTATTACCAAAAATAATATTAACACTTATTAAACATTACTGTTTCTTGCATATCAGAAGGCCCCATGTGTAGCTAAATACTTTTTATTCTTTGCTTATATAGAATATTTTATTTCCAGGCCTGAAATTAATTTTTCTCATGGAATAAAAGTATCTGTGCTTGCTCTTTACTATTTAATTATATTTCCTTATTCCATACTATTGTCATCTAATTACATTATTTCTGATTGACTGAACCAGTTATGTTAGCAAGAAGATGAGATCTATAGGATGTTCTGGTTTGTGTAATAAAATTGAGGAATGTTGTATGCTTTGTCACAGAGAGATTGATTTGCTTTTTAAAAATTCTTATAAGTATAGGTAATTTTATTTTGTATAAGTAAACAATGGCAAAGGGAGAAATAGGGAAAACGAAAATCAGTGATCTAGATGAAATTAGAATGATCTCTATCAAAGAACAGTAATAAAACTTTCATAGGATTTACATGCACCTGGAACCATTCTAAATATTTTACATATGTTAACTTTAGTCCTCACACACAGGTTGCAGAGCTAGTAAATGGTAGAACTGGGATTCAAACCTAGCCAGTTTGATGTTCACAGTGTACGTGCTTAAACAACAGTCTATACTATATACTGGAACAAAGCATTCTTAAGATAGAAGGTATTTGACAGAGATCCTAAACTCAGATGATCCAGGTTATCTCAACAGCCCTTGTTCCTGAGTAAAAGCTAAATTCACACTTTAATTACATTGTTAATACAATGAAATAATGTAAGAAGAAACTTATTTTATTGATATTTTCCTGAATTATTTTATGAGAAGAAAACACTTATGAAAAAGACTGGTCTTTTAATTCTTCTACTTACTGTTTGCTCTCTTAAATGAATTATTTTGAAATGACACTATATTTCATGAAATTCCTATTCACTAAAGCAAAAGATGCGGTAAAAGAGCAAGATGTTTAAATTTCCAGTGCATCTTATTATAAAACATGACCCATTCTTAATGTAGTTTCCTATGTCTCAGTTGGTGAAATTGACTTCTACAGAACATTGATTTATACCAAACTAAATAATGCTAAACCAATATCTCCTTTTCAATCTGAACTTTGAGGATTGATAATCTGCTACATATTATTTAAATTAACTTAATATTGTACTTGCTTGCATGAAGAGCATTTGCCTTGGAGCCTGACAGACCTGGGTCCAAACTTCAGTTCCCTTCCATATCAGATGTGTCACCTGGGTAATTAACTTAATATTTTTGGCTTCAAATTATACATTTTATAACTTTTGTGAAAATCAAGTTAATATTCTAAAAACGTTCCTGGTACATAATTTACGTCTGTGTTCAATAAATTAATTAGAGTCCCAGTCTCTGTTTCTCTTATTCTCCAATAAACTTACCAAGTTTCTTTACACACAGATACACATGCACACCCACACGCATGCACACATGCACACACGTAACAGCCTCAGTGAAGGTTTTAACATTATAAACTTTAATCAACAAATTGAAGTGAGTCACAACTATCTTAAAAAAAAGGCAATTTCAAAAACATTTGGAAAAGAAAGTAGTTATTTACGTGGGATATATTTGGAAATCTTTTCAATTTAGCTTCCTTTAAGAATGAACCCTAGAGCTTCAACCTAGCATACTACGGATTAAAACAAAATCAAATATGAAATTTGGAAATCAAAATGAGTATGAGGTAAAACATTTCAATTAGTCATTTGTATATGAGCTAGCAAAACAGCTGAGCACGAAATGAACTCTAGTGAACTTCAGGCACTCCCCTCGACCACACCCACACACAGAAACACATTCTACCTGTGGTTTATCATGATCAGGCCCTGACCTGACAACTTGCCCAGAACCTTTGTGCATTTGAAAACTATTCACAGTAATATAGTATCTTAGGATCTGAAACCTTTTACAAAGTTACATGGGTACAAAACCAATGTAGGTTAAACACCTGAGCTGATAAATAAATAAAGCATTTTTCTACTAATTTCAAACATGCCAAAGGGGAAAGGTCAAGAATCAAAGTTCTTCTTTTGACATTAGCACCACAAATTTCAGATCAATTGATTCTAACTTTGTTTTTGAAACTTCACATTTACCCAGTTTCTGGAGGATCACTTTTTTCTTTTAAGCGTTATTTTTTTTTAAAGTTTCTTACAGGACTGAAAATTGACAGTATACCTGGCAAGAAAGTTTTTGTCTTTTCCAGAATGCTATGTAGGTGGAATCATGCAAAATACTGCCTTTTCAGATTGGCTTCTTTCACTTAACTAATATTTGTTTATGCTTTCTCCATGTCTTTTTATGGCTTAATCTCTCATTTCTTCGTAGCACTGAATAATATTCCATTGTCTGGATGTACCAGTTTATTTTATCCATTCATCTACTGAAGGACATCTTAGTTGTTTCCAAGTTTTGTCAATTATGAATAAAGCTGCTGTCTGTGTACAGGTTCTTATGTGGACATTAGTTTTCAACTCATTTGGGTGAAGAGCACGGATGCGACTGCTGGATTGTATGGTAAGAATATGTTTAGTTTTGTAAGTAACTGCCAAACTTTCTTCCAAAGTGACTGTATCACCCATAATTTTAAAAATTAAATTATGAAAAATTTCTACATTTCTTTCATCACTGATTAACTCCTTTGTAAAATAGAACAATGGTCCTATTTCATCATAAAAGCAATAATGCTCGTTATAGAAAATAAACAACATAACAGACAGATTTGTAAAAATCAACACATTTCATTCCTCAAAGACAAATGCTCATAACCATCTGGTGTAATTTCTTTCAGTCTTTTTCCTGTGCATAGCTTTTCAGTGTCACATCTTAAACTTGATTGACCTAGAAATCTCACCAAAGATGTTTTTCTTAGACACATCCCAAATCAGGAATCCTGATTCTTGAAAATGTGAAAACTTTAAAAAGTGTAACACAGACTTTTAAATATAGGCATTTTGAGCACAATGTAACTAAAAGTACAGACTTGCCCAAGTTCAGTTGTTTTGTTTCTCTGAAGTAACTTACATACCTGTTTTCTCCCAGCCTTCTGCCCTTGTCTTTTTGGGACACAGGGCTAGAACCAATACAACTTCATGTTAGTTTAGTTTGGAATCAACTGTAAGTGAAATACTTTGTTTTGGATTTGGTTCAAGCCAAAAACGTGTTCCAACTACTTGGTTTAAACCAGACATTTTAATTCTTTTCTTGTTAGGGTTTTAATAAGCTAAACTCTCTAGGGCTATTAAAAATCAAATTTGGATTTTGTTTTCCTCTAAAAACATTGCTCCTTGATATATATGAATTCTGATACTGGATTGCTACTCAAAAAAGTCAGAAGCACTGAACTTAGTGAAATTGGTTTTCAAAAAGAGATGAGGGCCCTTTAGACAACCAAACAAATGTTAACTACCAAAAGTGAGATCAGCAGTTAAGATCTTTGCTAGACTCCTATGCTGTTGTGCTACATGAAAGTAATTTATGTACAACATAGCTGATCTTTAATTTACCAATTCTACTCAACTGTAGTGTTAAGTCTTAAGAGTATCTGCTTCTTTCACCTTTCTTTGGTCTTATTTTCCATTATTGATCATATGGTATAAAATCCTTTGTTACAAGGTTCTGAAGTACATTTTTGAGAAATAGAGAATATAACAAAATGCTTAGATTGACCAATTGCTGTAGCTCATCAAATCTAAGAGGATGCTGATTGTAAGATGCACTGTTATTTTCTCTACGATTAGGAAAAAAACACCTACCTGTTCATTGTAAGATGCCATTGACTGTGAGATACATTTCCATTTCAGAAATGTTAAAATGTGTTAAGGTGTTTTTAAAGTGACCTAGAATTGGTTAACTACAATGGCGACATACAAGATTTTCCATTTGTAAAGTTATTTCGATGAGTATACATACCATCCTGCTACCTGCCAGTAACTCTGGAATTTTGGTGTCTAACCACTCTTCTTTCTACTGACTTTATGCCAGTAAAATAAAAGAGTACAGCAAATCCCAGATTCAATATCAACATTAAATTCTGTTGTGATTGTGCTTTATCATTTAACTGTAGATTGAGGTAGCTCATTCAGTCAATATTAACTATAATAAGTAGCAATGATAAAATAAGCAACTTCTTTTCAAAACTAAATTCAATTCTGAAATCTCTCAAGGGAGGTCATGGATTATTTAAAAGGAAATCACTTGAAATAATAAACGTTGTCTGAACATAAAAGTCAAGAAACAATATATAAACTCATCTAGGCTAAAGAAACAAACATTCAGTACTAAGTTACCGATTTAACAGTAAGATAAACACTATACCTTACCACCCAAAGGGCCACTTCTTTGCATTTTGGGAAGGCAGCTATGCTCACCACTATACCAACGCCTTCTTTGCATTTTGGGCAGCACTACTATCCACATATGTAACTTAAAACATTTTAGTAGCTAGCCGCATTTAAAAAGTAAAACAAAAACAGTGAAATTAATTTAATGATTTATTTAATTTAACCGTATTTAGCAAAAATGTTATCACCTCCATATATAATCAATATAAAATTAAGGTGTTCCTCCACATCCAGTGGGTGGTTTACACTCACAGCACCTCTCAGTTCCTACTAGCCACATTTCAAGCACTCAGTAGTTAACACAAGGCTACCCTATTGGATGGATAGTAGTCAGGAGTCTTAGGGGACTTTCATATTAACTGATCCTTTACATTCCGAGTTTGAGCATTTCTTTTATATTACACACTGCCTCTAAAGTGCTTAGGAATCTGTGAGGCACAAGATTATTTCCCTCCCGGGTCCACTGTGATCCCAGACTACAGAGCATTAAAAGCAGTGAGGGAGGAAGGCAATGGGACACCCTTGCTCCCAGGAACGTGGCCTGGAAGAGGGCCTAAGCCCCTCGGATCATTGCCCGGCGGAGAAGCTGCGGACACAGCTTTGGAAGTTGGATTGCGAGGTAACTCGGGCGGCTGCAGGGAACTCCGGGTTTTTTCCTGGGGTGGCCTGGAACAGTACAGCGGGACAGAAGGAAAGCAGCCTCGGAGTTAAGACACAGGGTCACGCTCCTCCGCCACCGCCGAGGGAGGCCGCCCGGGGAACCTAGGCCGGCAGCTGCGGCGGAGACCGCAGCCAAGTGAAAAGCAGGGCCTGCGTCCCGCCGAAGCCTTCCGGGGGCGCGCTCTCGGCGGTGACGCAGCGGGAGCGAGGGCGGCAGGGTGGGCGGGGAGGAGCGGCGCGCTCCGCCCCCGGGAGGGCGGGCGCCGCCGTTCCGGAGGCGGGGGCGGGCCGGGCGCGCCGGGGAGTCGGGCGCTAGCCGCCGGTTTCGATTAGTGCGCGGGGTTGCGGCGGCGAAGCAGGGTGCGGAGCTGCGCGGCCCGGAGCCCGGTAGCGGGGCGGAGGCGGCGGGGGCGCAGGCGCGTAGGGCCCGGCCGGCGTCCGCGGGCGGGTAGAGACGGCCCAGAGTGGGGCGCTGCGGTCACCCTGACCACGGAGCCCGGCCACCAGCGCGCCTGCAGCCGCGAGCGCGCCAGGGCAGCGCGCGGGCGGGGCGCGCAGGCCTGCCCGCCCCTTCCGCCCCCACCCCCGTCCGCCCCTTCCTCTCCCCACCCTCTTCTCCCCTCCTGCGCCCCGACGCCGGGCGCCCACCCTCCAGCGGGAGCGCGGTCCGCGGCGGCAGCCGGAGCGGGCCCGGCCGGGCCGGGGGATGGCGCTGCTGGACCTGGCCCTGGAGGGAATGGCCGTCTTTGGGTTCGTCCTCTTCGTGGTGCTGTGGCTGATGCATTTCATGGCCATCATCTACGCGTGAGTGAGGGGCAGCTTGAGGAGCCCGTGGCCGGGGTCCGGGCCTGGGGGACAGGCGACGGAGCACGGATTGCGCCTTGGAGGGGATTGGGCTCGGCTGCGGATGGAGAAAGCCCATTTTCAGACTGTGCCCCTCGTTTTCTCTCCTTGGACCCCTGGGGCAGTGGTCTTGGGAGGGAAGTGGAGAGGAGAGGAGAGGGGGTTGCTGGACTGCAGACGACTGCACAGCGGCGGAAGAGAGACTGTGGTCTTCTTGTCGGGAGGAAGATTGGCTTGCTTGGTTTGATTGTCTTGGGGATTCGTGCGATTTTTTCATTTGAGCCAGCATGTATGGTGTACAGTGTGTGTGTGTGTTTTCTGCACCTGGGCCACATTTCTATTACGGTGATGATCATTTCTACTCCTCTGGGAGCTGCACACAGCTACCTGGAGACTTCCTTGTTGATTTTCTTCTTCCTGATAGAGCTCTATGCCCCTAGGTAGGTGTGAAGCACCTGTGCCCCTAGAAAAATGTGCACCAAACCTCTGTGCTGACCTTATGGTTTTGAGTCAGGTCAGCTTGTGCATTTTCAGGTTTTCTTTCCTTTTTTCCAGTTCGTTATTGTCCTGTTTAGATTGATCTCAAACCCCCACCCCACACACCTTTTCATTATTAACAAATACTCTTGAGGCCTACTAGGTGCCATTCACTAGGGACATTGTGGTGAGCAGGACAGAATTCCTGTCTTCATAGATCTTATATTTTGGAAGGGTAAGACAGACAATAAAAATCCGACTAAGGTTATTTGATTAAGTCTGTGAATAAAAAGTTAGTGTGATGAAATGCATAATGACAGGGTATGTGGCTAGTTTTGATATTTGTTTCAGTATCTAAAATGAAATCCATCTGTGTAAAGAAATGAAAGAATTGCATAAAGCACATTACTGATAAGGATTCACTGGCTTTTTAGCCTGAAAAAAAAAAAACACAATTGTACATAGTAAACTTTACCACCTACTAGAATAGGGTATATGTCCCTAGAGGGGAGGGGAGGACTTTTAAGAAACGATTTCTTTTTTAATTTTTCCCTTTTTACTATAGAAAATGTGTGCTTTTCCTTTTGGAAATGTTGCAGTTTATTAGTGTAGTGTGGTATTTCCTGGTACTGGAGAAAGGTGCTACATTGTACAAGGCATACTGGTATTTCTTTAAAGATGAAAGAAAACGTACTGCCAGATATTGTTGATCTGAGTGTGTGGAGTTCATGAGCTGTGGTCACTGACATTCTGGAGTTCATTTTAAATATATGAGTTTTTAATAAACAGTTTGGTTACTTTTTCCAACATAAAAAATGCTTTACTATATAAAGAAGTTAGACAATACAGAGAGGGTAGTTAAACACACAAGAACTGCATGACCTTTTCGACCTTTTGTGATTATCTTTCCAATTAAATTTCCTTCTTGTTTGTGTGGGGTTGGGGGAGAAGGGAAGGAGAAAGAAAGGGACCATATTATGATTATTGTTCTGTAACCTGCTTTTAAAATTAATCTATTCAATAAGTAGATTTTCTTTCTGGGGAGCTCTTTTATACAGGTACTGTTCTAGGTGTTGGAATTAAGACTGAAGAATAAAACATTCCAGGGCTTGCCCCTGCTCACAAGGAGCTTCCATGTAAAATGTCAATGACCATTTTTTTTATGTCAACAGTTGTATGGTCTCTACATCGTTTTAAGATGGGTAGCATTTTCGTTTATGGTATGTATTGTTGTTATTGATGAGCGTTTAGGTCTTCTTTAAGATTTAAGATTACAAACGACACTGTGATGAATTCATAGGCATACATCTTTGAGAGATGATTCCCTTGGTTTACATTTTTGAAAGAGGACTTACCGGCCAATAGTGTTGAACGTTTTAAATTTTGATACATGTTGCCCTATAGGAAGGTTGTATCTATTCGTAGTAAGATTGTATGGTGGTTCCTATTTCCCCTTACTAAGTATCAGGCTTGTAACTGTTTTCTATTTTTTAATTTTCATTACTTTAATTACTGGTTCCATTGAATACTTCCATATATTATATGCTGGTTGCATACAGTTGTAAATTTCAGTACTCATAATTCTTTGTGCTGCAATCTGTTGCTGCATTAATCTTTGGTATGAAGATTATTCTTTCTGTGATGTGTTGCAAATTATTCCCAGCTTGTTTTCTGTCTTTAAACTTTGTACATACATTTAACATGGAGAAAAGCATGTGTCTGTGTGTTTTAGGCAGTCGAGTCTTTTTTCCCCAGACTCTTACAATTTTGGTATCTTCTCCATTTCCCCCAATTATATAGCCAGCATCTGTTTTTCTCTAGTATTTTTTTTCTTTTCTTTTCTGAGGTTGTTGGTTTGTTTTTACATTTTACTCTTTAATGTACTCAATATTTTACTTTGTTATATGTTGAGATCTTAGGTTCACCTAAATAATTAGCTGCTTGTCCCCAAATCATTTACTGAATGATTACTTGATTATTCCAATTTCAAAATACTGTATTATGGACTAAATTCTTCTGTATACTTGGGTATGTGTCAAGATGTCCAATGATGTCTCATTGATATATTAATTCTTGTACCAATATCAACTGTTTCAATTAGTGAAGTTTTATTACCTTATTACTGGTGAGGCAAGCCTCTCATTCTTTTGCAAACTTTTTTTTTTTTGGCCTTTTATACATTTTTACTTAAAGATGAACTTTAGAATCTTTTTCCAGACTCTTAAGTAATCTTGTTTTAGTTTTAAAATTGGAATCGTTAAATTTACAGCTCAATTTGGAGAAAATTGACTTCTTTCAACATAGGATCAAGATATAACCCTTTCCCTCTATTTTATAGATATGTAATGATAAAAATCACACTTGCTTAATTAAAATTAACACTAATGATATAGCCTAATATTCTGAATAACCATCTGGGACTGTTTATATTCTTAGACTTCAAACAATTTCAATATTAAGTTACTTATTTTGTGCTTAATGATCAGCAGCAGAGTTTTGAGAATAGTGCATTTAGCTTAGTTGAGATACTGTAGAGGCTTTGTGTTTATTTCCTAATGCCCCACAAAGTTACCTTTTTTTTTTTTGACAGTAGCAGGATCCTGAAAAGTTATGTGAAAAATAGAATAAAGAAAATGCAGTTAATTTGTAATACAATGACTAGCTAGTTAAAGGAATTTTATGAATACCTTTCTGAAATGGGTAACTGAACATAAAGCAAATATTTGACAGCTTATTTTATTTATAAATTAGATCTTGCCCCTTTTTGGGTAAGTCCCTTTCTTCTGGTCCCACCTTCAAAATTATTTGCATGTTTGACTTGATTCCCTTCTTATTGAAGTAAAGATACTTCCTAGTTTAATATGAGTTGTTTTCAAGCAGAGAATTAAGATTTTTTCAAATTCCGCTCTCCCTTTCTCTACCATATTTAGTAAAATTGCAAATTTGATACCTCAACATTTTGACAAGCAAAGTTAAAGAGCATTGGCAACAATTTGGGTTAAAATACTGTGCTAAATGTTCTGTATTTCATTGAAGAATATATTTTCTGAACACATGTTCTATCTCTCAAATCCTTGTTGAAAGAGAGGGAAGCATAAAATTAAAAGAAGCAGATACTGCTACTTTCTTAAAACCTTGTGCTTGCAGCTGGTGGAAATAGAGACTTTTTTCAGGAATTTACATGACTTCATATCTAGTTGTAAGAATACGAAGTATAATCTGTGGAATCCTATTTGTTAAAAATGTTTAAATAATACAGATATTGTAAAACTGAGAAGAACTACAAGACTTTTTTAAAAACTTTTTTTTACATTTAATACAGTGTGTAATGAGATCTAGTTAATTTAGATTCAGTGTTGTGTTGTATCTTCTTAAAATGAGATAAAAAGTATTGGCCTGTATTAAATGGAGCTGAGTGTGTGATTAATACAAAGAACAATTCATATTCAGTGAAATTATTATGATTTCACAAACATCTTATAGTTCTTATAAGCCTGCAGCTTTAAAAAATGGAGATAATTTATGAACTATTTTCAAAATTTTGAAACTGTCTCTACTCACTGGTATCTACCTACTGCTTTGCTCCATTCCAGTTGTAATATTGAACTGATACTTAGTCATTTTATATTTATTTATATTTATATTTATATTTATATTTGAGATGGCAAACAATTGTCGGAAGGCAGACACTTGTCAGATTTCCACCTATAATGTTAAAGATACATTCAGATTAGAGCATTTGAAATTCAAGGCTCTTAGTCCCAAATTTTTTATTTCCTAAAAATAGCTAATGAGTATGGCCTCAGTAGGCAGAGCTGTTTAAGTGATGTATATGTGTTTTTTCTTTCTTTTTTTTTTTTTGAGAGCTAGTGTGATTTGATATCTTGGAAACTGCAGTGAAACCATATAAAAGTCTGAAACAAGTTGTTTTCTTCTCTTTGGGGCCGTTGTGAGCCGTATTTCCAGATGATAAGGGTATCTAATTTAAGGAAGACACCATGGCCTTTTCCCCTCCATCTGCATTCTTTTTCTCTTCTCTCTCTTCTCCATTCCCCCCCTCCTTGGATTGTATTTTTTCTCCTCTGTACATAATGTCTTCATGTTTAGTGTTAGGCTTTAGCTTTCCTATTAATTGACTGGAGATGCCAGATGGAAATAATTCTTGAATTGTAAATATTAACTACCCTCTAGTAAAGCAGAGGTCCTTCTCCTGGAGGGTTTTTATTTTCCCCAAGCTAATTCTGCTTTTTCTAATTTTTCAAGTATAGCAACTTTAAGTCCTGCTGCCTAGCTTTTGAATGGAGTTTAAGTAGTCATTCTATCTGGGTAACTGATTAACTACTTGTCTGAAACTTTTTAATGTAAATGTTAACATTTCAAATACTGTTTTTAGATAGTGTGATTTGCCTTAAATTCGTTAATACATAGGAATTCTGGACGTTAGTGGAATGAATATTGAGAGCTCTTTTTCTGGGTTTGTTCTGGGGGCGCACTTGGACTTTGGTCAGGTGTTGATCAGTTGGGGGTATTGCTGCCAGAACCACTTTTGGGTGAATGTGGCAACGGAGCCCCTTTAACCCGAGCCTGGGGAGATACCGAAGTGGACTATAGTGTGATAGCTTTGAACAGCAAAATGAACGTTGTAATTCAGTATTAATATTCATGTGGTTAATGAATATTCGTTGGGTGTTAATATCCACTGATTCATTGTCCCTCCCTTTTCCTACATAATTAGTTCAGTGCGCCTTATCCCTACCCTACATTATTGAAACTATCTCTATTCACTGGTATCTCTACCTACAACCTTGCTGTCTTTCTATTTTGTTTCTTACTGTATACCCTTATCCTACTGGAGCACTAATCATGTGCTTAAAATCTTACTGTGGTTTCCCATTGCCTTCAGGTTAAAATGCAAACTTTTTAACAAGACAGGCATAGTTCTTTAGGAGCTGAGCCATCCCCCATACCTATTTCCTCAGCAACGTTGAATTGCTGGCATTCCACTGAATTTGCAATGTACTTTCTTTAGCATTCTTTCTTTTCCTTTCTCTTTTCTTTCCCTCCTCTCTCCCTTCCTCCCTCCTTTCCTTTTTGTTTAACTTCTACTCATTCCTGCCTTAGCTCCCTACTGGATTAAATGCCCCTCTTATATCCTTTTGTAGTACCTTGAATCTACCTATCTAAACTGTAAGTGTGGGTTTCCATCTGTCTCTTTTCCCAATTGGATTGTATGCCGTTGAGGGTAGGGATAGTTTCTTATTTACTATTGTAGCTCCAGTGTCTACTAGGCACTCATTTATTGCCTATTGAATGATCTTTGAATTCTTTCCAGTGGTAATGGTGGATTTTGCTCATTCCTTAATTTGGTGTCATTTGGCCATTGTGATTGGACGTAGGTGGTCAAAATTTGGGATGGTTTCAGTGGCCGTGAACTTTAATGAAACTTACTGGAAAAGGGAATCTTCACCTTGCTATTTCCAACTAATTGCAGATTAAAATAGAAACAGGACTCTAGCAATAACATGTTTACCTACAAATCTGAATTCCACCCCTCAATTTTCCAAAGGGACTGCCCATCTTACCAACAGCAATTCTTATACTTAGACCTGTTCTCTAGGGTATGCAAGCCAGTGCTATCCTGAGTTGGTTGCCATGAAAAGCATAGCAAGTGTCCCCTACTTCCTTTTCCACCCATCATCAGAATTTTATTTTATAAACAAAATAGTTTAATTTAAACATTACATCCAACTTTTAAAGGGTAGTTTTAGGGAATTGTGTAGAAGCTGACCGAAGACAGTCCCTGTAGTTTCCTTTTGATGTGAAAACTGAATTTTTGAATTTATGGTATGTTTGAGGGTCTCAGGTGTGTTTGAACACTAAGCTGGGACTGCATCTTCTGCTGGGCACATTTCTTACTTAGTTGTTATTAGCAGAATACCATGCTATATCCATTCCCCTCCCACCCCCTGCACACAGGGGGCTAACTTGTCACCAAAGGGTTAGTGAGCTGGGGTTTTTGTTTGTTGGGGTTTTTTTTTTTGCAGGTTGGGGGCAGGCAAAATTAATAAAAACTTCCTATTTGTTTTCTGTGGTTATGGAATCTTTTGTATTCTGTAGTGTATGTCCACTGTCTCATGGAAATAGTTTGTGTTTTCCTGTAAAGCTAATCCAGACTTGGTTATTATGTGTTCTCTGGGGAATCTTGTGCCTGCAGAGTTAAGGTTGCACCTGAAGGTATGCTTTGTGTTGCTGATGAAGCTCATTTTGATGCAGGGCCAATTTTGAAAAGATGAGTGTTATATACAAGTAACATTAGCCATGACACATACTGATCATAAGTTTACAGTAACAGTGTTCCGGGGCACAAATATGAGTAAGCACCACAACAGAAGCCTTTAATCATTAGAAATTGCCATCATGGACTATGTGAAGTAGGGGACCTGCTGATATAACTGTCGACCTAATTTTACATGAAATATTAACAAGCTTGGTGGCATGGAGCAGAAGAGATAAATTCCTAGAGTTGAGTAAGTTGGTGCAACTGACTCACACAGCTGAACTATTCAAACGGCACTATCTGGGGCTGTTAAGGAAGGTGAACTTTGCCCCCAAGGAATCTCTGTTCTTCTTAAGAAGCCTTGGTGAGAAGCTGGTGCCTGGTGCTGGGAGGCATAGTGGTGATTAAGGCTGCTGAGGAGGCTGCCCCCAGACCAAAGGGGAAGAGCACACACGCCCTCCCTCCCGGGAGTTTACTCTCCTACCAGGCTTCCCTCCTGTTCAAAACTAAATTAAAATACAAAACTGTAAGATCATTTAAAAGGGGTACAAACCGTTAAATCAAAAGCTGTTGAGAGAGAGAGAAAGGGGGGGGCGGGGAGCTACAAGGTTGGAAGGACAGAACAATAAAACTAAAATGATGAAAAGGACGCGATTTTAGGGACTGAGATGTTAGAAGATAAAAATCATCCGGGTATAAAATAAGGGCCACCGCATCTGCTCAAAAGTTGAAAACCCTTCTGCAGAAGGGCAGTTGGGATGCATCAGGCTAAAAAGCAGGTCTGATGTCCAGCAGAACTCCTGATTATTTCTCACCATCGCTTGGAGTTCTTTGAAGTGTTATTTGGATAGATGTCCTTGTAGCTCACAGTGGAAAGCAAGACCCTGAAGGCCTCTCTCTTTGGCCTGTGATTCATCCCTCACGGCCTTTTGGACTTAAGTTACTCTAAGAAAGCATCCCACATGGTACCAGCCCTCCTGTTCCCTGTCCCAGCTGCCGGCAGGTACAGCCCTGCAGCAGCTCGCTGAGAGCACCTCCCCCTCCCTGTTCTTGAAGGTGACATGCCTTAATTACACGAATGCGATTATTTTTGGATAGAGAACGACTCCAGCTCCTAATTTAAATTTAAATTTAGAAATAATTCCTCGGGAAAAATGACACATACTGAAATTTTAGTGTGCTTTCTTTCTCCCCAGAATTGCCCCCTTATGTTTCAGGATCATTTTATTCTTTAAAAATGAAATCAAAACCGTTGACTAGCTGTACAGGAGATCCATTCCTTTTATACCCAATGCTTTCCTGAAAATAGAACCAAATCAAATTTCTGAAAATCAAAAGGATTTATGGAAAGAAGATTCTGTGTCAAGACAACCAAGAATATTATTAAAATCCTTAATTATGGCTCTGTTGGTCCTGATGCCTGGAGCATGCTGCCACTGATGGGGTGCATTCCAGATGTTAGGGGTTGTAGGAAGGGGCCTTCTTTCTGGCCTGGACAGAGGTGGGAAGGCTGCCTTGCAGCCTTTGTGCTGGGGACTGTGCTAGGCATGGTGATTTCATGGTCAACAAAACAGGATAGGGTCTATTCTGGAATCTCTCAAAATGTCTTCATAGTAGAAGGTAATGGTGCTTGGATTACATAGTAACCAGTAGTTATTTTGTGTATTGTATCTTTCCCTGGCCATTCAGCTCTGAGGTGGCAGCCTCTTCCTCCAGCAGAGCCAAGTGAAGGAACGTTCCTGTGGCTATGGAATCCACTGTTTTGAGTCAGGCGCTGAGGATAGAGGAATTGAAAGAAGCTAGGACTATGCAGGGCCTCTACCCCACAGAGAACCTGCCTAGTAGTGTAAAAGGAGAGCTCAAAAAAACAGTTAACAAAGCCATGTTCAGCAGGAACTAGTTTGTGGTATTAATGTTCTTGACTCTCATACTTGCATTTTTACACTTTGGGATGATGTCTGTAGAACTTTAAATTGGTTCCTAAATATTGGGTGTAATTTTAACTTTAAATACCATTTTAGCTTAGGTAATGGGTATAATTTAAACTTTGCATTAAATGTGTTCTGTGCCATGTTTTGACTTACTCTGTTTTAACCATGCTTTGAGACTTTTCATAATTCCCCTTTCTCCCCCTAATGTTTCTTAATGTGCAAGAGTTATTTTATATTTCAAAAAAACATAATGGCCTAATATATATAAATATATGTGAACAAATCTTTAAATATATGAATTTCCAGTCCTGCCATTTTGGTGTATAAGTCTCATCAGTGTTTGACATGTCTAACTCTCTTATCAGAACTGTGGTAATTCAAAGAAGTACGTTTGGTGGAAAATGTCCTTAAAATTAGCAGAGGTTTTTTTTAATTACTAATAATAGCTATCATTAAATGTTTATATTGTGGCTCAGTCTCATCTGTTTCTCACAACTAGCTACTCTACGAGATAGGTACTTTTGTCCACACTTTTTAAAAAACCTGAGATAAAGAACTTACTTGCTCAAGCATACACGGCTGGTTAGCTGTGAAGCTGGTATAGAAACCGAGGCAGTCCGCCTGCATCCCAGGCTATTAAACCAGAATGCTGTATACCGCCAGAGAGAACCTAAAAATAACCCCGGAATCCGTAAGGATAGGGTATTTGTACGGGAATTTCCCCAGTTGCTGTGCATCTTCAAGTCTCCGGTGATTGGGAACATTCAGATGATCATGGAGAGAGTCCCTACTCCTCTTTGGAAATTCCAACCAATTCTTACACCACTTGTACCGCTTCTTCACGGGCTCTTTGTTTCAGCCCCCCACCCCCACCCCCGTAACTGCTGCTCTGTTTCCACCTCAGCCCTCTTCTATTCTTACTTCATAGGTTTGTGGTTCTGAACTTCAAGCGCACTCTGGAGTCACTGGAGGGCTTTAAAACAATACAGCTGCCTGGGTCTCAGCCCTAGAGATTCTGCTTCAAATCTCTGCATGTCAGGATTTAAAAAAAGAAAAAAACACCCCCAGTGATTTTTGTGTGCAGTCAAGGTTGAGAACAACTGCCCTAGGCTATTTGTCCACAGTTGTGGCCTCCGTCTGTTATTTGTTGGCTTCATTTAATTGTCCATATAGCCCAGAACCCAGTTTGTCACTTCATTATCCTGCCACTTGCCTCCCCATATCCCTCTGCCCTGTATCCTGAATCCATCTCATAATTCATAGCTTCTCATCTTACATAGCAGTGTGGATTAGGACTACTGTACATTCGTGGTCTCACATCTCAGCTAAGCCGACCGTGGTATCTGTCAGTAGGTTATTTCTGTGTTCAGCTCTGTCATCCATTACTGGCAGAGCCTCTTCGAAATCTTCACCATCCTACCCTCCTCCTTATCAGATTGCCTTGACTCTTCCCACTATACATCCTACTGTGCCATTAATTATTTTGTATTTTCTCTCTCTTTACCCTTTGATTAGCTCTTTCCCCTTAGCATTTGCGCTCAAGAATTAAAAATTAAAAATAATTAAAAATTAAACTGAAAAATCGTTCTCCATCTAGTTACTTTTTGGCCCTTTTACTTATTGTCAGGGTTCATGAGAAAACAGGGTTCCTGTTTATACCTCCCATTCATGTACTTACTGGCTGATGTTGACCTAACTAGCCCTACCCAGAATGCTCTGGGGTCACCAAATCCACTGTCTTGCTGACATATTAGTTCTTATCTTGACCTCTTGGCAGCATTGAAAGTTCTTTTTTGAACCCCTTCGTAAAGGGACAGCCTAGCCAGATAAACCATTGTGTGCTTTTACTTTGTTCCTGGCTATCTTTCTGCTTCTCTGCTTACTCACTCTTAGTCTCTGTCATGCATTACTAGTTTTATAATACTAGTTACATTGATTTGTGGCCACCTGCTAATGGCATGCTCTACCTGGATGAGCTTATGTAGTTAACCAAACAGTGGATGGCTCTGTATTTTTCTCTCTACATTCTGAGCTCTGTATAGCCAACTGTTTATTTACTCTTCATAAATTAAACATTTTTAAAAGTTGAGAACATATTATATATCATTGTTCAGCCAGACCTTGGAGAATTTATAGTCTACTTGTAGTGTGTCTTCAAGAGTGGTACGCTGCTAACCTGCATCAGAATCATTTGGGATGCTTATAAAAATGCAGATTCCTAGGCTTTGCAACTGGTCCATTAAGTTGTGATTTCTGCCTGTGGGTATAATGTCTATTAAATGTTAAAAACCATTAGTTCATCTGGAAATTGTCTCAGAGCAGTGAGCTGGGCAATTGGGGGACTCACCAAATTTGTTTTCTGTCCTCAGGAATCAAGGAATAAAAGAACTCTTTGTCTCATGGCCAGTATCTTAAAAATCGTTGTTACCTATATTTTTTCTGATTTTTTTGTTTGTTTCAGTGGGAAAGTAAATCAGGTCCCTCTTTCTTCATCTTGTCCAAAAAAAGTCTTGAGGAGTGGAAGGGGGCAAGACAGCATTTTTGATGCTTTTATAATGACAGAGACAAAGCTACAGACTATTTGTAGCAGATAGAGCCAAAAACTGGAAACCACCCAAAAGCCCATCAATAGAAAATAGATAAATAAAGCATGGTATATTAGTACAAGGAATACGCTATATTGAGAATGAGTGAACTATAACTAAATGTAATGGCAAGATAGGCTCTCACAAACATGATGAGAAGTAAAAGAAGCTTGACATAAAAGAGCACATCCTTTGAGATTCCTCCTCAAAATTTTAAAACCAGCAAAATGAGTCTGTGGTATTAGTAGTCTGGATAAGTGGTTACCTTGAGGGGAGGGTAGTAAGCAGAAGGTGACATGCGGGGACTTCTGGGGTTCTGGTGATACTCTCTTTTCTGGGTATTGCTTACATTGTTGTTTCATTTTGAGGAACTCCATTGAGCTGTGTACGTATATGGGACTTTATGTTATGCATTATAAAAGTAACCCCCCCCTCAACAACATACAAAAAAATGTCGGCTGCATTTGCCTTAGGGGATTCCATATTTATGCAAGGTTTTGCGGAGCAGTTTTGTGTCATCATTCTTGTGTCAGGCTTGTCTCCATGTCTGGAACATCAGGGACCAACAGATGGCCCTTGGGCAAGCATCGGCTCCCGCACTCACTAACACAGAGGAGTATCCTCATATGTGCCCAGGAAGGCTTTCCTCACAGTTCAGTCACTGTTTTGTTTTTTTTTAAGTATTTAAAAGCATGCTTTTAATGCGCTTGTATTGAAATGGAGGGGAGAAAATTACACATATTATGTAAGAATTGTGTGTGTGTTTTAGCTTGTATATGCATTTTTTTTTTAATTTCTAGAAAGATAAAGTAATAATGCTTGGAGAGGTGGTAGTAGGAAACGAGGCAGATGGGTGACAGGGAGTCTGCTTTTATGTGAACTTCTTAATATTTTTAGTAATTTGAACTATGTAAATCTATTATTGGTTCAATCAATTCAATATATAGTATAAACTTTTTTTCTCTAGCAATATAGATGTTCTGTACTGGGCAGGTTTCCCCAGACATCTAATCTGCTGTTTTGCTAGAAATGGAATACTGGTTGTTTTTGTGGTTCTATAAACTTCAGATGATTGTTTTACCTCTGCCAGCCTCTAGTTGAACTCTGTAGATCAATATTTTCCAAACTATCTGTGTCCGAGGATCAGTTCTGTAAGATTTTCCAATCTATCGTGGACTGATACTTTGGTGAACCACAATAAAAGTAAATTACTGATCGTGTGCTTGGGTGACATGGCAATGGTAAGTTGGTGTAGAAGTTTCTAAACACTTTCTCTCAATTTCTGTTGATCACAGACCAGTCAAAAAGCAGCTTGGACACCAAACCACACTAAGCAAGTGCTGCTGTGGGTGGCACGCACCCACTGTTTTCCGGCATTAGTGTCTTGGATCAGAAATTGATACCACCCTGTTGTTTTAATTTCTTGTTGGTTTACATTTTTTTTTCCATTGTAGGCAACCTGTTTTCTTTCTGTTAAGATGTTTTTCGGCCTCATCTGAAACATTGAGGTGTTTGCTGCAGCACATCCTGCCCTAATAGCTGGGAGTGAACCTGCGGCTAAACGCTCTGGATAGGAATCCTGGTATACTTGCTGAGGTCATTCATAGATTGAGTATTTCCCTGAATCTAAGATATACTGATGCTGGTATTTTCTTGATCTTCTAGGAGGTTTCACGGGTTGGTTTTCTTACTACTAAGTTAGGACTGCTGTCTGGCTGCCAGCAATTTAAAGATGCCATTGATTTCAGAGATGTTAAAATGTGGGAGAATGGGTGCCTTAAAATACCTTGCGCATGGCCCCATGATTGTAGCCTCTAATTACTGTTGAGTGCTTTGGGATTTGCTTATGAGAACGAGGGAGGAAGCCCGGAAGCCTTTGGTGACTTACTTTAGAGACTTCGCCCCTCTGCTGAATGGTGTCTCTTCTTTTCTCTTTGTTGTGACGACCTCACAGAAACAGGGGAAGATTCTCTTTCCCTAAATGCTGGGGTCTCATTAGGAGGCCTGGGCCGCAGCACGCTCGGGATGGACAAGCACTGAGAACCTTTGCCAAATGACCTGTGAATTGTCAGTGGTCCATCTTCCAATGTCATTAATAAACATTTTCCTTATCACTGAGATTTTTTTTCTCTTACTTTTAACTTCCCTCTGTTCCACCCTTGCCATTTGTGAGCTTGTGAATATTGAGAGTCCTGCTAGTTATCCCATTTCCTTGTTTTTCATGCAGGGAGCTCCATGCTCCTTTCAATCACGTATTATGTGGACTGTTTGGTATAGAAATTTCCCAGATTTTCCTGGTCACGCCCTCCTATTCTTTCTTTTTTTTTTGGTGAAGATTGGGATTTTTCCCTTGTTATTTTTGTAGTTCTTTGGCCACATTGATGGTAATTCAGAAGGAAAGGAAGTTAGTATGTGGGCTAATGTAATTCATTTCTTCACCATGTATTTATTGAATACCTCCTCTATGTCAGGCATAGTTCTCAAAGCACTGGGAACACAGCAGTAAACAGTAGCTTAAGCCCCAGCCTTCAGTGGCACATTCATTCTGCATAGTTGTGGTTTTCCTAAACTGGAAGCTTACCTGACTACTTCTGTTCATCTTCAGATATCCTTTTAGAAAGATGTCAACTAAAAAATATATAACTTAGAATTTAGTAATTTATTGATAGCTTGGTACATACTTTCTGTAGATTTGGCACCAGTGTATTCTCTAGAAGTAATGTATATATCATTTGCTTTTCAGCCGATTACACCTCAACAAGAAGGCAACGGACAAACAGCCATATAGCAAGCTCCCAGGGGTGTCTCTTCTGAAACCACTGAAAGGAGTAGATCCTAACCTAATCAACAACTTAGAAACATTCTTCGAATTGGATTATCCCAAAGTAAGTACAATGTTACACTCACTAGGAATGGGCTGGACCATGCTTTTTTTTTTTTCCTTATTGTTAACACTTTAAAGAGGCATTTGGACATTGTATAAGGTGAAGGTACTGAAAGTTCGTGGTGATAAGATTTATGCTCTAGTACAGTAGTCACAGGACAGGAATGGGTTGAGGAAGAAGTCAGCATTCTGGTTCTAACCACCTGCATGCCCATCTGAAGAACTCAGATGTCATTGTGTGCCTGGTAGTTTGAATATAAAAATCTTGTTCTGTGAGAGTTGTATGCAAACAATAGGGAAGGAGGGGGAGGAAGAGAAAAAACATATTCAGTTGCCTGAAATGGGATGCAGGACAGTTAGAAATAAAAGGAAATCCCCTTGAGAATCTGGCTTTTAGCCAAGAATAGGTTACAGTTAGTGTCAGACAGGAATTCCTCAAACCTAATTTTTAATTTATTTTTCTAGGTTTTAATACCTAATTGTATTGCTCATACCATTTATGCAGTCTGCGTGTCTGTAAACTCGATGTGCTCCTCCAAGTTGTTTTGAAATGGGAGAATTCTTTTTATCTCTTCCCTTTAATATTCCACCTTTAGTTTCTTAGAAGAACTTAATATTCTTTCATTTTTGTATCCAGCTTTTTCACACCTTTAAATTGCCTACTTGAGCCATGACTTTTGAATGTGTCTTTCAGTTTCTATGTGCTTGATTTTCAGTCCAGTATAATTTTCCCTCTGTGATCTCTAGTCATTTGCCAGCAATTTTTACCCTTCCTGCTTCAATTTTTCCATAGTTTTTTGTCACTTAGAGACTCTTTCCCTCCCTTTTCTTTAGAATGGGATAGCTCAAGTAGTGAGAAAAAGATGGTATATACACCACAACTATGGTGACTGGATTTCACGCCCTTATTCCTTTTAGCCCTTATTTTCCCTAGTAGCACCAATGAAAAGAACAGAGAAGACATAGATGTGATGCCTTAATGCAGCTCTTAGTAAGTGTGTAAACATGAGTATCAATTATTTTTTAGTGTTGTTTTTATATTACTGCCTTCAGAGTCTTGGAGTCTAAATGTTTGAAGCCAAAAATTAATGTATTTCTTCTAGTTTATGTACACACACACACATAGTAATTTTAGAAATCCAAATCATATACATTTATCATCTACTCAATAAATTAAATTTGCAGTTTTAAAAAATTAGGTATGTACTTGATCTTTTTCAAACTTAGTGTAAAAAGAGGCTGTTTATAATTCAGAAAAAAGGATATACATAAAATGTAAAATAAGCTTTGCAGTAAGAAGATGGAAGTTATTCAAACCTACATTATATAAGTAAATGCAAAGGAGAATTTATTTTTATAAATGAAATAATATTGTCATTGATGATGAATAAATCTCAAGAGCATAGCTTAGAATCATATGCATTCATCCTTGTGAAACTTACTCTAACATTTCACTTTTTAACCATCCTCCAATTCTACCCTTTCCCCTCTTCTGCATTCAGCCACTCTTAAAATTTTGTTACGGAATTTTTATGTTGGAATTCTTGTGAGATAATAGTCATGGAATTTAAATGATTGTGGAAGTTAGTGTGGGTTTTAATTGAAGAAAGTTTTTCAAAATAACCCTAGGACAATATGCATCCATTAGTTATGAACCTTTGGGATGAGTCAGTAATTGACTTCTTCTGAAGGTCTTTCTAAAATTACAATTCAGAATTACCTCAAGAACTCTAGTTTTCACGTAGTGCTTTTTCCACTTAAGTCATTGAGGTATTTAAACTGGTTGAGGAGAAAGCTATATGGAATGAGAAACTGCATATGCATGAGAGTGTAAAAACACTTTTTTTAGTTCACGATTTTATTTACTAATTATAGAGTTATCATTCACTGTGTAAATAAAACATTTAGAAGGTAGAGGAAACGTACAAAGTACCTGCCGTCTAAAGGAAAATTTTGACCTCACAGCATTATGTTTGGTCTTTTGAAAAGATCAGTACAATGACATATGCTGCACGAGGGACTGACATTGAACCACTGAAATCGCACAAATCAGAATGTGAGCCGATGAGTTGTTTGTGTCGCCAAGGAAGGCATGAGGTCCTGAGACGATCACTTGCCTGCCAGGCCCAGCGCACTTAAAGATTCACTTTCTGCCGTCTTACAGATGTATGGAAACATTTTTATTCTGGACATAACTTCTTTCTTCTTTATTTGATATGGTCCATTATAGGCCATTTTGAAAAAAGAATAGGATATGTTGAACTTTTAAAATTTTATTTAATTTATTTAAGATTTTCTACTGGTACTTGTTCTAAATTTTTGGTTTATCTCTTGGTGAGACTATTCCTATGCAAATTGCCCTGAAAATTTTCTGTGCTTTTACTACCTTACAAATCTACCTTATTGTGATAATTATTCCTTGGAAAAAACATAAGGATAAAAAAGTGGTACGGTTTATCTTTCACAGAATTGAGTACTCATTTGTTTTCAACACAGAAGAAGGCATGTAGGGAGAGATTAAGCGGTGGCAGGAAGAGTCAATACATGTGCTTCTAAAGAGGTTGGATGAAGCTTTATTTTAGTAAATTCTGGCCATATGAAGAGTTTTTAAATGAGTAATAAGAGTTATCAACAGAGAGAGGCTATGGTAATTGCAATTTTTTTTTCTTTTTTGCAGCTACAGAACTGGTTTTAAATGTTACAAGTCCTGGGCCATGTTTGGAGTCTTTTTATTATCAGTGGTGTTCCTGTGTGTAAGAGGAATTGTTTTCTAATGGCATAGGCTTCTAACAAAGAGTTAGAGAAGACTGAAAATAGGGTCAGTAATCAAAAGACCAAGCACAATACATGTAGTGAAACTACTAAGTCTGATAGATTAGGGATTCACCACGGAAAATTGAAAAACTGTATGAACTATCTAGTTCTTGAAATAGATAACTATATACTATTACTTGTCAAAAGTTTGAATTCAGAGCAGTTTTCTTACCAAACATCTCCTCATGGCATCTGTCTGCTCTGAAAAGTTACCCTAGGACAAATTAATGAACCTAACAAATGTACTGATCACTTACTTTTTGCTTTGAATGTTCTAGGCATTTGAGGTCTAAATCTACTGTCATAGAACTTATATTCTATAGTAATCCAAATATCATAAAATTTTTTCTGTGAACATGTATAGTTATAAATAATTCAAGATATTCCTACTTGATATGCACTATAACTGATTAATATACTTTAAAACACTTTTCTATCATAAGAGGATATTTCATCTTTTTTGCTGTAGTGAAAACTACATTCCTAATGTCTGTAGGGCTGAATCAATGAGATTTTAATAGTATTTATACATGGAAATCTAATATATATGCATTCAAATTTATTCATAAAAGCACAAAAATATCATTCACGATTATTGCACTTTCAGATATTCAGTTCTTATATATCAAAGGGCTGAATCTCAGTTGGTGGGTTTTCCTTACCGCTCATGTTCTCAGCCTTTTCATCATTTCACCGTTTGAAAAGAAAAAGGGAACATTAGTCAGTTAGCTGTTTGTATAGTTTACTAAAGGTCTGATAGAGGCTGACCTCACCTAAATTACTCTGGGGTTTATTTCTAGATTTTATGTTAATTAATAGTATGCCCATTTATAGTGGAATTTATTGTATCTTCTGTCCCTTTCAATTTCTAAAGTGAAAGTTTTTCTTAAAGTATTTTTAAGTATAATATTTTAAATAAATACATTTTGAACATATATATTTATATCTAATCCTTTAGATAGTAAAAAATATATCTGATAAAATTATTTCTGTGTTAGCTAAGAAAGCCTTTAACTAATTTAGTATCTTGTGTTTGCCAGTTGCAACATATTGAGGTGATTTAACTATTCAAATAGAGTCTTAACAAATAAAGTGTTTGATCAAACTTTGAAGACACAAAGGTGATATCAGAACTGAAAAATGAAGATTCCTGGTTAAAATCTAATACTTTGGAAAACACTTATAGTGACACTGCCAGTTTGGTATATTTTCAATATCAGTAACAATTAAGTGAAAGTTACATGTTTAAGAAGAGTGAGCATTTTTTTAGATAATGTGAATTGACTTTCATGTGCACTGTGGTTAATCAGGAAATACTTTTCATTTGAAATTAAGTTTAAGAGGTCTAACCCATAAAAATAAAAACTTTAAGCCATGCATATTTGAATAAAGGTAAATGACATCTCCCTTACTAACATCATACCATGTCTCAAAAAATTTTTGTTCTAACTTAGTAATAACTTTTTCCTTCCCATTGAGTACATTTCTAGTTCTGTTTTACAGAGTTATCTCTTGCTGGGGAAGAAAGCTAAGACTAGCTTTTAATTACATTTTATGGAATTTCATCGCTTATATAAAAATATCTCCTTTCACTATATTCACTCATACCTGCCAAACAGCATAAATTACAAGAACATTAAAGAAACAATCCTGTATTTGGGAAAACAAGGAACTCTCTTTAGAGCAAGCCTGCTGAGCAGCTCACTGCAACAGAAAAGCTAGTTTTTACTTTTACCCTTTGGAAAGTCACTTAACCTTTCTAATCTTCATTGTTAAGGTCAATGTCAACCAAACATTGTTTTGAGAGGCTGCCGCTGATGGCTGATGCTTTATAAGACTTAGAGAATCAACCCTTTGGGAAATTCAGGGGTGTGGCAGGAGGATGCCCTGCCATCTGCAGATTTTTATCTGGTCTCTGGAGATAAAGTAGCTGTAAAGTCGGTTTCAACACCTCTTGAGTGGCAATTTTGGTTAGTCATTGTTAAAGGTAAATTGGGTAGGATTTATAATAATAGTATATAGAAAGTATAAATAAAGTATAGATTGCCCTCTACCTAATTATTGCGAAAACATTTTTACACTTGAAAAAACCTCCTACCGTATTACCTTCTTCATGGACCTTAGTCCTGGCTCTTTGGTACTCAACCACTGATTTCTATATTCTCAGTTTTTGCTGAGATAAAATATATTAATCAAACAGCAATTAATTATTGTGCTCAAGGACACTGTAAACATTTTATTTCCACTTTTAACTTTTGTATGCTTTTCAGTGGAAGTAAATAAAACAGATCTTTTTACCTGAGTGAGTCTCTGCATGTTAGACACCTAAAAAGTTGTGTCTTTAGCTTTCATATTTCAGAACACAGAGCTTTGTTATTTATTTATTTATTTATTTTGTGGCCATAATTAACCGATTTCACATTCGACCCATTTTTGAAAGGATGTTTAGTAGGATCTTTGTCATTGAGTCAGCATGAATATATCACTTTATTTTTTCCCCGCATCACAAACTTTTATCATATACTCCCACAATAGCATAAACTCTGAAAAGCATCCACAGCATTTTTGTAACAAAGTGCTCGGAGCGGAGCCGCACGCAGAAATCAGATGCCGCACCTGTTCCTGCACAGGCGCAGATGCCGAATATATCACTTTTGAAAAAAAAATTGCTACTTAGATACATATCCCACAAAATAATAGAGTAGCATCTTTGTGTGTGAAAGCAGAGACTTCTTTAACATTTAGTAGTTTACTAAATAGTAACTTAGAGGTTTAGTTAAAGATTTTATAAATGTGGTTACATGTCAGAATCACCCATGGAGATTCTGATTCAAAAGTCTAAAAATGGGGCCCAGTATTCTCTTTTTTTAAATAAATGTCCCAGGAGACTTTGACACAGCCAGTCAAGTGTAAAGAAATGACTTCCTTAATTTACTGTCAAAGAGTATACCAAGCACTGGGCAAAATAAAATCCTGGGTATTGTCATAGTTAAAAGGCCAAGTGTGCTTTTCGGGATTTTTTAATCAAACTCAATTTTACTTAAAAAATTATTATACAACAAAAAAATCTAATCTCACTTTATCCCTTTCACATGGTATTTGGGAAAGCCTTGTAAGTTTATATCATAATTGGATTTAATAATGTAATTTATAGCACTTAAGTTCACTTACAGACCTAGGGAATGGAGGATATGTTTGTGTTGCTTGCTTTCTGTGTTGCTTTTACACTGTTAGGTGCCCTCTGAGCATAGAATACATCTTCAGTAATGAAGGCCACAGAGAAGCTCAAGATTAAAAGTTTAATTACTGGGTCATGCCAGTCGTGGAGTGGCAAGACTTCAAACTGGGTGCCGCCAATTTATTCATTATCTCTTCTCCGGCTTGCAAACAGGCTCCTGTTCTAAAGAAGCTGCTCTTTGTTAAAGGAACAATTGATATCATAAGTGTTTGCATTCCTTTACGAATACTCTCAACTTTTTAATTTTGTGTGTATAGTTGTTTTTCTTAATGTTCTTTAATTGTAAATACTAATAATGAATACTTATTTTTGTAGAAGAGGTTAATTTACATAAAATGTGTTCTTTGAATAGTATGAAGTACTCCTTTGTGTACAAGATCATGATGACCCAGCCATCGATGTCTGTAAGAAGCTTCTTGGAAAATATCCAAATGTTGATGCTAGATTGTTTATAGGTAAGTAACAAATAAATTCTACAGTTAATAGTATTATCAATAATCTTTTCATCAGACTATAAATTGAGGGGTTAGCCACCTAATGATGTCATTTAGCGTGTTTGCTTTATACATTCTTGTCTAGGTAGTGAAAGGTGTTTATAGCCTCTTGAATAAACTTCAGTTAGAAAAACAGAGGGTCTTTTTCATATCCGGGATTAACAAAATAACAAAAAAATTCACCCCAAATTATGTTACGCTGATCAGTCAGATATGAGAGTATGTTGCTTTTGTTTCTTTAGTATTTTCAATGTGTTGCCTTTACTTGGGAGTGAGTGACAGAATTCAGTTTATTACACTGCAAAAAGATTATTTTCCCAAAAGCCTACAGGCTTATGCTAAAGACTTATAGAGGAGTATTTACCACTCAATGTTGATTAATACTTACTATTAATGCGGAGCTTTAAGAATTAGGAAACTGGAACTAATAAATTTTCTATGGTAAATTACATAATTATCTTTTTGAGAATGAACAATTTTCTAAATATATTATGAATAAAGAATGTAAAACGATATTAAAGTATGTTTGTTTAAATTACTAAATTTACAAGTACTTTTCTCTTTACCATGTATCTGTATCATAGAAAATATTTTCAGTGTTACATGGATCTTTCACCGCTGTACTTTTACATTTTTAGGTGGCAAAAAAGTTGGCATTAATCCTAAAATTAATAATTTAATGCCAGGATATGAGGTTGCAAAGTATGATCTCATATGGATTTGTGATAGTGGAATAAGAGGTGAGGCTTTTCTTTTTTATTTTCTAAAATTATTTATTTGATGATAAAATAAGAAAAACACTCTGAAAATACATTTATCAATTTTGTTTATTTAATAAAGTAATTCATTTCATCACTATTTCATGGTAATATGTATGTAAGAAGCTTCTTGGAAAATATCCAGTGTTGATGCTAGATTGTTTATAGGTAAGTAACAAATAAATTCTACAGTTAATAGTATTATCAGTAATGTTATACTTACTAAAATGTTGATTTTTTTTTTTGCTAACCTAGGATGTTACATGAATAAAAAGGTTTTCATTTGAGAGAAAATTCCAACCATTAAGAAATAATAGTCATGGCCCATTATAGAGCATACAAGCTTTTTCATAGGTGTAAATGTTCCCTTGTTCATGGGACACCTTTACTTTAATATGTGAAATATGTAATATCTCATACAAAGGAACAGAAATTAATAGCTGAATATTTTATTAGAATACATACATGGCTTTTAGATGATTTTAGAAGGAAGCATTTTATATACGGAAATTGTAATTTACATTTTTGGATTTTTTTATTATGTGCTTACTTATACTTAGAATAACTGAGTTCTCTGTAATATTCTGTTGTATTCTAATTACCTCAAGTTTTTCAACTTCAACGCCATTGACATTTGGGAAGTTCTTTGTTACTGAGGCTGTTTGGCACCATTCCTGGCCTCTACCTGCCAGATGTCAGTAGCACCCCTCTCTCAGTTCTGACAACCAAAAATGTCTCCAGACATTACCACGTATCCCCTGTAGGCTGATGCCCAAGAACACGCATGTTTATGGTCCAAATACACTTCTACACAGTAGATTTAGTTCTTAAAGACTTGAAGGAAATGAAAATGAAGTCACGTAAAGTGGTGTGAGTTGTCTGCTATTTGAAGATAGGATAGTGATTTTAAAATTTGTTATTAGCTTAAAATGCACATTTGAAAATTAATAGAAGTGTGGCACTTCTAATTAATCATGATCATTACAAATCTATCAGTTCAAGGTCAGAGATTACATTTCTTCTTCACATTGGCTGTGTTAAATTACTTACTATCATATATTTGTTATGTGTTCAGTGTACAAATCTGTCAAGTATTATTCAATTCCCACTAGTAGTTTTATGAGAGAATATCTCCTACCCTCCAGGGAAGTGGAGTATCATTTCCTGTGGTTGGAGAATGGAGGAGCCAGCACAAAAACTGAGGTCCTTTGACCTCTCTCCTGTACCTTTTCCACTAAGACACATTGTCCATTTTTCCACTTTGGAGGATCTGAAATGGGGGGAGTGACATTTTCAAGGTATATGCTGCCTGTGGTACACCTGAGGTATACACTAGCCTGAAAATGTGCAAAGTAAATTAGCTAATCATACATTATGCCTCTTGGAAGTTTTGTATTCTATTCTGAAAGGTGATTTGAGATTCATTTTATTAGATCCAAATGTGAAAAGGAATTTATTTTTATTAAGAACTTAATAACAACTCAAAAAATGTATTTTACATGTGTAAGCATTTTACTAAAAATAATTTTGTGTCTCTCCCTTGCCCTTTTCGTGTTTTTTATTGTAGTAATTCCAGACACACTCACCGACATGGTTAACCAGATGACAGAGAAAGTAGGCCTGGTTCATGGGCTACCCTACGTGGCGGACAGACAGGGCTTTGCTGCCACATTAGAACAGGTAAGTATGATAGTCATAAATAATATTCTTCTAATCAGATCCCCAATCTCCCAGAAGCTTGAGACTATTCTGTGTCTGAGTCTGAAGTTAACTGTATTAAGTCTGTTTTAATGCAGTGAGTACTAGAATCCTCATGTTAGGAGGAGTAGTGGTCTCATTAGTGAAGAAATTCTTGTTGCCCCTGGAAACACTCACAGCTGAACTCCTGCACTCTGGCAGTGAGCAGATGTGCACAGGAAACATACTGTGCTGAACACAGCAGATTCTTTTTCCCAGGGGTCCTCGCTGTTAGTCCCAGACTGAAGCTCTGGAGTTCAGGCCTAAACTGTTAACTTACGTCAGAGTACCTGTTACACAGTTCTTTCAAAGATCCATTCTGAAAAGACTCCTTTTTAAAAATCAGGAAGTATTTCAAATATACAAAAAAGGAGCAGTTGTTCATATAAGTCATTTGATTTCCTCTTAAAACAGATTTCTAAAGATTATCTGAGAAACTTACTTTATGGTTTCCATTTCTTTCTCTTCACTTTATAACAGAAATAAAATCTTGTGTATAGGAAAATAGAAGAAACAAAAACCCAAAAAACAAACTACCCATACCCCTACCAATTAGAGAAGTTTCCATGCTTAAAAATTAATGTTCTTTGTTTCTGTTTGAAGCATTGTAGTACTAGGATCCCTTTTTTTCCTATGTATCTTTTAAAAAGCAAAGTTGAGATAGTACTCAAAGAAATTTGTATCTTATTTTTGTTACTTAATAAGCTTTTCCCCATAAGATTAATCATTTTTTACAAAAGTAATTTTTATTGGCTGTATCATGTATGTTTCCTATACTTGACTTAACTATTCCTGTACTGTTAAGCATTTAGGAGGAAAAATGTCTCTTAATGTTATAAGGGAGGGATAATATAGTCTTTTAAGTATATAAACTTGCTTTTAAGCATGTCTGCATTCATATTCTTTTGAATTGCAATCTTACAATTACCACAGATCTGAGGCGTTAAAGGTATATAGTGGAAACTTGGCACTTAACCTTTGACAGTTTGAGCTCTTCTGTAATATTGCCTATAAATACATTTGTCCAGCAAGAAATCATTGTCTTAAATTCCAGAGTTTTTGTTTAGTAAAAGAAACTCTGAGTAGTTACTTTAAAATACAATTGTTTTATTCTTACATGCCACATTGTGTTTTTGTTTTAGAAATATCCAGGTTGATTTATACGTCAGGATAAAGCACAGCCCAGATTACACTCACTCCCATAGTTTAGGTCAGTCTAGTACTTAGAGTGAGTGGAAATAGGCCAGAGGAATTATTTCAGTCTTTACAGAAATCCTGGGATCATTCAACACAGTCCCTAGTTCCACCTCATTCCTAAGACCTCACTTAATAACTGCTTAAGGAAGCAAAATGTGTACTTCTGGTCTTAAAAGTTTGGTTCAGTTTACTCCCACGAACACCAGGGTTCCATTGCAGGCTGGACATAGCCTGTGTTACAAGAATGATGCTCTTGATCACCCTTGCAATTCTCTTGCCTCAGCCTGTGTGTGTATCTCCTGCCTTTGAGAAGGAGCACTGCGCTCTGTTTCAGGCTCATTAGAAAAGGCAGCATATCTAAGATGTAAATAATAAGCAAGGTTTCATATCTAATAAGGAAGGTGATGACCATCTTTTTCTGCCTTAATTTGGCAGCTTGTATATCTCATGACTTCAGTGCATTCTAGGGAAAGGACAGTAAAATGGGAGATAGAATCTTAGTGTCTGCCCTGCTTATGAAAAACACACTGAAAAATAAAATTGGGGAAATTGGGAAGAAGCTTAGTGACTCCGGGGCAGGAAGCAGTTAGCTATGAAAGGATACAAGAGAAGGAATTAAGAAATAGATTGTACTATGGGTTGATACACCTATAGGTGGTATTTGTATGTATGCATGTGAATATATTTGACATATATATATACCTGTATATGTAGATGTGTATGTACTTACATGAACATTCTGAAAACAGGATATATTAAATATGTGTTAATACTTTATGTCAGTGAGTGATATTTTTACACATTTTATATCCAGATTAAGTTTTATTTAGGTAAATTATTGATTTGCAGTTTTAGAAAAAGCAACATTTATTTGAGAATAGAATATACTTTTCCCTCCTACAAGTAAATTTTTCTTGTAATGGGGATAATAAGAGTACTAAACCAAATAAGAAATTACTGCCTGCTCTCTGTAAACAAACACTATTTTGCACCAATTTTTATTCTAGTAGTTTATATAAGAATAATAGGATAGTCACTCAGTCATACTTAAGGGAAATTCATTAGGAAAGAGTTTATCAGCACCGTACTTTTCACATAAAATGCTAATTGTATACATATGTTTTTGTTTTGTCAGGTATATTTTGGAACTTCTCATCCAAGGTCCTATATTTCTGCCAATGTAACTGGTTTCAAATGTGTGACAGGAATGTCATGTTTAATGAGAAAGGATGTATTAGATCAAGCAGGAGGGCTTATAGCTTTTGCCCAATACATTGCTGAAGATTACTTCATGGCCAAAGCAATAGCTGACCGGTAAGAAAACTAATTACATTAGGCTATCGTGTGTTTAGTACCTAACTTCTCCGTAGTTGTTTTACTCTATTTGTTAAATCCGTGGATTAAGGGCTATCTTATTTTTTTCTAGGGAGTGCAGAATAGTTTAATATTTTTAGAAAGTAATTCCCATTAATACATTCATAGACCTTGTAATATAGATATGTTCATAGGTGTGTTATACTAATGAAGCAAATTAATGTTCTGATTCCTCTATATTCATCAGGTTAACATGGATTGTGAAGTGACTAAAAAAGAAGCTCCTCTATGAATGTGAATTTTTATTATTATGGGCGTAAATTTCCATGTGCTTTAGAAGAATTAAATATAAGTGCAATCTTAAACCAACAAGTGAAAATTTAAAGAATATGTTTACAAGTTTTGAAATTTCTCAGATTCTTTTTGCTTTGCTAAGAAGCCACCTAATGTTTCACATAACTGACTCAACATTTCTCTGTCAGTGATTCTTGTTTGCTTTTAAAGGGGGTTACTGCCTTGTGTGATAATTTGTTAAAGATGTGATTTTAAAATTTGAAGTATATTTTTTAAATTCTCTTATTATAGTGTTCATTTGGTTGGTTCATGATTTCATAGTGTTTCCCATAAGATACATAATGATACTTTGTTTACATTTAATGTTGAATATGTACACACACATCCCCTACCCCATTTTTGTTTGTTTTTGGTTAGTAGTGATCAGAGACTAAACTATTAAATACAGAACTCACCCCATTTAGTACTTTCAGAATGCCTGTGTTTTAAGTCTCTTAAACTAAGCTGAGGGGCTGTAGTTCCTTCCAACTCTTAGATGGTACTACGATGGGCCAACTAAAACATCCAGTAGTGTGATACACGTGGAGTGGGGTGCTAATTCTGAAGACTAGGATCCCCCTGAACACTGGTCGTTGCTTCCTCTTTGTAGTGATGAGTAAATGCGTAACAATCATGCTTGCATGTGCCCTCATCATAGCTCATTTTATAATTGTCTTAATTTTCAGAGGTTGGAGGTTTGCAATGTCCACTCAAGTTGCAATGCAAAACTCTGGCTCATATTCAATTTCTCAGTTTCAGTCCAGAATGATCAGGTAAATCAGTTGGCTTTCTTCTTTTGATCCTTGATTAAAAATCAGATATTTGTTGAGTTCCAAGTAAGAGAGTTTAGCTTCTTTATTAAAATAAACTCAATGTCTAAATATATTTTCTTTTCTGTGTAACACTGAAAACATTAAAAAAACATGTTGAAACTTGGAATTTTTTTATATGTTGATCTCTCTTTTTGAATTTTCTACACTTGGAATTTTATCTGTTGCATGTATAGTTTTTTAATAGGTTAAATAAAAATAGAAAAGAGATTTATTAAGTACTCTTTAAAGGGGAAGGCCTTTTCATATAACATAGAACTGATCATCTTGGGGAAAAAATTGATTGGTCTCATAACCAGGCTGTTATTTAAAGAAAATTCTTTTTTTTTTTTTTTTTTAAGGTGGACCAAATTGCGAATTAACATGCTTCCTGCTACAATAATTTGTGAGCCAATTTCAGAATGCTTTGTTGCCAGTTTGATAATTGGGTGGGCAGCCCACCATGTATTCAGATGGGACATTATGGTATTTTTCATGTGTCATTGCCTGGCATGGTTTATATTTGACTACATTCAACTCAGGGGTGTCCAGGTATGTGGATAGGCGTGAAAAGGTTGGCAGCCATTTGGTGGAACTAAAACTACTTTAAGTCAGAAAAGGTTGATTAAGATCTCTCAGAGCCATTTTTTAGTGTTGTATTGAAGGTTAATATCAGACTTGCACATTACTTTCCTTAGTGGAATGTGGGCACAAAACGTCACTTGATTTCAGCTTTTTGTTGGTTATACAATCACTTTTCTTAAGGCTCCATAAAAACGTTTAACAAATCAAATATTAAGACTAAGAATATATTAGGAGAGCTCTTATTTTAGTGCTTTTTCTACTCATGATTAACGTTTTCTGTAACTGAAAGAGCATAGCAGTTATACACATGATTTCTATAGTATAAGGGAGTGAAATTGAAGAATTTCGTTTTTTAACCATGTCTTTAGTTTGACAGTCCTTTTTTTTTACCCCTAGGGTGGCACACTGTGTTTTTCAAAACTTGATTATGCAGTAGCCTGGTTCATCCGTGAATCCATGACAATATACATTTTTTTGTCGGCATTATGGGACCCTACTATAAGCTGGAGAACTGGTCGCTACAGATTGCGCTGTGGAGGCACAGCGGAGGAAATTCTAGATGTATAACTACAGCTTTGTGACTGTACATAAGAGGAAAAAAGAAAAGTATTATAAATTATGTTTATATAAATGCTTTTAAAGATCTACTTCAGTAGTTTTATCATGTGTATGTTTTAGTTTCTGTTCTTTAATTTATTTTGCATGGCACTTGAATTTGTGGGGGGAAAAAAACACATCTGTAGTCTTGGCCAAATGGTACACTTTATTTTGTGGAAATAGAGAATCAAGAGAATTGGTTCTAGGAACCTGGGTTCAGCTTTTGTTGTTATTGGTTTATTTTTTTAAATAAATAAATGTGTATATATGAATGCTCTGCAACAAACACTATGACAGTATCCTTCAGTAGAGAAAGTTTCTTATCTGTGAGTACACTCTTGTAGAGCATTTGTGGGATGGCAGCAGCTTTGTTTTAGGATTTAGAAAAGGCTGGAAGATAAATCACTTTCCACGTGGCTGGAAGATAGTCCCTTTCCACGTGCAAAGTGAGTGGTATGCGGTGAACAACCCACACGGAGGTACTAACTGAGAAACTTTTTCATGCTCTATGCCTACCTCTTGTAGTTGTTGCAGAGTGAATATAAATTGTAATAAGGTACCTAGGCCTTGCAAAAACAAGTAGAAAAAACTTTAAAAAGTAATGATAATAAAAGAGCTGGAGTCTAGTATTTATATGAATCTGTGAGAGGTATTTTTTTTTTTTTGGTCTCACTGCAATGAACCAAAAGTGGGTGAGCTTGGTTTTTAATTGTAGCCATGTATTGAGGGCATCTTTTGACCAACTTTTGTTGGTTCTGTCTTGAACCATTGTTAATCACTGTGCTGGTGTGCCTTTCCTTCTCTGCTCCTCACCTGGCCCGCCCCATCTTTCCCTAACTTTTCTTCTGGGGGGTGGGGGATGTGTGTGTGGGTTGTTTTAGTGTGAATGGATGTTTTCATAGTTGTGAGGAAAAATGCATTTCAGACACATTTCACACATGAGCTATTTTCTTATACAGTATGTCTTACTGTTAAAAAGAATGTAATTTCATGACACAGGTATTTAATATCTTTTTTAAGTAAGTAAATATTCTAGCCATCAGTAAATAAATTGCAGT
The DNA here is from genome assembly GCF_040802235.1 of Manis javanica. NCBI lineage: Eukaryota > Metazoa > Chordata > Mammalia > Pholidota > Manidae > Manis > Manis javanica. The sequence continues at coordinate 20,795,250 of NC_133157.1, read as the reverse complement.
AGAGTATTAAGAGGGGGACGGGATGAGTTTTACTCTAAAAATTAATCAGTATCAAACTAAGTCTACTGTGTGTGTGTGTGTGTGTGTGTGTGTGTTTTTTTTACATTACAGTTAGTCTAGTCTTATTTAAATTGGATATTTGTATTCCAGTTTGTATGACGAATTAGACTAGATCAGTACTAGTTGTAAATGCATGCATGCTTTATTTCACTTTTTTCTCCATGCCGCTAAACTTGCTTGTCAAGTTGTGCTTGACTTGTGGTGAACTGGACTTGTTTTTGTTTTCAAAGAAGATAGGCAAAAATGTAAGGGACAGTGCATAAGCCTTTCTTTTTATTTTCTTGCAGTGGAATTTTTGCTTTTTCTTCAGAATTGGATGTCATATTGTCCATATGAATGCCTGCTATAGGGCTGACACTGGCAATATGGCAGCTTTATTCTAAGTTACTACAGTTTTCATGTCAAACATAATGTGTAGCATATTAGCAATAATTACATGTTGATAGAAAAGTGAACTCTTTTTCACTTCACTGAGCCAATTCATTTATTGTCTGATAACTATATGCATAGTTTAAATTGCAATATATCTACAAATGTGTATTACTATATATACACATTACAAATAAGCTTTTCTCTGGGCCATACTGCTTCATCCATTTTTGGCCTTATGATAAATTTGTTTGAAGGGCATTTTCTTCATGAACAAAGGCTTTGATGCATATTCCTTGTGTGAAATGAGTAAGACTGTTGCCTGAGGAAAGTTGCACAGTGAAAACCAGTCTGGTTGTGACCCACTACATGTTTATTGTTTTTTATCACTGTTATATACAAGTTGAATTTTGTTGAATATGTTTGTCATTTGTTGGTTTGTTTAACGAAGTTTGGTTGATGCCATCCTTTGCGCTACTGAAGTGAAGTCTCGCTTATTAGCTTTCTGCCGGCTCAGTATGGGCAATGAAACAACTAGAATGGCTGAACAGACTGGCTGAACAGACTTCTTTTTGTAAATATAAATAAATGACTGTTCTATATATGTGTTTTATGTGGTAGTGGAGTGTTTCCTTAAAGTGAAGCTTCACTTAAGCAGAGTGATTCTTTGTTTAGCAAGTTTAGAGTGATGATAAAATGGTAAATAATATCACCATTAAAGAAAGAACTGTAGGAGTCCCAATTTAATAAACCATCTAAAAAAAAGTGTCTAGAATATACCACGTTTTATTGTTTAAAATCACTGTCTTGTTTTTTGTTCAAAAAATAAAAATTTGAATACAATCAAAACATTAGCAATAAAGTATTTTTGTTTACTGTCTTTCCTTTTATTTTATATTTTTATATACACATCAGATTTTTAGAAGAATTCTGTCAAATGTTAATTTTGATATCTTCCTTTTTACCTGTGCTAGAAGCAGAATTATGACTTAAAGCTGGACTTTGCTACATTGGTCACACATTAGAATTATCTGGAGAACTTTTTCAAAAATACAGATGCCTGGGCTGTGCCCACGGAGATTCTGGTTTAATTATTCTAGGGTGGAGCCTGAGCTCTTCTTGTCATTCTACTGTGCACTCAGACCTGAGAAGCACTGGGTCATTAATAACATTCAGAAAAGACCCGGTGGTCCCTTCAACTCCAGATCTCAGCCCCTTACATCTTTCCTCTCCAATAAGTAGGAGAGGAATGGAGTGGCTTTGCTGCTGAAGACCTAACTGGGAGATCCACTGGGCTGCCTCCCACACACTGCCCAGGGCCAGGCTTCTCCCAAGCTACAGGCATTCTCAGGCCTATTTAACCATCTAGTGCCAGAGAATTGCTTTGAGAGAGTATCCCAGGGGAGGAGGACTCTAAAAGGGGTTTGGAGTGATGAAAATAGTTGCCATTAGTGGTGATTTGCACAATCTCGTTAATACACTAAAAATCACTGGCTTGTATATTTAAAAGGTGAATTTTATGGCTTGTGGATTATATCTCAATTTTTTTAAATAAAGGAAAAATAAAAATCACTCTTAATGTGTTATTTCCTTCCAGTGTTCTGACACAGGTAGCTGAAATGCTTTCAAGAGAGGGTGTAACTGCTCATTATTTAGCATCCTTGCTATAACTCAAAAGTGCCATTTTCTAAATCTATTTAAATTTGACAGGGGAAAATATTATACCTCACTGTTTAAATACATGGATATCGTTAATGACTGGTAAGACTGAGCATTTTTGTATGTATGATTTTTAGCCATTGGAATTTCTCCATTTTTTTATTTAAATGAGGGGCTTAATATGTTTATTCCATAACTCTTCTTTTTAACCATATAAAACAATTTACATCACCAAACAGAACACTCTGCTAAAATTTTTGCATTGGGAATCATTTTTCCCCAAAGCAGGACAGGGGGAAGCATGTAAATGGCTCCCATTGTCCAGCTAAGTGGCCCATGTCAGCGTCCAGACCGAAGTCCTCCCAAACGTGATTTCCCTCCCTCTCATAGAACACAACCATCTTCAGCTTTGAAGTAACAAGTTTTTTCAGAGTGTATATATGTCTGCATTTCTGAAATAAAGCTTCCTTGGCCTTTGGGTAGTTTTTTCAATACATGTCTGAGCTTTATTTGCTTGTGTTTTATGAAGTATTTTCTAAGCTTTAGAAATGGGGTTATGTTACCTGCAGTCATTTGGAGTTTTCTCAGTGTTCTAGAAATAATTTGGCTAGGAATTACCTGGTCCTTGAAAGTTTGAAATAATTTATCCATAAAACTTTATCGGCCTGGTCAAAAATCTCTTGGACATAAACATTAGCGACTTCTTCATGAACATATCTCCCTGGGCAAGGAAAACAAAAGCAAAAATGAACAAGTGGGACTATATCAAGCTGAAAAGCTTCTGTACAGCAAAAGACACCATTAATAGAACAAAAACGTACCCCACAGTATGGGAGAATATATTTGTAAATGACAGATCCGATAAAGGCTTGACATCCAAAATATGTAGAGCTCACGCACCTCAACAAACAAAAAGCAAATAATCCAATTAAAAAATGGGCAGAGGAGCTGAACAGACAGTTCTCCAAAAAAATTCAGATGGCCAACAGACACGTGAAAAGATCCACATCGCTAGTCATCAGAGAAATGCAAATTAAAACCACAATGAGATATCACCTCACACCAGTAAGGATGGCCACCATCCAAAAGACTAACAACAAATGTTGGCGAGGTTGTGGAGAAAGGGGAACCCTCCTACACTGCTGGTGGGAATGTAAATTAGTTCAACCATGTGGAAAGCAGTATGGAGGTTCCTCAAAATGCTCAAAATAGACTTACCATTTGACCCAGGAATTCCACTTCAAGGAATTTACCCTAAGAATGCAGCACTCCAGTTTGAAAAAGACAGATGCACCCCTATGTTTATCGCAGCATTATTTACAATACCCAAGAAATGGAAGCAACCTAAGTGTCCATCAGTAGATGAATGGATAAAGAAGATGTACTGGAATATTACTCAGCCATAAGAAAAAAACAAATCCTACCATTTGCAACAACATGGATGGAGCTAGAGGGTATTATGCTCAGTGAAATAAGCCAAGCGGAAAAAGACAAATACTAAATGATTTCACTCATCTGTGGATATAAGAACAAAGGAAAAACTGAAGGAACAAAACAGCAGCAGAATCACAGAACCCAAGAAGGGACTAACAGTTACCAAAGGGAAAGAGACTGGGGAGAATGGGAGGGCAGAGAGGGATAAGGGCGGGGAAGAAGAAAGGGGTTATTATGATTAGCATGTATAATGTGGGGGGTGGGGGAAAGGGGAGGGCTGTGCAACACAGAAGACAAGTAGTGATTCTACAACATTTTGCTATGCTGATGGACAGTGACTAATGGGGTTTGTGGGGGGGTACTTGGTGTAGGGAAGAGCCTAGTAAACATAATATTCTTCATGTAATTGTAGATTAATGATAACAAAAAAAGGGGGGTATTACTCCCTGATAGGATAAAATTAACTGCAAATCAATGATTAATGCATGCTTCACATATCCTTAATTTTGATCTTTTAAAGGGTGTAGGATGATCAGCTATGGAAGTACATTTTTCTGGTAATATTTCTTTCTCTTAAAAAAAAAAAGCAGCTCCTGTGTAGGTTCTTCACAATGGTATAAAGGTCATACCGAAGTGTGGACAAAGGGTTTGTTTGTGTTTATGCAGAGGATCAATGCCTAATTTGGCTACCCAGAAAACGAATTAAGATATGATATGAAGAAGAACTTCCAACATCAACATCCTCTGTAAGAGTCATTCCAGAAGATGATCATCAAAAAACTTCCACAAAGATCCTGGCACTGTTGCAGTTGTAGCTGCAGTCATCCCACCGGTTCCTGGATTTGCCATTGGAATGAAGAAGTAAATATCTAAGCTGTCCTGTGCATACAGTAAAACAACAAATTTGACTGGATCTATATTGTCGGAACTCAACCAAGAATTAGGAGAAGTGCAAGTTGCAGTGCTCCAAAATCGTGTGACTATAGACTATCTACTGTTAAAAGAACATATGGGATGTGAAGAGTTCTCAGAAATGTGTTGTTTTAATTTGTCTGATTTTTCTCAAACTATTCAAATTCAGTTAGACAATATCCATCATATTATTGATAAGTTTTCACAAATGCCTAGGGTACCTAACTGGTTTTCTTGGTTTCACTGGATATGGCTGGTAATTGTAGGTCTGCTTTTGTTATGTATCTGTATTCCTATTCTGTTAATGTGTGTATGCAATTTAATTAGTAGTTTGTTAAACCCTATACATGCTTATGTTACTCTACAAGAAGTTACGTCAAAGAAATAATCTTTCCATGTTTTCTTCCATCTGCTACTTCTATAGCTTTTCTTCTTCCTTCCTAATTACAACCCTTTAATAGAATAATGCCTCATATCGAAAATTACCAAGTATGATTCTTCCAAATGGTAAAGATACCTCAAGATAAATGCTGGGCTAGAAGCCACAGGGCATAAATCTGCAAAAAATACTGCTTCTCTCTCACTTACCAACTTTACATTTCCCTGTATGGCCCCGGAAGATGACTGGTTAGCCAGAGATGGGTAAGATTCCTCAAGGGAGGAACAACCTAAGACAGGCACAGTCGCAGGGGGTCCATCAGGTGAGAAATTGGGGATCAACAGAGGTGAGGCTTAGAACTTCACCCTCCCTGTTTTGAGAGAAATCTTCTGCATCCGTGGATGTTTTGTTGCCCTTGTCTAGCTTGGATTAACACATAGTCTACAGGCACTCACCTGATCATCTACAATTGCTCTCTTACAACACTAAACTATGTTTTCTACCTTTATCTTGCATCTACCTGCCACTTCAGCATTTTATTAAAAAAATAAAGTAAAAATAAGGGAGAAATGTGGGATTCACATATAAATCAAGTATAAAAATCAAATGAATAATCATATATGACTTGATTGTTTATAGTTCATGGTGCATGATCAAAACTGAAAGTTTCTGTGATATGACTGCCCTTGCACTGTTCACCATGTAAGAACTTATTCACTATGTAAGAACTTGTTCACCATTGTAAGAACTTGTTCATTATGCTTCAGAAGATTGGAGACTGTTGAGAATTAGACTTGGGGTTGATTAATGATTGTTCATTGAGTCCCCTATACAGAATTTTATTGTTAATAACCATTTGATCAATAAATATGAGAGATGCCCTCTAAAAAAAAAAAATTTATGGGCCTGGCATAACTCAATAACATTTTCAGTTTATTTCATTGATAATAATCAATTCCTATTTTCTACATCTTTTGGAGTCAATTCTGGTCATTTACACCATAGAGATACCCTTAGCTATTTCATAATCCTTTTCAAATGCTTGCTGGCCATCTAGGCCGTTGGACTGCGGGTTTGCAGCCCCTGTGGCAGTTGTACTTGGGCCTCTGTGATCTGATGGAAGAGTGGCAGGCAAGGCCATCCTTTCCAGGCCACCAGTATCCTCTTAATCCACCTCTTAAAACTTGAATGGCATATTGTTACCTTGAGGATAAAGCTCCAGCTCTTCTCAGGCAGAGTCCCTGCCAACCTGTCCACCCTCGCCCCTCGCCACTCTTCCAAACCCACTCAGACCTCACTGGAACTGTCCTGCAGTTTCCTCACTATCTGCCTTTTCCTGTGCTGGGTCTCTGAGCACATTGCTTCCCCTGTTTGGGTCCTCCAGTTCCTCTAACTCCCACTCTTTCTCCTGCAGCTCCACAATTTACCATCCCCTGGGTTACTTAATCCATACTGTGTCTCCACAGCCTCACCCCTCACCTCAACCCTAGCACTTAATGCCAACGAACTGCCATGCAGTTGTTTGTGTTCATCGGACTGGGAATGTCAAAGGCAGGCAGGGTGATGAGCTTACTCAACTTCGTGTCCCAACCGCCTAGCTCAGGTCTGACCTGGAGTCCATTTTATTGAATGAATGAATGAATGAACAAAGATAATCATGCCTGGATCACTAATCTTGTGCCTCTGGGAATCACATAATGGTTAGGAGTACAGACTGTGGAGCCAGACTTTGGATTCACGTCCCAGCATCACCATTTGCTTCCTGAACAACCTGTCTGCCTCAGTGGACTCCCGTGTTACCTACTTGTCAAGGTTGATGGGAGATTTAAAGGAGATAATGCCTGGGAAAAGCCAGTAAAAAAAAAAACTGTTACTGTGATAAGGATCTCAGATGCTAGGCTGTGGTTACTAAGCGAAAATTAAAGCTTGGTTACCTGGTCAGCAGTGTAGCTCTTCAAGGCTTGTAAGAAAAGATTCGTTCACAGTCTGAGGAATTGCATGACCTTTTCCATGGCAACTGATCCTCAGCCCTTGGTGGTTCACAGTATGTAGTCTAGCGTTGAAGGTGAACATCAGTTTGATTTAATTTGAATTATGTGAATAGTGCTGTGGTAGCCCATGTAATACTGTCCAGTATGTTAGAGCTAATGGACTGAGCTGCAAAACCTGGCAGGCAGTTTCAAGACCTCATTGCACAGGCCTGCCTTCCCACAGGAATAGTCCACCAAATCTGGAGGGTTCACAGCAAAGCCCATCAGAGCAGAGCACATACTATGTGGAATGAGATGCACCTATGACATGCTCACTATGGAAGGAATTTTGCCTGGTTGGAATGTTCCTAGCTATTCTTTTAATGAACAACTGGTGTGTAATTTGAAGACCATTTACTGGGTGTTCTTTGACTCGGCACTGGGAGCAGTGAGCATGGGGCAGGGGGGTGGTGAGGTCGCTGGAACTGGCCATTTGGAAGGGAATTTTCTCCCATGTGGTTTTGTAGCATCCATGGCTCTCAAACTGTAGTATGAGTAAGAGTTATTTTAAATGCCAACTGCAGTGCTCGGCTCCCACATTATGAATCCAGGAACTCTAGACCTCTATAAGCTTTCCTGAGATCCCGGATGCAGGCATTTTCCAGTACACTTGAGGAACATTTCAGTGGCAGTACATCCCCATTCAGTGGGGATGCATTTTAGACAAATCAAGGCTAGTGGAGTGGAGGTGGGCACCTAACAGGTTGAGGCTCAGTCCCTAGGACATCATTTTGTTGGTCTCTAGGTGAAACGGCCATGATATTGTGATTTATAATAAGAAACATATCTTTGGTCTCTATTCCCATTACTGGCACAGAGGTCCTGAAACCCTCATGCTTTCCTAAGTGTTGAGAGGTCTTTTGTTATGTTAAGGAGGCAATGGTTGGAAATCCCCTAACGCCTGGGC